>NC_081310.1:169744146-170369146 GCF_026419965.1 Kogia breviceps
ATGAGCCAAAACTACTGAAGCCCCCATGTCACAACTACTAAAGCCCACGCGCCTAGAGCCCGTGCTCCACAAGAGAAGCCACCGCAATGAGAAGCCTGAACACCACAATGAAGAGTAGCCCCCGCTCGCTGCAACTAGAGAAAGCCCGTGCGCAGCAACGAAGACCCAATGCAGCCAAAAATAAAATAAATAAATTAAATTTTTTAAAAAATTAAACAAATAAAAATGGGTTGTAATTTTTTAAAAAAAGAACACAAACTGTGGAGTCAGAATGATTAGACAAATACTGATTCCACCAAGTAGCAGCTGAACGATCATGTACAGATTTCTTAACCTAAGAGCCTTCTTTTCCTCATTTGTAAGATGGGGTTAAAGTAGGCACAGGACTCGCAGAAGCCAGCTTGGAAAACAGTGTCATTATTACTGTTCTTAGAAGTTGAAGAAGACTATTAAAAGCCATTGTATTTGGTAAGAAGGAATTCTGTAGTGACTTCTCAAAGAGTCATAAATTATCTGAAATAAAAGTTAAATTACACAAGTTAAAAGGAGAATCAGAATTGAAGATATGGTCATAGAATAAGATTTAGGAAAAAATTTTAAATAGAATCATCAGAGAAAGTGAAAGTCATGATACAATAACATAAGGATCTGGTGAAGGATACTGTCTTTATGAGGCAAGATCCACAGATAACTGAATGTACAGGAGAAAGAAACTATGATCAGGGTAAGGTTTTGAATGCTGGAGAAAGCAAGAAAACCAGAAATGTCAGGTCAGGAAAAATGGTGAAGACAGCTAACCCTGATGAGAAAGGCATCTCTTTTCCTCTGACTCCAAAGAAACTAATGAGAAGAGGCAAGTGCAGGAAAGGGGGGACAGAGTGGTAATCAGGTTTCTTGTGGGTCTCACCCAGGAGGCTGCAACCTCCCCAATGGCCTGAAGAAGCCTTTAAGCCCAACTCTCTGGCAAACATGACAAAGGCTCCATCTGCCTTGCTCTTACCTGGACTTGGACCTCCTGAAATCTCTCTCTCCATCAGCCATGGTTCTTCTCCCTTCTCCAACTGGGAAATCACACCAGGTTTCGAAAGCTGATACCCTGCTCGTGAAGAAGAAGAAAACTACATGTGCTGAGGTCAAAGAGGCATCCCAAGAATTTAAAGATAGTTCTTTGTTATTCAGGCCTTCTGAAGGGTAGAGTAGAAAGACCAGGGCAGAAAAGACCATAGCAATCCTGACTTGATGTTCAGAAGGAACTAGAAATCTCTAACACAGAACCCAAAGACCAAGCATACCACTTACCTTAGAAATAAAGATTTTTATTCCAATAGGCAGGTTCTAGTTACAAGGGGGACCCATGCTTACCCACTGAGACCAGGTTCCCATAGTTCTCCAGCATCACCTCCCGGTACAGATTCCGGTGAGCAGGGGCCAGCTGCCCCCACTCCTCCTGGGTGAAGTCCACAGATATGTCTTTGAAGGTTAACAGTTCCTAGAACATCAAATATGTTCCTTTTCAGCCAGAGTTAGGAAGTTGTTCTAACCTTGTCTAGATGCTAAGAGATTTTAGCCAAGTTTTCCTGGATACCCTCTTTTTTTTTCTTTTAAAGCAAATCCATCACAGGGGTGGAGAAACACCACTCAGCAGAGATTCTCCTCAGGCTAGACAGGTCTAGTCTATATCAGTCTGCATGTAAGGACTTAAATTTATGAGGTAGCCTGCCACATGTGGGAGCCCATCTCTGATGTAGGAAAGGCTAGAAAGAGATCTCTTTGTCATCAATCCTCTGCCAGTTCCTATGGACACCCTCTTGAAAACTGGCTGATTCTCTGCTGGAGCTTACAAAACAATGCAGGGAGTGTGTAAGCTGTCTTTTCCAACTCACAATTTGGTTGAAGGCAAAATACTCATGAACTATATTAAAGAAGGTCACAGAACAGTATATAGTAATTTAGGTTAAGGACAATAAAAATCAGGAATATTTGAGAAAGGAAAGGGTTCAAAAGGGGCTAAGGCCACAAGAGAAAACAGGGACCCTGGTTGGGCTGAAAGAATTGGTTAAAATGAGAACATTTAGGGACTTCTCCGATGGTCCAGTGGTTAAGAATCTGCCTTCCAATTCAGGGGACGCAGGCTCGATCCCTGGTCAGGGAACTAAGACCCCACGTGCCGTGGGGCAACTAAGCCTGCACACTCTACAGCCCGCGTGCCACAACGAAGAGCCCCCTTGCTGCAAGGAAAGATGCCGCGTGCTACAACTAAGATCCGATGCAGCCAAATAAAAAAATATTTTTTAAAAAATGAGAACATTTCAGCATAGATAAGACCCTTAGCTGGGTATTTCTGTTAGTAAAAAAAGTATGTGAGAACAGCACATTTTTAGAGGGAGCACTAATTTTGCCTAGTAAGGAAGATTCCTTGACCAAAGCAGACACTGCATTGTGAGGTACAAGAACCTGTTATGAATGATCTACACAAATTAAATAACCATTTGGGTTATTTTTTTAAAATATTACCAAATGCAAAGAGAACCCAGAAGCCAGAAGGCTGAGATAATAACAAATTCCTTAAGTATGGAATTAAGACTATCTTAATGCTTTTTATGTATTGTAAATAATTCTGGAATGCATTTCAGGCCTACTAGACACTAGCCTCCATATTTAACTGATGAATTTGAGGAAGGTTAAAGACATGGGACTAAACCCTGTACCATGTGATTTTGGAAGTTATGATCACTCCACTTTAAAACTCTTCTGTTCTCTAATAATATCTCCTTCTATATTGGTTTTCTCTGATTACTCTCTAATTATCTTGAGTTTCCCTATGCTTCTGGGGTTTGGCTGTGCAGAGCTTTGCCTGCCAGTGCCACTGGTTTTCTGATGAGCTCATGTATGATACACAGACACTATTAAACTGCTCTTGGAAGTTCTCCTTCCTTTTCTTCTTAGTCTGTTTAGTTTGTGTCGTTTAGGACCTGTCAGTAACTTCTCTACTCATTTCTCTATCCTCTGTAATTCTGTTCCAGGACATGACCAAAAATCCTTTCTTAAAGGTCATTAATGAAGTGTATACATCTCCAAGAATATCAGAACCTCTCTGTTCATTTTAAAGTGTTGCTTTGAATATTTTAAAATGTTTGTCTTTCCCCTGGATGGTATCTTGAGATGCTTAAGGGCAAGAATTATATTATATATTTTTTCTCTCTCTTACACACACACACTTACACACATGATTTTTAAATTTGTTGTATAAATGGCTAGAGGTTTCCAGAAACAAGAGGTTTTCTGAGGAAGGCTACTACAGGTGGGGAAAATGCCTGTGAAATCAATCCATGCAGCCTGGTTTCTAACAGGCTAAGAAAATCCAATCCAGGAAGTTGAGTCAAAGAAAATTGAAGCCACGGCTCTTAAAATCTGAGAAACTATTTCAAGAAAGTGACAGGAAACTCCAACTTACCTGGGTTTCTGCTGTCAGGGATCCAGATGTCACTTCATCCTCAAAACTTTCTCCCCGGGTCTCATCAGCATCCTGAGATAGCAGAACTGGGAAAGGAAAAGAGCCATGAGGTTTGCATCTTCCCAGATCCCCCAAATAGAAAAACTGCCTGCAGACCTGATGAATATGGCCCCTCTCTCAATACATTCAATACAATGAGGGACATTCAGGGCAAGTCAAGAGCAGGCTGGAGCCTCCTTAATGGGGAGGATCTGCAGTGCGTTGATTGGGGGATTAATGTTTCCCAATGGCCAACGCTGGTCCAAAAGCACAGACATACCAGGCCATTCCTTTGTACAAAAATCCTCAAAGGTTCCCCACTTTCAAGAAAGAAAAATCCAAACACTTTACCATAGACTTCAAGATCCTCCACAACCAGTCCAAAACTGCTTCTTCAAGTACTACCTGTCTCTAACACCATCCTTAATCATCTGGACACACCCACCACATAATCCTATTCACCATTCTTTGAACATACCTGGATAGCACCCACCTCAGTACTTTCCCCCAAGTCCTACTCAGTGAAAAACTAAGGTATCCTTCTAGACCAGTTCAAATGAAGTTTTCTCAGAGCCCCTTAATGAGAGGAAAGCTTCCTCTCCCCTGTATTCCTCCAATGCTTTATTTTTTTTAATTTATTTATTTTATTTATTTATTTTTGGCTGCATCGGGTCTTCATTGCTGCGCATGGGCTTTCTCTAGTTGTGGCGAGTGGGGGCTACTCTTCCTTGCGGTGCGTGGGCTTCTCATTGCAGTGACTCCTCTTGTTGCCGAGCACGGGCTCTAGGCACGCAGCCTTCAGTAGTTGTAGCACGTGGGCTCAGTAGTGGTGGCTCGTGGGCTCTAGAGCTCAGGCTCAGTAGTTGCGGCGCATGGGCTTAGTTGCTCCGCGGCATGTGGGATCTTCCCTGACCAGGGCTCGAACCCGTGTTCCCTGCATTAGCAGGCGGATTCTTAACCACTGCGCCACCAGGGAAGCCCCAAAGCTTGGTTTTTATCTCTACTCTGCTATCTATCTCAGGCTGCCTCCTATTATATTTATTTTTATACTTATTACTGTCAATTGAGTATTAATATGAGTATATGCATAGAAACTGTATCTGGTTCATTTTTTCCCATCTGCTACTTAAGCACAACTCAATTATGCCAGGCTGCTAGAATTCAAGAAATACTGGCTGTAATTTGACATATTAAAAATATGGACTAGCAATTAAGGCACATGAATTATTGTCCTTGTATTTTTCCCTTAACTTTTTTTTTTTTTTTTTTTTTTTTGCGGTACACGGGCCTCTCACTGTTGTGGCCTCTCCCGTTGCGGAGCACAGGCTCCGGACGTGCAGGCTCAGCGGCCATGGCTCACGGGCCCAGCCGCTCCGCGGCATGTGGGATCTTCCCGGACCGAGGCATGAACCCGTGTCCCCTGCATCGGCAGGCGGACTCTCAACCACTGCGCCACCAGGGAAGCCCTTCCCTTAACTTTTTATCATGAATATTGAACACCCATATATCTAACACATTAAATGATCGTTAACAGTTGCCATATTTGTTTCATCTATCTATATTTTTTTCTGAACCATTTCAAAGTTGCAGAAATCATGATACTTCCTCCCTAAATACTTCAAAGAATCTTCTCTTGCATAACCATGATACCAATTATCACACTTCAGAGAGTTAACAATAATTCCATAGGATCATCTAAATATTCAGTCCATATTCAGATTTCCTCAACTGTTCCCAAACTGTCTTTTATCCTACAGTTTTTCCAATTAAGGCTCACACATTTTAAGTGGTTATTATTCAAAGCCTCTCTTACTCTAGACAGTACTTGCCTTTCTTTCATGACACTGGCATCGACTTACTGTATCCTCATGGTGGGGTTTCTCTTATTTCTCCATCCCCTGTATTTTCTTTAAACCAGAAGTTCAGCCTTTAGATTAATTTGGATCAGGTTAAACATTTTAGGCAGGGATTCTTCATGGGTGATACCATGTGCTTTATATTACATCACCCAGAAGGCACAAAATGTCAGGCTATCCCATCACTGGGACACTTGGTTAAGATAGTGATCACTAGGACCTCCCTGTTGGCACAGTGGTTAAGAATCCATCTGCCCTGGTCCGGGAATATCCCACATGCTGCAGAGCAACTAAGCCAGTGCGCCACAACTACTGAGCCTGTACTCTAGAGCCCGCAAGCCACAACTACTGAAGCCTGCACGCCTAGAGCCCGTGCTCTGCAACAAGAGAAGCCACCGCAATGAGAAGCCCGTGCACCGCAACCAAGAGTAGCCCCGCTTGCCACAACTAGAGAAAGCCCACACGCAGCAACGAAGACCCAACGCAGCCAAATATAAATACAATTATAAAAAAACAAAAGATAGTGACCACTAGATCTTGTCATTGAAAAAGTATGTCCTTTTCCTGGCATTTAGCAAGTGATTTGTGGGGGCCATACCTTGACACCATGTGAATATCCTATTCCCTACCAACCTTCCAATTACTTCATTTACAGTAAAATAGTCTATCATTCTTTCTACATTTATTATTGGCAGGTATTCTCTGAAAAGGATGTAAAAAGCAGGTAAATGCACCCTTCATTCCCATAAAAATCTATTTTCATAGTAAAAAATCAGTGTATTAATCACTTCCAATGTGGCAGATGAGTTTTCTCCCCCCGTCTTTCTCTGTTAATATTTCTTTATTTTTTGGGGGGGAGGGGTTTCCTAAATTCTTTTTCTTTTTTAAAAAATTTTTATTGGAGTATAGTTGCTTTACAATGTTGTGTTAGTTTCTGCTGTACAGTAAAGTGAATCAGTTATACATATATCCACTCTTTTTTAGAGTCCCTTCCTATTTAGGTCACCACAGAGCACTGAGTAGAGTTCCCTGTGCTATACAGAGTAGGATCTCATTAATTTTCCATTTTATAAATAGTAGTGTATATATGTCAATCCCAATCTCCCAATTCATCCCATCCCCTCTTTCCCCCTTGGTAACCATAAGTTTATTTTCTACAACTGTGACTCTCTTTCTCTATTTTAAGTGTCATCATGAATGTGTGGACTTTTACTTATTTAAGGTGTTACAATCAATCTGGCCACTTAGGGCTTCCCTGGTGGCGCAGTGGTTAAGAATCCGCCTGCCAACGCAGGGGAAACGGGTTCAAGCCCTGGTCCAGGAAGATCCCACATGCTGCAGAGCAACTAAGCCCGTGCATCACAACTATTGAGCCTGCACTCTAGAGCCCACAAGCCACAACTACTGAAGCGCATGCTCTGCAACAGAAGCCACCGCAATGAGAAGCCCGCACACTGCAATGAACAGTGGCCCCCATTCGCTACAACTAGAGAAAGGCTGCGCCCAGCAACGAAGACCCAACACAGCCAAAAAAGAAAATAAATAGCTCTCCTCACAATCTCTCTCTCTCTCCTCACAATCTCTCTCTCTCCTCATAATCTCTCTCTCTCCTCACAATCTCTCTCTCCTCACAATCTCTCTCTCTCTCCTCATAATCTCTCTCTCCTCATAATCCCTCTCTCTCCTCATAAACCCCCTCTCTCACTCCTCATAATCTCTCTCTCCTCATAATCTCTCTCACTCTCTCTCCTCATAATCTCTCTCACTCTCTCTCCTCATAATCTCTCTCTCTCCTCACAATCTCTCTCTCTCCTCACAATCTCTCTCTCTCCTCACAATCTCTCTCTCTCTCTCCTAATAATCTCTCTCTTTCTCCTCATAATCTGTCTCTCCTCATAACCTCTCTCCTCATAATCTCTCTCTCCTCATAATCCCTCTCTCTCTCCTCATAATCTCTCTCTCCTCATGATCTCTCTCTCTCCTCACAATCTCTCTCTCTCCTCACAATCTCTCTCTCTCTCTCCTAATAATCTCTCTCTTTCTCCTCATAATCTGTCTCTCCTCATAACCTCTCTCCTCATAATCTCTCTCTCTCTCCTCATAATCCCTCTCTCTCTCCTCATAATCTCTCTCTCCTCATGATCTCTCTCTCTCCTCACAATCTCTCTCTCTCTCCTCATAATCTCTATCACTCTCTCTCCTAATAATCTCTATCTCTCCTCATAATCTCTCTCCTCATAATCTCTCTCTCCTCATAATCTCTCTCCTCATAATCTCTCTCTCTCCTCATAATACCTCTGTCCTCATAATCTCTCTCTCACCTCATAATCTCTCTCTCCTCACAATCTCTCTCTCTCCTCATAATCTCTCTCTCCTCATAATTTCTCTCTCCTCATGATCTCTCTCTCCTCATAATCTCTCTCCTCATAATCCCTCTCTCTCCTCATAATCTCTCTCTCCTCATAATCCCTCTCTCTCTCCTCATAATCTCCTTCCTCATAATTCCTCTCTCTCTCTCCTCATGATCTCTCTCTCCTCATAATCTCTCTGTCTCCTCACAATCTCTCTCTCTCTCCTCATAATCTCTCTCACTCTCCTCACAATCTCACTCTCTCCTCATAATCTCTCTCCTCTTTTTCTCTCTATCTCCTCATGATCTCTCTCTCCTCATAATCTCTCTCTCCTCATAATCTCTCTCTCTCCTCATAATCTCTCTCTCTCCTCACAATCTCTCTCTCTCCTCATAATCTCTCTCTCTCCTCAAAATCTCTCTCCTCATAATCTCTCTCTCCCCACAACCTCTCTCTCTCTCCTCATAATCTCTCTCCTCATAATCCCTCTCTCTCTCCTCATAATCCCTCTCTCTCTCCTCATAATCCCTCTCCTCATAATTCCTCTCTCTCTCTGCTCATGATCTCTCTCTCCTCATAATCTCTCTCTCCTCACGATCTCTCTCTCCTCATAATCTCTCTCACTCTCCTCACAATCTCACTCTCTCTCCTCACAATCTCTCTCTCTCTCCTCATAATCTCTCTCTCCTCAAAATTCCTCTCTCTCTCTCCTCATGATCCCTCTCTCTCCTCATAATCTCTCTCTCCTCATAATCTCTCTCTCTCCTCATAATCTCTCTGTCCTCATAATCTCTCTATCTCTCCTCATAATCTCTCTCTCTCTCCTCACAATCTCTCTCTCTCCTCATAATCTCTCTCCTCATAATCTCTCTCTCCTCATAATCCCTCTCTCTCTCCTCATAATCTCTCTCTCCTCATAATCCCTCTCTCTCTCCTCATAATCTCTCTCCTCATAATTCCTCTCTCCTCATGATCTCTCTCTCCTCATAATCTCTCTCTCTCCTCACAATCTCTCTCTCTCCTCATAATCTCTCTCTCTCCTCAAAATCTCTCTCCTCATAATCTCTCTCTCCTCACAATCTTTCTCTCTCTCCTCATAATCCCTCTCTCTCCTCATAATCTCTCCCCTCATAATCCCTCTCTCTCTCCTCATAATCTCTCTCCTCATAATCCCTCTCTCTCTCTCCTCATGATCTCTCTCTCCTCATAATCTCTCTCACTCTCCTCACAATCTCACTCTCTCTCCTCACAATCTCTCTCTCTCCTCATAATCTCTCTCTCTCCTCATAATTCCTCTCTCTCTCTCCTCATGATCTCTCTCTCTCCTCATAATCTCTCTCTCTCCTCATAATCTCTGTCCTCATAATCTCTCTATCTCTCCTCATAATCTCTCTCTCCTCACAATCTCTATCTCTCCTCATAATCTCTCTCTCCTCACAATCTCTCTCTCTCCTCATAATCTCTATCACTCTCCTCACAATCTCACTCTCTCCTCATAATCTCTATCTCTCCTCATAATCTCTCTCTCTCTCCTCATAATCTCTCTCTCCCTCCTCACAATCTCTCTCTCCTCATAATCTCTCTCTCTCCTCACAATCTCTCTCTCTCTCCTCATAATCCCTCTCTCTCCTCAAAATCTCTCTCCTCATAATCTCTCTCTCCTCACAATCTCTCTCTCTCCTCATAATCCCTCTCTCTCCTCAAAATCTCTCCCCTCATAATCCCTCTCTCTCTCCTCATAATCTCTCTCCTCATAATCCCTCTCTCTCTCTCCTCATGATCTCTCTCTCCTCATAATCTCTCTCTCCTCACAATCTCTCTCTCCTCATAATCTCTCTCACTCTCCTCACAATCTCACTCTCTCTCCTCACAATCTCTCTCTCTCTCCTCATAATCTCTCTCTCTCCTCATAATTCCTCTCTCTCTCTCCTCATGATCTCTCTCTCTCTACTCATAATCTCTCTCTCTCCTCATAATCTCTCTCTCTCCTCATAATCTCTCTGTCCTCATAATCTCTCTCTCTCCTCATAATCTCTCTCTCTCCTCAAAATCTCTCTCTTCATAATCTCTCTCTCTCCTCAAAATCTCTCTCCTCACAATCTCTCTATCTCTCCTCATAATCTCTCTCTCTCTCCTCACAATCTCTCTCTCTCCTCATAATCTCTCTCCTCATAATCTCTCTCTCCTCATAATCTCTCTCCTCTTAATCTCTCTCCTCATAATCCCTCTCTCTCTCCTCATAATCTCTCTCTCCTCATAATCCCTCTCTCTCTCCTCATAATCTCTCTCCTCATAATTCCTCTCTCCTCATGATCTCTCTCTCTCCTCACAATCTCTCTCTCTCCTCATAATCTCTCTCACTCTCCTCACAATCTCACTCTCTCCTCATAATCTCTCTCTCCTCATTTTCTCTCTCTCTCCTCATGATCTCTCTCTCCTCATAATCCCTCTCTCTCTCCTCATAATCTCTCTCTCCTCATAATCCCTCTCTCTCTCCTCATAATCTCTCTCCTCATAATCTCTCTCTCTCCTCACAATCTCTCTCTCTCCTCATAATCTCTCTCTCTCCTCAAAATCTCTCTCCTCATAATCTCTCTCTCCTCACAATCTCTCTCTCTTTCCTCATAATCCCTCTCTCTCCTCATAATCTCTCCCCTCATAATCCCTCTCTCTCTCCTCATAATCTCTCTCCTCATAATCCCCCTCTCTCTCTCCTCATGATCTCTCTCTCCTCATAATCTCTCTCACTCTCCTCACAATCTCACTCTCTCTCCTCATAATCTCTCTCTCTCCTCATAATCCCTCTCTCTCTCCTCATAATCTCTCTCTCCTCATGATCTCTCTCTCTCCTCACAATCTCTCTCTCTCTCCTCATAATCTCTATCACTCTCTCTCCTAATAATCTCTATCTCTCCTCATAATCTCTCTCCTCATAATCTCTCTCTCCTCATAATCTCTCTCCTCATAATCTCTCTCTCTCCTCATAATCCCTCTGTCCTCATAATCTCTCTCTCACCTCATAATCTCTCTCTCCTCACAATCTCTCTCTCTCCTCATAATCTCTCTCTCCTCATAATTTCTCTCTCCTCATGATCTCTCTCTCCTCATAATCTCTCTCCTCATAATCCCTCTCTCTCCTCATAATCTCTCTCTCCTCATAATCCCTCTCTCTCTCCTCATAATCTCCTTCCTCATAATTCCTCTCTCTCTCTCCTCATGATCTCTCTCTCCTCATAATCTCTCTGTCTCCTCACAATCTCTCTCTCTCTCCTCATAATCTCTCTCACTCTCCTCACAATCTCTCTCTCTCCTCATAATCTCTCTCTCTCCTCAAAATCTCTCTCCTCATAATCTCTCTCTCCCCACAACCTCTCTCTCTCTCCTCATAATCTCTCTCCTCATAATCCCTCTCTCTCTCCTCATAATCCCTCTCTCTCTCCTCATAATCCCTCTCCTCATAATTCCTCTCTCTCTCTGCTCATGATCTCTCTCTCCTCATAATCTCTCTCTCCTCACGATCTCTCTCTCCTCATAATCTCTCTCACTCTCCTCACAATCTCACTCTCTCTCCTCACAATCTCTCTCTCTCTCCTCATAATCTCTCTCTCCTCAAAATTCCTCTCTCTCTCTCCTCATGATCTCTCTCTCTCCTCATAATCTCTCTCTCCTCATAATCTCTCTCTCTCCTCATAATCTCTCTGTCCTCATAATCTCTCTATCTCTCCTCATAATCTCTCTCTCTCTCCTCACAATCTCTCTCTCTCCTCATAATCTCTCTCCTCATAATCTCTCTCTCCTCATAATCCCTCTCTCTCTCCTCATAATCTCTCTCTCCTCATAATCCCTCTCTCTCTCCTCATAATCTCTCTCCTCATAATTCCTCTCTCCTCATGATCTCTCTCTCCTCATAATCTCTCTCTCTCCTCACAATCTCTCTCTCTCCTCATAATCTCTCTCTCTCCTCAAAATCTCTCTCCTCATAATCTCTCTCTCCTCACAATCTCTCTCTCTCTCCTCATAATCCCTCTCTCTCCTCATAATCTCTCCCCTCATAATCCCTCTCTCTCTCCTCATAATCTCTCTCCTCATAATCCCTCTCTCTCTCTCCTCATGATCTCTCTCTCCTCATAATCTCTCTCTCCTCATTTTCTCTCTCTCTCCTCATGATCTCTCTCTCCACATAATCTCTCTCTCTCCTCATAATTCCTCTCTCTCTCTCCTCACAATCTCTCTCTCTCCTCATAATCTCCCTCACAATCTCTCTCTCTCCTCATAATCTCTCTCTCTCCTCAAAATCTCTCTCCTCATAATCTCTCTCTCCTCACAATCTCTCTCTCTCTCCTCATAATCCCTCTCTCTCCTCATAATCTCTCCCCTCATAATCCCTCTCTCTCTCCTCATAATCTCTCTCCTCATAATCCCTCTCTCTCTCTCCTCATGATCTCTCTCTCCTCATAATCTCTCTCACTCTCCTCACAATCTCACTCTCTCTCCTCACAATCTCTCTCTCTCTCTCCTCATAATCTCTCTCACTCCTCATAATTCCTCTCTCTCTCTCCTCATGATCTCTCTCTCTCCTCATAATCTCTCTCTCTCCTCATAATCTCTCTGTCCTCATAATCTCTCTATCTCTCCTCATAATCTCTCTCTCCTCACAATCTCTCTCTCTCCTCATAATCTCTCTCACTCTCCTCATAATCTCTCTCACTCTCCTCACAATCTCACTCTCTCCTCATAATCTCTCTCTCCTCATTTTCTCTCTCTCTCCTCATGATCTCTCTCTCCACATAATCTCTCTCTCTCTCCTCATAATCTCTCTCTCTCCTCACAATCTCTCTCTCTCCTCATAATCTCCCTCACAATCTCTCTCTCTCCTCATAATCTCTCTCTCCTCAAAATCTCTCTCCTCATAATCTCTCTCTCCTCACAATCTCTCTCTCTCTCCTCATAATCCCTCTCTCTCCTCATAATCTCTCCCCTCATAATCCCTCTCTCTCTCCTCATAATCTCTCTCCTCATAATCCCTCTCTCTCTCTCCTCATGATCTCTCTCTCCTCATAATCTCTCTCACTCTCCTCACAATCTCACTCTCTCTCCTCACAATCTCTCTCTCTCTCTCCTCATAATCTCTCTCACTCCTCATAATTCCTCTCTCTCCTCATAATCTCTCCCCTCATAATCCCTCTCTCTCTCCTCATAATCTCTCTCCTCATAATCCCTCTCTCTCTCTCCTCATAATCTCTCTCTCCTCACAATCTCTCTCTCCTCATAATCTCTCTCACTCTCCTCACAATCTCACTCTCTCTCCTCACAATCTCTCTCTCTCTCCTCATAATCTCTCTCTCTCCTCATGATCTCTCTCTCTCCTCATAATTCCTCTCTCTCTCTCCTCATGGTCTCTCTCTCTCCTCATAATCTCTCTGTCCTCATAATCTCTCTATCTCTCCTCATAATCTCTCTCTCTCTCCTCACAATCTCTCTCTCTCCTCATAATCTCTCTCCTCATAATCTCTCTCCTCTTAATCTCTCTCCTCATAATACCTCTCTCTCTCCTCATGATCTCTCTCTCCTCATAATCTCTCTCTCTCCTCATAATCTCTCTCTCTCCTCATAATCTCTCTGTCCTCATAATCTCTCTATCTCTCCTCATAATCTCTCTCTCTCTCCTCACAATCTCTCTCTCTCCTCATGGTCTCTCTCTCTCCTCATAATCTCTCTCTCTCTCCTCATAATCTCTCTCTCTCCTCATAATCTCTCTCTCCTCAAAATCTCTCTCTTCATAATCTCTCTCTCTCCTCAAAATCTCTCTCCTCACAATCTCTCTCTCTCCTCATAATCCCTCTCTCTCCTCATAATCTCTCCCCTCATAATCCCTCTCTCTCTCCTCATAATCTCTCTCCTCATAATCCCTCTCTCTCTCTCCTCATAATCTCTCTCTCCTCACAATCTCTCTCTCCTCATAATCTCTCTCACTCTCCTCACAATCTCACTCTCTCTCCTCACAATCTCTCTCTCTCTCCTCATAATCTCTCTCTCTCCTCATGATCTCTCTCTCTCCTAATAATTCCTCTCTCTCTCTCCTCATGGTCTCTCTCTCTCCTCATAATCTCTCTGTCCTCATAATCTCTCTATCTCTCCTCATAATCTCTCTCTCTCTCCTCACAATCTCTCTCTCTCCTCATAATCTCTCTCCTCATAATCTCTCTCCTCTTAATCTCTCTCCTAATACCTCTCTCTCTCCTCATGATCTCTCTCTCCTCATAATCTCTCTCTCCTCATAATCTCTCTCTCTCCTCATAATCTCTCTGTCCTCATAATCTCTCTATCTCTCCTCATAATCTCTCTCTCCTCACAATCTCTCTCTCTCCTCATAATCTCTCACTCTCTCCACATAATCTCTCTCTCTCTCCTCATAATCTCTCTCTCTCCTCACAATCTCTCTCTCTCCTCATAATCTCCCTCACAATCTCTCTCTCTCCTCATAATCTCTCTCTCCTCAAAATCTCTCTCCTCATAATCTCTCTCTCCTCACAATCTCTCTCTCTCTCCTCATAATCCCTCTCTCTCCTCATAATCTCTCCCCTCATAATCCCTCTCTCTCTCCTCATAATCTCTCTCCTCATAATCCCTCTCTCTCTCTCCTCATGATCTCTCTCTCCTCATAATCTCTCTCACTCTCCTCACAATCTCACTCTCTCTCCTCACAATCTCTCTCTCTCTCTCCTCATAATCTCTCTCACTCCTCATAATTCCTCTCTCTCTCTCCTCATGATCTCTCTCTCTCCTCATAATCTCTCTCTCTCCTCATAATCTCTCTGTCCTCATAATCTCTCTATCTCTCCTCATAATCTCTCTCTCCTCACAATCTCTCTCTCTCCTCATAATCTCTCTCACTCTCCTCATAATCTCTCTCACTCTCCTCACAATCTCACTCTCTCCTCATAATCTCTCTCTCCTCATTTTCTCTCTCTCTCCTCATGATCTCTCTCTCCACATAATCTCTCTCTCTCTCCTCATAATCTCTCTCTCTCCTCACAATCTCTCTCTCTCCTCATAATCTCCCTCACAATCTCTCTCTCTCCTCATAATCTCTCTCTCCTCAAAATCTCTCTCCTCATAATCTCTCTCTCCTCACAATCTCTCTCTCTCTCCTCATAATCCCTCTCTCTCCTCATAATCTCTCCCCTCATAATCCCTCTCTCTCTCTCATAATCTCTCTCCTCATAATCCCTCTCTCTCTCTCCTCATGATCTCTCTCTCCTCATAATCTCTCTCACTCTCCTCACAATCTCACTCTCTCTCCTCACAATCTCTCTCTCTCTCTCCTCATAATCTCTCTCACTCCTCATAATTCCTCTCTCTCCTCATAATCTCTCCCCTCATAATCCCTCTCTCTCTCCTCATAATCTCTCTCCTCATAATCCCTCTCTCTCTCTCCTCATAATCTCTCTCTCCTCACAATCTCTCTCTCCTCATAATCTCTCTCACTCTCCTCACAATCCCACTCTCTCTCCTCACAATCTCTCTCTCTCTCCTCATAATCTCTCTCTCTCCTCATGATCTCTCTCTCTCCTCATAATTCCTCTCTCTCTCTCCTCATGGTCTCTCTCTCTCCTCATAATCTCTCTGTCCTCATAATCTCTCTATCTCTCCTCATAATCTCTCTCTCTCTCCTCACAATCTCTCTCTCTCCTCATAATCTCTCTCCTCATAATCTCTCTCCTCTTAATCTCTCTCCTCATAATACCTCTCTCTCTCCTCATGATCTCTCTCTCCTCATAATCTCTCTCTCCTCATAATCTCTCTGTCCTCATAATCTCTCTATCTCTCCTCATAATCTCTCTCTCCTCACAATCTCTCTCTCTCCTCATAATCTCTCTCACTCTCCTCACAATCTCACTCTCTCCTCATAATCTCTCTCTCCTCATTTTCTCTCTCTCCTCATGATCTCTCTCTCCTCATAATCTCTCTCTCTCTCCTCATAATCTCTCTCTCTCCTCATAATTCCTCTCTCTCTCTCCTCATGATCTCTCTCTCCTCATAATCTCTCTCTCCTCATAATCTCTCTCTCTCTCCTCATAATCTCTCTGTCCTCATAATCTCTCTATCTCTCCTCATAATCTCTCTCTCTCTCCTCACAATCTCTCTCTCTCCTCATAATCTCTCTCCTCATAATCTCTCTCCTCTTAATCTCTCTCCTCATAATACCTCTCTCTCTCCTCATGATCTCTCTCTCCTCATAATCTCTCTCTCCTCATAATCTCTCTCTCTCCTCATAATCTCTCTGTCCTCATAATCTCTCTATCTCTCCTCATAATCTCTCTCTCTCTCCTCACAATCTCTCTCTCTCCTCATAATCTCTCTCCTCATAATCTCTCTCTCCTCATAATCTCTCTCCTCTTAATCTCTCTCCTCATAATCCCTCTCTCTCTCCTCATAATCTCTCTCTCCTCATAATCCCTCTCTCTCTCCTCATAATCTCTCTCTCCTCATAATCCCTCTCTCTCTCCTCATAATCTCTCTCCTCATAATTCCTCTCTCTCTCTCCTCATGATCTCTCTCTCTCCTCATAATCTCTCTCTCTCCTCACAATCTCTCTCACTCTCCTCACAATCTCACTCTCTCCTCATAATCTCTCTCTCCTCATTTTCTCTCTCTCTCCTCATGATCTCTCTCTCCACATAATCTCTCTCTCTCTCCTCATAAACTCTCTCTCCTCACAATCTCTCTCTCTCCTCATAATCTCCCTCACAATCTCTCTCTCTCCTCATAATCTCTCTCTCCTCAAAATCTCTCTCCTCATAATCTCTCTCTCCTCACAATCTCTCTCTCTCTCCTCATAATCCCTCTCTCTCCTCATAATCTCTCCCCTCATAATCCCTCTCTCTCTCCTCATAATCTCTCCCCTCATAATCCCTCTCTCTCTCCTCATAATCTCTCTCCTCATAATCCCTCTCTCTCTCTCCTCATGATCTCTCTCTCCTCATAATCTCTCTCACTCTCCTCACAATCTCACTCTCTCTCCTCACAATCTCTCTCTCTCTCTCCTCATAATCTCTCTCACTCCTCATAATTCCTCTCTCTCTCTCCTCATGATCTCTCTCTCTCCTCATAATCTCTCTCTCTCCTCATAATCTCTCTGTCCTCATAATCTCTCTATCTCTCCTCATAATCTCTCTCTCCTCACAATCTCTCTCTCTCCTCATAATCTCTCTCACTCTCCTCACAATCTCACTCTCTCCTCATAATCTCTCTCTCCTCATTTTCTCTCTCTCCTCATGATCTCTCTCTCCTCATAATCTCTCTCTCTCTCCTCATAATCTCTCTCTCTCCTCATAATTCCTCTCTCTCTCTCCTCATGATCTCTCTCTCCTCATAATCTCTCTCTCCTCATAATCTCTCTCTCTCTCCTCATAATCCCTCTCTCTCTCCTCATAATCTCTCTCTCCTCATAATCCCTCTCTCTCTCCTCATAATCTCTCTCCTCATAATTCCTCTCTCTCCTCATGATCTCTCTCTCTCCTCATAATCTCTCTCTCTCCTCCCAATCTCTCTCTCTCCTCATAATCTCTCTCACTCTCCTCACAATCTCACTCTCTCCTCATAATCTCTCTCTCTCCTCATTTTCTCTCTCTCTCCTCATGATCTCTCTCTCCTCATAATCTCTCTCTCTCTCCTCATAATCTCTCTCTCTCCTCACAATATCTCTCTCTCCTCATAATCTCTCTGTCCTCATAATCTCTCTATCTCTCCTCATAATCTCTCTCTCTCTCCTCACAATCTCTCTCTCTCCTCATAATCTCTCTCCTCATAATCTCTCTCCTCTTAATCTCTCTCCTCATAATACCTCTCTCTCTCCTCATGATCTCTCTCTCCTCATAATCTCTCTCTCCTCATAATCTCTCTCTCTCCTCATAATCTCTCTGTCCTCATAATCTCTCTATCTCTCCTCATAATCTCTCTCTCTCTCCTCACAATCTCTCTCTCTCCTCATGGTCTCTCTCTCTCCTCATAATCTCTCTCTCTCTCCTCATAATCTCTCTCTCTCCTCATAATCTCCCTGTCCTCATAATCTCTCTCTCCTCAAAATCTCTCTCTTCATAATCTCTCTCTCTCCTCAAAATCTCTCTCCTCACAATCTCTCTCTCTCCTCATAATCCCTCTCTCTCCTCATAATCTCTCCCCTCATAATCCCTCTCTCTCTCCTCATAATCTCTCTCCTCATAATCCCTCTCTCTCTCTCCTCATAATCTCTCTCTCCTCACAATCTCTCTCTCCTCATAATCTCTCTCACTCTCCTCACAATCTCACTCTCTCTCCTCACAATCTCTCTCTCTCTCCTCATAATCTCTCTCTCTCCTCATGATCTCTCTCTCTCCTCATAATTCCTCTCTCTCTCTCCTCATGGTCTCTCTCTCTCCTCATAATCTCTCTGTCCTCATAATCTCTCTATCTCTCCTCATAATCTCTCTCTCTCTCCTCACAATCTCTCTCTCTCCTCATAATCTCTCTCCTCATAATCTCTCTCCTCTTAATCTCTCTCCTCATAATACCTCTCTCTCTCCTCATGATCTCTCTCTCCTCATAATCTCTCTCTCCTCATAATCTCTCTCTCTCCTCATAATCTCTCTATCTCTCCTCATAATCTCTCTCTCTCTCCTCACAATCTCTCTCTCTCCTCATAATCTCTCTCCTCATAATCTCTCTCTCCTCATAATCCCTCTCTCTCTCCTCATAATCTCTCTCTCCTCATAATCCCTCTCTCTCTCCTCATAATCTCTCTCTCCTCATAATCCCTCTCTCTCTCCTCATAATCTCTCTCCTCATAATTCCTCTCTCTCTCTCCTCATGATCTCTCTCTCTCCTCATAATCTCTCTCTCTCCTCACAATCTCTCTCACTCTCCTCACAATCTCACTCTCTCCTCATAATCTCTCTCTCCTCATTTTCTCTCTCTCTCCTCATGATCTCTCTCTCCACATAATCTCTCTCTCTCTCCTCATAATCTCTCTCTCTCCTCACAATCTCTCTCTCTCCTCATAATCTCCCTCACAATCTCTCTCTCTCCTCATAATCTCTCTCTCCTCAAAATCTCTCTCCTCATAATCTCTCTCTCCTCACAATCTCTCTCTCTCTCCTCATAATCCCTCTCTCTCCTCATAATCTCTCCCCTCATAATCCCTCTCTCTCTCCTCATAATCTCTCTCCTCATAATCCCTCTCTCTCTCTCCTCATGATCTCTCTCTCCTCATAATCTCTCTCACTCTCCTCACAATCTCACTCTCTCTCCTCACAATCTCTCTCTCTCTCTCCTCATAATCTCTCTCACTCCTCATAATTCCTCTCTCTCTCTCCTCATGATCTCTCTCTCTCCTCATAATCTCTCTCTCTACTCATAATTTCTCTGTCCTCATAATCTCTCTATCTCTCCTCATAATCTCTCTCTCTCTCCTCACAATCTCTCTCTCTCCTCATAATCTCTCTCACTCTCCTCACAATCTCACTCTCTCCTCATAATCTCTCTCTCCTCATGATCTCTCTCTCCTCATAATCTCTCTCACTCTCCTCACAATCTCACTCTCTCTCCTCACAATCTCTCTCTCTCTCTCCTCATAATCTCTCTCACTCCTCATAATTCCTCTCTCTCTCTCCTCATAATCTCTCTCTCTCCTCATAATCTCTCTCTCTCCTCATAATCTCTCTGTCCTCATAATCTCTCTATCTCTCCTCATAATCTCTCTCTCTCTCCTCACAATCTCTCTCTCTCCTTATAATCTCTCTCCTCATAATCTCTCTCTCCTCATAATCTCTCTCCTCTTAATCTCTCTCCTCATAATCCCTCTCTCTCTCTCCTCATGATCTCTCTCTCCTCATAATCCCTCTCTCTCTCCTCATAATCTCTCTCCTCATAATTCCTCTCTCTCTCTCCTCATGATCTCTCTCTCTCCTCATAATCTCTCTCTCTCCTCACAATCTCTCTCACTCTCCTCACAATCTCACTCTCTCCTCATAATCTCTCTCTCCTCATTTTCTCTCTCTCTCCTCATGATCTCTCTCTCCACATAATCTCTCTCTCTCTCCTCATAATCTCTCTCTCCTCACAATCTCTCTCTCTCCTCATAATCTCTCTCTCCTCAAAATCTCTCTCCTCATAATCTCTCTCTCCTCACAATCTCTCTCTCTCTCCTCATAATCCCTCTCTCTCCTCATAATCTCTCCCCTCATAATCCCTCTCTCTCTCCTCATAATCTCTCCCCTCATAATCCCTCTCTCTCTCCTCATAATCTCTCTCCTCATAATCCCTCTCTCTCTCTCCTCATGATCTCTCTCTCCTCATAATCTCTCTCACTCTCCTCACAATCTCACTCTCTCTCCTCACAATCTCTCTCTCTCTCTCCTCATAATCTCTCTCACTCCTCATAATTCCTCTCTCTCTCTCCTCATGATCTCTCTCTCTCCTCATAATCTCTCTCTCTCCTCATAATCTCTCTGTCCTCATAATCTCTCTATCTCTCCTCATAATCTCTCTCTCCTCACAATCTCTCTCTCTCCTCATAATCTCTCTCACTCTCCTCACAATCTCACTCTCTCCTCATAATCTCTCTCTCCTCATTTTCTCTCTCTCCTCATGATCTCTCTCTCCTCATAATCTCTCTCTCTCTCCTCATAATCTCTCTCTCTCCTCATAATTCCTCTCTCTCTCTCCTCATGATCTCTCTCTCCTCATAATCTCTCTCTCCTCATAATCTCTCTCTCTCTCCTCATAATCCCTCTCTCTCTCCTCATAATCTCTCTCTCCTCATAATCCCTCTCTCTCTCCTCATAATCTCTCTCCTCATAATTCCTCTCTCTCCTCATGATCTCTCGCTCTCCTCATAATCTCTCTCTCTCCTCACAATCTCTCTCTCTCCTCATAATCTCTCTCACTCTCCTCACAATCTCACTCTCTCCTCATAATCTCTCTCTCTCCTCATTTTCTCTCTCTCTCCTCATGATCTCTCTCTCCTCATAATCTCTCTCTCTCTCCTCATAATCTCTCTCTCTCCTCACAATATCTCTCTCTCCTCATAATCTCTCTGTCCTCATAATCTCTCTATCTCTCCTCATAATCTCTCTCTCTCTCCTCACAATCTCTCTCTCTCCTCACAATCTCTCTCTCTCCTCATAATCTCTCTCCTCATAATCTCTCTCCTCTTAATCTCTCTCCTCATAATACCTCTCTCTCTCCTCATGATCTCTCTCTCCTCATAATCTCTCTCTCCTCATAATCTCTCTCTCTCCTCATAATCTCTCTGTCCTCATAATCTCTCTATCTCTCCTCATAATCTCTCTCTCTCTCCTCACAATCTCTCTCTCTCCTCATAATCTCTCTCTCTCCTCATAATCTCTCTGTCCTCATAATCTCTCTCTCCTCAAAATCTCTCTCTTCATAATCTCTCTCTCTCCTCAAAATCTCTCTCCTCACAATCTCTCTCTCTCCTCATAATCCCTCTCTCCCCTCATAATCCCTCTCTCTCTCCTCATAATCTCTCTCCTCATAATCCCTCTCTCTCTCTCCTCATAATCTCTCTCTCCTCACAATCTCTCTCTCCTCATAATCTCTCTCACTCTCCTCACAATCTCACTCTCTCTCCTCACAATCTCTCTCTCTCTCTCCTCATAATCTCTCTCACTCCTCATAATTCCTCTCTCTCTCTCCTCATGATCTCTCTCTCTCCTCATAATCTCTCTCTCTCCTCATAATCTCTCTGTCCTCATAATCTCTCTATCTCTCCTCATAATCTCTCTCTCCTCACAATCTCTCTCTCTCCTCATAATCTCTCTCACTCTCCTCACAATCTCACTCTCTCCTCATAATCTCTCTCTCCTCATTTTCTCTCTCTCCTCATGATCTCTCTCTCCTCCTAATCTCTCTCTCTCTCCTCATAATCTCTCTCTCTCCTCATAATTCCTCTCTCTCTCTCCTCATAATCTCTCTCTCTCTCCTCATAATCCCTCTCTCTCTCCTCATAATCTCTCTCTCCTCATAATCCCTCTCTCTCTCCTCATAATCTTTCTCCTCATAATTCCTCTCTCTCCTCATGATCTCTCTCTCTCCTCATAATCTCTCTCTCTCCTCACAATCTCTCTCTCTCCTCATAATCTCTCTCACTCTCCTCACAATCTCACTCTCTCCTCATAATCTCTCTCTCTCCTCATTTTCTCTCTCTCTCCTCATGATCTCTCTCTCCTCATAATCTCTCTCTCTCTCCTCATAATCTCTCTCTCTCCTCACAATATCTCTCTCTCCTCATAATCTCTCTCTCTCCTCAAAATCTCTCTCCTCATAATCTCTCTCTCCTCACAATCTCTCTCTCCTCATAATCCCTCTCTCTCCTCATAATCTCTCCCCTCATAATCCCTCTCTCTCTCCTCATAATCTCTCTCCTCATAATCCCTCTCTCTCTCTCCTCATGATCTCTCTCTCCTCATAATCTCTCTCTCTCTCCTCACAATCTCTCTCTCTCTCCTCATAATCTCTCTCTCTCCTCATAATTCCTCTCTCTCTCTCCTCATGATCTCTCTCTCTCCTCATAATCTCTCTCTCTCCTCATAATCTCTCTGTCCTCATAATCTCTCTATCTCTCCTCATAATCTCTCCCTCCTCACAATCTCTCTCTCTCCTCATAATCTCTCTCACTGTCCTCACAATCTCACTCTCTCCTCATAATCTCTCTCTCCTCATTTTCTCTCTCTCTCCTCATGATCTCTCTCTCCTCATAATCTCTCTCTCTCTCCTCATAATCCCTCTCTCTCCTCATAATCTCTCCCCTCATAATCCCTCTCTCTCTCCTCATAATCTCTCTCCTCATAATCCCTCTCTCTCTCTCCTCATGATCTCTCTCTCTCTCCTCACAATCTCTCTCTCTCTCCTCACAATCTCTCTCTCTCTCCTCACAATCTCTCTCTCTCTCCTCACAATCTCTCTCTCTCTCCTCACAATCTCTCTCTCTCTCCTCATAATCTCTCTCTCTCCTCATAATTCCTCTCTCTCTCTCCTCATGATCTCTCTCTGTCCTCATAATCTCTCTCTCTCTCCTCATAATCTCTCTCTCTCCTCATAATCTCTCTATCTCTCCTCATAATCTCTCTCCTCACAATCTCTCTCTCTCCTCATAATCTCTATCACTCTCCTCACAATCTCACTCTCTCCTCATAATCTCTATCTCTCCTCATAATCTCTATCTCTCCTCATAATCTCTCTCTCTCTCCTCATAATCTCTCTCCCTCCTCACAATCTCTCTCTCTTCTCATAATCTCTCTATCTCTCCTCATAATCTCTCTCTCCTCACAATCTCTCTCTCCTCATAATCTCTCTCTCTCCTCATAATCCCTCTCTCTCCTCATAATTCCTCTCTCTCTCTCCTCATGATCTCTCTCTCTCCTCATGATCTCTCTCTCTCCTCATAATCTCTCTCTCCTCACAATCTCTCTCTCTCCTCATAATCTCTCTCTCTCTCCAAAAAAAAAAAAAAAAAAAGAAAAGAAAATAAATAAAATAATAAATAAATAAAAGGCCCTTAAAAAAAAAATCTGGACACTTAAACTGTCCCCAATTTGAACCGGGCTTCTGCATCCTTCTGGTAGACGTTCATTGGTCTTTAAGCTCTTCCTTGCTATTCTAGCATAAGATACTCCAGTCTCACCTGGTACCTTCCCTGCTGCCTTCTACTTCTGACCTACCCACCCAATACCTGGACAGGTCATTCGTTTGATTCACATTTCCTCACTGTAAAATAAGGAAAATCAGGCAAGTCCTCCCAGCCCCACGTACCCATGGGGAAGATAAAAAGAAATAACATACACAGCCATGACACTGAAATATTAGTTTTAGTCTGAACTAACCACTACTACTTGGGAAAACCCCAAGCCAGGAGCAATAATCAAGAACTCCAGGGCTTCCCTGGTGGTGCAGTGGTTGAGAGTCCGCCTGCCGATGCAGGGGACACGGGTTCGTGCCCCGGTCCGGGAGGATCCCACATGCCGCGGAGCGGCTGGGCCCGTGAGCCATGGCCGCTGAGCCTGCGCGTCCGGAGCCTGTGCTCCACAACGGGAGAGGCCACAACAGTGGGAGGCCTGCGTACCGCAAAAAAAAAAAGAACTCCAGGGACCTTTTACCTAAGCAGATGCTTCTGCTCAGGTGCCCACTTTTCTTCCCACCCTAGACGATGCTGCTCTGCCTCCCTCCCACCCACCAGTCTATTCTCACCTTCTCCTTCAAACATCTTAGTCACGTCCTCCCACGGGGGCGCCCCCTCCGTGGCCTTCTTTGGATGGTGCAACTTCACCCAGGTGCTGGCCTCGATGGGCAGGGTGATTAGGAGTCTCTGAAGCATGATAACTTCAGCGCTCCTTTTTGGCGAACTGTAGCTCAGCTCACAGGGCAGAGAGTCCTGTCTGGGCTTGTCCACTTTTGATGAGGAAACTGCAGGGAGGCTTCACAGTTGCACAGGTGTCCTCCACTCTCAGGAACCCGGCGAACATACAGCACCAAAATCCGGAGTCTGGACCCTTTTACTCCCTAGGCTCTCAAGGAACACCTCCCATCCTTGCGCTCATCTGTCTCCTCAACAGGCAGCGGGAGGCTCCAGGTGTTTGTTCTAAATCGCCAAGTCTACAGGCCCCTAGCCATGCTGGTTAGAAAACATCAGAGTCAGCAAAAGGGTCCGGAAAGTTCAATCACATGGTCAGAATTGTAGAATTTGCACCAATCACTGAACATTGTTTACAAAAGATACATGGAGACCGTGGATATACACAGTCCATATGGTCCAAAGCACTGTGCTTGGGTCATGAAGCATAAAGGGATAAATAAAACCCAATTCTTTGTTTTAGATAGCACTAGGTTTCAAGTAGTCTGAGATTTGGAATCAAAAAGGATCTGGCTTTGAATCCCAACTCCTTCCCTCGCCGGCTGAGGCAAATCCCGTAACCCCGTTAATCCAGTTTCCTCCTCCCGAAATGGAGAGGATAAACATTTTCTCCAGGGCTGAACCGCCCGGCCCTGCCCTCGCAGCCTTTGTCTGAGCCCGACTCTGGGGCGCGGGGCACACTGCGCGCCACGGGTGACGGCGGGAGGGGCCGAGGCGGCGCTACCCGGCTTGTTCCCTCCCCAGACCCGGGGTAGCCCTGGCTCACCCCTCTCACCAGCTCGGGCCGCACGCCCTAGCCCTCCCGCCGCGACGGACCGGTCTCCGCGCAGTGCCAAGATGCACCACGTAGCGCAGCCCGGCCGGTGCGCCTGCGCGGCAGCAGTCTCCGCGCGCGGTTCCCGGCGTCCTGCGGGGCAGCCTGCCGGCTCGCCGGCTCCTCCCGGGATACTGTCCCATCATTCTCCGTTTGCACGCAGCTCGGGACCCGAACCCAGCGTGAAGCAGCCTGCTCCTGCGGAAGGAAACAAAGCCTGTGTTCCCATCCCCGCCAAGACTACTGAATAGAATCGGCTCCCCTCTGCCAGGCATAGACGTGTGAACGTTTCCGCCGGGAGATTTGAAACCCTTGACAAAGGGAAACATCTGTATCTCTTTTTTGTCGAAACAACATTGGTGTAAAAGAATCCATACCACTTTCACTTAATATGTACGTGGAAAAGACTGAAAGTGGAATGGAATCCAGTGCTTCATTAAAAGAATACCACGGTCAGGTAGTTGTTCGTCCTAGTATTCAATAAGTTCTTACGTTAATTGCTTTCCTTATACTTCTAAAATGCCACAAAATACGAAATAACTGTTACCTGTAATCTCACCAAGCAGAGTAACCATTGCTAACATTTGGTGCACAGACACGTATACACACACAATTTTTTAAATGCATTTTTATGTATTTTCTGCAAAAATGATTATACTGTAATGCTGTTTTATTTTCTACATCAATAGCCTACAAAAATAACAATTCAGAAAATAGAATAAAACTATGTGATTGCTGAACTTCCCTGGTGGTCCAGTGGTTAAGACTGCGCTTGGACTGCAGGGGACGCGAGTTCCGTCCTTGGTCAGGGAAGTTCCGCTAGCCGCGTGGTGCGGCTAAAGACAAAAAACCACAACAAAACAAAAAAAACGATGTGATTGCTAGCTTTTATGAACTGAATGTCTGTGTCTCCCCACCCAGCTCTCCAAGTTCATATGTTGAAGCTCTAACCCCCAGTGTAGCTATATTTGGAGTAAGAAAGTATAGATATGGGACTTCCCTGGTGTCACAGTGGTTAAGAATCCGCCTGCCAATGCAGGGGACACGGGTTGGAGCCCTGGTCCGGGAGTATCCCACATACCTCGGAACAACAAAGCCCTTGAGGCCGGGAGCCACAACTACTGAAGCCCATGCGCCTAGAGTCCCTGCTCTGCAACAAAAGAAGCCACCGCAATGAGAAGCCTGCACCACAACAGAGCAGCCCCCGCTCTCTGCAACTAGAGAAAGCCCCTGAGCAGCAACGAAGACCCAATGCAGCCAAAAATAAATAAATTTAAAATTAAAAAGTACAGACCGTCCTGGGCTTATGATGGGGTTACATCCAGATAAGCCCATGATAAATTGAAAATACAGTAAGTCAGAAATGCATTTAATACACCTAACCTACCAAACATCATAGCTTAGCCTAGCCTACCTTAAACGTGCTCAGAACCCTTACATTACCCTACAGTTGGGCAATATCATCTAACGCAAAGCCTATTTTATAATAAAGTATTGAATATCTTATGTAATTTACTGAATACTGTACTGAAAGTGAAAAACAGAATGGCTGTGTGGGTGCAGAATGGTTGTAAGTACATTGGTTGTTTATCCTTATGAGTGTGACTGACTGGGAGTTGAGGCTCACTGCCACTGCCCAGTATCATGAGATACCAAATATTGCTAGCCCAGGAAAAGATTAAAATTCAAATTATGGTTTCTACTGAATACATATCACTTTCACACAACCGTAAAGTTGAAAGATTATAAGTTGGGGACTGTCTGTAATTAAGATTAAATGAGGTCAAAAGGGTGGGGCCCTGATCCTATAGGATTAGTGTCTTTTTAAGAAGAGACATCAGAGGGCTTAATCTTTTTCTGAAGGCAGACACTGAGGAAAGGTAATATGAGGATTTAGCAAGAAGTCACCATATACAGACAGGAAGAGAGCCCTCATCAGAAACTGATCCTGCCAAATCCTGATCTGGGACTTCTAGCTTTCAGAAATGTGAAAAAATAAATTTCCATTGTTTAAGCCACCCAGTCTATGATATTTTGTTATAGCAGCCCAAGCAGACTAACACACCAGCATATAGTATTTAGAGTATGAAGCTTTGTTCTAAGTGCATTACATGTTTTTTAAATTAATTAATTAATTAATTTTTTGGGCTGTGTTTGGTCTAAGTTGCTGCATGCAGGCTTTCTCTAGTTGCAGCAAGCTGGGCCTACTCTTTGTTGTGGTGCCCGGGCTCCTCACTGCAGTGACTTCTCTGTTGTGGAGCATGGGCTCTAGGCACATGGGCTCAGTAGTTGTGGCTCACAGGCTCTAGAGCACAGGCTCAGTAGTTGTGATGCACAGGCTTAGTTGCTCCATGGTATGTGGGAATCTTCCCAGACCAGGGCTTGAACCTGTGTCCCCTGTGTTGGCAGGCAGGTTCTTAACCACTGCACCACCAGGGAAGTCCCACACTACATATTTTAACCAATGTAGTCCTAATAACAACCCCTTGAAGTAAATGCTATTATTATTCCCACTTTGCAGATAAGAAAACTGAGGTTTGGAGAAGTTAAGTAACTTGCCCTGACTCATACAGCTTGCAAGTGGTGAATCCAGGCAGTCTGTGCTTCTGTCTACTATTCAACAAAAAAACAGCATAAAATATAGTAAAAAGTTAATGGTAGAGTCTAGGTAGTGGTACATGGATGCTCACTGTAAAACTCTTTCAACTTGCCTGTATGTTTGAATATTTTCATAATAAAATATTGGAAAAATATTGCTAAGAACGAACAATAAGAGTTATGCAGGACATGAATAAAACCACAAAAGTTACTGATTTAAATGGAGACAATAATGATGTACACCATGTTCATGGATTGGCATAGAACATTCTAAATATGTCACTTTTCCTCCTTTAATGCTCCACAATCAAAATCTCAACTTCTCCTTTTATTAAATTAAATGATTCTAAAGTTTACCTGGAATGGTAAGTATTCCAGAATGGCCAGTAAAATTTTCCAACAATAATGATGTCAGACTTGACCTACCAATATAATTGGTATAAACTGTTTTACCAATATAATACAAGGCACAATAATCAAAATAAGATAAAGCTAGTGCCAAAATATACTCATAAATTAATGAAATGAAATTGGGGCTCCCAAAACAGACTTGGTAATTTACTTAAATTTAAACATTATAATAGTGGCATTACAAATTAGTGGAGTGATGATGAATTATTCAATAAGAGTGATTAGGACAACTAGTTAGCCATTTAGGGAACTGTATTAGTCTGCTTGGGCTGCTACAACTAAATACCATAGACTGGATAGCTTAAACAGCAGAATTTTTTTTTTTTACAGTTCTGGAGGCTGGGGAGTCCAAGATCAAGGTGCTGGCAAGGTAGATCACATTCTGAGGACTCTTCTCTTGACTTGTAGGTAGCTGCCATCTTGCTGTGTGTGAGACCTTATGTGAGGTCTCACATGACCTCTTCTTGTATGCATATACGAAGAGAGAGTGAGCTCTTTGGTGTTTTTTCTTATAAAGACACAAATCCTTTACTTAAGACCTCATTTAACCTAAGATCTTATCTCCAAGTACAGTCATATTGGGGCTTCAAACTGAATTTGAATTGGGCAGGGACACAAACATTCAGTCCACAACAGGAACAAATCAAGTTGGGTTTCTACTGTACATGTTACACATCATATAATTTCTGGAAAGTTAAGTTTTGTTTTAAAGTAAACTACTAAAATGTTCAAAGAAAGGTGATTCTATGCATAGTTTTGTGATTCTCTCTTATTTGCAAGGAACAAGTTCACCAGAATTGCTTTCTAAGTTAAAAGGATGATGATGATGGTGATGATGATGATGGTGATGATTATTGAAAGGATTCTGGAATGTCTTTGGGTCATCATCGCCATATAATTATGATACTGGTGTGAGAAATGACAAATAAACCAATAGAACAGACTAGGGAATTGAAAAATAGATTCTAGTATATGTGAGAATTTATTAAATGACAAAGATGGTAGCTCAATTCAGAAGGAAATGGGTGAATTGTTTAATAAGTGAAGCCTATGGAATAGTAGTACTTGTCAATCTGGAAGAAAATAAAAACGGATCCCTATCTTAAACCATATTCAGAAATATTCCAGTTATATTAAACTCTTACATGTAATAACAGAACAAAAATCTTGCAAGAAAATCCACAAGAGTACATATACAAATAGCACAGTAGTTACCAGGGGCTGGGGAGAGAAGAAAATGGGAGTTGTTCAATTGCTATAAGGTTTCAGTTCTGCAAGATAAGTTCTAGAGATCCACTGTACAACATTGTGCCTATAGTTTTTTTTGTTTTGTTTTTTGTGATACACGGGCCTCTCACTGTTGCCTCTCCCGTTGCGGAGCACAGGCTCCGGACGCGCAGACTCAGCGGCCATGGCTCACGGGCCCAGCCGCTCCGCGGTATGCAGGATCTTCCCGGACCGGGCCTCGAACCTGTGTCCCTGCATCGGCAGGTGGATTCTCAACCACTGCGCCACCAGGGAAGCCCTGTGCCTATAGTTAATGATACTGTATCGCACACTTAGAAATTTGTTGAGAGTAGATCTCATGTTATGTGTTCTCTTCACACACAGAAAAATAAAAAGGATCAAGGAAACTTTTGGAGGTGAAAATAGATTCTATATAGATTCTGCTTTCTTAATTGTGGTGATGGTTTCATGGGTCCATGCACATGTCCAGTACGTATACAATCTATTAGTGGGAGAAACGCTTTTAACAAAAAGTCTGAAAACTTGATCAACATACTTGACTAGATAAAAATTTAAAACTTTTGTAGGCAAAAGATCACTTAAACAAAGTCAATATACAGATGACACATCTGAAAAAAAATTGTAATGCAGATAGACAAAAATATGTATTTGACTCTAAAATATCATTTATTTAAAATACACCATTATTTATGTACTACTAATAAACAAAAATTGCAGTTAAATTAATACACAGTTTTTTACAGTGTAGAATTTTATTTTATACTTAATGAAGGAGCTCTTTCAGGCAGACTATTTCTAGGCATGGATTTTTGTTACATCTCATGCTACTCTGTTTCTGTGCCTTCTTATGTACATCATAATTTTTTCATTGTAATGCCAAACCACTCTGTAACTTTTATGACATTTAACATAGTAATTAAACTCAACAGTTCCAGTACCAACAATGCACATAACTTAACCAATGCTTGGGCACTAACAGTCAATAACAACAATACCTCAACTACTGATTTCAAGTCAACTTCATCCCTGTAAAAAAAGTGGAGGTGGAGGGGGAGAAAACAATAACCCAGTGAGAAAATGGGCAAAGAACATGATGATTAGACAATTCACAGAAAAGAAATCCGAATAGTCAACAAGCATATGAAAAGATAGCCAAACATGCAAATGAAAAGTAATAATGAGACATCACTTTACACCCAAACTGGGCAAAAATAAGAACTATAACAGCTATTGCAAGTGGGAATGCAGGGAGAGATTACTCCCATACGTTGATTATAGAAGTGGACAACTGTCTTTCTGGAAAGTAATCTGGAAACATTTCTTAAAATAAAAAATACATACTCTTTTTACAAATCATTCCTACTTTGAGAATCTATCCCTTGGAAAAAATAGCGTTGTTACAAAGGACAACTGTACAAGAATGGCTATTGCAGAACTGGTTTTACTGGCAGAAAATAGGAAAATAATGCCCACCAGTATGGAAACTGCTGAATAAATAATGATTGGCCCACACCAAGAACTTTAAAAAGGCCTTATAAATGAATCAATTGGAGCTATACCATCACTTGGTGGGATTTCCATGAGATATTTTTAAGTGAGAAAGTATTAAATTAAATCATGTGAATTTCTTGATATTTGATCAGTTTTGACATACAAAAAGGCAATATATGATTCAGACTAATAATTATCCCCAAAATATGTATATTTGTATGTATATATACCGGTATATGTGTGTATGTAAATATACTAATTATTATATGCATACTTACGTTGGTGCAGAGAATCTGAATGTAGAGAAAAATACATGCTACACTGTTAACCTGCACAAATTAAACAAAAGGAATATGACATGATCCTAAAGCAGATCATTGTAACATTGTGCTTGAACTGGGGATTTATGCCAAATGATGCTGGCTGCATTATATTGAAGCTCTCAACTCCCTTTATTTCAATAAGTATATTGAAAAAGAGAACAAATATTTCTACTGTAAATAGGAAAGCATTACATGCCACAAAATAAATAAAAATACTGAATCCAAGAAATTAAAATTTTAAATAAAACAGTGAAAAGAAGAAATAATAACTCAGTCAATTTACAAAAGTACATATCTGAAAATAAGTTTCTCAATGCAAAGAATGGAATTGTTTATCAATTTAAAAGTAGGGAGAGACATTTGGATTGATGTCACTTACCGAAAAAAAAATGATGGGCTTCTACATTAATGTTTCCATTTTTCAGATTTGATATGAGCCATCACTGGACATCCTAATTCACTTGCATGCATGGTATATAAGGACAAGATAACTGCATTTCTGATGGAGTTAGAAACTAAACAAAATTATGAGAAATTTTTGTTTAATAATTATTTCAATAGGACATCTAATACAATATCTAGAATTTGATCTTCAAAATGTGTCAAGTTGTTTGATTAAAGATCAGAGATACTGGAGAGAGAGCTCCTTATCTATTCATCTCTGCCACCAGATTCAGAAAATCCCTATGAAGACATTTTAGCAAGCCTTTCAAGTGTCTCTTCATAAACTTCAAAATGTAGTCCCAGAGAGTAGTTCAGATGAGTTAATCAGCATATCATCTAAACAAAAGGAACCCAACTCACCATTTTATTTTATTTTTATAGATAAAATAAATTTTTATTTAATTTAAAAAATACTTATTTATTTTTGGCCGCACTGCACGGCTTGTGGGATCTTAATTCCCCCACCAGGGATTGAGCCCGGGTTCATGGCAGTGAAAGTGCTGAGTCCCAACCACTGGACCACCAGGGAAGTCCCTCAACTCACCATTTTAAAGAAGTCCACCCCACGGCTCCAGTTACACAATATTGTTATTCAGTGCATTTGATCTTTCAAGTGGAAAACTGGTTTAAACCTTGCCTTGGAGGACTGCATTTAGATTGTTCAAAGGATAAATCTATCTGGAGCCAATGCCAGTTAGGAACATGCTCTTACAAATGTGATCCAGAAAGATGAAGTCATTTTAGCATCTTGAAGAGATGCTGCTCTTCAGTGGTTTCATTCAGAACCAATGAGCTTCTGAATGAAACAGAACGTGTTTGAAATCATTGCCCATCTCTTCATGGATCTGAGAAAACAGGAGAATTCAGTGACCCTCTCTTATAGGACTGATAATCTTAACAGCTTTGTTAGGTATTTATCTTAAACCTTCATGCCCAGGTTCTCCCTGTGCATAATCGGTAAATTTTATTCAAATCACCGCTACTGTTCACGTTTCTATTACAATTTTCAGCCTTATCCTTTAGAAATACCATTTTCACCATTGATTCATGATAGGGTCAAAAGAAATTAACAGTATGATTAGTGACAGAGTGAGACCCAATTTCAATTTACAATTATATAACCTTCTACATATTTTCCATCACAAATGATTGTCAACTTCCAGCAGGAGGAACTGTGCTGGCACTCAGAATCATCTATACTATCCATGCTTCCAAGCACTTATGATGGTAAGTTTAGTTACAGTAACCAACGCTGTTTGTGTCCTGTGCATACTCTTCAGACTTCCCAGTGTGCTTCAGCGATGCCAGCTGCCAGTACCTGCATCTCTGCGGCTGGGCAAGGAATTAACACTGATAATCCTCCCACTACACCCACCACCGGGGCTCAGCCAATGACTCTTGCCGGTTGGTTTGACAATACCCAGTCTGCTCACCACTAGGTGGAATGATTCTGAGATTTGTATCATGCAATTTCCGAGAGTTTCAGTGTGATTAAGCTCCAGTCTCCTACGGAGATAACTAGCTTAATAGTGTATCCTTTACTGGCTATCTTCCTTTCTCTGTCTCATTTCCCCCATCCCCTACTGGTATTTCCCAAATAAACTACTTGTGCCCAACCCTTTGTCAGGATGTGTTTCTGAGAGAACCCAAATTAGTCACTGAATGTGTGAACAATGATCCTACAAGTCATGCAGTCCTTGTAAGGTGAGTGCCTTACCAGCCTACACTACTCTAATCCCAAGCAATAATATCCTTGAAATTCCATATTTAATGTACCAATTATGTTTCTTCTAATACACATTAAAAATAAATACATAGAAAATTCATCAAGCTATACATGTATAATTTGTATACTTTCCTATATGTAGGATATACTTCAATTAAACAGTTAAAAAGATAAATATGTAACAATTAAAATAGTCTTTCACATAGAGAACAGACTTGTGGTTGCCAAGGGGGAGGGCTGTGGGGGAGGTATGGACTGGGAGTTTGGGATTAGTAGATGCAAACTATAACATATAGAATGGAGGAACAACAAGCTCTTACTGTATAGCACAGGGAACTACATTCAACTATATTTATAGTCATAAACCATAATGGAAAAGAGTATAGAAAGGAATATATGTATATTTGTATAACTGGGTCACTTTTCTGTGTAGCAAAAATGAACACACAGTTTAAATCAACTATACTTCAATTAAAAATAAAACTAAAAAATAAAATTGTCTTTCAGAGTCACAGTCACCCCTGGTTCTGAGCTTCTGCTTCCAGTGAATTCATTCAGTTTATAAATCATCTTGCCACTCCACTTAAAAAATCCAGAATTTTGGGAGAGTCCTTTCTCCTCAAAGGAACAACCTTCACTAACACATGAGAGTTAACAGATGGCTATTCTTTCTTCTCTTGTCCTCTCTGGAACAATCCTCCGGGGTCCATTGGTTTCACTAGGGGGTGGGCATCAAAGCTAATGCCCCTTCTCCATCCTGGGAGACAATGGGAGAGATTAAAGCCATCTTCTTCTTGCTTTCCTTAAACTCCCACAATATTCATAAACCAGACTGAACAGTCTTATGAAAACTTTTATGGGAGAGTCAGGGAAATTCAGAGTTACAATCGTAATGAACTTGAACTCTCTTAGAAAGAGACATTTTGGACTTCACAAGGACTGTAGTCACAACCCTCGTCCCAAAGGTGCTCTTTTCCTTGAGGTTCTCAGTCCATAACTCTCTTCCCTGGGAAAACTGTACCCCTTTCCAAAAGAAGGGTCCCATCCTCTGGCCTTTCTGCCTTCTTAGCCCTTGTCTTGTGGTCTTAAGTTCTAGTAAAAGGGAACAGATGGAACACATGTATTTAGCTCCACTCCCTCACAAAATCCCATCATAACTGCAGAAAAAAAGGATTTAAAACCAAAAGCATAAATCCAGAAGACAAGAAATGGATGAATGATGATAGCTTTATGAGTTCTTAAAAGGCTGAATCCTAAGTAAGCAGTGGGGAAAGCCAAGACGCAACCTGATTTACATTACAAAATCCCCCAAAGCAAACAAATTGGTTGCCTGGGGTACTTCTGGAAATGGGCAGTGAAAGCAATGTTAAACATAGAATATTGGTTGCAAATCTGTTAGAAGCAGTTAGATTTCCAGCATCTCTACAGTACTGCACAGTCAGGTGACTGTCCTTTATCTCTCTGTGGGAGACTGGAGGAGTAGTTTAAGGAGAAGATAAAACAGAGGGGTCTCTGAACTGAAGAACACCAGGCATAGTTGAGGGCAGGGTACTATGCTGGAAATGGAGGAGGGAATGGGGCAAGGATACATGAAAATTTGCACACTGAACTTGAGACTCCCAATCTTCTTCCCAGAATGCTTCCACACAGGTCTATACTCCCTGGGTAGCAAATTTGAAAACACTTCTCCAATGACTCCAATCGGCCGAAGATAAAAAGATCTAAAGATACTGACATGGAAGTTTCTCCAAAGATATGGCCCAGGCAGACCACTACCCAGTTCATTATGGGCAGTTCTGGTCCCATGGCACCTAGGGTCTCATGATCTGGGATTCAATCCCCACTAAGGCCAGGTGGGGAAATAGTTACTTGCCAAAGAGGGCATAGCTTCGAAAACCATAATTGCCTTCTTGGTGATTCTTTAATTGGGGCTTATAAGAGTGTCCAAACAGTATCCTGATCTGCTACTGATCTACTGAATCATGCGGGCTGAGGGAAGAAGTGCCTGTAGCCTGAACAAGAGAAACATTTGTCACTCTGGACTCCACTTGAAGTAGGCAGTTTTTCAGGTCACCTCCAAAATCCGTTGTGTCAACACACCCAACTATGGTACATTTGCTTTACAAATCCAAAGGGACTCATCAAGTGCAGTACTTCTTTTTTAATGCAGAGGGTAACAAGTTCAGCAACTTGTTCTTTCCTTAGAAGGGTCAGCCCAGGGACTTCCCTGGTGGTCCAGTTGTTAAGACTCCACTCTCCCAATGCAGGGGCCACGAGTTTGATCACTGGTCATGGTGTGGCCAAAAAATTAAAAAAATAAAAAAATAAAAGAATCAGCCCAACATGCCTCAAATAATTCCTTGATGTGGCAGGACTCCTTGTAGATTAGATTACATGATAGATTGCCTATTACTTCCTGCTTAAAACAATAATAATCATTTATTATCTCTCACAGTTCCCATAAGTCAGAAATACAGACAGTGCACAGTGCACACAGCTTGTCTTTGTGCCATTATGTTGGGAGCCTAACTGAAAGACTCAAAGGCAAAGAGCTGGAATCATCTGAAGGTTATTTACTGCCACGTAGGCCTGGCCAGGGCTGTTGGCCAGAAACCCACATATGACTTCTCTATGTGGCCTGGGCTTTCTCAAAATCTGTTGCCTTGTTATGAAGGGCAAGAGTCCCGAGACAGAGAGAGAGAGCCAGGAAGAAGCCATATGTATTGCCCTTTTATAACCTAGTCTGAGAAGTCACACAGTGTCATATCTGCTGCATTCTACTGGTTGAGGCAGTTATAAAGAATTACTCATGTTCAAAGGGAGAGAAAATAGACCCCACCTTTCAGTGGAAGAATGCCAGTGTGGGATGGGGTATATGTTGGTGGGAGCCATCTTGGAAAAGACAATCTACTGTGGTGAGAGAGCCAAAGCCTCTACAGATTGAACTATTGCATAGATCTAAGAGGTGGCATATTCCTCAGATGGGGTGGTAAGCTCACACTGCTGTTCTACCAAGGGAAAGCAAATTCCTTCTGATATTTTTGTTTATCAGGATAAATTCCCTCTCCAAAATTATAATGTTAATAGACATATATCATGTGTTAAACACTATCCTGATTAGATTCAATAAGGAAATAACTTCTGGAAAAGCACCTGTAATGAGTATCACCCAGTTTGGAGGTATTAACCTGAAGAAGTTAATGGTAATTTACTGTCATTCTCCCAAACCATCCATCTTTTGCACGAGCTAGACTGAAGTTAAATGGACATGTGGTCTCTTAAATTCTCCCAGAGATGTAATACTGCTACTGATTTATTATTTTGATAGGGAAGAGCTCCAGGAGCTTCCTCTTCTCCACTCTTTTCTCAACAGTCCTTACTTCACTTGATCAGCAAGCCAATGTGAGAATTCTTTCAGTTGCTAAGGGCATCTTTTCCAACTAGACACTCAGAAATGGGAAAACTACTACAGGAGGGGTTTAAGGTTCCCTTGGGCCTATGGTGAGACTGACTTAGGTCAAAACTCCATCATTACCTGATCTCTATATGCTTCCACTCTGACAAGTGGCCAACATTATGGGTACTCAGGACATAATGATAGCTAACAGCTAGTGTCCGACTGTTGCCAAAGTGTTTGTGTAGTTTCCCTAGTGTATTGACCCAGGTAAAATGGTAACGGGTCCCCTTGGGGAAAGCCAGAAGTAAGATACACATTATACACTTACGGGGCTTTAATAAGCTCCCTCCTCAAGGATACCTGGCCTCTCCATTTTTCCATAGGCTCTAGGTCTTTGAACTAGCTCAGGTCTAGCAATAGAATGCAGGGCTACATGTTTATCTTGATGACATCTGTCTCCAAACCTGGAGAAATTTTGGCTATGCAGATCAAACAGGGCTTTAGTGAGCTGCTACTTATCTGGGTCCCTATCCTCAATTAATCACCTCCATAGATCTTGGTATCCATTCTGATTACCATAAATTTCAGGTGGGCCACTGTTAAAGGCTACTATTGGAAATGTCCCACTGAAGATAGGGAGTACACTGTAGCATTCTTGGCCTCTAGAGAACACTTGCTAAGTCATGTTTTAAGGATTCTAGAACTTCTATAAGAAAGTATGTCTCAAGCCATTGGGTAAAGGGAATGCCTTCAGGGTTCTTCCAGGGACAGGTTGGGAAAAGGGATGACATATTTGGTAATTCATTCCAGAATTCCTTGAGTTTGGGAATCTTTTCTCTACATTATACAAAGGAATTTCTGTCTTCCCAGCTTTTAGGATTGGCCAATATAATGTTTAACTTTATCTATTTTAAATATGCCCGGATGCTGCATCCAGGACATTAAATCTAAGATCTGTGCTGGTGCATGCATGCCAATACATACCACCTGACCCTAAGATACACCTTGGTCTTCTTGATCAAACACTCAATATTTTCATATGGATTCCTCATATTTTTGCCAATGACTGTGTAAGTCCCTTCCTCCAGGTGTTATTTGCTCCCTGATGTGATATGATGTACTCCAGATAAACTATGAGATATTCTTGTCAAAATATTTAATGTGAATCTAGACCTACTTTCTAGTTTCCAGGTAGATGAAAAATGTAGAACTTTCTATGAATTGGCTTCAGAAAGTCAATGTCATGGGGAAAAAAGGTAGAAACATTGTTCCAAATGAAAAGAAATTGAATAGACATAATAACCAAATGCAATGCATAAACCTAAATTGGATCTTGGTTAAAAAAAAAAAAAAGGAACAGAAGATATTCTTGGGATAACTGGCAAAAGTTAAAAATGGACAGAATTTTAGGTGGTATTGAATTATTGTTCATCTTAATTGGTATGAAAATAGTATTGTGGTTATATAGAATATATCACTCAGAAAATGTATACTCAAATATGGTATGAAAACGGTATGGTGGTTATATAGAAGAATATATCACTCTTAGAAGGTGCATGATCAATTATTTAATGGTGAAGTATCACTATGTCTGCAACATACTTTCTTTTTTTTTTTTTTTTTGTGGTACGAGGGCCTCTCACTGTTGTGGCTTCTCCCGTTGCGGAGCACAGGCTCCGGATACACAGGCTCAGTGGCCATGGCTCACAGGCCCAGCCGCTCTGCAGCATGCGGGATCCTCCCGGACCAGGGCACAAACCCGTGTCCCCTGCATTGGCAGGTGGACTCGCAACCACTGCGCCACCAGGGAAGCCCAACATACTTTCAAATGACACAGTGAAAAATGTTTTCAACATTAAGTTTGTGAGATTTCTCTACGTGGTTGTATATAACTCTGGTTTGGCAATTTCCATTGCTGTTTAGTATTCTATTACATAAATATACTACAATTTCTTTACCCATTTTTCTGCTGATGGACATCTGGATTGTCTCTGGTTCGGTGATATCATGAATAATGATGAACATTCTTATGCTTGTCTTTAATGCTCATGTACATGCATTTCTATTTGGTGTATACCTAGGAGTAGAATTACTGAATTATAGGTATATCTATGTAGCAACATTAGTAGATAATACTAAACCATTTCCCAAAGTAGTGTATCAATTTACTCTATCAGTTGTGTGTTCCCATTGCTCCACATATTTGTCAACACTTGGATTATCTTTTTTCATTTTAGCAATTCTGGTAGGTGTTTAGTGATGTCTCATTGTGGTTTTTATTTGTATTTCCCCAATTATTAATGAGATTGGGCATCTCGTCATATGTTTGTTAGTCATTTGGGTAGCCTCTTGAAGTGCCTAGTCAGGTCTACATTGTCTGTTTTTCCATTAGCTGGCCTGTCTTTTTCTCGTTTTGCAGTTCTTCATATATTCTGAATACAAGCCCTTTATCATGTGTTTCAAATATTTTCCCTTACACTGTGGCAAGCCTTTCTACTCTGTTAATGGAATCTTTTGATAAACAGTTCCTAAATTTAATCTAATCAAAGTATACAGATGGCAAACAAACATTTGAAAAGATATTCAACACTACATATTAGGTGACTGCAAATTAAAACAGCAGTGAGGTACCACTACACACCTATTAGATTGGCCTCAATCCCAAAACACTGACAACACCAAATGCTAGCAAGGATGTGGAGCAATAGGAACTCTCATTCATCACTGGTAGGAAAGCAAAATGGTTCAGCCACTTTGGAAGACACTTGGCAATTTCTTACAAAACTAAATATGCTCTTATCATATGATCATGCTCCTTGGTAATAACTCAAATGGATTGGAAATTTATGTCTACACAAAAACCTGCACATATATTTATAGCAACTTTATTTATAATTGCCAAAACTTGGAAGCAACCAAGATGTCCTTCAGTAAGTGAATAGATAAAATAAACTGTGGCACATTCAGGCTCTGAAATACTATTCAGCACTAAAAAGAAATGACCTAACAAGCCATGAAAAGACAAAAATGCATATTACTAAGTAAAAGAAGTCAATCTGAGGGCATCCCTGGTGGTGCAGTGGTTGAGAGTCCGCCTGCCCATGCAGGCGGGTTCGTGCCCCAGTCCGGGAGGATCCCTTATGCCGCAGAGCGGCTGGGCCCGTGAGCCATGGCCACTGAGCCTGCGTGTCTGGAGCCTGTGCTCCGCAATGGAAGAGGCCACAGCAATGAGAGGCCCGCGTACCTCAAAAAAAAAAACCACACAAAAAAAACAACAAAAAAGAAGTCAATCTGAAAAGGCTACAAACTGTATAATTCCAGCTCTATGACATTCTGGAAAAGGCAAAACTATGGAGACATTAAAAAAAAAATCATTAGTTTCCAAGAGTTATGTGGGAGCAAGGGCACAGAGGGTTTTCAAGATAGTGAAACTATTCTGTATTATACTATAATGGTGAATACATGTCATTGTACCTTTGTCAAAACCCATAGAACATACAACACCAAAATGAACCATAATCTAAAGTATGATAATGATCTGTTGGTGTAGGTTCATTGTTTGTAACAAATGTACAGCTCTGGTACAGGATGTCAAAAGTGTAGGAGGCTAGGTGGGGGACAGGGGTATATGGGAACTCTCTGTACTTTCTGCTCAGTTTCGTTGTGAACCTAAAACTGCTCTAAAAAATATAGTCTATTAATTGTTTTAAATAGTTTTACCACAGGATTTTTTGGAGCCATTACTATTTGTTTTTGTTTTGTTTTGTTTTGGTGGTGTTTCTTTCTTTCTTTTTTTTTTTTTTTTTGCTGTGCTGCACAGCTTGCAGGATCTTAGTTCCCCGACCACGGATATACCCAGGACAACCAGGTGTGGTGAAAGCACCAAGTCCTCACCATTGGGCTGCCAGAGAATTCCCCCCTTTTTTTTTTTTGGATATTGTATTCTAGATCTATCGGTACAAGAAGTGATACAACATTCAGTCTTTCCCAAACTTATTTTAGCGTTTTTGTGCTACACCTGTTAGCACCCCATGTGCCTCATAAGCTGTTCATAAAGTGCTCCTCCGAGCAGCTCCAGTCTCCCCACCTCCACCACCATGGCCCTCATTCAGCTCTTGCCCTTCTCTGGTGCCCTAGACCTGGTCTTGTTCTCTCAAACACACTTGTCAGCAATGCAAGAGTGAGCCGCCTGAAACTCAGATCTGACCATGTCACTCCACTGTTTACAACGTTTCAGGCTAAATTCCTTCCTAGGGTGAAGGAAGCCCCCCAAGATCTGGCCCAAACCCACTTGAGTCTCACCTCTCACCACACCTTGACTCACATCAGATCTTAGAAACAGAACGGCTTGTGCTACCTGGAATGTTCTGTGCTCTTGCAGGTTTCTGTCTCTTCCTTCACATGGTACTGTCTGGACGACTCTTCTCCTTACCCCCACCTCATTCACTGGTTAACTCCTCCCTGGCCCCCAGGACTCAGCTCAAATGCCTCTGACCTTAGGAAGGCATCCCTGACCTTCCTAGCTCCCATAAAACATGTAAAAGAGATTCTAAGTCTGTTGCCCCATGATTCTGTGAGCTTCTTGAGAGCAGGGACTACGTCAGATTCATTTTTTTCTTATCTCTTCTTCCCAAATTCTAAAAGCTGATGGGCCCCAAGGCCCAGTCCTCTTCTCTTTATGCTCTCTCCTTAGTTGATTTCATCTGGTCTCATGGCTTTACATACCATCCACACCCTGATGACTCCCAAACCAATACCTCCACCAAACGATTTCCAACGCAGATGCCTACCTTTGCTCTCATTTTATTTTCCAGATCTCCACACGACTGGCTCCTTATTCAGGTCTCAGTTCCAATGTAACCTCCTTCTGACTGTTCCATCCAAACAGTCCCATACCCACCCTCTCCTCTAAACTCGTCTTACCTTGTATTATTACTACCTGAAATTAAATAATTTATTTACTTGTTTATTGTCCATCTCTCCTACCACACTACCCCCATGAGATCAGGGAGTTTTGATTCATTGCTTCATTCCAGAGCCTAAGACAGTGCTTTGCACATTGTAAGCACTTATTAAATATTTGTTGAATGAATTAATACCTAACATAGGCCTGGCACGTAATATTTGCTAAATTTGAGTGCAAAGTGCCCTGTGTACTAAATGTACTACAGGAATTGCTTCATTTTACTTTAAGTATTGCCATGAGTCCCATTTTACACTAAGACCCAGGGGCTGAGTAGCTTGCCCAGGTCACAGAGTAAGAAGGGATATGAACACTGGCAGCCTGATCCAGAGCTGATTTTCTTAGCCACTGTGCTATCCTCTCACTTACACCTGGAAGTATTCAAAAGGTGTACTCAAAGGAAGGGGGGTGTGGGCTCAGCTTTTTATTGGCTGCGGGTTGGGGGGGGTGTGCTTCTAGTTCTGATGTTCTGGGACTCCAGCAGGTACAGAAATCCAGAGTTCCCTCCCTCACAACTCTAGACACCCCTGGAGAAAGGCCCCCTTTCTGACTGCCTGGGCCTGGCCTGGCCCCTGGGTATGTTCTGTACAAAGTTTTTTGGTTTTTAATGGAAACACAGTTGATTTACAATGTTGTGCTAATCTCTGCTGTATAGCAAAGTGACTCAGTTATATACATATATACATTCTTTTTAAATATTTTTTTCCATTATGGTTTATCTCAGGAGATTGGATATAGTTCCCTGTGCAGTAGGACCTTGTTTATCCATCCTAAATGTAATAGTTTTTAAAAACATGCAAAGTGAGGGAACTGCCCCTGGAAAGCAGAAAACCTGCGTGGAACTCACCCTCCTCCAAGAGTGACACAGTGAGAGCAAGCGAGCGGTCCTTCCCTGCAATATTTATTAAGGAATTTACACATACACAGGAGAAAGGCAACCAGGAGTTGTGGTTCCCAAAGATGAAATCCTTTAAGCAAAGTTTTCTTGTTTTAATTTTCAAGTGGGGTGAACGATGACTGAGAGGAAAGCTGCCCAGGTGCTCTGCCTCATACACCTGGACAGGTGGGGACACAGAGCAGCCTGGACACACGGGAGGAGAAAGCGACTGGCGGGGAGGAGAGGGGAAAGGAGGAAGGGAGCTACCAATGAGATTGTACCTTTTTTTAACTAAAGAAAAACTGGCAACAGTTTTAGGCTGTTGATAAATTAACTCCTCTCTGTTGCAAACCTAAAACTAAAAAAACAAAAACAAAAATACCCAGAGCAGATGGGGAGGGAGTGGGAGGCGGAATACACACACACACACACACACACACACACACACACACACACACACAAGCAGTACACATGTTAAGCTCTGCATTCCCACGGGAGGGGTTGGTCCTCCAGCCACAAAGTCAGATCCTACAGAAGGCAGGATGGAGGCAGGGAAACGGGTGTGTGTTTTTGTGGGGAACCTTCGTAGAGTCTTTGGTGCTAATAAAGGCTGGCCGAAGCAGCAAGTCCTGAAGCCTCAGATCCAGAAAGCAATTCAGGGCAAAGTAGAGTCATATTTTTGCTCGTCCTCGTAGGAGGGCGTTTGCCTCACGCCAGGGCTAGGGCCAACCTGCTCTAAGACCCAAGGAATATTTAATTTGATTTCATTACTTTCTTCATTCCCATAAATCAGGGGAGCATGATGCCTCTGTTTTCACCCCAAATTTAAACATATGGAAATAGCTTATCAGACCATTCTGAGCCTGATAGGAGGTTTCGCCTGGTGGGAAAGGTGCTCAAAGGTGTGCACACTGATCCTGCAGTCTAAGTGTTTTCTGCCAACAGTTGCTAAGGTGCTGGTGCCAGGAGAGGACCAGGGCTGAGGCTGGGGAGGGAGTCAGGAGAGCTGGGGGACAGGGACGACAGAAAACAACAGAGAGGTCCGCGTGTTTGGGACGTGGCTGGGCTGGGCAGAACGCCAGGTCCCAAGTGACGGACTGAGCAGTTTCTAAACCAAACAGAGAGAGGTAGGAAAGGGGATGGGGGTGGGGGAGCAGTTGGGGAAAGAGGAGACACGGGGAGAGAGGTGGCTGAGGACAGTGGCAGTCATCCAGGTGTGTAGTTTTTATTTCCACATCTGAGGGCTGAGAGTCTGATTTGCTGCCTGTCCGTTCCCGCCGTTCATGGACTGTCCATAGCTCAGCATGCCGTTGGCGCCACAGAAGTTCATCCCAGCCATCTGCTGGGTCATCTGAAAGGGAGAGAGGAGACTCTCAGACCAGGCTGTGGGCCTGTGGCCAATTAGAGCAACAGGCGGGGAAAGAGTCCTTCCGCCTGCGGGGAGGGGAGAGTGAGACAAAGGGGGGCTCTGTCGTGGTACATGACTGCCCTGCAGCCTCTCGGATCACTCGGAGGATACCACACCAGGAAGATGAAGGACTTTCCAGAAGGGAGATGTTGTCTGAGACTAGTGCTCAGGAAGGGGAAGGGGGAATCCTGGAGCGAGTCGACATAAAAGCGGCAATGGGAGGTTAGTCTCTGATCCTTTTCCAATCTCTCATCCTGAACAGGCCGTGGCCAACCCTGAGAGTATAAAGAGAAGCCTCCACGCTGGCGCTCCTGTCTTATCTCCAGCAGAGTCATTAATTACTGACAGTGTCAGGGAAAGTGCTCGAGCAGAGAGAAGAAGAAGAAGAAAAGGAAACTGGACGGTTCAGAATGAACAAAGGAAGACAAAAAAAAAAAAAAAAAAAAAAAAAGACCAACATGTCTTCAGGACTTCAGTGTATGAGAAGGGAAAATTGCTGGGAGAAAAGAGTCGGTGGCATCAGGCCTGGGTGGGGTTTGGGGCCTCTTTATGAATTCAATTGAAAGCCTGGCCTCTGGCAGTGAACAGAAGAAGCTATTTCTCAAAGAAAAATGCCTGAAATTTCCCAAGCCTGGGACATTTTCTGTTTAAGTTCTTTTCCTTTAGGAGAAGGTATAACTATTTTTCTTCGGCCAGCTTTTAAAGAAAATTTCAAATTTACAGAAAGGTTGAAAGAATGGTACAATGAAACCCATCTATCGCTCCTTAAATTCACCAATTGTTAACATTTTTACTTTATTCTCTCTCTGATATATACATATGTGTCAGCTTTTAAAAATTTTTGATGGGCGCTGAAAATTGCACATATTGTGACATTTCACCCCTTAATAAGTCAGGAGTCATCTCATAAGAAAGAAGACTTTCCTAGAACCACATTACAACTAATATGTCCAAGACGTTTAATATTAACACTATGTTCTAATATACATTACGTTTCAATTTTACATCTCTTTACTCTCCTTTAATCTAAAAGAGTTCCCCTGCCATTGTTTCCTGACACTGTTTTAAGAGTCCAGGTTGGTTACTTTGCAGAAAATACTTCAATTTAGATTTATCTCATGTTTTCTTCTGATTGGATCCAAGTTAAATATTTTGGGCAAAAATTCTATGTAAGTGATAATGTGTCCTTCTTAGTATAAGATACCAGGAAGCACATGAAATTAATGTGCCTCACTGTTGATAATTCTATATTTGATCACTTGTCTAAGGTTGTATCCAACATATGTTCTTTTGCTGTACTTAATAAGTAATCTGAAGGGTATTTCTTTGAGAATGTGTGAATACCCTGTTCTTTCTACAATTATTAGTTGTCATTCTTCAGCAAAGAAGGCTTTCCCTCCTTCTATCCCACACCCACTTTTTAAAAATATCACTATGGACTCATGGATTTTTTTTCTTGTCTACAGAGTCTAAAAGTTTACTGGGATATGTTAGAGTTGACCATTCTGAGTCAATTTTTCCAGATACACAGTGGGTTCTTTCAATATTATATTCAAGTCTTTTATTTCTAAGAAATGGTTTTGTATTATAGTTTTAAATATGTTAATTCTGTTCCACTATTTTGCCTTTTTCTTTGGGAGTCTCCAAATATATTTATGTTAGGTCTTCTTTGTCTAACTTCTGCATTACTTTCTCTCTGTTTCTTATTACAGCTCTCTATATTTAGTTCTCTTCCCTGAGCTGTTTCATGCCTTTCCTCAATGCCAAATATATTTTCAGTTGAATCTATTCTCCTTTGACTAACTTGTAATTCAGTCTATTTCTAAGATAATTGTGTTATTTTTCAATTTGTTTCCTGTGTGTTTCACTTCACAACTTCCAGTTTTTTTGTCCATTTTGGTTGTAAGTTTTTAAATTTCTGATTCAAGCTGTTTTGTCTTATCTGCAAATGTTTGTTATAGGACATTTAATTCAGATTGGTGGATTGTGTAACAGTTTTCTTCTACTTTGTGACTGCTTTTGGGGGAGAATTTCCACTTCCTGAAATGTTTTGATTTTCATTTTCTATTTTCTTCTCATAGTTTTGTACGAATGTCATCTGCCACTTTCTGTTTGGTTTGTAGTGCTCTATTTTTCCGAATCAGCAATAATACAGACAGGTGAGAGGGTCTGGGGAGACCACTAGTTTTGTTAGTACAAGAGCGCCCTCTTCTGTTAGTATGGTGAAATGATTATTTGGTGGGGAGGAGAATGGCGGATCCTCTGATTTTGTGATTCTCTTTTCCACTTCTCATTTCTTACTTCCCCTTCACCATCAGGTCTCCAAAGAGCACCCCCTCCTTCTAGGTCATCCCCATCTCTCCTAGACATAATGCTTTTCCAAAGCTACCACCCATAAACCTATATATTTCAAGTCCCTTGTTTTTGATTCTCCAAGTAACCAGAGTTCTTCTCCACCAGGTCTCAGACCTCTTCTCAGCATGTCTCTAATCAGGACAGGGCTTTCTCTTTCTAGGTGGTGATTTTATCTATGCTCTGTCACCTCTAGCCCCCTGCTCCCTCTCCTCTTTTCACATGGTCTCTCTGTGATGCTGGCTCCACTGGATTTCGGTGTTTACGTGCCTACTGTCATGTAATTTGAGGTTTGTAGTATCCTTTTAGATGCGGTAGTCGTGAGTTATAGGTGCTTTTATTTGCACTCATTGTTTCTCTGTATAGGTTGTTTTGATGAATGTGTGGAGAGTTTTAGAATTAGGCAGTTACCCTTATTCTACAGGAACCCAAAATGCCTTAGAAAGTCTGAGGTTAGACAGATATTCTGGTAAAAAAATAAATAAATGAAGCAAACCCAAGAATGTCTCTGGCAATATCTCATTTACACTGTAAGGATTCAAAGGGTAAGGGAGAGACACTAAGTGAGACAGACTTGAGGGAGGCTCAAAACCCTTGTCCTGAGTGAAATGGAATAGCTTACCTGAGTAAGGTTCCACTGCAGCTGCTGAGCTGGCTGAACCCCATACATAGTCTGGGGCATAGCTGCCATTCCTGCCATGTAGCCGGCCTGCTGGGTGGTCAGCATTCCGTTTGGCACACCCATCATGGATGCCTGCATGCCACCCATATAGCCTGCAGGCATGGCCATGGGGGCAACCATACCAGAAGCTCCTGGCTGAGCTACCATGCCTACTGGTGGGGGCATCATGCTCCCCATTAGGCTGTTAGGAGGTGTAACCCCAGGGAAGCTGGGGTAGGCTGTGGGATATGCCATCTGAGCAGGAGCCATGAACATTGCTGCCAAGAAAACATACATACAGATCTGTTAAAAGAGGAATGTGTATGAGGTGAGTCCAAACTCTCACTGGCTGCTCCTTTCCAGCTAGAATTCCTCAGGATTACTCAACTCAGAATGCTCTTTTACACAGCAAAATGGTTAGACAGAGCCCCTACAAGACTTTCTATGGCTTCCAGTGGGCTGCTGACCCAGGCACTTCCCCTTTAGGGTCCAAATCCGGACCTTGAGTCAAACTTCACAGAGCTGTGATGCAAGACCCCACAGAAGTATGGTTCTGAGTTACGTTAATCTCTATCTCCTGATACTTGGTAGCTTCACGAGGAATGTCATGTTCAGGTTTGTTTGGAGTATGATGTCCTGGCCCCCGGAGCAACTGCCCCTGTCACAACAAATGATTCCTGCATGTAAGGCCTCACATCTCTGTCTGGCACATTGCCATGACCCCCATGAACTCTACCTTGTGCAGGCATCTGAGGCGTCTGGGATCCATACAGTGAAAGGATGGAGTCTTTAGAGAGCTGCTTCTTGCCTGTTTCTTCTGATTTGCTCCCTGGCTCTGGAAACAGGTTTAGGTTTTCGGGAACAGAGCCGGCACTCCCCGCGGTTGGCATGGAACCTACAACCTTAGGGCAAAGAGGGCGGTGGGTGGGGAATGGAATGGTCCTCATGGGGGTCTCTGTAAGGACCTCCCGCATCTCTCTGCCGCTTCTAACATTTGCAATAAGAATTCGTGGCTCGAGTTAATAGCTTCCTGACACTTTTACCATACAAATATCTGGAAACATCTGATAGTTAAGCTCTGGAACAATTCTTTGTTCTTTAGCAAAACAGTGTGATTTGGTGGAAAACTCACATAAACAAATAAAAATGACCTACAACCAATGCATCCAGAGAGAGCTGAATTAAGATCCCAATGCCACCACTTACTAGTTGTGCAACGAGAAGCTAGTCACATTAACTTTTCTGAACTAACATTTCCTCATCTATAAAAGATCCATTTTGCAGGGTTGTGGTGAGTATTTTAAATCATAAATGAAATATACAAAATGAGATACAAAATCACCTAGCACTGTGCCTGTTGTACACAGCAGGTATTCCACAAATGGTAGCCATTAAAGGTTTCAAGTCTTTCCTACTTACAAACTCTCTGGCAATAACTGAGGCTGAGGAGCTGACCTACAGGATCAGCCTCTACAATCGGACACACCTTCAACAGAAGTCCACTCAAAGGGCCCACTCTTTGGGGGCAGGAGACAACATGGAATGAATAGTAACCTTAGGCTGTAACAGAGATGATAGCATTAAGGGAAGAATCAAGAAAACCAAAGTCCAATTCCACCAAGGAAGCATGACTTGGTTCCATTATTAAGTTATCAAAATCACCCTTTCCAGAATACTCTTTAATCCTGAGGCACCCACAAGACTCACCTTTCTGGAAACTGAAGAAGAGGGAGATGGAACAGAGGCCAAAAGATCTAAATCCTTCTCTAGGGTATTACTGGTCTTACTATTTGCAATGGAGCAGGACACAGGAGCATCTGGAAAGACAGATCAAAGTTAAAACACAGCACTGCTCATTAAGCCCATTCCTTCCTTCTATTCTAGACACAAAGCAGCGAAGGCCCACATGCTCCATCATGGACCCAGAAATCTATGCTCTGGAACCACCCAGCTTGGATGGGGCATCTCACAAGAGGCCTCACCCCACATTCCCCAGAACAGTCTGGAGAAGCCTGCAGCCCAGCTTTCAGGCAAAGGACAGCAGAAACCCAGGCCTGAAGGCTATGTTAGCACCACCGCAAGGGGGCTGGCTGGCTCCTTTCAGGCTATTTGAGGGGCAAAGCTGTGTAGGATTCATTTTCAGAGAGAAATGAAAAGTACAGACATTAGAAGCCGAAGTAGCCAATAACCTAAATCAGCAGGAATGGACTGAAACAAAGTATTGCCATCAGTACTGTGAAAGGTAAGAACAGGCTCTATTTCTGAAAGGGGTAGACCCACTAGCTCAGGGTTTCAAAAGTTTGGAGGAAAATCATGATCACAAGGTAATGGGCTGTCTCAGAAACAGGATGCACCTGGAAAATGAGAGGGATGGGGGCAGGGCTCACAGGTGCTGGTTTAGTGACACTTGCTAACGTTTAATGAATGCTTAGTTTGTGCTGGGCCAGGAGCTAAGAGTTTTAGAGGCATCATCTCATTTAATCCTTCCAACATCATCTTTGAAGTAGACTCGTATCATCCTCACTACATAGGTTAGGAAAGTAATGTTTAGAGGTTAAGTAAGCTACCCAAGGTCACATAGATAGTAAGTGGCAAAGTTGGGACTTTGGCTTCAAAGGCCACGCTCCACCACTACTGTACTTAACCACTACTCTATCACTGTACACTTTTCACAGTACAGTGAAAAATGAAACACCTCTTAGAACAACTGCTCAGATGTAAAACAACAGGAAGAACACGAGGGAACAATCTTAGTGATGAAGCCATCAACTGAAGAGTCCCATCTCTACCTATCTTCCCAGGATCACAGAGAATTCATCAAAATTTGTATGATTATGGGAGTGGAAAAGTCTAACTCTTACCAAGGCCCAACAAATCCATGACAGGTGCTGTGGATTTCGGGGAACTTTTCCGAGGTAGCTGTAGATCTTCTTTTTTCTGTGGCTAAGGTGAAAATACGTTACAGAAAAAAATAAGCAGGTGTTTTTGAACCTTCTATTCTCCTCTCTACTGTAAAGCCACAGGGATTCTTGTGGCATGGTTGCTGTTATTCAAAGAGAGTTACCAAAGAAACATAACTCAGGAAGTATCGTGTGAAAAAATCAAGTCAGGAGGCACAGTGCAGAAATCAAACCTAAAGTGAAAAACAAAGCTGTCATCTGTGCTTATTTGGCTTTCTGAAGAGACAGATCCTTCTGAAACCAAGACAACCACAGATCAGGGTATCCAACAGGGGCAGCAGTTTCTGGTCCCATGAAAAGCCAAGAATAAAGGCAGGTGTCCGATGATACAAGAGCCAACACATCTCCCAGTGATTAGAAAACCTTTAATACCAAAAAGGAGCTCAGTTAAAGGTTACCTAATTCACTCTGCCAGTATCACTAAGGAATGTGTTCTGCAGACAGTGCAATTCAGAATGATGATAAAAGACTCTTCCTTAAGCAAATAGTAAAAAGTCCTCTTTCCCAAGAATCTAGACTCCTATAATGGAGTATCTACTACCGCTGCCACAATATGTCCTGGGGGAAAAGCAAGGTGTCTACTTCCATATGACAGAGCAAGAATACAAGAAGGGATGGTTTAAAATGGATGAGGATAGCCTGGCTTCTGGACTGTTCTTAACCACAATAGGAAAACAAGGTAAAGAAGGTCTAAGGAGAGAAGGACTAATGTAGCCTCTGCTCAGAAGGTGTCACAGAGCCTTGGCATTCTGCCATGAAACGTGCCTCTTGCTCAGATGGGACAGGTGCATTTCCTAAGCTCCCATCTGGACCCCAAAAGAAGTGTTACAGAGCAGATCAGGCAGCAACAAGGCAATGAGAAAGCAGCAGCAATGTCAGCAGGTGATCTAACCTAAACGTGGCCCCACTTTAGCCCCAGGTGCAACGGTGCGATACGCTATCAATACCACCCCACATGTCCCCTCCACATGTGAACACGCCATATGAACAAGGCCGTCCACACAGTGCACTTACTTCCCCACTTACCATTTTAACTTTCTCAAAAACAACAGGTTCCATTTTTTTCTCCGGAGCTGGTTCGCTCCCTCTTTTCCACTTGTCATCTTTTTCTTTCTATGATGATTTAACAAAACAAGACAAAGAACAGGCCCCATGGTGACTAACAGTTCAACAAATTATAACCTCAAATGGCCCAAAAGGACACAAATATCCCTGCTGAATCTGATGTAGGAGTCTGACAAACTCGGGGTTTCTTGGTGAAGGGCATGAGCCTTGGCCTCTTCCACCCTGGCCTCAAGGCTGCAAGAGGCATCTTTCGAATTTCTTAAGCACCTCCCTCCTTGTTTGAACACACTTACGACCGCTAGTGTGCATGCTGGGTTCTCTACAGGGGTTAAACCATTTTACCGGTTTGCTGCCCCTTTTTGCCCTAGTTTTAACTTGCTCATCTTGGCACAGGGGTGAAAACTGTTCATCTTACTCGGCATGCAGCCTTTGTGATTTTCTAACTTCCATCAAAAGTTCTCTCCCTCTTCATCTCCTTTTTTAAAAATAAGAAAATAAACCAAGCTTAAAGATTAGAAAAACAAAAACCAAGAAAATAAGGCAAAAATGAGTAAAAGGATTCAAGTATCCCTTTTAGGGTGTCCTGAATGCATCGTCTGTATAAAACCAAAAAGCACGTCAAAACCAGAATATTAGAAAGTCTTTCTCAGTTTTTGTTACTTTCAGAGGCAGTTTCATAATACTTTCACAGATTATACTGTTACTGGTCACATTTTTATCATCAAAAAAAACTAAATGCATAACAGAGCCACAAAGTAAACAAGAACACAGGCATATAAAAGGAAGTATAGGCGGCAGAGGCGGGGCTCGCGTCGGGCCAGCCCGCCCTCCTGTCGGCGGGGGCGGAGCCGCAGGCAGTGGTCGAGGCGCGGCAGACCAAGGTTATGAATGTGATTTCTGATTAAACTGGATTGGAATAATTTTCATGATCTTTGTATATTTATGTATTTTTAAAAATTTTGCATTTGACTTAAAGTGCCATGAGAAAATTTGCGTATTGCAAGGTGGTCCTAGCCATCTCCTTGATTTGGGTACTCTTGGATATATGTTCCTGCTGTTTTACTTCAATGAATGCAACAAATGTGATGAAAAAATAGAGGATTTCCTGCTGGGGATGTTCTAGAGCCAGTACAAAAGCCTCATGAAGGTCCTGGAGAAATGGGGAAACCAGTCGTCATTCCTAAAGAGGATCAAGAAAAGATGAAAGAGATGTTTAAAATCAATCAGTTCGATTTAACGGCAAGTGAGATGATTGCACTCAACAGATCTTTACCAGGTGTTAGGTTAGAAGGGTGTAAAACAAACGTGTATCCAGATAATATTCCTGGATACAAGGAATATTATCACAACAAGTGTGGTGATTGTTTCCCACAATGAGGCTTGGAGCACACTTCTGCGAACTGTCCATAGTGTCATTAAACGCTCACCAAGACACATGGTAGAAGAAATTGTTCTAGTAGATGATGCCAGTGAAAGAGACTTTTGGAAAAGACCTCTAGAGAGTTATGTGAAAAAATTAAAATTACCAGTTCATGTAATTTGAATGGAGCAATGCTCTGGTTTGATCAGAGCTAGGTTAAAAGGAGCTGCAGTGTCTAAAGGCCAAGTGATCACCTTCTTAGATGCTCACTGTGAATGTACAGTGGGGTGGCTGGAGCCTCTCTTAGCCAGGATCAAACATGACAGGAAGACAGTGGACTATCCTATCATCGATGTGATCAGTGATGATACTTTTGAGTACATGGCAGGTTCTGACATGACCAACTGGAAGCTCAATTTTCTCTGGTATCCTGTTCCCCAAAGAGAAATGGACAGAAGGAAAGGTGATCGAACTTTTCCTGTGAGAACCCCTACAATGGCAGGAGGCCTTTTTTCAATAGACAGACATTACTTTCAGGAAATTGGAACATATGATGCTGGAATGGATATTTGGGGAGGAGAAAACCTAGAAATTTCCTTTAGGATTTGGTAGTGTGGAGGAACTTTGGAGATTGTTTCTTGCTCACATGTTGGACATGTGTTTCAGAAAGCTACACCCCACACGTTTCCAGGAGGCACAGGGCAGATTATCAATAAAAATAACAGATGACTTGCAGAAGTGTGTATGGATGAATTCAAGCATTTCTTCTATATAATTTCTCCAAGTGTTACAAAGGTAGATTATGGAGATATATCACCAAGACTTGGTCTAAGACGCAAACTCCAATGTAGACCTTTATCTTGGTACCTAGAGAATATTTATGCCAATTCTCAGATTCCACATCACTATTTCTCTTTGGGAGAGATACGAAATGTGGAAACAAATCAGTGTCTGGATAACATGGCTAGAAAAGAGAATGAAAAAGTTGGAATTTTTAACTGTCACTGTGTGGGAGGTAATCAGGCTTTCTCTTACGCTGCCAACAAAGAAATTAGAACAGATGACCTTTGCTTGGGTGTCTCCAAACTTAATGGTCCAGTCACAATGCTCAAATGCCACCACCTAAAAGGCAACCAACTTTGGGAGTATGACCCGGTGAAATTAACCCTGCAGCATGTGAACAGTAATAAGTGCGTAGATAAAGCCACAGAAGAGGACAGCCAGGTGTCCAGCATTAGAGACTGCAATGGAAGCCAGTCCCAGCAGTGGCTTCTTTGAAATGTCACCCTTCCAGAATTCTGAGACCAAATTTACAAAAAAAGAAAAAAATAAGGATTGACTGGGCTACCTCAGCATCCATTTCTGCCACATTCTTAAGTAGCAAAAAAGGAAAAGTGCTTTCCTCCTGTAGGATGTAGGGTTTATCAGCCATTTAAACTTAACTGCTCTCGCTTTCACTAGCTGTGAACCCGCCCTCCTGTCCAAGGATATGAAACTAAAACTATGTAGTAGCAAGACTGTGCACACTGATGTTTACCAGATTGGAAGAGTCGTCCATCAAGAATCATTGTACAGAATATTCAGACTGAAACAATCTATGAAATGTGATTTCCAGAGAGCTGCACCCTTTATGGGTTGCTTGCACATCAGTAATTTCTGCTGAATATGCTGTTATAATGAAGAGACGTCCAAGATATTTTTTCTGATTAGAACTGGTAGCCAGTGTATTAAATACTGATATAAAAATAAATGGAAAAGAACTGGAACCAGATTCTGAATCATGAAGACATTTTTACAACAATTTTAAAAACTATATTAAATAGGGTTAAAGGAAATTAAAACAGAACTATGAGAAGTACAATTTGTTAATAGTATAGTATCAAATTTCTATATAGATTTTCTACCTCAGTGGCGAAAAATAACTGATTCCGATGACATTCTGTTTTCATCTGTGATAGTCATGATGCTTTTCTTTTCCCTTGGGGTGCTGAAATTGAGCCGAAAAAGTGGCTCTTTGAATATAGTTTTAATTGCTTTCTACAGTTTTTAAAATTTAGTTTGTGGGCTGTTGGAATTGTAATTTTTAATTGCCTTCAAAATATGGAGATTTAAAATAATGTCTGGTCTCACTGAACAAGTTTGATATCTCAGTTGCTCTTGGGTCAACTGGCTTATAGACTTTCTTTCATACACACAAATTTCTTATTAGATTTTCAACTTCCTAACTTGATTCAACTGATTATGCTTAGTACCCAAGATTATGCTTAGTACCCAAGATTCATACTACTGTACTACAGATTTGTTTTCACAGCAATAAATCTTCTGTTCTTTGTTTATGATTCCACTCAACAAAAGACCTGTAGAAGTGATTTATTATTTGGGTATTTGGAGATGATACGTTTGATGGTTTTTTGGAAAACTGTTTTCACTCCATACTCAGATGTGCTTCATTGTCAAGTGCATATTTACATTAGGTTCTTGAATTGTAATGTTGAGCTGCTGCTTTTTTAAAAAATAAAATTTGACTAAAAAAAAGGAAGTATAGCATACACATGAAAAATGGTCAGCCCTGCTAATGATCAAAAAGTGAAATTTAAAATTCATTTTGGGGGGAATTTCCTGGAGGTCCAGTGGTTAGAACTCTGTGCTTACATTGCTGAGGGCCCAGGTTCAATCCCTGGTTGAGGAGCTAAGATCCCTCAAGCTGCAAGGCATAGCCAAAAAAAAAAAAGCACTTTTTGAGGGAGAAAAATCTTAATAATAATATCTAATGTTGGTAGGGATTGAGTAAAACTACCACTCTTACCCAATGCTGAGAAGACAGTATAAAATAGCACAACTTCTAGAAAGTATATTGGCAAAAGTACGAAGAGACAAATACTGAAACCCTTTGCCCTAGATAATATGATATTTTGTAATGTATCTTAAGAAAATAATCCAAAACACGGAAAAGGTTATATATACCAAGAACTTCATCCCAGAATTTTGTATGCTGAAAAAAAACTTAACCTTTATGCCACAAGGGAGAATTGTAAAATAAACTGTGATCTAGTAACTCACTGAATAAGATTCAACAATTACAAGTTGTGAAAACTAAGAAGTAATGTTACAAAAAAAAATGATCTGTTAAGTCGAGTGAAAGCAGGAGACATTCTATATAACTATTATAATTATGCCTCCAAAAAGTAGGAAAAAAATGGGGGAACACCCCAAAATGATAATCATTAGTAAAGATAAGAGTAGGCATGGATTTTCCACTTTAACGTTCATATTATCTATAAAGTGGTATTATAATCATGAAGAACACATGCAGCTATGTCTGTTTCATGAATAGTGTAATGCTTTAATACAGAACACTTTATTTCTTGAAGTTAAAAATGTCTTATCTGTCCATTTAAAAAGAATACTCTTTAATTAACAAAGCCAGTTTCTTTTAGATTTGATAATAAATGCCTTCACCTAGCAAATATTAATTCTTGGCATACAAATCTTTGCAAGAGTATTTAAAAAAAATCTAAGTACATCAAATTAAAAAGTTTGAAATAGCTCTTTGGCACACAGGAAATATTTCCTTCCTAAATGAAAACATTCAGTGAGTAAAACAGGCTGCTTTCATGGGTACAGTATACCAGCAATCTAATTACGAATGAACACTATCTATTTCCATATAGCTACTCTTTCCTCTTCTTCCACCTTCTGAATTATCTCAGATACCTTTTTCTGACCTTGTCTGATTTCATATGTTCTGGTACAATGAATAGAGCTAAGCAGACAGACCATAATTTTCTACAAATGAAAGGAAACGTTTGTTTTTTGGTTTCAAACCCTTTTTGATGATGCCGTCCAAGCCGTAGCTGTACACTGGGTTAATTCTTTCTTGGGACAGTTACAATAACTTCCAGGTCCCTTGTCTGGATGTCTGTGAGGTAAGAGTCTAAGTTGAGAAGGAATTATCTTTACCTAACTACACGTATTACCCTGCACTTGCCTACATTGAAATTCACCTCCCAGTTAGTGTCCCTTTTCACACAAGCTCAAAAGATCAGTCTGGAGCTGATGCCAATTAGCTTGACTTTAAATTACCTGGAAGGGCTTAGAGCCCTGTGTAAACGTCATGATTTCACTGGCTAGTACATCTTCCATTAAAATAAATAACAGATAGTAGAGGATAGCTAGATAGGTCCTTGGCTAGAACTGGAGAATCCTACATTCTCTATACTTCCTTGGTTAGAGAAACAGTCAATTATTCCAAGGCAAATTTACTACAGAGTCTTGTCAAAGGCTTTTTGAAGGTCTAAACAGTCATATTTATTGGTTCCTCTCTAGTTGTCATTAGTCAGGCATATTTTCTTCTTCCAGAAACCGTGTTGTATTTCCTCCTGTACGTTATACTTGTCCAGTTATCATACACTGTATTTCAGATTCTAACTACATGCCTAGGATGAAAAGTGTATTTGGCAACTGGAATTCTCCTAAAACCCCCTCTCAAGAACAAGGGTCCCATTGACAGTCTGTTGACACACTGGAAATAATATGCTGGTTAAACTGAAGGAAACTCTGGTGCTTTAATTACACCTAATTTTGTTGACTGCATTTACAGCAAAAAAATGCACACACACACATATATTATTCTGTTTGATTTAGTATGCCCAATGTGTCCATGTGAAGAATTTGGAACTGGGAATCACTAACATCTAAATCCACATCAAGCTAAAGAATTCACTGATGGTTGGTGCATCCCTGCGGCAAAAGTTTGCTCCATGATACCTCATGGTCTTGATTCTATAGCTGGCTTTTTTCCACTTTTTTTTTTTCTTTATGGTCTTAGAGTATTTTGGTAGCTGTTCTTCAAATTCCCACCTGGGCTGATTAATAAGCAAATTATTTATTATGAAAAAAAATTGAAAGATTTACAACCAACCCTAAAGGCATTGATGTCCAGACTTCGGTCCATGTATTTCTTCTTCTCATATTTATCTCGAATAAATCCCTCGATAGCTCTGCAAAAAGCTTATTAAGGATAAATCAAACAAATCTTTCTCATGGAATGACTATAAAAGGTCAATTTGTATCCCATGGAACATTGTTCTCCTCTCTCCCTCCTGCCTGGTTTCCCCATATGGCTCCTGTCTCTTCGTGTGGGTTTTCCCTGACCAAAACCTTTAAATGCCTCCTTCGTGGTTACTGCAGGGAATCACCATTTCCTAGGATTTTCCTTCAGAGTAATGATAGCAGAAAATGAGATCAATCTTCATTTTGACATCAGTGGAGCCCGTGGCTGTTCTAGAATACAGGTAAAGCAGTCAATTATCTATTTTAAAGCCCTTAAGTCAACAAGTCTTAACACAAAGGCACCCGAGTGCCCCTTATAACCTCTTGTGCCCCACTGCCAGATTCTGATCAGTGGATCCTCTGCAGGGCCCCAAATCTGCATTTAACAGGTTCTACCTGCACCCACCAAAAGCAAACTCTAACAAGATGGTCTACAAACCACATTTTGAGAAGCACTGCGTTCAGGGGGTTTGGTTTTGTGAGCTGGGTGCTATCTCCTTTTGAGGGGATGGGGGAAGAAAGTTATGGATTAACTGGTCAACAACTGTTAATTCTTTGAGCTAGGACATGAAAAGGTGTTAAAAATGAATGGCAGTTTTGCTAACTCAACATAGCACAATAAACTATTCTTTTTATCAAACAATGGTTTCAGAGATCTAAAAATTATTGGAGATGTCACTTTATGGAAGAATTCACAGTGAACCACTGTAGTCTTAATTCCTGAACAAGTCTTCCCCACATGACACCACCATTCTGACATTAGAAAGTATACGTGGACTTCCTGTGTGTCTTGGTTGCAGGAGAGAGGAAAAGCCAGACTTTGACTAATCCACATATAAATATGGCCCAGTCAGATCACGGGTTCTGAGTCTTGTGTGACTCTCCCAAAACACCAAAAAAACCACTCAGCCTTCTGAGTTGCTCCAGAAAAGATACGGGTCTATTTGAGGTCGCCGAAAGGTCTCAGGCAGGTAGGCTTCATAAAGTCGGTTTGCCTTTCCATTCCCCATCTCTTGCATGCACTGCAATAAAAAAGATGTGGAAACAAGGAATATCACATCAGGAAAGAGCTGAAAAACTTCTCACCCAATTGTACCATTTTACAATTGAAGAACCAACCTAGGGGGTGGCAGAACTGAGATTTAAACCTGTATTCTGGTTTCCAATCCATGATTCTCTCTGCTCTACTCCCAACCATTTACTTTCACAGCTGTCTTTCCTGCCACCCCTCCTCCTTTTATTGAAAGATTTGTCTGACAGGGTACATTTAATTCAATAATAATTCAAGATCCCATTTGAAAGTCCAAGACATAGCTGCCAATCAAAATGTCTACTTGGCAGGCAATAATCAGGAACAACTACAATTCTGAGTTTATAGCAGTAATTAACCTATTCCGCTGTATTACCAATAAATGTGTTTCTCATCAGGCTTTTGAAAGACTCCTTAACACTTGTGAGAGAGAAATTCCAAGATTTAAAAAACTCTTCAAATTCCCAAATACCTCCATGGCATGTAATTTCCTTCAAAAGATACAGTAAAGTGTAGCTGGAAAATATAACGAACCTTTTAGTCCTTTAGTGAATCCATAAAAATAATCTAAATTAACTTCTAAAGCTATTTTCTGTTAAGAATAACCTCTTATTTCTAACACCAACTTTAGCAACTGGTTTTCTTTGGAGCCTCTTTCCCCCCAAACAAAGGAAAAAAAATTTTTTTTAATCACTTTAACAAGTTTCAATGCAGGAAGAGAATATAGAACAATGAAGCCACATCGAGGTGCAGCTCTTGGGGCAGGCTGCACTCACTAACTTAAGTGTCTCATGCCCAGCCCACCAACCTAACAGCAAGCAAGATTCATATATGCATTTCTGCAATAAAACACTATTATAAGTCTATGTGTTGGAGGGTTTTCTTTTTTTAAGTGAGTTTCTAAAACTATAAACGTTAGATCTGCAAATGCCAAGGCCCTTAAAAAATAATCCAAAGATCCCCCTTTATACCTTCATGGATCCATGGGGTCCTAGTCCATAGACTATTAGTGCTTTGAAGGAAGCAGAATATAAGTAGAATAACTTGTGTCTTAAATATAAAGATTAAAAATGTTAAATGTGACAAAAGTGTTTAACAACTAAACTTTCCTTTACCTTCACCTTTATGCCCAGTTTGACTGAAATTCATCCGGAACTACTTTTACATGGAAGTATGGGAGCAGACAAAAGTGTTTAACAACTAAACTTTCCTTTACCTTCACCTTTATGCCCAGTTTGACTGAAATTCATCCGGAACTACTTTTACATGGAAGTATGGGAGCAGTTGACTCACTCTTGGGCTGTGTAAATACCTGGATCTGTTCCTGAGTCCACTGGTCGAGGTTAACTGATTTTACCCTGGATATGTGCACCCCGAGATTCCTGTGGATTCCAGCACATCGAATGCAGATGAACACACCAATGTTCCAGGAGGCCCATCGTGGTCCTGTGAAGGTCAGGAACAGGGCAATAAAGTACAAATTAAAACAACATTCACGACCCAAAGTGGAATATTTAGATTATCAGACAACATTTCTGCTAGAACATAAGCGAGAGAATTGTTACCACAATCATCTTTAAAAAACTTTTTTTTAGATTTTATTTTTATTTTTTTGGCTGTGCTGTGCAGCTTGCAGGATCTTAGTTCCCCAACCAGGGGTTGAACCTAGGCCCTGGCAGTGAAAGTGCTGAGTCCTAACCAGTGGACCGCCAGGGAATTCCCATAATCACCTTTCTTCAAAAAATTAGTTTTGTTCATTCCTCCAAGAATCAACTTTCTTTAAGTTTAAATTTTTTTAAAATGTACAATACAGTGGTTTTTAGTATTCTCAGACAGTTGTACACCATCACCACTATCTAATTCTGGTGATGGTGTACACCCCAAAAAGAAATCTCAAGCCCATTAGCAAGCACTCCCCATTTCCTCCCAACTTCCCCCCACCCCAGCCCCAGGCAGCCACAAATCTACTTTCTGTCTCTGTAGATTTGCCAATTCTGGACATTTTATATAAATGGGATTATATAATGTGTGGGCATTTGAGTATGGAGCAGCTTTTTACAGTGTCTGATAATATTGAGTGTTGAAATGCAAATATTATAATACTGTTACTCATGGTTTTTAAAAATCCCAGGAGAACAATGGGAAGTCATGTCACATTCTATTTAGTGTCTTACACGAACAGCCCTCCCTCAAGAAACATTTCAATGGTAGTGAGACCTGGATTCAGTTTTCCTACCAGGAAAAAAGATACAGACATGCCATGCCAGCTCAAGGCTCAGCCTGAAATTTAAAACTTTGTTTATCTTCCCCTCCCAACCAGGCCTATAAAATATGCATCCAGATTCACTTAATAGGATCCTTTCCCCTCGGGCTGATGTCCCTACTTTACCCAGCTACAGAATTATTTAGATTCACGATTGTCAAATAACAAAGATACTTATAGCAATAAAAAAGAAATCTCAGATATGTATTTCAGTAAAATTCTGTTACATAATCTTCCATCCCCTGCCAACTTTGTTCACCCTAATAATCACTCTGGGAAATTTTCAAACTCTTCTTCATAATTTTTATACAGGATAAAACTGACTTACTTTTTATATGACACTTGCTGAAAAATCACTAATATCTCCTCTGCCATCATTCCACTAAGCAGAAATTTACCACATAAAAGAAGGATGATGTCAAAGTTAGAGGTTTTGATAAAGAGGTGAAAAGACACTAATTGATTTTCTACAGAGATAAACAGGACCTGCATTTGGAGCAACAAAGGACATGAGGTTTCAATTCTGATGGACACAGATAATAGTTTGGTTGGTCTAAGGGTTTTGGTAGCAGTTTTAATAAGGGAATGCTAGAATCATATGGCAGAAAATTATTCTTAGAAATTTGAATCCAGAATTATTATAAGTAAGAATGTAATTTTTAGACAAAGGTATTAGTGCTACTATGGCAAAAACTACAAATACAGAAGGCTCAAGTCCTCCTTATAACCACCAGGTGGTGTTCTCTGCCTGAAAGTTTATCCCAATACCCTCATACTGCTCTAATCTTGCTAGGCTCAGATTTATCTTCTAAAAAGACCTTCAGTCCCTTCAAATCCCCAGACAGATTTGCACAGTAGATCTGCTATGTAGCCAAAACACACACATGATCCACACACTTCTTTCAGTGGGAGTTAACATAAACACAAAACAGAAAACCTAAATAGATGTGAATGAGGTTCCTTAGCGTGCTGTATGTCTATTTTGGGTTACAGTTTTCATAAAGGAACTCAAATAAAATCTAAATTATACAGGATTTAAAAATGGGACCAAAAGTTAATGTTTCATGTTTCTTTACTATTTTCCCTTTGCTCGAGATTCTAGAACTCATAAGATAGCTACATTATATTTGTTTGCTAACAAAATCAGAAGCCAAAAACACTAATTAAAAGGTAGCTGTGGGACTTCCCTGGTGGTGCAGTGGTTAAGAATCTGCCTGCCAATGCAGGTGACACGGGTTCGATCCCTGGTCCGGGAAGCAACTAAGCCCGTGCGCCACAACTACTGAACCTGCGCTCTAGAGACCACGAGCCACAACTACTGAAGGCCACACTCCTAGAGTCCGTGCTTTGCAATAAGAGAAGCCACCGCAATGAGAAGCCCGCGCACCGCAATGAAGAGTAGCCCCCGTTCACTGCAACTATAGAAAGCCTGTGCTCAGCAACAAAGACCCAACGCAGCCAAAAATAAAATTAAAAATTAAAAAAGTAAAATGTTACCTGTGGAATGTTATGCTATTTGCTTCCTGACCCTAAGTCTGGAGAAGGTGATTCCCAAACATCTAAGCTACTGTCACAACTGTGGAATTTCTCCAGATCCCATTCCAGAGTATTTAACGTCTCTTTGCCTCGGAGGAATACAAGACTAAATCCTGATATTCTGGAGCCACTAACAAGGCCTCAATATAGAAACACAGGCAATAAAATTTTCATGAAAGGTCAGAGGAAGCCTTCTCTGCTCCCCCTCCCACATCCCTCCTACAACCTTTTCCCAGTGAAATACGGACAGTTCTATCTCAGACATTCAGCCTCCTTTAGTTTTAAGCCACTAGATTTATTAATCAATAACTGCATGCTCCATAAAGGATTCTGAAATTGGAGAAAAGGAAAACACAGGAGAGATACTTATATGGCTGAAAATATGGGAAAATGGTGTTGTTATTAAAAGCATAATGTTTGCAGCCAGAAAAAAACTTACATTTCGAAGGTCAGCTTCATCAGTGATTAGCTGTGTAACCTTCAGAGAGATACTTAAGCTTCCTAAATCCCAGTTTCCTCATCTACAAAATGTGTACAATAATATTCACCTCACAGTGCTGAGAATATGGAGGGGTAATAATAAAAGAGAGCTACATATAAGAACATGGTATAGAATGAGATTTCTGGAACCCATTTCCCATTCATCTTCTTCATGATAAGAGCATGTTTTGTTTTGTTTTTTTTCTTTTGCGGTACGCGGGCCTTTGACCGTTGTGGCCTCTCCCATTGCAGAGCACAGGCTCCAGACGCGCAGGCCCAGCGGCCACGGCTCAAGGGCCCAGCCGCTCGGCGGCATGTGGGATCTTCCCGGACTGGGGCACGAACTCGCGTCCCCTGCATCGGCAGGCGGACTCTCAACCACTGCGCCACCAGGGAAGCCCTGTTTTGTTTTTTAATTAATTAATTTATTTTTGGCTGCGTTGGGTCTTCGTTGCTGCGCCTGGTCTTTCTCTAGTTGCAGAGAGCGGGGGCTACTTTTCGTTGCGGTGTGCGGGCTTGTCATTGCGGTGGCTTCTCTTTGTTGCAGAGCACAGGCTCTAGGCATGCGGGCTTCAGTAGTTGTGGCATGTGGGCTCAGTAGTTGTGGCTAGCGGGCTCTAGAGCACAGGCTCAGTAGTTGTGGTGCACGGGATTAGTTGCTCTGCGGCATGTGGGATCTTCCCCGACCAGGTCTCGAACCCGTGTCCCCTGCATTGGCAGGTGGATTCTTAACCACTGCGCCACCAGGGAAGTCCAATAAGGGCATGTTAACGAATTCATATGTATAAACCAACACTATGCAACACCACAGAATGCTGCTTGTTAGACAGGAATGTGGGTTCTAGTCCTAAAACGTCAGAATCAAAATCAACGGACAGAAGAGCAGAAAGAAACTTACCCTCAATGCAATTTCAAAGTCTTCTAGAAAACATGAAATTTTAAGCAGCTTCTTTTATCTCCCTCAAAATATTCCTTGAGAATATACTACTTAAACCCCCAGCTGTTCCCCTTTTCTGTTATACGCCCCCGCCCTGCCCTGGTGTCCATACACGCCTCCACGGCACACACAGAGGAAGGTGGGAAGCTGACAGCCATCTGATGTGCCTGGATTCCACAGTACCTGGTACTGTTGCTACAAGGCCAGCCTACTTAAACGTGGGATACATGCAAAGATAATCCAATTGTTCCATATACACTGGCCATGGCAACCAGGGAGAAAATATAAAAGATACCATTTTGAAGTTGAAAATGGAAAGAGACTCTGAGAGGCAATATTTCAAACCATTTTAAAGGCAAAGAGGATAGAAAGCGATATAAACTTGTAGTGATTAGCACAACACAAGAGCAAGGTCATGGCTAAGTGAACATATTCATCAGGGGCCTACAAGCAGGCTCAGGAAGCATTAAGCACTATTAAAATTAACAAATAATCACCCTGCAATGAGGGATCAGTAAAAATGAAGAAAGTATATGGATTTGGCTAATCTGTCAAGAAATGAGCTCTAGTAAGTACCAGCCCAGTATCAGGGAAATCTAGGCTTACACTGACTAGTTACATGCCTTTTGACAAGATTCTCCAGGGCTTATTTCTCCATTTGTAAAATGGAAAGCATATAAATAAATCCAATTTACATTCAACAACTGGATGCCTTCTACATAACTGAGTTAACTACTGATGCCAACTGCAAATTTTTCTTGGGGCTGAAACTACCCCCATCACCAGAGCTACTAGGCCTAGGAGGGTTCTGGGCTTGAGAAATCAGCAGAGAGAAGAGAACTAGAGTTACAGATAGCTTGAGGCTACTATTATAATAATTACCATTTGTTGATCTCTAACCTATGGAGTTCCAAAAAATAAATGTTAAGGGGGAAAAAAAAACATTGCTAAATCAATGGATACCCATAAGTTAGACCAGCCAGCATCTTGGAGCTGTTGAAAAGCTCTTCAGCAGGAAGGGTCAAGGAAAGGAGAGAAATTCTCTTTCATCTTCCATCCAAGCCCTGTTGAATCTACCTTGGAAACTTTCCCAGAATCTATCCATTTCTACCTAGACCTTCTCATATCTCACCTATAAGCATTCATTTTTTCTAAATGGGCATAAGATTGCTTTGTTAGCTCTTCTTTAAAAATTTTTATTGAAATATAGTTAATTTACAATGTTGTATTAAGCATTCATTCTTTTAATATTATTTATTGAGTACCTACTACGTGCCAAGCACTCTGCCTGCTAGGTACTAGGAATACAAAGGCAGAGACAATGAAGATGAGATTCCCTATTTCAAAGAGCTCACAGACTAACAACTAAACAGACTCCCACCAGAATAATTTCTCCAAAACACAAATCTGTACAGATCAGGCCGCCAAATGTAAACTTTTCATGTAGTCTCAAATATAGAGGTGAAAATGTAAATTGGTTCTAATTTTCTGAATGGCATATTCCAAACTGAACTCTCAATCTCTTGCTACAAAACCTGTTCTTCCTCCATTCTTCTCCATCTTAATCAGTTACACCTCCATCCGTTCAAACGCAGCAGTCAGAAATTTATACATCATTTTTTAATACCTTTCTTCTTCAACTGCCATATCTACACCATCACCAAGACCAAATATCTCTCAAATCAGTATCTCCTCTCTCCATCTGCAACACTATTTCTCTAATCCAAACTCACCAGATCTCTTGGACTAGTGCAATAACCTAATTAATGTCTTTCTCCGCTTTTACATTCCCTTCTCCTCCAACACCAAACCAAAACATTCTCTGCAAAACAGTCAGCTTGAGCTCTTAAAGAAGCAAAAGTGACCTTGTCACTCAGCTGCTTTAAACCTTTCTAGGGAAGCCCGCCTTCTGTCACTTGGATTAAAGAACAAAATCCTTAACGTGGTCTCCAAAGTCTTATATGATCTGGCCCATGGCTACTTCCCCAGCTTCTCAACTCCAATCACGCCAGCCTTCTTTCATTTCCTCAAAACACCAACATGTTCTTTACTTAGGGCTTCTGGCCCTTGTACACGCTTCTCTCACTGCCTAAAGAGCTCCTTCCCCAACCCCTATCCACCCCTTGTAGCCTGGTCAACTCCTATATATCTCAGACTCCCAAGGTCTCAGCTGGAAAGCTTCTTCCTCAAAGGAGCCTTTCCTTGGTCCCCCAATCTAAACCAGATTATATTCTCTCTTCCATCTTTTCTTCGGTTTTTGCATTTCGTTATGGAAAATTTCAAACACACAAAAGCCGAGCATAATTAACCAGCAGCTTCAGCAATTATCAACCTCTGGCCAATCTTATTTCAGCTATACTCCCACACACTCAACTCCCAACCTTGGAATATTTTGAAGCAAATCCCAAATATCATACCATTCAATCTGTATATACTTTGGTATATACCTCTAAAAATAAGGACGTTTCAAAGGTTATAAACTTTCATTTATTTTACCCTTTACTTTTTCTTTCTAAGTTGTACCATATTTTATCATATATTTATTTGTGTGATTGCTGAACATGTCTTTTCCACTAAACTATAAGTGCCACAAGAGCAGGCAGATCTGTGATGTTCACTGTTACATTCCCAGGATACAGCACAGTTCCTCGCACACAGCAGGGAGGCAAAATTTGTTTAAAAATTAATTGAAAGTAAGTAAATCCTTTGAACACCACCCACCCCCTCTGTAAGAATTCATCAGGGAAACAACAGGTCAAGTACACAAAGAAATATATTAAGAATGTTCATTAATATATTAATGTTCCAACAAAAAACATCAACAGATTCCATAAAAGAACTATGATATCACTACTCAGTTAGGGAAAAGAAAATTGTAGCTCTTTATTTAATAGAGAAACATGTCCATGTTATATTAATTACAAAATATAATTTTAAACAGTATAAACAGAACAATTCAAACTATTTTTGTTTAAGAATGTGAATAAATGTATATGTATGCACAGAAAAAAATGTCTAGAAGAATATATGTAAATATATATGTAAGTATATGTAAAATATCAAAAGCTATTATTTCTGGGTAGTGGGATTGTGAAATATTTATTTTCCTATTTTTTTTTACATACTCAATTGTTTACAATGAACTTCTATAATGAGAAAAAACAGTACAGGTATTTTAAAAACAATAGAGCCATCCATGGCTCCTTACTGGCTGCAAGATAAGTTGAAACTCCTTAGCATGATAATAAAGCCCTTTAAGAGCCCATGCTTTACACAGGATGAGCAAGTCATCATTCTGAAAAATGTCATGACTCACACCTCTTTGCCTACACCTTCTTCCTACCTGAAATGGCTTTCTCCTCCATTCCCTGCTCAAAAACTTCAAAATCTAGTCCAATGTCACCTCTTTCTGTGAGTCCGTCATGGGAATAAATCTTGACCTTTGCTATGGCTAAGAGTCCATGGCATGCTTTGGTCTTCCAATACTTAATATCTTATTACAGTTAGTTGCTTATGAGACTCTCTTGCCCTAAATAGACTATCAGCTCTGGAAGGCAAGGACCTTGTCCCTTCATCATTTATCCCAAACATTTACCACCATTCTTGCAAGTAGTACATCCAAAATAAGTATTTGTTAAATGAAGTTGTCAATTTACAAGATAAAAAGCATACAATTTTTTTCTGTTTTGCAAAATGAAGGGAGAAGAACTTTTCAAACACTTTCAAGGCAAAGATATTACACAGAAAAGGGATTAGGTTACTTTGGTGAGGCTCCAAAGGCAGAATTAGCACCAGTGAGTAGAAGTTGATTTGGGCACACTCTGGGGAAGAATTTCCTAACTAATAATTAAGGTTGCGTGAAAACAAATGCAGCATATCCAGAAACAGTGGAATCCCAGTAAGTGCGAGTGTTCAAGAGGAGGCTGGATGATCAACTCTCAGGGATGGTGGAGAAATGATCCCTGCACAGTGGGTGGGGTAAACCATGAGCTGTAAAGTCCCTTCTAGTACCATTGTTCTACTGGCTGATTTGTAGGAAATTTTCATGTCCCTTCCTGTTTGAAATTCAGTGGTTCTGAAGGTACAACGTGAGATAATCTATGAAGATGTTAGGTCTTTTTTTTTTTTTTTGGCCACATCATAAGGCATAAAGGACCTTAGTTCCCCGACCAGGGATCAAACCTGTGCCCCCTGCAGGGGAAGCACGGAGGCCTAACCATTGGACCTCCAGGGAATTCCCTGAAGATGTTAGATCTTGATGAATCTAAAAATATGAAATCAAATTCAGTTCATGGAGCCTATGACTGGCACTGAAAGCTGGTTTAAACATGATAGACACATAAGGAAGAACTTCCATCAACACATTCTGATTTGAAAATAGAGGCAAATTTCTCCTGAATTTGGCCTGTCATTAACTCCAACATAAAATTTGAGAATCAAAGCGAAGAAGCAGCAGTATTTGTTTTAAGAACAATTCTAATGCTAGGTACCTCAGTTCCACTCATTATATCCCTTCAACCCTTGATTCACTACAAAGAAGAATATACATAAACACCAGTGGCATCTTGGAGAAATTAAGTAGGGCTACTAAGAGGTATGTTTACCAGCCTATTTCGATCTACACAAAAGAGAATTCACCTAGTTCCCTATTCCAAAATAACAATAAATAGTAACTTTGAACCTCTGTAAGTACAAACATTTTAAGGAACCATGAGGCCAAAATAAAAGCTTACTCAGTCAACCTCTGCTCTCAGTACGCTCTGCAAGAGAAGTAAGTCCCTTTCCATCCGGTACATCTTGTAAGAATGTTGTTTCCTTTTGTCAAAAAGAGACCCTGTCCACGTTCATATATTTGAAAAAGCAGAAGTTAATCTTCTTAAATGTTTGAGACAAAACAAATTGCAAGATTTCTGAGCTTGATTAAAGAATAAAGGTAAATACTACCCCAAGGAATTTAAAATTGGAAAATCAGAGGTGGAAAGAACATTACAAGTCAGTGAGTCTAACCTTCTTATTAGTCATTGAGATCCTTTTATCTGGTTCCTCCCTAAACAGCTCTGGTACTAAGTCAGTCATGTACCATTTCAAAAGGAAGGCCATTCTACTGTTGGATGGCATTGAATACTAGAGATGCCTTCTTTACACTGAGTCCCATTAATCTGCCTTCTTACCATTTTTACCTCCTGGTGCTGCTTCTATACTACTCCCATATTTATATAAAATAACAAAAAATGCAAGATACAGATAGAGGTTTGGAGATTCTAGACGAGAGCAGCTGTTCTACACTCAACTAAAATACAAGCCAGTTGAGCCAACTTAATCCAGGAGGTCAATGACAGAACAGATGTAGCGAACAAACTGCTATGATATCCATGGAGATGAAGCAAAGCAACATTATCCTACTACCAGGTAACCAGAAAAAGGTGGTTAGTGAAGTAGAACACTGCTGAGCACTCATTGATGAAATAGTTGGTCTACATCTAAACCCATTTCAGCAGATAACTTATAATGGTCTTTGGGGCTTCCCTGGTGGCACAGTGGTTAAGAATCTGCCTGCCAGTGTAGGGGACAGGGGTTTGAGTCCTCCTCTGGGAAGATCCCACATGCTGTGGAGCAACTAAGCCTGTGCACCACAACTACTGAGGCTGCGCTCTAGAGTCCGCGTGCCACAGCTACTGAGCCCGAGTGCCACAGCTACTGAAGCCCGCGTGCCTAGAGCATGTGCTCCACAACAACAGAAGCCACTGCAAGGAGAAGCCAGCACAGCGCAATGAAGAGTAGCCGCTGCTCACTGCAACTAGAGAAAGCCCACGCTCAGCAACAAAGACCCAATGCAGCCAATAAATAAATAAATTCTTTTAAAAATAAAATAAAATGGTCTTTCTCTAAAGACATTAAAGCTTGTAACACTAGGAAATCAACAGGGAAGTGGAATGGGGGCTAGTGGGAAAAAAGGAGGAGACATTGTTAATCTTTCTCTTGCTGTTAGCAGTGCTTACAGACAATGGAATGGCCTTGACTTTGCTCTGCTCTGGAGCAGGGGTGGTGGTGGAGAAAATTAAATACAATTGAAAAAAAGCCTACAGAAAGTAATAAGCCTAAAACAATAAAACAGCCAAATAGCCAGCACTAGAACAAGGCACATGTCTACTGCTGGGTGCAGCAGCTTTCTCAGCTTCTCTATACACTGGCTATTCATTTCCTTTAAATCCTAGGAAAACCAGTACTTGCTCTGAATTAGTCCAGTAACATGCTTGTACATATCTCATGGTATTTACCTGACCCCTGCTAGCCACAAAACTATGGGCTAAAAGATAATAACTGTATCTCTAAAATTAATTAAACTACTCTGAAAAGACTGAAGGAAAGGCAATTAACTTTTAGTAAATTTAGCTCCACATCAATCTTATTTGCCTTATTTATTATTGGAAGGTAGAGATTTATTGCAGGTTAGGCTCTGTTTCTGGTAATAAAGACGACCCAATCAAACAACCTGTACCTTTATTACTCAACTCTATTTCCCAGAATACTTCAGAAGGGAAAGGACCAGGTCCTATTTTGAACTTTTTTTTTTTTTTTTTTTGGCTCTGAAAAGGACATTCTGCCAAGGTATGTGCTGATGAGGTCACTGCCCCATTCAAAGACATGTAACTTAGACCTCCACTGTCAACTGAACTCCAAACTAAGTGTGGCTTAAATTCTTCCACAATCTGGGCCTTTCTAGAATCAATTCTTGTTATTCCTCTTCTTACTTCTATACACCAACAAAGACATCACTTCCTCTAAAATGGTGTGTGCAGCTGCCAGCTTCCAGGTTCCAGCCACACAGATAAATCTGAGGGGGTGACTCTCACCCACAGACACCCAGAGGCCTTTCTCTGATTTGGGGACAAGAGGCAGACTGAGGGACTCCCGGACAAGGTGAGTCCCTGATTCTACCCAGAGGGCCTCCGACTGCCACAAAGGTGTCCTTCCAGCCAGTCCTGGAGCAGCCTCTGTGCAGTACTGCTGGTGGTGCTCTCTAAAAGCCTGAAACAAGGCCCAAGTCTCTTGGGGTTTCCCTGCGAAGTTCTGGTATGTGATGCTATGATTGTTTTCATAGTAGAGAGCTGATATATTTTAAAGAGGGGAAAAGAGCTAGCCAAAACATCTTCTGCCCGGGGTTGAAGAATCTCATAAAGTCAGTGAGAAGATTAGACTGATTAGACAAGCTGATGCCTGCAGCAGAGGCCAGTCCTCTGACGTTACAAACCTTGAGTATGGCAAAATGTAATAATCTAAACATGTCAACCTCTTTACTTGAGAACACAGTAGATTTTCTCGAAAAATAACTAGAAGTGAGCCCCTAAACTTTCATTTCATGGAGGGATGGTGGCTTGCCTTCAAGGACATACATGGTTACTCAAAGATATGTCAAACTCTCTCCAACCCTTAGCGACTGGTGCCAAAACACCCTAAAAGAGTCTCAGAAGAATGCAGAACAACTTCAGAGGGAAAGAATGGATGGTATGGTTGAAAACACTCATTTTCAGGAAAGCCTAGCATTGCTTTCCCGAGAAGCTGCAGGATGGGGGCAAAGAGTGTGGGAAATGAAGAAAAAAAATGCTTGAAAACTCAACTACACGGGTGAAATAGGTTGTAAACCATAAAAAGAGCCAGCTCAAAAGATCTATGACAAAAACTGTGCTGGAGAGGACAAATTTACCTGTTCTCTTTAGAGATTATGTGGATGATGGCAATTTGGGATTAGACAAAAAGAATGGATCAGAAAATGGAGACCACCTAGACTATGAGTCAGAAGTCAGAAGTCAGAAGTCGATTCAAAGAAACTCATCCATGCTGTTACTTAAATGTTTCCTTAAAAAGGCTCGAAGGAGAAAAGCAAGGAATATTTTAAAAATTATGTGAAGATGGGCTTCCCTAGTGGCACAGTGGTTAAAAATCCGCCTTCCAATGCAGGGCACATGGGTTCACGCCCTGGTCCAGGAAGATCCCATGTGCTGCAGAGCAACTAAGCCGGTGTGCCACAACTACTGAGCCGGCGCTCTAGAGCCTGTGAGCCACAACTACTGAAGCCCGCATGCCACAACTACTGCAGCTGCACACCTAGAGCCCGTGCTCCACAACAAGAGAAGCCACCGCAATGAGAAGCCCGCGCTCGGCAACGAAGAGTAGCCCCCGCTCACTGCAACTAGAGAAAGCCCAGGCGCAGCAATGAAGACCCAACGCAGCCAAAAATAAATTAAATAATTAAAAAAAATATGTGAAGACAATCAAATGAAAAGGAGCTTACAAGTCAAATGAGAAACTTCCAAACTGAGCAACCCTCTTTGCAATTTGAATACTCACAGCTTGAAAGTGAAATTCAAAAGCTTCAGCTGAAACTTCAAATAGTGACTGAACTACATCAAGAACATATAATGAAACTTTGCACAAAGTTAATCAAGGAGGGAATTTACTGCTTAGAAGTAAAGAAGAAACTTCCCAAAGTGTACGAAAATATCAGCAGTGTACACCCCAAGTGCAACTCCTACAGAAAGCTGGCCAAAGACCTAGAGAGAGAATTGGAAAGAAACATTTCCTTCTATCAAAGATGGATCATGTCCCATGAGAAAAAACCCTCAACAAAGTTGGCTGGCATCTCTGTTGACTGAGAGAAAGCTCAACAAGCTAAGAAAAGAAATGGTCCCAGGAGATAAAATTGGCCAAAGCAGGGTTTAAATTCCAGCTTTCCCCCAGGGGCTCCTCTGCCCTGCTATTCAGCAAGCAGAGGCCCGAGAGGGTCAGGGAATCCCTCTCCTTCATCAGGTTCCCAGGGAAGGAGGAGGTCAAACCCTTGAGGGCTGAGGGACCCAGGGTCATGTCCAGGTTTAATTCCAGAGCAGCCACCTCCTAAATATCCACAACCATAATAGGACATCTGCCTAATGTTTTCTGTCTTAAAAAGTCCTCTTGATTTCTCTCTTTAGTTAATGGTTGTTATTCAATTGATGCTACATTTGCTTTTACTATAAATCCTAAGATAGAGTTTAATATAATGCTTAAGAATATATTATTTCCACTTCATTGGACTCTCTAGAATTAGACAGCATACCTGCTATACTTTGGCTGCAATAAATGATCCTCTATTACTTAAAGCATCAATTGAAGTTTGATGTGACCAGGAGGAGGCATTTGAAACAATACAGGAAATGCAACAAGCTGTTATTAAAAATCTATAAAAGTAACAATATTTATCCCTATAAATTTTGAATGGTTTTTAAAACAATGTAAAAATAAACAAAAACTAAATAACAATATCCCCAGCTAATCTCAGTACTATTTTTATTGGTTTAGCCCTAAATGCATAGATTAGGGGAATTGACATTTTGCAATTTTTTGTTTCTTGTTTTTAAATTTCTCTTTAACCTCTGTTATTTTGTTGAGCAAATGCTTTGCTGTTTAAATGTTTTAAATTTTTATGAAGTCAAAATAAAAGTTTTCCATTCTAAAAAAAAAAAAACAAAACAGTATGTTCATAGCTCTTGTTAAATAAATGCTCCCACGAGAGACCAGTATGAAAGTTGTGGTACACAGTGCTGGGCCTCCAAGTGGGAAGCCCCTCTCTTTCTAGAGAATCTTGAGTTCAGCATGGAGGATGAGGTCTCTGATTACGCCAGTAACCTTAGGAAGAGGCCTGGATGCCTATCCACTGAGAAATGAGTAAAAGAGCCCTAAGTGAACAGCAGCACAAGAAGGCTAGTTTGGCTTTATCCTCTGGGTCAAGTTCTCCAGAGAGAAAATTGCTGGTGGTGGGTCCTTAGACAGTACCTATCACATGGAGGAGGACCTGGTGCTGGAAAAAAAAAAAAAAAAACATCAAGCAAGGTAACTAAGAATCTACACTGGTCCTATGAAGCTGAGGCAAGTGACCTCAGGATTCTGAAACATAACAGGGACTGGGAACAAGCCGAGTGAGGTAGGATCAGAAGTGAAACCTTCAAAGAAAAGGGTGGCTGTTTTTTAGTTTCATATATTTTGTGATAAGTTCCCTTTTTTGTTCCCTCTTTGTACTCAAAGTTCTGAATGGTGTTAACAGGGCTAAGGGAAAAGAATCAAAGGAAGTGATTTGTGTCTATATATGAGCCAGAGCTTTAGAGCAGAGGCAGCAATGCGATGAATGCACCGATAATCCCGAAGAAGCACCCAAAGAGGGAAAGAGAAGCAGGACACACTGGGGCCACCTGGGCAACTTTCTGTCTCTACCTGCGGATTCTCTTTCCTGAATTCATGTTTTGGAGGTTCACAGGTTTGACAAATAAGGAAAACTGGACTGCTTATACTTTCTGGATCAACTTATTATTGCTCACAAATAGCTCTACGTGGGCTATTACTTCCATTTGCAAAACCTCATTTTGTGAAAATCTTGCTGTCTCCATCAAGCCTTTTTCCTTCCTCTTCTGACTCTCACAGCACTTTGTCATTCTCCTGTGGCACTCGTCTATGCTTGTTCTATTGCTGGGTTTTATATTTGTTTTTATTTTGTGAGCTCCTTTAGGTAACAACTGCCTAAGTTAGCATACTTTTTAAAAACCTAGAATGAGTATTTTTCTTACGTGGACTTGAGGTTTGAATCCCTTATTACTCAGAAAACCACACAAAGGTGATTTAAATATCCTACACAGAAAATTAGGAGGAAGGGTGTCCTTAATGTTCCTTGTATCCTGGTTAGCTGGGTTATTTTGGCTCTAGCTAATTTCCTCTACACAAAGACCCTGCTTAAAGCATTTGTGAATAAGCGAGAAGAGTGGTAGCTGAGGCATGGCTTCTCTGAAAAGGGGAGGGAGGAAATAAAAAATAGCTGCTTTCATTGGGGGCAGGAAGGAGATTATTTCATTAGGAGCCAAACAGTGAGACTATCTCAGTACAAACAATTGTTTGGCTTGAAGGCTCCATGTGGTCAATTACTCTGGCAAAGGCTCAGCTGGAATGGAACACGGAGGCTGCCAAGACTGAGGGATAGAGACTGACACAGGCTCAAGTGTCTCAGTCATGGCTCTGGGATCCCAGAGCATCCCAGCAAGGATGCTCATAGAACACACTCTACCCCAATCAGCAAAGAGCATCATTCTGCACCCAACCCAGTCAAGAATGTGGACTGAAAAGAGATGAGAAAAAGATGACACTGGGGACAAATGTAAAGTAATTCAACCTAAAAAGAACATTTTGGGGGTGGGGGAGAGATAAATTAGGACTGTTGGATTAACATATACACACTACTACAAGGACCTACTGTATAGCACAGGGAACTATATTCAATATCTTTTAATAACCTAAAATGGAAAAGAATCTGAAAAAGAATATATATATATATATATATATAAATATATAACTGAATCAGTTTGCTGTACACCTGAAACTAACACAATGTTATAAACTAACTATACTTCAAAAAAATGGTTAAAAATTTTTAAAATAAAACAAAACCAACATTTCGTAGCAAAAGCAATGAGGATAAAACCCAGATCTTATAAGAGAGCTAAAACATTTCAATCACTACCTCAATGGCTTTCATCAGGCTGGGGGGTTGGAGGTGTGTAGAGATGGATCGCTGAGCTAACAGCCGGGCAATTATTTCAAAGTCGGCCAGGTGAACCTGATATTTCAAAACTTGACATTATAATTAAACTAATTTCCTATCACTCATGAGCTCACTTCAGGAAACAGATGTTTAACTCGATTCTCTAGAAGTTATTGTCTTCACCCCCTGGGGACATTTAGTTCTTTATGTTTTTTAAGTTACTTCCCGTTAAAGCCTTAGCTTCCTCTTTGCAACAACAAATAGCTTCCCATATTCTGAAAAAAATACTGAAGATGCAAAGTAAGCCTGCCCACTGAGGGGAGGCATATCTTTAGAAGAAGCTACCAAAGAAAGGTGATAGAGCTCTTGACCAATGAGATTGCTCTTCATCCTCCATCCCCAGGGCAGGTAATGAGCATCAGAGGACCAATATGAAAATAGATATTAAAAATAGCCACATTCAAACAGTACCACTCTTCTTTCTGTAGAGCAGTGCTTCTCAACCGAAGCAATTTCCCCCTCAAGTGGCAATGTCAATGTCTGGAGACATTTTTAGTTGTCACAACTGGCAGAGAGTTGGGGTGCTACTGGCATCTAGTAGGTGAGGCCAAGGATGCTGCTTTACCTCCTATACAGGACAACCTCTCAACAAAGAAGTATCCATAACATCAATAGTGCTGAGAAACCATCTTGAAGCCACTTAGTTTGAAGCATGTGAGATATAAGAATATGCCAATCCTGTGGAAAATCCATTTCTCTTGTTCTGTAACAAACAGATAAACATTTCGATACAGAATTCCAAAGCTGGAAAGAACCTTAAGGATTATCTAGTCCAAGCACAGCTGGAGAGTCTAAGGCCCGGGGAGGTCAAGTCATTTACCCAAGTTCATAGAAGAAATCATCAGCTGGACTGGAATGAGAATCATTTTTCTACACCCTAAATGTGTGTTATACATAGTAGATGCTCAATAATAGTCCCTAAATTGATATCCTATTCTTCAGGTGTTCTTTTCTCTTCTCACATACACACTCTCTGCTGCTGGAAAGCCCAAGGCCTGAGCTTGTATGTGAAGGCTCATCCACACCCCTTACCAGCCATGTTCCTCTTCCTCAGAGGAAGCCCAGAAGTGAAGGAGAGCGAAGGAGAAGCAGCCAGGCAGAACTCATTTTTCACTTGTTTGAAGGGAAGCTCGTGCTTTTCACACAGGCAGAGAGAGGCTTTACTCAAAACCTTCCGAGTCAGCAAATGAACTGTTGTACGAGACCACAGACACGTGAACTTCTTCCTTCCACGACGGTGTGCAGCTTTCCCAACACATCAGAGGAGCCCCAACCAATGGCAAACAGATGGAAAACCAGTGCGAGTTTAACTGAATCACAACCGTATCCAAAAGCTAGAGAACTTTCATCTCTACAGAAACAGCAGAATAGAAATGAATTCTGGGACCAAAGTACAGATGGTTAGTCCAGGGACACGCAGAATGTTAGTCATCAAAACAGCCCTGGCTTAAGGGAGCAGAGCAAAAAGTGGAGATTTGCCCTTTCAAAAGAAGATATTCACTATCTCTCAAAAGCCAGGTGTTTCAGAACTGGGTATAATGAGGTACGGGTCGGAAGGTATGGTGCCAGTGGGTGGCGAAAGATGCCAGCTGTGTGGATAGAAAGTTCCTGCAAAGGGGACATTACGCAGAGGAACTCAGGGCAGGTCTCTTGGGGAAAAAAATCGCGGCTTCGAAAGAGCCAAAGCAAGGTTCTTCAAATTAGACAAACCTGTTCCAGGAGGAACAAGGGGAGCTTCTAAAAGCTTATGCAAGGCTATGATTAATCTCTATGGCACCTGAGGACAGTGTCTAAATATTTACTCCCAGCCCACAAAAAGGCTAAAGGACTGCTATTTCAGCCTCCCGTTTTACACTCCCTGCTCCATTTCCCCTAAAATGGTGTGTCTCACTGAGACTTCCTACGGAAAGGGCAGAATACCAGCTCTGTGACTGGCTCCAGCTTTCAAGGTGGTACAGATGCCAGAACACACAAAAGACATGGTGCACAGAAGCAACTGCCACAGAGAAACCTTGAGATTCACCTGCTCGGCTTCCTGCAATGTCACAGAGCTTCAAATATCTGAGTTAAGAGTATGAGGGTGACTTTCAAAAAACTAAACAAGATTATGATCTGAACACGCATAACTAGAATAGTGTTCACGACAGAGACACAGACACTACCCGATGCTGTGCTCTGGCTAACAGGAAAACACGGGACTCAGTCCCAGTCCTCATGGAATTCACAGTCTAAGGAAAGCTTTGTAAAACAAAAACAAAAAACAGTAGCTGTTATCCCCTTTCCACCAATGTAGGGCTTCTAATCCTTCTTCTCAGTGGACTGAGTTTAAGTGAAGGAGGCCTGTATGAACAACATAAGATGCTGATAAACGGCCCAACAGTATTTCCACATACCAAGTATATAATGTGGAAATTGCACGTGAGATATAAGACTATATCTTGGCCCATCTTGCTGTGATCATGTCCCATAAACCTGTTCCTTATGGTCAAGCCTGGATTCTCCTCAGCTCTCTGTGCTCCTTGTCTCAAATGTCCACTGCCATGAGGCAGTTCAAAATGAACTGCCCCCACAGCAAGGACATCCCTACATGGGCTTAACCCAGAGGACTCCCTGACAACTCCTTAAAATTAGAGGGTGCACATAACTACTCAACTCTGAACACATAAATAACCCATTAGTCTCACAGCAACACAAAAATTCACAATGTCTCATTATCTTATAACACTGAAAAATTAAGACCCAAGGGTCCAACAATTGGGCAAGAGTTAAGTAATGATATATTCAAACAATGAAATACAATAAAGGCATTTAAATGTTTTTAATGTCATGAAAAATGCTTATGATAAATGTTAAGCAAAATAATAATGATATAAATTATTATAGTATAAGCTGAAATAAAAAATGGGTGATAAGGATTATATGAAATATCTTCTGCATCATACTTTTTCATACTTTCCAATGATATTCATCACAAATACGAATAACTTTCATAATGAGAAAAAATAAAGTTTTTGTTTTTTAAGGAAAAGCATTTAATGATGTTTAGCTAATAAGCACAACTGGTCTGAGAGTCTGTTCCTATGGTAACAACTTTTTTTTTCTTTTTTCTTTTTTCTTTTTGGTCATCCAGCATGTGGGATCTTAGTTCCATGACTGGGGATCAAACCCCCGCCCCCTGCAGTGGAAGCAAGGAGTCTTAACCACTGGACCGCCAAGGAAGTCCCTTTTTTCCCCTTATATGCATAAGAAGTCTAATGAAACTGAGCCTTATTTTTACTCTGTCCTTGATTTGAGTCACTTGTGCCTGGTGCCTATTCACAGACTAGGCTCAAAACCAAGTCAGAATGCTCAGAGGAGTGATTTAGAATCTTCCTGATTCCAATGCTGTATTTAATGATGCTTCCTTTCTCTCACATAAAAGCTATTAACGTTAATAATAGCACTCACACTCTACGAAAGACCTTTGCTCAAAATTCTCCTCGGTCTGAAACAGTTCCTCCAACCCAACCCCTCACATCTACCTTCACAGAGACAAAGTCCCCAGTCCTTATAGGTATTATTTCAATAAAAATGCTTTCAACATAGCAGAAGAGCCTGAATCTTTTCTTTCTTTCTTTTTCAAATCAGCTGTCACACAAATTGGTTTCCATTAGGTCTGGTGTTGCCAGCTATTTTGAACACAAGCATCGTGATTAGAACAGGGAGTTTCCTTCCTATTTCTCATCAGAGGGCTTGGGTCAGTTATAACACAAGTGGTAAAGTATCAACAAGAAAAGCCACCAATGCCCTTTCCCTCACCAGCATATGATATTACCAGTTCACATGGAAAATTCTGTACGAAATTATTTTTCGAAGGCATTAGAACAAAAACCATCTAAACAATATTAAGACACAGTTTTTAACTCAAGGCTTGAAACACTAGAGATTTCATTTCTAAATACACACACACACAGAGGGGACTTCCACTAAGACAAGAAAAGAGGAAGAAGTTAAAATGTACTTCGTGTGTACTTCAGGAAGTAACATTGTAGGATTAACATGTAAACTCACATCTAAAGGTGTAAGCGCTGAGGTAGAGGCATATCGGGATTTATCACCTTCCCATCACTAGCAACTGCTGTGAAAGACAGTATGGCTATTTGCAATAGAGGAAAAGAAGAGGTGCTCTATTTTCTCACATCTCTATGCTGCGACAGGCTTATCAGCTACAGCTGAGAGTAGGTCTCTCTTCCTCCTGCCTTTGCTCTACTATTTTCAACACATGATAAAATGAGAAAGTTACACATTTGTTTTTTGGGTGAGGAGAAATGACACGAAGCCTGAGGGATCCAGTTCTCATTGTTTCCGATTAAGACATTTCTTTTTGAAAATTTTGACTTGAAGTTAAATAAGGATGAACAGAGCATTTTCCAAGTGGGCTTATGAAGTCCAGTACTTTCTAAATAAACCATATCCTACAGGTATGTAAAAATCAAACCAGAATACCCATAGGAAATATACAAATGGGGAAAAAGAGGGCTATGGTCAACAAAAATAGTCAGAAAACTACTTAACATTACTTGAAAACGAAAACGAGCAGCAATAAAAAAAAAAAAAATCCCAGCAATATGTTACAAAGGTGGGATTCCAGGGCGTTTCAGCCACACAGGAGGGAGCATGGGGGTCAGGGGGAGTGGTGGACAAACTGAAGACAACCACCAGGGCAACCTTACACTGATGGATGGCCACAGATGAAGGCAGATTTGGCTCATCTCTGGGGTTTTCCACTGGGAAGGGACCTGCAGTTCAGCCATCAATGGACCAGCATCCACAAAGCCTGTGGGGAAATATAGGATCCAGAAGAGTGGGGTAGGGAAGGAGAAAGTTTGGGAAATGGAAGAGTCAAACACAGTAGTGCAATATTGTAATTATTCAACACGAGGCTTCAAAAACGCATAGATGTACCTCTTAAGGTAAAATGGACTGGATGGGAACAACTGGTGCTCTGGGAAGCAGGCTGATACGCTTTTTACAATACCAAATTACACTTCAATCACATCTGTGAATTATAGTAGTACCTGCTAAGAGGAAATTAATTTTTGGAGAAAAGAGAAAAACAATGAAACCTATGCAATTTTTTTTTTTTTAACCATTGGTAACTTTACTCGATGAGGGTTCCTTATCCATAGCTTCTGTGGAAAATAACAGCCTAAAAGCAAACATACTCACACTCCACTGAAAACGCTTGTTGGCCTAGTTCCACCAATTCCATTAACGTGGCAGGCGCCCAAAGGCAGGTGACCTGATTGACAAGAAAAGCACTTCTAGAAAGTGCTAAATTTGTATCATGTAACTCATTAAACACTTTATAATCAAGGAGAAAACCAGTAGCCATAACTTGAGAAGCTTTGTCTTTAAATGGAACAGCAGCAACCTTCCAAATAAGACAAAATATTTTTTATTTTTCAGGTTCAGTATAGAAGATAGTATGTCCAGTGATCTTACCTCTCTCACCTAGTGGTAACCGGACTGAATCGGGGGGGCGTGCGGCACAGGCAAACCGATCAAACTATTTAAAAAGATACGTGGCACAAGGAAAACTTCCTTAACGATCAAGGAAAGTCTAATCTGTACCACGTTTTAAGGCTGCAATCCTCAAAACTCTCTTTGTACCTCTTAAGTGTTACGGACTCAAAGTTTTTAGCTGTAGATGGGACAAGCTCAGTGCATACACATCATGCTTAAGGCTTCCCAGAATTAACAGGGTGGGAACTTATTTTCTGAGTAGCCAAACGATAAATTGTCCTGGTGGAGACCAAAAGTCACATACAGATTCCACAGAATCCGCACATCCTAGTTATATAGGCAATGGCTATATAAAAGTTACATTACTTCCCAGGACTAATTTACTGTTTCAGCAACAGTTAAGATCCTAGATCCTTTTGAAGCACAAGAGGTTATCTGCCTGAAAACCCTTCTTATTGCTTGTCCAAAATAACTGTTTACTTACAAGGAGAAAGAATTACATCTTGGAGATTTAAGTGCCTTTGTGCCTTTGCCTGTCTCAGCTTGGATCCTCCCCTTGCTCTATACTATCACAAGGAACTACATCTCCCAGGCTCCCTTGCCAACTGATTTCTGAGTTCCACCAATGGGAGGCACTGATGAGGAAAGGCAGGAGAAGGAGGGAAGCCAGGGTAATGCTCTCTATCTTACTTGGTCTGAGTTCCAGCTGCCACCAGACAGCTCTTCTTTCCAGCCTTCTAGTTCACAGCAGATGGCTCAGGCTTCTGGCCTTTGGTGACACCAGCAGCTTCTAATTTCCTTAGGGGCCTAGGAGCTCCCAGGTGTTGCCAATCTCTGGGTTGTCTCACCACCCCATTGACCTCTTGGCTCTTGTATCACCTATGAAAACTATTCCATATTAAATTCCCTCTGCTTGTACCACCTACAGTGCTTTCTGTTTCTCTGAAGGGTCCCTGACTTTAAAATATATTTTAAAACTTAGCTTTCCTAAGAATTACACAAATATTCAGATAACTTATAAAGGATTTCTTCTAATAAGAAACAAAGGATTTATACTGTGCAAACAAATATTTACTGAGAGCCTGACCTGTGCCAACCATTGTTCTAGGTGCCAGGAATACTATAGTGAACAAAACAGGCACAAAACCCCTGCCCTCATGGAGCTTACATTCTAGTGGATGTGTTAACTGTAGCAAGTTGCAATTTTAAGAAGTTAACTAGCAGAGGAATATTTCTTTAGCAATAGAGGAATTTGGTAAAAGTGAATTAACTTTAAGGGGTTCTACTCTACATAGACTTGGTTCCTACCTTTTCAATGTGGTATGCTGAACTGTCACACTCCAGGGGCCAACACAGAACTTCTTCAAAGTTAGTATCTACTTAAACTGGCCACTTGCTCAAACAGAAGTATAACTGTGATAAGGATTTAAGCAGACACAATGACAAAAGTTAGGCACTATATGCTTAGAATGTAAAACACATGTGTGTTTTATGCAGATTCTTGCTGGGCATCTTTTTCACAGGGGATATCATTTGGAGGAATTGAGTCTGAGTCCATTTAATATGTCACTTTATCTCTCCCTTATGACACAGGTAGCTTCCAACATAACATACTAAGCCAGCTGCAATATTCATAACGAGTAACGTGTTGTGGTCTCCAGCTGCATGACATTATTTCCAAGATGGAATTTTCAGGCAGAACAGAAGCCAACAATGACTCATGTGGTGAACAGTAATATAGACAACTGTGCCCAAGAAAGCTGCCACCTACATACCATAATGACATCAGATGAAAAATGCAGAAAGAAGGAAATTTTCTGATTTATTTGAAAGCGATAGATTTGTTGAAAGGTATACTGAGAGATGTGGCTGCAACTGCCTGTTTACACATCCTAAGCACTGAACAACCAAGGGCGCACTCAAATATTCAACACTCTTAGACTGCTTGAGTATGAGAGCACGCTCAGCCTCAAAATTCAACATCATCAACTCCAGAAATGGCATATGACATCTACTGCTGACGTTTCACTAGACTTCTCTAAGATAGTTTAATGTACTCATGAGGGTACACTTCCATGGAGACCTAGTGGGCACAATACTCAGACCTTCCTTCCTACGCAGCAGTTAGAGAACATTTCGTGTTTGTAATATTTATAATTCCATTTGAGTAGCAGGTGGACTTCCAATACTAGGGGCTCTTCTTACACAACAGGGAGTCTAAAGCATATGCATAATCTCAATGCCATACAGCAAGTAAACTACAGAGCTAGGATTTTAACCTTATGGGTCTCTGCCTACCTTATCCCTTGCCAATCCCCAACATGTAGTGACAATATACTAAAGAATCTCTCTCTCTCTCTCTCTCTCTCTCTCTCTCTCTCTCTCACACACACACACACACACACACACACACACACACACACACACGGTACAGCACATCTTGGCTACTGCACATTTTGCTTCCTCTGCCTGGAATGCACTAAATTCACCTGACAAAGTCATGCTTATCATTCAAGACATAGCCTACTTGTCTCTCTGAGCCATGACTTCCTAGGCAGACTTTTGCTTTCTTCAATGCTTTCATTGCTCCCTGTACACAATCCTTCAATGATAATTACTACATTGCATCATTTATCTGCTTACACATCTGCTTGCCCATTACACTATAAAATCCTTGAAACCAAAGGCTCTATCTTTTAATCTACATGTCTTGGTACAGTGTTTGACACAAAGCAGGTGCTTAAGAACTGTTTTCTGAATGAATATATATAGTGTGGGATTGTACTCTCAGGCTTGCAAAGAGTTCTTAAAAGATAAGGCATTTTGTATTCTCTATCTATCCCACTGCCACTGGATAATGGCAAGGAGAACGAATAGGAAAGTATCTCCCAGGGAACAGGTTTAACAAGTTGATATTAAAGGACAACCTAATGGGGACTTTTATAAATTACTTTCAGTAAAACTGTGTCAGGCTTCCCTGGTGGCGCAGTGGTTGAGAGTCCGCCTGCCTATGCAGGGGACATGGGTTCGTGCCCCGGTCCGGGAAGATCCCACATGCCGCGGAGCGGCTGGGCCCGTGAGCCATGGCCGCTGAGCCTGCGCGTCCGCAGCCTGTGCTCCGCAACGGGAGAGGCCACAACAGTGGAGAGGCCCGCGTACCGCAAAAAAACAAACAAAAAACCTGTGTCAACCTAACTACAACTGTCAGAGTTAAGGTGCATTAGCTGTAAAAAGCCAGAAAGTTATTTGATCTTGGCTGGAGAAGGGTGTTTAACAACTGGAGATGGAAGGAAATTCCTTCTGTTGTCTGGATCTGATGCAATTTAAAAAAATCTCTTAACAGGTGCCACAGATACAGCTAAAATAATTAAAAATTGATAGGAATGTTCATTTCTAAGGAATGATATTTAACAAGCAATGATTTAGCTATTGTCAGAAAACAAAAGTAAAACAAAGCTAGAGATTAATTTACCAGAGTTAAAATTTGGGACTAATATTTTTTTTAAAAAGTCTACAGAAAGATTCCCTGGTTTAACCTTTCATACAACTTTGAAGAGTCAGGAAACATCCAGAGACCATCCTCAAGGGTACCATAAAGTCCTATAGGAAATGGTTTTGGCTTAAAAACTAGGTGGTTTTTTTATTCGGTGAGTTATTCAGTGAGTCATTCTAACTGTGGCTTCCAGTAACTAGAGTATTTAAGGGAATAAAGTCTGAAAGTGAAATGAATAAAATCACGATAAAATAAACAAGTTCAGCAATGGTAATAATAAATAATGCTTACATTTGTGTAACACTTTAGTTTACGACGCATTTTTATTTTTCAAATGAGGAAAATTAAACTGAGAAAGGTAGTGTGCTGAAGGTCACAAAGCTAAAATAAGCAGAGTAATGGAGTTTAACTGTATGTTCCAACATCAAAAGTCTACAGCTCTGATTCTTTGCCACCTGAAAGGAGAGCCTACCTGTGCTATGGATGGGCCTAGGACACTTTCTAAGATGACTTCAGTGAGAGTAGATGTTTCCAAATCACTTACGCATATCTTTCAACTTAATACCCTGAAAGAATGGGGACGCTCTTTAATGTGCATGGAGAGAGAATCTCCATGCCCTCCACGTTATACTGTGGACTGAAAAATGCCAGGCGCCATGAACTGTGGGTAACATGCTACTATTTGCATAAAAGCACTGAAAAGAAATATATTTAAATGTAGGTTTTTTGTCCATGCATATACTATCTCTTAAAAGTCACATAAGAAATTATTAACAGTGGTTACTTGAAGAAGCACTGGAAAATGGTGGCTAAGGGTCAGGGACGGGAACACAACTTTTCACTGTACATATTCCCTTTTGAACTTTTTGAATTTTGAACCACGTGAAAGTGGTTTTGCAAAAAGTGAATTGAAATTTAAGAATACATAATGGGAGTTGGAACAAAGGCAATGGTTAGGTGACTCAAAGTGAAACATTTCAGAAATGGGATGTAGCAGAAGAACAGAGAAGTAAAAAGGTATTACAAAGTTTTTGTCAGACTCCAGAATTCCATGTGGTATTTCACAGTTGGAAGTAAACATTCCTCAAGACCATCAAATTTCTTCCATTCTAATTCTTTGCTCATTAAACAGCTCTCAATTTTTCACTAACCTTGATACTGAGAAAGGAATGTCCCAACAGTGGATATAAGTATTCAGGTCATCAGAAAGGTAAATAAGTAAATAAGTATTTGGTAAATAAGACAGTGTCCAGTTTAAACAAGTCTTTTGTTGTTCCACGGCATGTGGGATCTTCCTGGACCAGGGCTCAAACCAGTGTCCCCTGCGTTGGCAGGCGGATTCTTAACCACTGTGCCACCAGGAAAGTCCTAAACCAGTCTTTGACAAGGTTGATTAGGGGTTATTCCAGGCACACTGATAAAATATGCAACTGCAGAGCTAAAGATTAAACCTTAGACCAGTATAACCCCACCAACAGTCTATCCAAAAATGGAACCTGGCCTCAACTAGATGGAATTAACCATTAACATATCTGAAATTTCCAGTATATTTGTCCTCTGTTCTTCCACAACTTAAGTCAGTCCAAAATTTTACCCTAAAGGTCACAATAACTTAAGGGCTTTGGATGATGAAACCACATCTTTCAGCCTAAAGCAAGTCACAGCATTTTTTTAAAGGCAATACCAAAGCAGCCTCCGTTCCCACACAGAAATTATTTCAATGCCTTAGAGGTACCGGAAACTGGTGAGTCTCATGCTCAAGAGAGTTAAAAAACCCCAGGACCAACAAAACTTGTACTATACAAAGAGAACACATGTTTATTCTCTATTCTGATGTTCAAATTACATATCTAAAGATAATATCATGCTTAAATCAGTTTAAGATTTTTTTTAAAACAAACTTATTGCCAGAGTTATTTTGGAACATTACAAAAATACCTGCTCAAAGGTCTGCAGTTCAGGGCTACATCATCTGATTTTATATTAATGGATTAGCAAGCAGTCACTCACCAGGTCCTATACAATTAAGCTCTCAGTTTTCTAAGGAAGAAAGGACATGAGACCTACAGATAAATACTCAAGTGCAAACCTCATTTTAGCCTACAGCTTTAAAATTCCTCCTCCCACTAAATGTATTATTATTACTTATTTTTACCAGAGTTTAACAGCTAACTTAATCTACAGATGCAAGCGTCTCTTCCTTCCATGGTCTGACATTTGTCCACATGATGATTACAACAACTAAAATCAGGAAAAAGGAGAGGGAAAATGAGTAAAAGGAGTTGAAAGAGTGGAAGGGGCTAGCTAATTCACAAACTGGATAAACTGAGGCCACAACAAATGTCTTAACTGAAAGATGACTGACTGACACATTGTCATCTCCTTTTTAATACAATGGCCAAGTCACTGAAGCCACCAAGCCAAAAGGTAAAGCTAATTTGTGAAAAGAAATTGTTTCAGGAACCAGGATTCTACTAGCAAGAGCAGTTAATAAAGTTTACAGGCCAGCAGTCACTAGCTTTCATTAAGAATGAATTGACTAATGTTTTATTACCTGATCCCCAGTAATTCTGTTGATAAAGAGCAACGGAAAATTTGGAGGAAGAAGTGATGAATCAACCTCTCTTCCATGTGCTATATTTTATAGGAATATGAGTAAGTATAAGAGTGGTATGCAAAATAGGGGATGGGGGTGGTACTAATCATCAAAATGGCATCTGACTCCCCAAATGTAGCAATGCTCACTCCAGTGGGTTGCTTCACTGTGACTCAAGATCTGTCAACTGAGGACACAAGGGAATTTGAGTAAAACCAAGAGATATACTCTTAAATTTTAAACCAAATCTTCCAATAGATCTAGCACAAGATTTCACGAGTCAACTATAAGAAATTAACTTACTCAACGTAAATTGATTCTAAAGTACTTTTAAAAATGAATTATTGCCAGTGCAAAAATTTAGGAGAGAAGTCTGGCGACCTGCTTTCCTAATGGCACATGCCATTTATCCATTGGTAAAGGGTACTAAAATATACTACGAGGTGTCCAAATAAAAGTGTCTGTCTCCTGTTCTCCTTCAATAACCTTACTTCTCGGACTTCCCTGGTGGCGCAGTGGTTAAGAATCTGCCTGCCAATGCAGGGGACACGGGTTCGAGCCCTGGTCCGGGAAGATCCCACATGCCATGGAGCAACTAAGCTTGTGCACCACAACTACTGCGGCTGCGCTCTAGAGCCCGCGAGCCACACTGCTGAGCCCGTGTGCCACAACTACGGAAGCTCACGTGCCTAGAGCCTGTGCTCCCAGCAAGAGAAGCCACCACAATGAGAAACCCGCGCACCGCAACGAAGAGTAGCCCCCGCTTGCCGCAACCGGAGAAAAGCCCGCGTGCAAGCAACGAAGACCCAACGCAGTCAAAACTAAAAACAAAGAACAAAAACCTTACTTCTCTAAAATAAAAGGTAATTAAGTGAAAGCATCAATTAAGCATGTACTTCCTTTCTCAATATTGATAAATACAAATCCATTTGAACCTTTGTTGTGTACTATACACCCAACATGCTATATGGCAAACAATCCAGGCAAATTCACTGCATTATGAACAAAAGTAAATTAACAATAGCTCCCAAAATATATCCCTTTCTACCCAAACCAAAAAGGAAAAGAATTTTCCCAACTTCTCCAATTTATATTCCAAAGAATTAAGAAAGAAAATAAGGAAACAAAATATTTATAATCTATCAATTTCGAGTGCAAATATTTCACTAATAACCGAGCTTTTGTAGCATACTGATTTGTAATTGTATCAAATCATGAATCTTTGAGGGCACAGAAAACAAAGACTAAATGGCTCTGCCAATCTACAATGGTCATATTTCACCTTTAGAAGCGTGATGGCCATAAAAGCAACAAATTCGATGTATCCCTTGCTTCCTCCTCCGCACTGATTAAACCAATCCTGCACTACAGACACAGTCTGCTAGTTTCTGCCACCACACACACATCAGGCCTCCAACACACTCCACAAGCCAGGGCTAGGCTGTCTAGAAGTCCGCACTGTGTCACTGCATAAGGCAGTTCCCCCCTCCACACATCCAGAAAGAGGAAAGCCACCTAAGCGCTCTGTCAGATCTCAACAAGGCTGTAAAATGACAGATAGAACTGCTAACCAAATAGCAGGCAGCGACGCTCACCACCTTTAATCATTTAAGCAGTTTTCCTCCCCGTCATCTCGCTTCTCCCCGCCCCCACCCCCACCCCCGCGCGCACCACCGCAGTTCGCCCCCAGCTTTGCAAGCGGAAGGCTGCGAGCTTTGGGCTGCCTCTGGACTGACAGTCGGCCCAGAACTCATTCAGAGCCCTGAAATACAGACATTCTCACCTGCACACACCACGCCACTTCCACCCACACCACCACCGCCCCACCCCCCAACCACACACACTCGCCCTCGCAACCTCTCCCCACACCAATCCCGGCGCCGCAGAACACCTAGCAGCCTCATCAGCAACGGTAGCACGCGTTACCATTTAGATGATCCAGGCCACCTAAGCTCCAGAGACCGCCCCCTCCCCACACCGGCCGCCTCCCCCGTGCCGCCCGGAGGCTGGACCCCTCGCCCGCCAGGAGGGATGCGCTACCTTTAGACTGGCAGTCCGCACAAAACTTGTTATCCTCCTCCAGCAGCAGGTTGGCTAGGACCGCCTGGTACCGATCCACGTCCTTCACCGATTTGCCCGTCATGGCCAGGGTGCCGGCGGGGGCAGAGGGCGACGCGCCCTCCTCGCCCCCAGAAACCCCTGCCTCAGCCCGGAGCTGGTCCCCCGCCCAGGGGCACCTCCTGAGCGGGGGAGAGCCCTCTCCCACCGCCCGGCCCGGCACCCCTTCTCGGGTCAGCCGCACCAGCCCCCGACTCTGCAGCCCCTCAGCGTGGCGCCCCCTGGCGGGCTTAGGGAAAGACCCGTGTCCCGACGAGGCTGCCGGACCAGGCAGGGATCCTCAGCCCAGGCAAGGGGGTCGCTCAGGCCTCCTGCGTGCCGGGCGCAGAGACGACCCCCAGGCCTGCCTGTGTGCGAGCCGTGCGTTCCGCGCCTCGGTTTCCCAGGCAGCTGCTGCCGGCCCTGCCACCACCTCTGCCGCCTACTTCCGGCAGCTCTTCCTCTCCTCCTCCACCCCTCCCAGCCCGCGCATGCGTCCCGCCCCCACCGCTTCGGACTGGGCTCTTCCCTCCGCTCCGCCTCTCAGCAACCAATCGGGGCAGAAGTGAGGGGCGGAGCTTGGGTGGGGCGGAGGGGGAAGTGGGCCCGCCCCCTGCATGTCCTTGGAAAAGAATGAATGGAGCCGGCGGAAGCGAGTGGAGAGAGTAGAGGCAAGCGAAGGGAAACAACAATTAATATTAGCTAAGCTCTTACTGTGTGCCAGGCGCTGTGCTAAGCGCTTTATATGCATTATCCCAATATAATCCCAAAACCTCTCTACGAGTTAAATATTTACCATCCTTATGTAACGTGGTGGTTGTGAATACTCCAAAGTCCTCCAGCTTATTCTTTCCTTCAACAGCCAATAGAACGGCCCAACCTCCTAACCCAGGATAAGAGGGCATCACAACCTCCCCGACTTTTCAGAGGATTCTGGTTACCTCTCACTTGGAATGCATGCTCCTGCTGAATTCCTGGTCCCCCTGTTCATTAGGTCTCCTCTTGTGATTACTGCCATCTTTGGGCATTGTTTTTCCTGGTGCCTAGACACTTTCTTCTTTCATTCCTCAGTCCTCCCAAAATAGTGCAGTTTTGTGCAGCAGACCTTTATTGAAGGTTATTTGGAGAGGTGGGGTGAAGAGGAGGGGTAATTACAGTAAAAGAAGAGGTAACTACTTTAAAATGATTATTAAACACCATTGTCCAAAGCCACCCTCACTACAGAGTGTAGTAAGTACAGAATTTCTCAATGGCTTGTCCTTTTCTTTAGGGACCCACCTGCCATCTGGCAAATGTTTTTGTTCACTCATTCTGTTCATTCATTCGCTTAGCAGATTGTTACTGAGAAACTTCTAAGTATCAGGCACTGTCCTGGTGGGAGGGGGAAAAGCATGATTCAATTAGTGGTTTTAAAAGGTCACTGCTGCTATGGGAAGAATGGATCAGGGAAGCTGGTAAGACCAGATGATCAGAGTTATCTTATCTCTAGGCAAACTCTCCTCCATCTCTTTACTTTCCCCCAAACATCAGGATGCCCTCAAAACTTTCATGAGAGAAAAACTAAAATTTTCTTTAGTTTCTTTTCTTTTCTTTATCAATCAAAACAATTTGATTTTCTGTCTAAACCTCTTTCCTTCTAAACCATGCCTAAGGAGATTTGACTTTCATAAACACAAAAGTTCATTACGTTATTTTTCCTAAACAAACTCTCAGTTCTTTCTCTAGAAGGAATTCTGCCTTCCTCCTAAGCTAATTTTCTCAACCTATATCCCATTTGTAATCATTTTTCTTACTTTAACTTACTTAAATTTTCTTATTTTAACACCTATTTTACAAATGAGCAAACTGAGAGTTAGAATAATAAACTCCTTCATCTAGAGAGTAGTAGAGCTGGGATTTTTAACCTAGATCTCTATGATTCCAGAGCCTTAGTACTATCAGAGTTTTTGCTTATGTTATATATTATAATCCTCAGAAAACCCCATCAGGATAGGTATTAACATAATCATTTTTCAAAAAATGATGAAACAGAGTCTCAAGTTGATGAAAGAAAGGCTCAAGATTACCCAGTTAATTGTGATCATTGTGCCTTAAGTTCAAATTCTCCTCATCTTCATCCCTGCACTATGCAAATAGCCTTCCTGCCTTAGTCTAACCTTAGTTAATTTGATCCTTCACCCCACTCTTTGGAGAGAGCTTTCTAAAAGGCAAATCTGGTTGACTAACTCTCCTGATTAAAAACCCTTTAGTGGCTCTCCATGATCTATGACAGTGCTTCTCAAAATTTCCCATCTAGAGAGAGAGTGCCTAGTCTGATGGTTAAGCACACAGACGATGGGACCAGAATGACTGGATTTAAATCTTTTAAAGCTTTAAAAGAGCTTTACCACTTACTCTCTGTATGATTTTATCATGTAACTTAACCTCTCTGTGTAAAATGTGTATGATAATGATATTAAACCCACCTAATTCATAGGATTTTTGTGAAGCTTAACTGAGATAATGCCTGTAATATATTTAGAATAGCTCTTGGCACTCAGTGAGCGATAGACAATTAATGCTCTTCACTAAACATCTCTGGCTTTCTGCCTTCTGGGTGCATGGTAGGGTTTTATATCATGGCCCTCTTATGGTTGGGTGTGGCCAATGAGTCTGAGCAGAAAGGATATGTGTCACTTCATGCCTGAAGCATTTATTTACTGCTTTGAGACTCCTCAGATTCTCTTTCCCTCTGGCATGGAAACCATCAATGTTCAAGATGGTGGTTGTCTTAGTACCATAACAGAATACCATAGACTGGGTGGCTTATAAACAGAAATTTATTTCTCACAGTTCTGGAGACTGGGAAGTACAAGATCAAGGTACCAAAAGATTTTGTGTGAGCCTGCTTCCTGGTTCACAGCAGCAGACTTAGCACTGTGTCTTCACATGGTGGAAGGGGCAATAGAGCTCTCTGGGGTCCCTTTACAGGGCACTAATTGCATTCATGAGGACTCCACCCTTATGACCTAATCACTTTCCAAAGGCTGAACTTCCTAATACAATCATGTTAGGGGGCAGGATCTCAACATATGAATTTGGGGAATCATGGATGTAAACATTCAGTCCATAACAGTGGTTGCTCTATTATTCTAAATTCCTGAGTAGCTAAAAAGTGAGAGCCTGCTGCCAACCCATAAAAGATATGTAGCATGAGCAAGAAATTAGCTTTCTTTGTGTTAAGCCACTGAATTTTGTTTACCCCCAGGCATAACAGAGCCTATCCCAACTGATACATCAAGTATTAGCTGCTATTATTATTGTTGTTATTGTTATTATTATTATTATTAATAGAGGAGAAAATTCCCTGGCGGTCCAGTGGTTAGGACTCCATGCTTCCACTGCAGGGTGCATGGGTTGGATCCCTGATGGGGGAACTAAGATCCTAGGTGGCGTGGCCAAAAAAAAAGCAGAGGAAAGTGAATGCATATCCCAGGGTCTGAGAATATGGCCAAAGCAAACTTCTCCTCTTCCCAAGTACATATATTTGTTTTTGAAGTCTGAATTTTTCCTTGACAATTCCTGCAAAAATGTTCCCTCTATTCCATAATGTGACTGTGTTATCTTGTCATAAAACTATTTCACATTAGCTACCGCCAGAGAGAAGAGTTTCCTATCTGTCTCAGTGGCTACTGGATACAGTTTGGTTGCATTATACCTATGGATTTCAGAAAATTGGGATGAATTGAAGAGACCTGACACCACATATACTCAACTGCCAGATAATTTCTCTTCTTGGTCTTTATATCAGAATATTTTGAAACCCCAACTCACATAAATAAAAGTACAAAATAGAAACTTGTTTTTAAACTGTTATACTAGAATATTCACTGTGGTAAAATGCCCAGAATACTACCCAAAATATGGTATGGTGAATAGTTTGGGACTGTTGCTATTGGAGAATATCATTAGTATATCTTCTTGCTAAGAGATCAAATCTTCTGAGTCACTTATTGAAATAAAGCAGTTTCTAAACCACTGGTCAGACACTTTACCTATTCAGGGTAATACTCAATAAAATGACTTTCATCAAGAAAGCTGAGATAACCAAAAGGACCTACGGTACAGCACAGGGAACTCTACTCAATACTTTATAATAACCTATGTGGGAAAATAATCTGAATAAAATAGATATATGTAAAATGAAATCACTTTTCTGTACACCTGAAACTAACACAACATTGTAAATCAACTATACTCCAAAGTAAAATAAAAATTGAAAAAAAAGCTGGATAATTAGGTTCTCCATTTTGTTGCTAGCTCTGTACTATTTGTCACATGTAAATGAACTAAGGGTCTCAAGTGAACTCATAATCTATTCAATAACTCTCTTCAGCCAACTCTCAATTTCTTTTCTCTGTGTAGAGAACTTGGGATTATTTAAAAGCTTCCCCTGCCTTGCAGTGGATTGCAGATCCACTGCCTTGCAAACGTGTATCTGCTCCATAAGCCAACTCTTTGAGCTCTGAGGCTGAGCTACATGCCTCTCCTCTCCTGCTCCACTTCCCATTTGTCTATTTCCACAGCCTGAGACTCTAGGAAGAGATTCGATTTTCCATTGCTGATGGAGTGCACTGTGAGAAAGCCGTGTCTCTGTCAACAGCACTACTTCTTGCTGTTCATAGCATTTTTCAGGACTCCAGGTGATCAGTGGTGGTTCCTTGCAAGGACAGAGAGGATGGCCTCTCCCCAGCTCCGTCACACATTGTAATCTGGGCCCCATATGACTAGTGTGCAGTCTCACAAAGTCTTTCTTTTCTTTTTTAAAAAAATTATTTATTTATTTATTTTTGGCTGCATTGGGTCTTCGTTGCTGCACGCGGGCTTTCTATGGTTGTGGCGAGCTGGGGCTACTCTTCGTTGCAGTGCACGGGCTTCTCACTGCGGTGGCTTCTCTTGTTGCAGAGCATGGGCTCTAGGCTTGCAGGCTTCAGTAGTTGCAGCACGCAGGCTCAGTAGTTGTGGCTTGTGGGGTCTAGAGTGCGGGCTCAGTAGTTGTGGCACACAGGCTTAGTTGCTCTGATCTTCCTGGACCAGGACTCGAACCCATGTCCCCTGCATTGGCAGGTGGATTCTTAACCACTGAACAACCAGGGAAATCCTCACAAAGTCTTTCTTAAAGGCAGCTTAGCTGGGTTTGAACCTCTCCCTCTAACCTAAGAGCTCAGGCCCATTGCCCAGGGACCTGAAGAATCTGAGGGGAACAGACTTCAATGCCATATAAACTCACCATTTTCCTCAAGACAACGTGAGCTCCCTACCTCTACTAAACATCTCTGTCCTCCCTTCTCTCTCTTAGTTTCACAATAAAATCTTCCATGACTATCATCCAGTACGAATCTGGGAGAGGAGGCAAAGTCGTCTGTACTAGCAGTGTCTGAATCCCAGTCTAACTCACCATCACTGCAATCATGCTATGTTGCCTGCAGGTGCATAATAGTGACCTGACATCACATATGAGCAGTTGCAATGCAACTATGTAATGATGCAGGAGAGTGGGCACAGACATTCATATTTCTTGCATTTTCAGGGCCTAGCAGGGATGGAGCAAGTATACCTGGCCTGGCCTACTCTGCAGACTCTGTTGTGTAATAACAGAAACTTACCCCTCACCAAATAGCAGAACACTGGGTCAAACACAAGATCTTAAGTTTCCAGAACGGACGAACAAGTCACTTAAAAAAGATCAAGAATCAGGATGGCACAGAGTTCTCAACAGCAACTCTGGAAGCCAGGGAACAATGGAAATTGCCTCCAAAATCGCGAGGAAAAGGAGTTGCCAGCCCAGATCCACCAGAGGGCAGACAGCAGAAGTAAGAAGAACTACAATTCTGCAGCCGGTGGAAGGAAAACCACATTCACAGAGAGACAGACAAAATGAAAAGAAGAGGACTTTGTACCAGATGAAGGAACAGGATTAAAACCCAGAAAAACAACTAAAGATGATACAGGACCTCAGAAAAAGAATGGAGGCAAAGATCAAGAAGATGCCAGAAATATTTAACAAAGACCTAGAGGAATTAAAGAACAAACACCTAGAAGAATTAAAGAACAAACAAAGAGAGATGAACAATAAAATAACTGACATGAAAAATACACTAGAAGGAATCAATAGCAGAATAACTGAGGCAGAAGAACAGATAAGTGACCCAGAAGACAGACGGGTGGAATTCACTGCTGTGGAACAGAATAAAGAAAAAAGAATGAAAAGAAATGAAAACAGCCTAAGAGCCCTCTGAGACAACTAAATGCAACAACATTCGCATTATAAGCGTCCCAGAAGGAGAAGAGAGAGAGAAAGGACCCGAGAAAATATTTGAAGGGATTATAGTCAAAAACTTCCCTAACATGGGAAAGGAAATAGCCACCCAAGTCCAGGAAGTTTAGAGAGTCCCAGGCAGGATAAACCCAAGGAGAAACATGCAGAGACACATAGTGATCAAACTGACAAAAATTAAAGAGAAAGAAAAATTATTGAAAGCAACAAGGGAAAAATGACAAATAACATACAAGGGAATTCCCATAAGGGTAACAGCTGATTTCTCAGCAGAAATTCTACAAGCCAGAAGGGAGTGGCACGATATACCTAAAGTGATGAAAAGGAAGAACCTACAACCAAGATTACTCTACCTGGGAAGGATCTCATTCAGATTCAATGAAGAAATCAAAAGCTTTACAGACAAGCAAAAGCTAAGAGAATTCAGCACCACCAAACCATCTCTACAACAAATGCTAAAGGAACTTCTCTAAGTGGGAAACACAAGAGAAGAAAAAGACCTACAAAAACAAACCCATAACAATTAAGAAAATGATAATAGGAACATACATATCGATAATTACCTTAAACATGAATGGATTAAATGCTCCAACCAAAAGACACAGGCTCGCTGAATGGATACAAAAACAAGACCCATATATATGCTGTCTACAAGAGACCCACTTCAGACGTAGGGACACATACAGACTGAAAGTGAGGGGATGGAAAAAGATAATCCACGCAAATGGAAATCAAAAGAAAGCTGGAGTAGCAATACTCATATCAGATAAAATAGACTTTAAAATACTGTTACAAGAGACAAGGAAGGACACTAGATAATGATCAAGGGATCAATCCAAGAAGAAGATATAACAATTATAAATATATACACACCCAGCATAGGAGCACCTCAATACATAAGGCAGCTGTTAACAGCTATAAAACAGGAAATCGACAGTAACACAATAATAATGGGGGACTTCAACACCTCACTTACACCAATGGACAAATCATCCAGACAGAAAATTAATAAGGAAACACAAGCTTTAAATGACACAATAGACCAGATAGATTTAATTGATATTTATAGGACATTCCATCCAAAAACAGCAGATTACACTTTCTTCTCAAGTGCACACAGAACATTCTCCAGGATAGATCACATCTTGGGTCACAAATCAAGCCTTGGTAAATTTAAGAAAATTGAAATCATGTCAAGCATCTTTTCCAACCACAATGCTATGAGATTAGAAATCAATTACAGGGAGAAAAAAAAACGCAAAAAACACAAACACATGGACGCTAAACAATACGTTACTAAATGACCAAGAGATCACTGAAGAAATCAAGGAGGAAACCAAAAAATACCTAGAGACAAATTACAACGAAAACACGACGATCCAAAACATATGGGATGCAGCAAAAGCAGTTCTGAGAGGGAAGTTTTTGGCAATACAAGCCTACCTCAAGAAACAGGAAAAATCTCAAATAAACAATCTAGCTTTACACCGAAATGAACTAGAGAAAGAAGAATAAACAAAACCCAAAGTTAGTAGAAGGAAAGAAATCATAAAGATCAGAGCAGAAATAAATGAAACAAAGTAAACAATAGCAAAGATCAATAGAACTAAAAGCTGGTTCTTTGAGAAGGTAAACAAAATTGATAAACCTTTAGCCAGACTCATCAAGAAAAGAGAGAGAGGACTCAAATCAGTAAAATTAGAAACGAAAAAGGAGAAGTTACAACGGACACCACAGAAATACAAAGCATCATAAGAGACTACTGCAAGCAACTCTATGCCAGTAAAATGGACAACCTGGAAGAAATGGACAAATTCTTAGAAATGTATAACCTTCCAAGACTGAACAAGGAAGAGATAGAAAATATGAACAAACAAATCACAAGCACTGAAATTGAAGCTGTGATTAAAAGTCTTCCAACAAACAAAAGTCCAGGACCAAATGGCTTCACAGGTGAATTCTATCAAACATTTAGAGAAGAGCTAACACCCATCCTTCTCAACTCTTCCAAAGATTTGCAGAGGAAGGAACACTCCCAAACTCATTCTATGAGGCCACTATCACCCTGATACCAAAACCAGACAAAGATACTACAAAAATAGAAAATTATACAGCAATATCACTGATGAATATAGGTGCAAAAATCCTCAACAAAATACTAGCAGACAGAATCCAACAACACGTTAAATGTATCATACACAATGATCAAGTGGGATTTATCCCAGAGATGCAAGGATTCTTCAATATATGCAAATCAATCAAGGTGATACACCATATTAACAAATTGAAGAATGAAAACCATATGATCATCTCAATAGATGCAAAAAAAAAGCTTTTAACAAAATTCAACACCCATTTATGATAAAAACTCTCCAGATGGGCTTCCCTGGTGGCGCAGTGGTTGAGAGTCCGCCTGCCGATGCAGGGGACATGGGTTTGTGCCCCGGTCCGGGAAGATCCCACGTGTCGCGGAGCGGCTAGACCTGTGAGCCACTGAGCCTGCGCGTCCGCAGCCTGTGCTCCGCGGCGGGAGAGGCCACAGCAGTGAAAGGCCCGTGTACCAAAAACAAACAAACAAACAAACAAACAAAAACAAAACTCTCGAGAAAGTGGGCATAAAGGGAACTTACCTCAATATAATAAAGGCCATATACAACAAACCCACAGCAAACATCATTCTCAATGGTGAAAAACTGAAAGCATTTCCTCTAAAATCAGGAAGAAGACAAGGATGTCCACTCTTGCCACTATTATTTGACATAGCTTGGAAGTCCTAGCCATGGCAATTAGAGAAGAAAAAGAAATAAAAGGAATACAAATGGGAAAAGAAGGAGTAAAACTGTCACTGTTTGCAGATGACATGATACTATACATAGAGAATCCTAAAGATGCCACCAGGAAACTACTAGAGATAATCAATGACTTTGGTAAAGTTTCAGGATACAAAATTAATGCACAGAAATCTCTTGCATTCCTATACACTAACAACAAAAGATCAGAAAGAGAAATTAAGGAAACAATCCCATTCACCACAGCAACAAAAAGAATAAAATACCTAGGAATAAACCTACCTAAGGAGGTAAAAGACCTGTACTGAGAAAACTTTAAGACACTGATGAAACTAATCAAAGATGAAACAAACAAATGGAGAGATATACCATGTTCTTGGATTGGAAGAATCAGTATTGTGAAAATCTATGACAAAGGAGTCAAGGATATACAATGGAGAAAAGACAGTCTCTTCCATAAGTGGTGCTGGGAAAACTGGACAGCTACATATAAAAGAATGAAATTAGAACACTCCCGAACACCATATACAAAAATAAACTCAAAATGGATTAGAGGGGCTTCTCTGGTGACACAGGGTTAAGAATCCACCTGCGAATGCAGGGGACATGGGTTCGAGCCCTGGCCCAGGAAGATCCCACATGCCACGGAGCAACTAAGCCTGTGTGCCACAACTACTGATCCTGTGCTCCAGAGCTCGCGTGCCACGCTACTGAGCCCACATGCCTAGAGCCCATGCTCCACAACAAGAGAAGCCACCGCAATGAGAAGCCCACGCACCACAATGAAGAGTAGCCCCCGCTCGCCGCAACCAGTTATATGTATATAACTGATTCACTTTGCTGTATAGCAGAAACTAACACAACATTGTAAATCAACTATACTCCAATAAAAATGTTTTCCAAAAAAAAAAAAAAAAAAGGAAAGAGTTGCCAGCCCAGAATTCTATACCAGCAGAACTATTGCTCTAGAGGCAGCACTGAGTAAAGACACTTTCAGATACACTAGATTTCAAAATTTTACCTCCTATGCTGGCTGTGCTCCACTGCACCCACCTCCCATATCCACTCTCCACCTTTCACCCTGCTCTGTGCCCCAAGAGGCAAAATCTGTGTAGGGTATCAGCTCAGCTCCCCTGCACACTGGCTTCTGGGCTGAATTCAGCCAGTTGGAGGCATGAGTGGGATATCAGAGGGCAAGGGTGAATAGAAGTTGAATTATATTTTTGCCCTGCCTTCTCCCTGCTGGCAGAACCACCACATTCCTAAGTGACAGCCAGAGTGCCTGTGGGGTGGCCCTCTCCTGTGGCTGTGGCTCTCACCACGTTCTGGGAACACCAGCTCCTTTTGCCCCTTTCAGCTTTGAGGGTAGCAGCTTCCGGCTGTTGCTAGCCCCGAGGTACATCATGCCCCTTGAATTTTTTTTAACCCTGCCCACACTTTGTAAAATGGTCCCTTCTTTAAACTCTTTTCAATTGCCCTCTTTGTGTTGGCCATATGCTTCCTGTTGGAAACAAACTGATTCACCTCCCATGCATACTTTGTCCAAAATGACAGAGTAAATCAAGGAAAAGGGAAACACCAAATCCAAAAAAGAGAGGATTCAACAGGAAAAAGATAGAGGTTATTCCCAGCGTGATGGAGAAGGGAAATTCCAGGGTGACAGTTATACAGCAGAGTAGCTACCCCAGATTGGAGCAGTAGAATGGCCAGTGCCAAGAAAAATGAAATTTATAGATTAGGTGATGTAATGGAACCAAGAGGAAATTCTCTTCTGTCAGAGGGTAAGGGGTATGAATTAATCATAGGTTCGTAGAGAATTAAGCAAATAAAAAATGGAGCAATTATTTACTCCAGAGGAAAAAAAAGTTTAGCCAGAAAAAATGTAATCAGTGAATACAAGGCTCAACAGTCAATAATATTTAGTCATAATACAAGAGACATTGAGTATTAATTGAGCAAAATATTGTTATTTAACTATACTGGGAATATGTGGGACAGGAAGTAGGTGGTGTGTGTGTGGGGGGCAGGATATAGAAAAGGAAATCTAAATGCTCATCTTCCATAGCAGGACACGAATAAACAAAGCCAAAAAGATATAAAATGGTAGTATAAGCATGTCATTTAGGTAAATTTGTAAATTCCAGAAGAAACAAGAAGCATTGAAAACGATTGCCAGGGACTTCCCTGGTGGCACAGTGGTTAAGAATCTGCCTGCCAATGCAGGGGACACAGGTTCAAGCCCTCGTCTGGGAAGATCCCACATGCCACGGAGCAACTAAACCCATGTGCCACAACTACTGAAGCCCGTGCACGCCTAGAGCCCGTGCTCTGCAACAAGAGAAGCCACCGCAATGAGAAGCCCACGCACCGCAATGAAGAGTAGCCCCCGCTCACCGCAACTAGAGAAAGCCCAAGCGCAGCAACGAAGACCCAACACAGCCAAAAATAAATAAATAAATGAAATACATTTATTTATTAAAAAAAGAAAACGATTGCAAAAAAAAAAAAAAAAGACAAAAACGAACAACAACAACAACAACAAAAACCCCTAGAAACAGTTGCCTCAGAGGAGTAGGAGCAGGGTGGGTAGGGGTAGGGCAGGTCATTATCATTTGTCATTATAAGCCTTGCATAATTAGACTTTTCATATATTGTAACGTTTTAGTTTGATAAAAAAGTTTTTAGTTAACCTAATATTTTTAAAAACCCACAATTTTACTATAATCATACCCATGAACTCTGAGAAATGTTTCAAAATATTTCCTGTTGAGGCGGTTTTTACTCCATGCTAAGTTAGCCTCAAATAAGCATTCTTCTGGATTTTTCTCTCCATCTGCCTTGCCCACAGAGTCCAGCTCTCTGTAAGTTCAGAATGCTTTTGAATGTGAGTCATAAGAAAGCCAAATAACCATGGCTTAAACAAACAGTGGTTTATTTTCTCACAGAACAAGAAATCCACAGGCGGGGCAGTTATTTACATTGCTTAAGCTACCTGACAAGGCCATCAGCAACCAGACTCTATCATTCTGCTTTGCCCTCATTAGGCTATTGAATTCCCACTCTCACATTCAGTGGGTCTCAAAGAGTGGTCCCCAGCCCAGCAACATCAGCTACATGAAAATTTGTTAGCAATGCAAATTCCCAGGCCCACTTCAGACCTAGGAATCAGAAACTCTGGAATAGGTCCCAGCAGTCTGTGTTTTAAGAAGCCCTCTGCATGATTCTGCTGCACACTCAATTTTGAGAACCACTACTCATGCTAATCACCTCATGGTCACAAAATAGTTGCCACAGCTCCAAATATCACATCATCTTTGAAGACAGAAAGAGGAAGAAAGAATGCCTTCAATCTCTTTTATCAGGAAAGCAAAGTTTTCCCCAGAATCTCCCAGCAGACTTTCTTTTAAGGCTCCTTAGCCAGAACCAGGCTGCATGACTCAACCCCTAACTACAAAGGTGGTGGGGAAAGTGTGTGACCGGTTTTCCAGGCCCTATACTGGAAGGCAACAGTAGAGAAGGGGGCTGGAAATGGCTGTGTACAGCCAGCAGACAGCATCTGCCACAGGGTTTATGATGGTTAGAGTCATAGATAACATCATTCCTGACCCCATTCTGGAAAAGCAGCAGAAGATTTTGTCACTCTTCTGCAAAAGTAGCCTTAGAACTTGCGAATTCTTCAGATGGGAAAATCTACAAGACATAGAAATTGAATTCTTATTAATATTATCTGCCTCTCATGGAATGGTGGTTCTGATCATAATTCATTATGCTGAAAGAATCCTTTTCCATTAGAAATAAGCAGGGGAAGGAATAGAGGAAAGAGGGGACAGAAAATCCTCTCCAGTCACACTGGCTGAAAGAAACACTGTTTTTACATGTTAACATGGAGATTTGACATAGTGACTGATACCATTGATCAGTCCATCATAATGCCCTGTTTTGGTACCCATAACACACAAAAAGAAGTGCTTAACTCTGTCTTAATAGAGTTAGTTTCCAGGCAATCAAGTAGGAGGATATTCCAGGCAGAGATGTAAGTATTCATGAAAAGGCAGAAGTGGAAAAGGAGAACTGTGAATTGTTAGAAAGGGTACATGTGATGAGTGTTAGGAAAAGCTGGAAAAGGAGCAAAGGGCCATATTATAAAGGACCTTGTCTGCTGTGCTGAGGAGGTTGAACTTCACAATGTTCCTAATATCATTAAAGCTTGGAGGGTACCTTAACCTGGGTCCACAGATGGACTTTAGTGCCTTGTCAACCCTCTGAAATAATAAGACAAATTTCATGGGTGTGTGGGTGTGTTCACTTTTCTGAGGAGTGGGTCCTAGATTTGAAAAATATGCATAACCCAAACAAGGTTAAGAATCACTTCTTTGAGGAATCAAAGAATTAGTCATTAAATTTTGTATGTATCACCAGAATAAATGCAGACCCCAAACAGATTCTAGCTCCAGGTTAACTAGAAAAGGACAGACTAGAACCAGTGTTTTCTGTTTTCCTGTCCAGAGCCCTTTCCTGTGAAATCTCTGAAATGGACAATCTCCAACAAATGCCAAGAGAGAGGCAGGTACTCCTCCAGTGTGTGAGAAACACTTGCGAGGTCATAGAGTTCCTCCTCTCTCCATAAACCTCTCAGTCCTGCCCTCTATCACCTCTTCCAAATGATGGGAAATGAAGAGATGGGACATCTATGACTCAAGAACCACTGCTCTCCATCAAAGCTGGGACATTCCAGAATGACACTCCCTGCACCAAGAAGTCACCAGAAAAATGGAACAGGAGTGGATGTTTCCAAGGTGAGTGGGTTAAGTGCAAAGGAACTTCTCATCTACGACTTGTCCCTGTGATTCCTGGTAAATAGTAGGATCAGTTGGATCTGTTCCCTACTTTGTGTCTTCAGAAGTCTCTCAACTCTGGAGGCTTGCAACCATTATTTGTAATGAATGAACAAGCATAGTAGGACAGAATATTATTGCTTATTTTTCTGAAAGAGAAATTATTTTATAAAAAATGTTTTAAAAGATGATACAGAAATGTTCTTCACATGACTAAACCTGTTCGACAATGGTGTTCTTGTGGTTCTTTCCAATCAGTTCCTAAGTTTAAGAAGGCTTTTAGGTTCTCACCCCTTTAAGTACCGTATACTTGAAATATTCATCCAGGTAGACTCAACAGACCTCCAAATAACTTTGTCAGTACCCTCGAGTAAGGTGGGAATTTCCCTTGATCCAGAAATGTGGGGCCCTACTACACAAATATATTATACAACTAGTGCCTGAACAGGAAGTAGCCCAGATTTGCAAACTGCCACACAAATTCAGTTTTGCACCAATAATACAGTCTTTCTCTTGGTTTTGTCTCTTACCAGGAAACAGATGTATCACCCACTCTTGAAGACCACTTTCCTCTGTTCTTGAAGTCCTCATTGATACCTGGATCTCTTCTGGTCATGCTCTTATGGTGTCATGGAGTAGGGACCTCAGGTTTGTACGTTGCCTTCTGTGCCTTTTGTTAATCTCCAAAACGGTGTGATGGGTCTGATCTGATTCCTACATATCTGGAGCTGATGTACCCTGAGGTACGGCTGGTTCTGTTTGGGTACCCTGCTGAAGGTCATGGCTGGGGAAGCTCGTGACTTCTCCCCTGGCTCCTCTGGCCTGGTCTCTGGTACTGAACCCAGCTGGGCAGCCACTCCATGGCTTCTTGAGACAGAGATCCCATGGCCACACACATGCTCCTCGTTACTGGTGGGAGATTTACCTCCACAGCCTCTGAGAGGGCTGGAGAGTAGTGTCCACTCCACCAACCTTTGCTCTCTGAAAAGGCTGGAGACAGTTCTTGCTGTCTATCTGACTCACCAGCCCTCTGCTGTTTACAAAAACCACCTACAAGATACCATATTGGACAAGGGGCTCCTGTGAGTGACCTTAGAAAGAATGGAAAACGGGTGCTTGGATTGCAGAGAAAATAACACCACACAAGTTGTCATTAGGATCAGAAATAATAAAGAGCTCTCCACTTGCTCTCTACATGACCTCAACCTACATAACTTTTATGTGCCTCAGTGTTCTTATCTCTAACATGGGATTAAAATGGTCGTTATGAACATTTGAAATAATATATGAGAAGTACCTGAGAAGTATCTGGGATATTGTAGGTATCTAACAAAGGGGGGGACCTACCCTTTTTAAAAAAAATAAATTTATTTATTTTAGGCTGTGTTGGGTCTTCGTTGCTGCACGCAGACTTTTCTCTAGTTGCGGCGAGCGGGGGCGGGGGCTACGTTTGGTTGCGGTGTGCAGGCTTCTCATTGCGGTGGCTTCTCTGTTGTATAGCACGGGCTCTAGGCACCTGGGCTTCAGTAGTCGTGGCTCACGGGCTCTAGAGCGCAGGCTCAGTAGCTGTGGCGCAGGGGCTTAGTTGCTCCGCGGCATGTGAGATCTTCCTGGATCAGGGCTTGTACCTGTGTCCCTTGCAATGGCAGGTGGATTCTTAACCACTGCGCTGCCAGGGAAGTCCCAACAAAGGGGGCCTATCCTTATTATTAACTATGAGCAGCAGGCCTATTTTTAACCCCACTTTATAACTGAAGTCACAAAACTTCATGCATTAAATAACATAGCACCAACAAGAGGCAAAAATAGTAATCTAAGAAAAATTCAGAGAAATGTAATTGTGGGAGCATTTAATACATTAAATGTCCCAATAGAAAAATAGGGTAGGTGATATGTGCAGGCACTTTCACTAAAAAACAAAATGATCAATAAAAATATGAAAAAAATTTGCTCTCACAAGAAATAAATACAAATTCATAGAATAATAAAATTGGTTTCACCTGTTTTATTGGCAAATAGTTTTAAATTATGATACCCTCATTTGGTCTAGGAGGTAGAAAACCAGTAATCTTGTATACTGCTGTGGGGAGGGGAACAGATTTGTTAACACAATTCTGGGGAACAATTCAGAAATATATATTAAATGTCTTAGAATGTTGCATATTCAGTCATGATAATTCCACTTTAATGAATTTATTCAAAAGTAATAATTATAGTTGAATGCAAGGATATCTTTAAGCACAATTTATAACACATTAAAATCAGTTTTATTTATTTATTTTAAAATTTACTTATTTCTTTAATTTATTTTTGGCTGTGTTGGGTCTTCATTGCAGTGCGCGGGCTTCTCATTGTGGTGGCTTCTCTAGTTGTGGAACACGGGCTCTAGGTACGAGGGCTCAGTAGTTGTGGCTCACGGGCTCTAGAGTACAGACTCAGCAGTTGTGGTGCACGGGCATAGTTGCTCCGCAGCATGTGGGATCTTCCCGGACCAGGGCTCGAACCCGTGTCCCTTCCATTAGCAGGCGGATTCTCAACCACTGCACCACCAGGGAAGCCCTCAAAATCAGTTTTGTAAAGGTGACTATTTAGAGGCTGTTTCCATGGAATTATCTAAGTATGAAAACCATAGAAGAATTCACATTGTACAAAAAATGTAAATCTATATGCTATAAAAATCATAAATTATATATAAAAGCAAGCAACAAGCTGGAAAAATATGTATTACAAAATTGACAAAACGATAATATCCTAATACTACACTATAAATCAATAAAATGCCCTCCAGTAGAAAAATGGACAAAGAATCATTTGAAAACAATTCACAGAAAAAGTACAAATGGTTAATAAACATAAGAAAAATATTTAGCTTTATTAGTAATGAAAGAAACGCATATGTAAACGAGGTTTTTAAAACCTTACCAGGTTAGCAAAAGAAGTTTAATTATAATACCTAGCATTGTTAAAGATATAAGGAACTATGCATTTTCATTTACTATTGTTAGAAACTTAAATTGGTTTAATTTTTTTTTCTGGAAATCCACCAGCAGTATATTAAATACCTTAAAAAATCAGACTTTTTTTTGGTCGAGCTGTGCTGCTTGCGGGATTTTAGTCACCATGCAGTTTGTGTGATCTTACTTCCCTGACCAGGGACTGAACTCTCGAGGGGCAGTGAAAGCTCGGAGTCCTAATCACTGGACCACCAGGGAACTCCCCCAAATATCAAACCTTGAGCTCCCATTCTAGCACTGTACAAAGGAGACAATCCAGTAAATCCACAATTAATTATGTATTGTAACTTTCTTCCCAGCATTACTATTTTTGCAAACATAGAGACGGGTTAAGTAACATATTTCTGTAGGGGCGGAGGGTGAGGGTAAGGAGACCATTGGCATTGATCTCATCATCTAGCTCCTTGATGCATATTCTAGAAGACACCACAAATATAACAGATATACATGATTTGATATAAAAATGATATCACAAATACAAAAATATACTAAGAGATATAAAAATGAGTTGAAAAGTATGACATGTAATAGAAATAACAGATTTGAAGATATTTTTCTAATATAATAGGTAGAAGAGAAGGAAAAAAACTCCAATGTCAGACTTTCCCCCACTCCTTTCCCCTCCAGCCTGACATAATTTTGGTCCTTCTAGGTCAGGATTCTTTTCCCCTCTGGACCTCCATTGGCTGGTCCTGCTGCCCAGAAGACCATGCCTTACTCCACACTCCTCATCTGCACTCCATCCCTCCTCTTCACTTGGCTAGCTCCCACACAGATCCAGACCCCAAATCATAAGAGGAAGCCCTGGAAACATAAAGACTGGTTATATTAAAAAACAAAACAAAACAAACTCCTTTCAAGAATAATGTGTACTCCTGTTGGGTGGGACGGAGGGTTAGAAACCTACAAGCGTGTGTTCCAGCAACTGCCTTTAGAGAGGATGGGTGGATTTTGTTAAAAGTAGGGCTTTTGGGGCTTCCCTGGTGGCGCAGTGGTTGAGAGTCCGCCTGCCGATGCAGGGGACACTGGTTCGTGCCCCAGTCCGGGAAGATCCCACATGCGGCGGAGCGGCTGGGCCCGTGAGCCATGGCCACTGAGCCTGCGCGTCCGGAGCCTGTGCTCCGCGACCGGAGAGGCCGCAACAGTGAGGCACGCCTAGCACACACACACAAAAAAAAGTAGGGCTTTTGTTTTGCAAATTTGGGCTAGAGTTGAATTGCTTCGGATAATGGAGGAGTAAAAGAATACTTCCCTCAATAAGTCTCCCTCTCCAACCTTCCCTTATATAGTATTCTGCTCTCTGTTGAATACATTTTGAATGAATAATTAAAGACTATTGGCTTAAGTGGGTGACAAATTAGTGTTCTGCCCAAAACACTCAAGGGATCATCTAGCTGTTTCTGCTCATCTGCAGGTTGTTGCCTAAACATCACTTTCACTGTTATAATCTCAGTTCTGAGCACTGAAAAAAAATTATAGAATGAATAAATTATGTGATGGAGTAGACTAGTGACATGACTGGTTCTTTCAGAGAAGCTTAAACTCAGAACCGGAGAAAGAAGACTGTGAAATAAGCCCATGTTTATAACCTGGGGTTTTCTGTTTTCATGCAGCTGCTTCTTGCCATGGTGAGTGGGCATGAGCTAGAGAAAAGAGCATAGAACTGGGATTCAAGAGAGCTGAATTTCTTTCTTTTTTTAAAATTGAAGTATAGTTGATTTACAATGTTGTGTTAGTTTCTGGTGTACAGCAAAGTGATCCAGTTATACATACATATATATATTCTTTTTCATATTCTTTTCCATTATGGCTTATTAAAGGAAATTGAATATAGTTCCCTGTGCTATACAGTAGAAACTTGCTGTTTATCTATTTTATATACAGTATAAACAGTGTATCTGTTAATCCCATACTCCTAATTTATTCCTCCCCCACCCCCTTTCCCCTTTGGTAACCATAAGTTTGTTTTCTATGTCTGTGAGTGTGTTTCTGTTTTGTAAATAAGTTCATTTATATCATATTTTAGATTTCACATATAACTGATATCCTTTGATATTTGTCTTTCTCTAACTTACTTCACTTAGTATGATAATCTATAGGTCCATCCACGTTGCTGCAAATGGCATTATTTCATTCTTTTTTGTGGCTGCATAGTATTCCATGGTATATATGTACCACATCTTCTTTATCCATTCATCTGTCAGTGGACACTTAGGTTGCTTCCATGTCTTGGCTGTTGTAAATAGAGCTGCTGTGAGCATTGGGGATCATGTATCTTTTCGAATTAGAGTTTAAGAGAGATGATTTCTGGTCCTAGTTCTGCCACTTGTGGTATACCTTTGGGTAACTCATTGAAACAGTAGAGGTGTTGAAAGTATTAGGTCTGTAAAACACTGGGTACAATTCTGATTAAAACATTTATATTCATAAACATAGAGTGAAAATGTCAACCAGATCAAAACGGTGTCATCAAAATGTCTGGCACAACCTCCCTACTAATAAAAAGAAAAGGAATTACTTGGCTAGTGCAAGTTTTTCCTATCACGATAGCGAACACATGAAAGATAGATAAGGTCTGGTATGAGTGAGGGTGTAGAAAAATGGCAGGCCCACAAACCATGGTGAGAGCATAAAAGAGGTTACAAACTTCTCAGAAAGTGGTTTGATACATTTTTGGAGTGGTATTTAAATGCACATACTACTGAACAAAGGACTCCTCTTCTGGGGATGGATCCTGCAGAAATAATAGCAAAAGCACCTTAAGATGCATATTCAGTGGCATCCGCTGTTTAGGTAATCCTAGCACATCCAAAGCAGTCCAGTCTTTACATGGAGTCACATTAAAAGATGTTCAACAATCATGGATGGACCTAGAGATCATCGTACTAAGTGAAGTAAGCCAGACAGAGAAGGACAAATATTATATGATATCACTTCTATGTGGAATCTAAAAAATGATACAAATGAATCTGTACACGAAACAGAAACAGACTCACAGACATAGAAAACAAACATGGTTACCAAAGGGGAAGGGGAGTGGGAGGGATCAATTAGGAGTATGAGATTAACAGATGCATGCTACTGTATATAAAACAGATTAAACAACAAGGATTGACTGCATAGCACAGGAACTATATCCAGTATCTTGTAATAAACTCTAATGGAAAAGGGCTTCCCTGGTGGCGCAGTGGTTAAGAATCCGCCTGCCAACTCAGGGGACACAGGTTCAAGCCCTGGTATGGCAAGATCCCACATGCCGCGGAGCAACTAAGCCGATGCGCCACAACTACTGAGCCTGCGCTCTAGAGCCCGCGAGCCACCATTACTGAAGCCCGCGCGCCTAGAGCCCGCGCTCCGCAACAAGAGAAGCCACCGCAGTGAGAAGTCCGCGCACTGTAACGAAGAGTAGCCTCCGCTCACTGCAACTAGAGAATGCCCATGCGCAGCAGCGAAGATCCAACACAGCCAAAATAAATGAATGAATAAATAAATAAACTTATTTTAAAAAAGAGGAGTCTTTATGTACTGATCAAAGAAATCCATGATATGTTGAAGAAAAGCAGATTCGGTGTATGGTGGCGAGGAGAGAGAGAGCTTGAGAGAGAAAACATTTTTAAGAGGTGGGAGTCTGGATGCTACCTACTATTTTGTTTTTCACAAAAAACAATAAAAAATAAAAGCAAACGTGAACCTTTAGAGCTGAGGAGTCTCCTTTCCATCAACAGAAAGGAAACTCCTTGACTACCCAGGGGTGTGACAGTTGGGGCTAGAAGTGTTGCCTTCTGAGCTGGGAATCAGCAGAAACCATTAGCGAGGCAACGGTCCGGCCGCTCAAGGCTCTCACTTTTGCTTCTGTCATTCACAGCTCAGCATCACTCCCACGAGCATGAGGGTTGCCTTGGACACCTCTGCCAAAATCCTCCAGCACATCCTGCAGTGAGAGTTCACAGAACAGAATGTGTGAGCTGGAAGGAATCGTGTCCATTACTTCTCAAAGCAAACTCATGAAGAGCCTATTTCATAGTGGACCCTTGTGAGGCACACATAGAGGGCACAGCAATGGGGCAGACACAGTCCCTGCCCTCATGGAGTTTACAATCTAGTGGGGGAGACTGAAAAGTCCACGGGTCATTCCAATGCCATAGGACACACCCTGCCTTGGGAAATGTGCTGGAAGGTGTTGGAGGGGAACACCTAACACAGGGAAGGCTTCCAGAAGGGGATGATGCTCAACTAGACTCGATACTGAACTCAGTGAACAATGACCTTGGTGGCAACATGGGAACTAAGCGGCTACATGTGGCTGTATTGCAGGGTGCTTGAGGCAGGACTGCAGGGGAAGGTGAGAGAGTGTCCAGTGGGTAAGGACGGCCAGATCACAAAAGTTGCTTTATTACAGCTACAGTAGGAATTTGGTCTGTATCCTGAAGTCCATGGGGAGCCATTCAAGATTCATTTTTGGTTTGTTTTTTCAGTTTTTTAATTGAGGTATAATTGACATATAACATTATATTAATTGCAGGTGTACAACATGATCTGTTTGCCCCCAAGACAAAACTCATTTAAGAATTTTAAGCGATGGACTTCCCAGGTGGCGCAGAGGTTAAGAATCCACTTGCCAGGGCTTCCCTGGTGGTGCAGTGGTTGCGAGTGTGCCTGCTGATGCAGGTGACACGGGTTCGTGCCCCGGTCCGGGAGGATCCCACATGCCGCGGAGCTGCTGGGCCCGTGAGCCATGGCTGCTGAGCCTGCGCGTCCGGAGCCTGTGCTCCGCAACGGGAGAGGCCACATCAGTGAGAGGCCCGCGTACCGCAAAAAAAAAAAAAAAAAAAGAATCCACTTGCCAATGGAGGGGACACGGGTACGATCCCTGGTCCGGGAAAATCCCACATGCCGCAGAGCAACTAAGCCCGTGTGCCACCACTACTGAGCCTGCGTGCTGCAACTATTGAAGCCTGTGTGCCTAGAGCTCGTGCTCTGCAATAGGAGAAGCCACTGCAATGAGAAGCCCGTGCACCACAACGAAGACCCAATACAGCCAAAAAATAAATAAAATTTTTTAAACATTAAAAAAAAATTTTTTTGGGGGGGCTTCCCTGGTGGCGCAGTGGTTGAGAGTCCACCTGCCGATGCAGGGGATACGGGTTCGTGCCCCGGTCAGGGAAGATCCCACATGCTGCGCAGCGGCTGGGCCCGTGAGCCATGGCCACTGAGCCTGCATGTCCGGAACCTGTGCTCCGCAATGGGAGAGGCCACAACAGTGAGAGGCCCGTGTACCACAAAAAAAAAATAATAATAATTAAAAAAAAGAACTTTAAGCAGGGAACTAACATGACTGAATTTGTTTGGAGAGACCACAGTGGCTAAAATTTGCAGGGGCGTGGTAGGCAGAATAGTGGCTTCCCAAAGTTTTCTGCATCCTAACCTCTGGAACCTGTGAATATGTTACATTACATGGCCAAAGGGATTTTGCAGCCATGATTAAATTAATGCTCTTGAGATGAGGAGATTATCCTAGATTAGCCGATGGGCTCTATGTAATCACAAGCATTCTTAAAAGTGGAAGTGGGGGGAGGGCAGGAGGGAGAGGCAGAGGAGATTTGCTATGGAAGAAAGATAAGAAAGATGTATCATGGCTGGCCGTGAAAAATGGAAAAGGAGGGCCATGAGCCAAGGAATATAGGAAGCCTTTATTTATTAAATAATGAATTGGGTCCTATTTATTTATTTAACTACTCTTTAGTGGGGTGCGGTGGTCTTACCGTGGTGGCTTCTCTTGCTGCGTAGCACAGGCCATAGGCACGCGGGCCTCAGTAGTTGTGGCACGCGGGCTCAGTAGTTGTGGCTCACGGGCTCTAGAGTGGAGGCTCAGTAGTTGTGACGCACGGGCTTAGTTGCTCCACGGCATGTGGGATATTCCCGGACCAGGGATTGAACCTGTGTCCCCTCCATTGGCAGGAGGATTCTTCACCACTGCGCCACCAGGGAAGTCTTAGGAAGTCTTTAGAAGGTAGAAAAGTAAAGGAAATAGACTCTCCTCTAGAGTCTCTGGAAGGGAATACGGCCATGCTCACATCTTGATTTTAGCCCAGTGTCGGACTTCTGACCCACAGAACTTTGAGATCACAGACATGTGTGGTTTTAGACCACTATGTTTGAGGTAATTTGTTACAACAGCAATAAGAACTAATAATACAGATTTGGTGCTGCTGTAACAGATACCTGAATAAGTGGAAGTGACTTTGGAATTGGACTGTGGGAAGAGGCGGCAAAAACTCTGAGGGGTATGAACGAAAAAAACCGAGATCACCTTGGACAGACCTTAGTAGAAATATGGAGACTAATGACTCTGCCAGTGAGGACTCAGAAAGAAGCATGGCAAAGAAAACATAAATCGACTTGCAGGATACCTTAATCAGCACGAACAGACTTGGTAGCAATATGAATGCTAGAGGTGCTGCCTGTGAGGCCTCAGGCTCAGAAGGAGGTGAGGAACATGTCATTGGAAACTGGAGGAAAGGGTGATACCCAGTGGCAGACAAACAAACAAACAAACAAAACCCCAAACCTTAGGACTGTGTGCCCTGCCGTTCTGTGGAAAGCAGAACTTATCAACAATGAACTTGGATATTTAGCTGAGGAGATTTCCAAGCAAAGAGTTGAAGGGTGTGGCCTGGTTCCTTGCCACTTATGGTAAAATGAGAGGGGAAACAGATAAATTGAAAGAAGAACTGACCAACAAAAAAGAACCAGGACTTGATGATTTGGGGAATTCTCAGCCTATCTAAATTGCACATGCTATTAAAATGAAGAGATTGACTGCCAGGAAAGCTGCTTGAGGGGAAAAGCTGAGGATGTGCTGGACAGTCTTTTGTTAATTTCTCTGAACGATGCAAAGATTTGCGTATTCAGCCAGATAAAGGCTTTTTGGAGAGATTAAGTATGTGACCCACAGATTCCCCTCAGCTATCTCAACAGAAGCCAAAAATAGAAATGAAACGATCTAGGGAAGATCTGTGGAGGAGCCTCTCGTCTAATGGAGTGAATTCTTGGGACTTACATGAGAGACCTACAAGGTTCTTGAGACTTTTATACCAGGAGAAACAGTGGAACTTGGACTGAAAGGGACAGAGAGGATGAAATGAAAGAAGACTACATGACTCCCAAAATTCTACAAGCAAGAAACAGGCTGATAAGACTAGCCTTGAAACAGGTGCTATCTTTCAAGAAAAAAGAAAAATGACTCAGGAGGTAGATCTGTGGGCCGGGAGAGCTGAGCCTTGAGCTGCAGAGTATTTATGTATTCCTAGGCCTTGAAACTTGCTGGAGTTTGTCCAACTTAATTTTGAAATTACTTCGGACTGGTGGTTCCTTTATGTCTTCTTTTTCTCTCTTTTTGCACACGAATATCTATAACTGTTACCTTATGCCAGTAGCACCATTCTATTTGGGGAGCAGAGAACTTGTTTTCTAGTTTCACAGGTCCACAGATGGAGAGAAACTTCACTAGATTATACTGAGTGTTATCCAATACCTAACAAACACAGACAATTTCAGTGGTGAGACTTGGGACTTTTGAGCTGATGAGATTTTGGACTTTGAGTTGATACTTTAATGGGCTGAGACTTTGGGGGAACTTTTTGGAATGAGGTGAATGTATTTTTCATGTAAGACAGACATATTTGGAGGGCAGAGAGATGACTATGGTACGTAAAAGAAGAGCTCTCCTGTCCACCTCCTAAACCCCAGAATCTGTGAATTTGTTACACTACATGGCAGGAGGATCTTTGTAGATATAATGAAGTTAAGGATCTTGAGATGGAGAGATTACCCTAGATTATACATGGGTCCAAATGCAATCACAAGGAAATGTGATTTTTATTTTTTAATTAGAGGAAACCAGAAGAGAGAAGCATAGAGAAATTTGACTATGAATGAATGGTCAGAGAGGTGTAATTTTTCTGGCTTTGAAGATGGAAGATGGGGATCATGAACCAAGGAACGTGGGAAGCTTCTAGAATGTGGAAAAGGCTAGAAAATGGACCCTCCCATAGAGCCTCCAAAAGGGAACACAACAAACAAACAAGGGGTAAAACTGAGGCAAAGAGTCAAATTCAGACGTGGTTGTAATCCAAGCAAAAGAGGCTGGGGTCCAGAGTTGCAGTGGGGATGGATTGATAAACATATATGAGATATTGTGACTGGAACATGGTGATAATACTTCTGGGTGAGAAGAGAGGGAAGAGTCCAGGCTGACACCCAGATTTTTGGCTTAAGCAACAGGGCAAAGGAACCATTGGCTGTGTGGGCCACACAGGAAGAAGAGCAAGCTTGGGGGCAAGCAGATGATTTCATTTTGGACATATCAAGTTGGTGATACCTGGGGAACAGCCAAGAAGCAGTTGGATAAGTGCTCTGAGGCTCTGGGAAAAACGTAAGTGATAGCTAAGGTCAGTGGAGTGGGTTAGGTGGCCCAAGAAGAACATACGCATTAAGAAGAAAAGGAGGGCTTCCCTGCTGGCGCAGTGGTTGAGAGTCCGCCTGCCGATGCAGGAGATGCAGGAGACGTGGGTTCGTGCCCCGGTATGGGAAGATCCCACATGCTGCGGAGCGGCTGGGCCCGTGAGCCATGGCCGCCGAGCCTGTGCGCTCGGAGCCTGTGCTCCGCAACGGGAGAGGCCTGCATACTGCAAAAAAAAAAAAAAAAAAAAAAAAAAAAAATTAAAAGAAGAAAAGGACAAGACAGGACCCTTTGGAGTGGTAAATAAGGGTGTGCAGAGAAAAGAAACCGACAAAGGAGCTTGAGAAGGGACACCTATAGAAAAGCAGGAGGAAAACAAGGAGAACATAACTCATGGAAGCCAGCACTGGGGTTTACCAATGTTGTACCAGAACTGGGAAAGAATCAGATGCAAGAAATAGGGGGGAATATGGAACCAAGACCAGGATTGGGCAGTTCACAGGAGTCTGGAGGAGCTCTGCTCTGGCTTGAGAAGGAAGTATGGTGGTTGGCGTTTTCTGCTAGGCATATGACAGCAGCCAGAGTCCAGGGGAGCAAACCTACTTAAGGCTGGGGCTCCGCTTAGAATAGGCAGCTGGTTCCAAGAAGGGCTTCTGGCTCCTCTCACTGTGCTGTGGCTGAGATCCGTGCTCCGCTACCCCCACCCCATTCCAGCAGGGAGGAGGGATCATGTTATCTACCCTGTGCTCTGAACATTTGTCCTGTGCCCTGTCTTTGCTTACAAAGTTCCTTCTACCTAAAATAAATATCCAGGGCTTCCCTGGTGGCTCAGTGGTTGAGAATCTGCCTGCCAATGCAGGGGACGTGGGTTCGTGCCCCGGTCCGGGAAGATCCCACATGCCGCGGAGCAACCAAGCCCGTGAGCCACAGTTACTGAGCCTGCGTGTCTAGAGCCTGAGCTCCTCAACAAGAGAGGCCGCGATAGTGAGAGGCCCGCACACCGCGATGAAGAGTGGCCCCCACTTGCCACAACTAGAGAAAGCCCTCGCACAGAAACGAAGACCCAACACAGCCAAAAATTAATTAATTAATTAATTTTTAAAAATAAATAAAAATAAAATAAATATCCAAAGCTTGCAGGACACTGTGCTAAGCACTTCATGAACATCAAGAGGCATTAGTGTTGCCTCTGTTTTACAAACGAGGAAACTGAGGTTCAAAGAGGTGAAGTGACTTGCCCAAGGTCACACAATTAGTTTGTGGTAGAATCAGGACCCAAGTTTAGCTGAATACAATTTCTAAGCTGTAATTCCCCAGAAGCTGTGATCTCTCCCTCAGTGACTTCCCACCGTGTTTTATCTTCTCTCTCCATTCCATCTCCCTAGGAATTTTTCTACCTGAGAAAAAGGCTTTTTATTCACCTTGTGAAGTTTTCAGCATGGTGTTATGCGGCAGAAAACCACTAGGTGACACCACAGGACCAGAACCCTGATTTTCTGCAGGCCAGGAGTTGGACTCTCCCAGAGAGGGAGGAATGGGTGGGGAAGGGGGCGTGACCTTTTCTTCTTGACCCAAGTCCACATCTCTTTCCCATCAGAATTGCAGAGAAAGGATCAGGGATTGGAAGATTAGAGATTAGAGGTCCGAGTATTGTAAACTGGAGTGGCAGAGGTCTCAAGTCTAAGAGTTCACTAAGAGGAATTTCCCTGGTGGCTCAGTGGTTAATAATCTGCCTGCCTATGCAGGGTACACGGGTTCGAGCCCTGGTCCAGGAAGATCCTACATGCCGCGGAGAAACTAAGCCCGTGCGCCACAACAACTGAGCCTGCGCTCTAGAGTCCGTGAGCCACAACTACTGAAGCCCGAGTGCCACAAATACTGGAGTCCGCACACCTAGAGCCGGTGCTCCCAACAAGAGAAGCCACCGCAATGAGAAGCTCGCGCACCGCAACGAATAGTAGCCCCAGCTCTCTGCAACTAGAGAAAGCCCTCGAGCAGCAAAGGAGACCCAAAGCAGCCAAAAATAAATACACATATAAATAAATTTTTAAAAAGAAGTGCTAGGAACAGCAAAATAAAAGCGATGGCAGGCTTGCGGCGGGGCTGGATTTCATGCCATTCCCTGCTCTGTCATCCACTTTTGTGCAGAGCTCAAATTGCACAGCCATACACGGTGATCTTAGTGGAAAAGGGAGGAAATGCATACTACTGGTACCTACCATAACCAGAAACAGGGGAAACCCAGCTGAGCATCCTTGGGGAAATCACTTCATTACTCTAAGCCTCAGTCGTCTTTTTATAAAATGGGAATAATCAAGGGACCCACCTCATCGAGGGGTTGTGAGGACTTAACAACCAAATGCACATAACACACTAGTACAATATTTGTCATATAGCAAGTGCTCAATATGTATTATTATAAATATATAATTATATTATAATAATACAAATATATAAATGATAAATGTTCCTAATAAATAGTAGTTTTTAGCTATCCTTTTTATGATTTTGTCACTTAATTAATTCCTCACATTATAGGCCTGACAGATAGTAAGTAGGTCCGTGGGAAATAATAGTGGAAAAAAACTTTTTAAAATTAATTTCAGTCATGTGCTCTGGGCTAATCCAGGGTGTAGAGGCTGGGAATACTTTCTGGAGGTGGAGTCTTTAGGGACCAGCTAAGGATAACCACACCCTCTGTAGTACACAGAACAGTGCCTGGTATAGAAAAAATGTGCAGCGAATATTTTAGAAAGAAGGAAGGGAAAGAGGATGAATGGAAGGAAGGAAATGAGGGAGGAAGAGCAAAAAGAAAGAAAAGCTCAAGGAAATTTTTTGGTTGAGCTAAGCATATCTGAGAAGGAACTACAAATAGGATCCCTAGCAAAATCCTTGTTAGAGAGTTGACATCAATATACCCTTGGCCCCTGTAGTCCTCCAAATTTCCCATAATACAGCTTACAGCACGCTTCTTTTTTATCTGAACCCCCCACCCCCAAGTGTGAGCTCTGTGAAGTGTTCAAAGTTATACCTACCCAGTATAAAGCAGGTGTTCACTAAACAGTTGTTAAATTCCTAAATTGGGCTGAGTTCCAGTTCTGGTAACAGTGGAGGAAGTTGTCAAAATATTCAACAAAAAAAACTGAATTATGGAACAGGAAAGTGACCAAAAGCAGGCATAAACTGAAGGAGGATTTAGCATTTAAAATAAGGGAGCCATGCTAGATGTGGATTTTCTGCCAAAGGTATTTCTCAATCTTCACAGCACAGGGAAACTAAAATTCAAACAGAAACCCAGAATCCTACTGGTTTGATGAATTAGAGGACACAGTTCAGAGTTGCCACAGTGCCTAAAAATTTAGGGGAAAACCCCAGAAACAAAAGAGCCAAAAGGAGGGATGGCCAAAAATTTGTACGTAAACTACCTTCTAATCCTTGGCTAACTTCTGAATTGCACATGCACAAACAAGACTCCAAGTACCCCATGGAGAAATCCATAATGAAGGATGAGAGAACTGAGCAAAGATTTTAGCTGCTGTCCACTGCAAGAAAGACAGTTTGGAGTTTAAATTATGTCAGGTTAGAAATGCTTGGTAAATACCCAGGATTCTATTAAAATCCCAGAAAGACCACAGCTTAGGAAAAACCTCTATATCCTATAAGTAAGAGATATATCCTAGATCTAGGAGCAAAACCAAAAGTAGACTTACCCCAACAAAGAGTAAAAGCTAACATCCGTAGGTTCAGGATGATCCACCAGTAAGTTAACTGTTGGCTGAAAAATATTTTGACACTCTTCAGAGGAATATTACAAAATTCAGAGTCTCTATAGCACATCATTCATGTCCAGTATATATATATATATATATATATAAAACGAAACCAAGAAAATGTGATTCATAGTCAAATAGAAAAATAAGTCAATAGAAACAGAGCCATACAGAAATAGAGACACAGATGTACAGAACAAACATATGGACACCAAGGGGGGAAAGTGGAAGGGGTGGTGGTGGGATGAACTGGGAGATTGGGATTGACATATGTACACTAATATGTATAAAACAGATGACTAAGAAGAACCTGCTCTGGGATTCCCTGGTGGCGCAGTGGTTGAGAATCTGCCGGCCAATGCAAGGGACACGGGTTCGTGCCCCGGTCCGGGAAGATCCCACATGCCGCGGAGTGGCTGGGCCCGTGAGCCATGGCCGCTGAGCCTGCGCGCCTGGAGCCTGTGCTCCGCAACGGGAGAGGCCACAACAGTGAGAGGCCCGCGTACCACACACACACACACACACACACACACACACACACACACACACACACACACAAAAGAAGAACCTGCTCTATAAAAAATAAATAAAATTCAAAAATTTAAAAATAGAGAAACAGAGCTATAGACAATCCAGATATTGGAATTAGCACCCAAGAACTTTGAAATAACCATGAAAATATACGTTTATTTTTAAAATTTATTTATTTATTTTTTTGTGGTATGCGGGCCTCTGACTGTTGTGGCCTCTCCCATTGCGGAGCACAGGCTCCGGACGCACAGGCTCAGCGGCCATGGCTCACGGGCCCAGCTGCTCTGCGGCATGTGGGATCTTCCTGGACCGGGGCACGAACCCGTGTCCCCTGCATCGGCAGGTGGATTCTCAACCACTGCGCCACCAGGGAAGCCCCAAAATATATGTTTAATAGTCTACAAAAAAAATAGTCTACAAGAAAAGATGGATTTTATAGTAGGTAAAAAAATGAGGAAGTTCAGGAGAGACTTGGAAACAGTAGAAAAGAACCAAATGGAAAGCCTAGAAATAAAAAATACAATATCTGAAATTTTAAAATGTATCGGATGTATTAATAGCAGATTTGACACAACTAAAGAAATAATCCATACATGTAAGACAAGATAATAGGAATCAAGCAGCCTGAATCATAGAGAAAAATTAAAAATTGGGAAAAAATAGTCACAAACTTCATGACCTATGGGACACCATTGAAGGGTCCAACATATGTATAATTAGAGTTCCAGAAAGATTAGAGATTATGAGAAATAACACATTTTTGAGGAAATATTGCTAACAAATTTCTAAATTTAATTAAATAAAACGAAACACTGCAATCTATATATACAGGAGGCTCAGAAACACAAAGTATAATAAGTACAAATCAAACTACATCAGAATACATGATAGTCAAACTATTGAAAACTTAAAAATAAAGAAATAACAGTGGCCAGAGATTTTCATAAAACATATTACATACAGGGAAACAACTATAAAAATGACAACTGAGTAGTCACTAGAAACAGTGGAGCCCAGATGACACTGGAACAATATCTTTAAAGTGCTAAAACAAAACAAACAGAAAAACCCCTGCAAATCTAGAATTTAAGGTCCAATGAAAATATATTTCAAAAATGAAGACAAAATGAAGAAAGAAAGAAACTCTGTAACTATTAACAGTCACTCCCCATTTCTCCTCAACTACTTCTTTCCCTCAGCTCTAGGCAATCATCGATTACTTTCCACCTTTATAGATTTACCTATTAGGAGCGTTTCGTATAAATAAAATAACAGACTATGTGGTCCTTTTGTGATTGGCTTCCTTAGGATGTTTTCAAGGTTCGTTCATGTTGTAGCATGTACAATGCTACATGTATTTCTTTTTATTGACAAATAGTATTACATTGTATGTATATGTCACATTTTATTTATCCATTCATCAGTTGATGGCCACTGGGGTTGTTTCCACTTTTTGGCTATTGTGAATAATGCTACAATGGACATTTGTGTACACGGAACTGCCAGGTTGTTTCCAAATCAGCAGTACCATTTTACATTCCTATTAGCAGTGTATGAGGGTTCCAATTTCTCCTCATTCTTGCTAACATTTTCATTACCTGATTTTTTATTATAGCCGCCCCAGTGGGTGTGAAGTACTACCTCTTTGTGGTTTTGATTTGCATTCCCCTAATGACTAATGATGGTGCATCCAGGCTCTGTGCATCCTTTGGGAGAGATGAGGCTGGTAGGGTGTGATGTCAATGTTTCCTTTGGATCTAGTACCTGGCTTCTTGGGCCACCATTTTCAGGTTTATTCTTGCAGAGGTAATTACTGTGGTAGGTGGAAAGACAAGAGCAGACATTTGAGTTTCTTTTTTTGGCATTTTGAGGTGATCTTAAACTTTTCTTCTTTAATAATGTGGTGAATTACATTAATAGATTTTCTAATTTTAAACTCTGTATAAAACTAATTGGTCATGATGTATCTTTTAATAGATTGCTATAATTCAGTCTGCTAATATTTTTTTTTTTTTTTTTTTTTTTTTTTTTTTGCGGTATGCGGGCCTCTCACTGTTGTGGCCTCTCCCGTTGCGGAGCACAGGCTCCGGACGCGCAGGCCTGGCGGCCATGGCTCACGGGCTTAGTTGCTCCGCGGCATGTGGGGTCTTCCCGGACCAGGGCACGAACCCGTGTCTCCTGCATCGGCAGGCGGATTCTCAACCACTGCGCCACCAGGGAAGCCCCAGTCTGCTAATATTTTAAATAGGGTTTTTCCATCTGTGTTCATAAGACAGATAGGTCTCCAATATTCCTTTCTCTTACAGCCCATCACTGGTTTGGATATCAAGGTTATATTAGCCCCATAAAATGAGTTTGAGAGTGTTCTTATTTTTCCATTCTCTAAAAAGCTTGTAGAAGATTCAAATTAGATATTCCTTTGAAGTATTTGATAGAGCTTGCTTTATTGATTTGTAAGAGTTCTTTGTATGTTATCCATATTAATTCTTTGTCTGATAATGTAGATGGTGAATATTTTCTCTCCATCTTTTAATTTTATCTAAACATTTTTATTATAAAGACATTTTAAGGGGTTCCCTGGTGGCGCAGTGGTTAAGAATCTGCCTGCCAATGCAGCGGACATGGGTTCGAGTCCTGGTCTGGGAAGATCCCACATGCTGTGGAGCAACTAAGCCTGTGCGCCACAACTACTGAGCCTATGCTCTAGAGCCCATGAGTCACAACTAATGAGCTTGCGTGCCACAATTACTGAAGTCCACGCGCCTAGAGCCCTTGCTCCACAACAGGAGAAGCCACTGCAATGAGAAGCCCACGCACAGCAAGGAAGAGTAGCCTCCGCTCACCGCAACTAGAGAGAGCCTGTGTGCAGCAACGAAGACCCAACACAGCCAAAAATTTTAAAAAAATAAAATAAAATAAAAGACATTTAAAAAGTGTTATGAAGTCACATTTAAACATCTTTTCATGGTTCTGTCTATTGCTCAGGAAAGTTTTCCTTACTACAAAATTGACAATTTTTTTCTGAATATATATCCAGTTGCTTCAAAATTTATTGACTGATCTACATTTTCCTCAATGATCTTAAAGTTAACCTTTATCATAAACTATATAGACCTTTATCATAGATTAAATATATGTGATAAGTGTGTGTATGTGTCTTCTCTCTTTCTCTCTTTTATCTTTGGGTTGATAAAACACTACTTGCTATAAAGTATGTTTTGATCTCTGGTGGGGAAAGATGTTTCTCATTTGCTTTTAAAATTTTTATTGGCTATTTTTGTACCATTTCTCTCCTAGAATCTCTCTTTAGAATCAGTTTGTCAAATTTCATAAAAACTGCATTCCAATTTTGATTGGGATTGCATGGAATTTATAGACTAAGTTGACATCTTTGCAACGTTGAGACTTCCTATCCAGGAATGTGGATATATGACTCTTCATTTATTCCCTGTTCTTTAACAGCTATATGAGATTGGCTGGAACCTCTGATCCATGTCTTGTGTCTAAGATTTCTCTTGATCAGCTCCTGCTTTGAGCTTAAGCTTCCACTGAATTGGTTCAGTTTACAAGCCCGAGCCTGCTAGGTTGTACTTTCCAAAGATGGCTGCACCAATATATGTCCTGTCCTGCGTGCTCTTCTTCTTCTTCTTTTTTTTTTGGGGGGGGAGGGTGTTTTGTTAAGTTTTTTTGGCTGTTGCTTGTTGTTGTTGGCTTAAACAACAGAAGTTTATTTTCTCACAATTCTGGAGGCTGGTAGTTCAAGATCAAGGTGCTGGCAGGGTTGGTTTCTCCTGAGACCTCTCTCCTTGTCTTACAAATGGCTGCCTTGTCACTGTGATTTCACACCGTCTTTCTTTTATGCACGTGCATTCCTCATGTCTCTGCTTCTTCCTACTGGTCTTGGAGGGTCTCCTGGGGAGGTGGGGGGGGCCCTCTCTTGGAACATAAAAGCTGGTGGTGAACATACCTGGGAGCACTCCCCCGAAGGCTGACATCTTGTTTGGGCCCCCATGCTCTTCCTGAAATGTGACATTGACACTCATCCACCAAGAGTTGGGGGTCTCTGTTCCTTCCCCTTGAAACTGGGCAAACCTTTGTAATTGCTTGCACCAAAAGAATGTGGTGAAGTTGACACTGTGTGACTTCCGAGCCTGTGTCCTGGGAGGCAAATCTGCTTTAGTCTGGTATTGTCCTGCTCTCACTGAGCTGCTGTGTAAGAAGTTCAGCTACTTTGAAGCTGCCATGCGGGAGATACTTGTGGCAAGCTCACAAAGGGATCAAGGAGAGAGCTGCCCAAGAAATTCCATTTGTTCCAGCCTATTGGAGGCTTCCCAGTACAGACACCAGACACATGAGTGAAGAAGCCTCCTGCTGACCCCAACTCCAGTCACCATCTGACTGCAGACTTAGAACAGACCTCAAGTCAAAACCAATCAGCAGAGCCATTCTTGAATTCCCAATCCAAGAAATGGTTGTTTTAAGCCACTCAGTTTTTAGATGGTTTGTTACGCTGCAGTAAACAATGAATACACTCATGTGTGCTGTCCAAATGTGAAGCTCATCCCCTTTTCACAGTCTACACACACACACACACACACAAACAACACTTATTCCCTAGAGGCTTTTGTGTATTTAGTCTACAAAGAGAGGAAGAAATAAACAACATAAAACCAACAACTTTGGACATCCCATTTCTCTTCTTTACAAACAGTTCTGCACACCCAGGCAATGCCCATCAGCCCTCTCTCACGTCCTCCTCCTCTCATCTTACTTCCTACAAACTTCAAATTCTTCTTCACTCTGTTAGGCAGTGCAATTAAGTTCTCTCAAGCCCTTTCTCCCAAACTCAGCTCCAGGAACCCCTTTCAAAGCCCAAGGCCCTTTGCCAACATGCCCAATGGAGTTGAACTTTCCCAGGTTCCAGAGAGGCCTCAACAAATCATAATGAAAGCAGAAATGTATCAAGCACCTACTATGTGCTGCTTGCTAGGGTAAGGACAGCATATGCATCATCCCGTTCAGTCTTCACAAAAACCCTGTAAGATAGGGACTATTATTATTTCTTTTTACAGATGAGCAAACTGAGACTTCATATGGTTTTAGGTCCTGTGGTCATACTCAGTGACAGAGTCAGATTCCAAAGCACTCTACCAGCATTGCTTAAGTGAATGAAAGGGAAGGTAAGAAACTCTGGAGAGAGGCTATACTTGACAGGTTGGTTTTGGAAACTCTGGTAAATAAGGTGATGGTTGTTTTCATGATCATGGAGGAGATCACTTGGAGGGAGAGAGCTGGCCAATCCCACAGACTCTGGTGCTTAAGGGAGCTGCAGAGAAGAAAAAGCAATAGAAGAAGGGCTGGATGGTAGACACCTGGACAGGGAAGACTTCAAGGATGGAATGGCCAAGGCAGACCCAGGTGCCAACAGCTTCATGACCAGAGGACTGAAGAGGGGTTAAGCCTCACTGGTGACCTCCAGCAGGGACAGAAGCAGGGAGATGAGAGGAAGATGAGGAAGTTTAGAAGTGCTAGTGTTAGCAGTGAAGCCAGAGGGAGGAGGCGGAGTGGGTATTCACAGGATGGCTGATCCAGGAAGGGTCTTGGTATGTTTTAATGCGGAAGAGGCCTGATTGATTGTACGTGGAGAGGGACGAGGTGGGTGGGGAGGGGCAGAGCCTGCTCCAAGGTCTGCAGAACCTGAGGCGCCCCGGGCCTGGGCCCTGGCGTAGAGCACCCAGGCCGGGGCTCGCAGGCAGAAGTGGTCGAAGACATAGCTCAGGGGATGGGCCGCGGACTGTGGGTGGGGGGAAGGGACTGCGTCCTGGAGATCAGGATGGACAGGGACCTGGGAAGGTCCTCTGCCTCCTCAGAGAGAGACGGAGGCGTGATCCCCGTCCCGCACCCTGGCGGCTCTTCGGATTACCCGGCCGATGTCCCGGGGAAGCCCGAGGCGAGGATGGAGGGTGGGCGCTGGCGGCTGGACGGAGCGGGGCGGAGCTGGGCCGAGGGCGCCGGCCTCCCTCCCCGGGTCCTCTCAGGTGACAGACCCCCGCGGGCCCCCGCCCCGCCCCGCCCCGCCGCATATTCAGGAGCTCGGACCCGCCCCGTCCGAGAGCAGCTAGCGCGGCCGCGCCGGGAGCCTCAGCGGTCGGTGCGTGCGTGGAGCCGGCACCCATCCTCCTCGAGTCCGCCGCCCGCCATGGCCCCTGCGGCCGCCCGCCGCAGCCTCCTGGTTCTCCTGCAGGTGCTCGGGCTCGCCCTGGCGCAGATCGTAAGTCCCGCGCCGGGGTCCGGAGTGCGGGGTCTGGGTCCGGGGCTCAGGATCCCGCGGTCTAGTCAAGTGCTCTCTCTGCCTGACCCCCACCCTCTGCTGACACTCCCTAGCGCGAGGGGCAGCTTCGGACAGTCCCGCGGCGCACTTCCCTTAGGAGGGGCACAAACGGGGGGCGTCTCGGCGCAGTGAAAGGAGGTGGATGAGCCGGGGAGCCAGAGGGACACTGTCCCGAGATGCTCGGCCCTGCCTGGGACGGGCAGCGTGCGGCGAGAGCTGGCGCCGGGTCCTGGCAGCCCGGAGAGCCCAGGTGGCGGGGTACACAATGGTGCCCATTCACGGGGCTCCGGATTCTCCGCCCCCGCCGCCTCCCAGGGGGCGCCGGCTCCAGCCAGACGCCGCTCTCGCTGGCTGCTGCCTCTCTGCCGGGCTCGAGCGCTCGCGTCAGACTTTCGAGGGCCTGCTGGGGGGAGGGGGCCTAACGGGACGCGGGCGCGGAGGGGCAGGGCCCGGGCGCCAGCCTGGCACTTCTAGGCCTGGGGAGGGCGCGGGCACCTGGCAGGCGGGGGACACCCACCCGAGTCGGAGGTGGCCCCGTAAGAGAGCCACCTAAGGGAGGACGGAGGAGCGGTGCTGCGAGAGGGGTGCTCTGAGTAGGAGAGAACAAGCTTCCCTTCCCTGGGTCCCCTCACGTCCCGTCTCTCTGCGCCTCCCCAACTGTCCCGTCGGACTTTATCCGCACCGGGGGGAGAGGAAGGGGTACCTACTCACCTTCAGTATCTGTTGTTCACCTAAAAATAATCCGAGCAACCGTCCATTGAAGATCTAGCGTCTCTAGGCACCACCTTCCTTACCATCGGTTATTTATTTGAGCCATCAGCATCTCCATCTGTTCCCACCCACGACAGGGCAAGGGCAACATGGTACAGTGGAAGGAGGTGGGCAGACCTAGGACGGAATTCTGGCTCCACCGCTTACTTCCGGTGGCCACGGACCCCTTCATCTTTCTGAGCCTGTTTCCTCAACTGCAAACTGGAGCTTGTTAGTTTCGGCCTCACAGTTCTAAGCATTCAAAAAGATAATATATGTAATGGTACACAATATCTGGTACACAGTGGGTTCTCAATAAACGGGGAGTTCGCGGCTCCCTGAGGAGCTCCCTTTCCTCAGGGAGAGGTGCACTCCTGGATGCCCAGTTCCCTGCACTATCTGAGGGCTGCACCCCTTTATGTGTTTTCAGAGAGGTCCACCAGGAGAGCGGGGGCCCCCGGGCCCCCCGGGGCCACCGGGAGTGCCTGGATCCGACGGAATCGACGTGAGTCTCTAACCTGGGACGGGAGGGGGAGAGAGGCGGCGGACAAAGGGGAACTTTGTGAGCCCTGGGAGTGGGGGGCGGGGGGCGGGGCGGTGAGGTTGACGCCTGGAGATGCAGTGCCCACTGTTGCCAGTAGGCGGCGCCAGCCTGCACCACAAGGAGACCGTTTGTTCTACAAAAACCTCAAACCTGCTCCGAGATGCAGAGCCCGTTATAGCCGCCGGAGGACAAGGAGCCGCTGTTCGGTCTGCCCGCCACAGCTCACAGCGATTCCTTATCCCTCGCCCCCTCCTCTCTTCTTTTTTGGGGTGGGAGACGCCCTGCTTCCTCGCCCTGCCCCCTGGCACGTCTGGATGCTTCTCCAGGGTAGCTTGGGAGCCTTGGCCAGACCGCTGACCAGCTAGGGCCAGACTCCGGTCTCTTCCCTTTGCATTTTTCTCCCCGATTTAGAACCAGCTGGTCTCGTTCCCTGCTCTCCCTACCACAGTGAGGGTTAAATACCTCATTCTGGATGCTCCCCCCAGGAGGTCAGCCCCATGTTTACCCATCTCGACAGCCTTCTATTCAACCTGGTACCCCACCCTCCAAACACAGGGCGCAGGGTCTCTGCCAGGCTCTCTGGCCACCACAGGCTCTGAAATGCCTGGAAGCCTCTCTGGGGCTGAATGTGATTCCACAGCCCATGTCTGTCCTCCACCAAGGGTCTTTTGTCACAGGGGAAGGAGGTCCTTCTTGCCTTGGTGACAGATTGAATCTGTCCCCTTGGTCCTTGCCCCTGCCCCATCTCGTTTTCCTGACCCCAACCCAGAAGGCCGCCACTGCCCCCTTCGCTTACCTCCCCTTCATGTTTTCCTAAAACCCCCACGTTTCTACCCACACTTGCTCAAAACCAAGAGGCACCTGCTCTCCGAGGTAACTTGGAGCCAACAACCCTGTTTGCAGGTCTCCTAACTGGCCCCTTACCAACACTGGCATGACTAGAACCCGCTCGCATGCTGTTATCACCCTCTCCAGCCTGTCTGGGATTGGTGTCAATCCACCTATGGTTTTCTTGAGGGAAAGGGAGCTATTTTCCTAAAAAGCTCAAGGCTTGAGAGGACCCAGGACAGAAGAGAGGAGAGTAAGGAGAGGAGGATGTGGGACGGGCCAGCCAGGGCTTGTGTGTGCCCAGCTAGGGGAGCATGAACCATGGTGTGCTGTCTCAACAACTTGTATCTTGCAGGGTGACAAGGGGCCGCCTGGGAAAGCTGGCCCTCTGGTGAGTGCTTTCTCCTCCTTGACCTCTGACCCTTCCAGGTCTTGCCCTCCTGTGTCTAATGTTTGCTCCACTTCTGTGTTCCAGGGACCTAAGGGAGAGCCTGGCAAAGCAGGGCCAGATGGCCCAAACGGCAAGCCCGGGATTGACGTGAGTCCTTAGCTGAGCGTCAGGTAGAGCAGGTTAGGGCTCCACCCACTGACTTCCCACTGACTTCCAGAACCCAATTCTGGCATCTTCCCTGATCTGCTATTCAGAGTAAGATGGAGGCTCTACAGCTGTGAGCCCCCCTCACCTTCATGTGAGATTGTGACCTCACACCCACCCCAGGAGCATTGAATCACAAGTAAATGGGGGTCCAGAGAGGGGTTCTGCTCATCAGCAGCAGCCAGAATTTAGTCTCACATTTCTGGCCCCCAAGGATCAGACTGAATACTCTGGTCAGAGCTGCCCTTATGCTCCCTCTCCCTTCCTCTCCTTTTTCCTTCCCCACTCCACCCATCACAGCCCCAGGCACCACTCAGGAGAGGAACATTATTTGGCTGATACCACAGAGTTCCTGGGGACCCCAAGGTCACAGGCTTCTGGACACAGCCAGGGGCATTGGGAAGTCTTCTTCTTGGGGCATACATTTGAGTCAGTCACTGAAAGATGGGAGGAAGAAGAGGCCCCCATGAGTTGCCTTTGCCCTGCTGGTGCAAGAGGTGCCCATCAGGGCTGTGACCAGCCACCAGGGCCGTTCCAACCCGTCCACACTCTGCAAAGATTACAAAGTATATTGCCTTCCACATTGGTTTTCCTAGCCACCCAGAGAAGCAAGCATGAGTATTAATCCATTTTGCAGATGAGAAAACTAAGGCTCAGAAAAAGTTGCCAAGGACAGCCATCAAGAAAATGGCTAATCCAAACCTATGTCTATCTAGGTTTTTTAGACTCCTAGACTGGAGGCATGAGGTCTGGGCTGACAAATCTTTGGGCCTTGGTTTCTCATCTTTCAAAAGACAATAATCGTCAAGGACTCTGGTGGGGACTGGGGGAAGGGAAAGTGAGGTGTTGACGCCCTTAGGCCTTCATGGGCTGTGGTGAAAGGCAGCCTGGGCCCACCCAGAAGAGACCTCTGGACCCACCCTGCCCCGCAGTTTCGCCCCTCACGGATGTACCTTCTCTTTCTTCGCCAGGGTCTAACTGGAGCCAAGGGGGAGCCTGGTCCCATGGGGATCCCTGGAGTCAAGGTAAGTAGCCTGCTGGGGGCCTCAGCACGGGCAATCAAGCGCCAGAGTTTGGGAGGGGCTTCGGCAGACAGGAGCAGGGACCCAGGAGACCCCAGCCTCTGAGCCTCTCCCATTGCTCTTGCAGGGCCAGCCTGGGCTCCCAGGTCCCCCTGGCCTGCCGGTGAGTATAACTGGCAAGGACTTTAGAGGACCCTTTGTGGGTAGGGGGACTTGTAAAAGGAGCCATGAACCTAATCTTTTCTTCTGTTCCAGGGCCCTGGCTTCGCCGGACCTCCTGTAAGTCTGCAGGGATGGGGCAGAGTCCCTGGGACTCTCTGGGAAGGAAGGTACAGAGGGCTTCCAGGGGACCGAGCAGCATGAGGAGGGGCCAGCATGTTGTGATGGTATTGGAAATGGGCAGACTTGTCAGAGAACTCTGGGCGTATCCACTGGCTCTGAGATTCTCTGGCTCTTAAAGCCCTTCTCTGTCAGCTTCTCTGGTGTTGGTTGCAAAGTGAAAGTGGGGAAGAGGGCTCTGGGTCCCTCTGTGCCAGGGCTGGGCTGACCCTCTGAGGTATCCCAGCCGCTGATGTCTCTGTCCCTAGGGACCAGCTGGACCTGTTGGCCTCCCTGGTGAGATGGGACTCACGGGCCCCAAGGTGAGCCCCAGCTACCCCTCTGTTCACTCTGCCTCCTGCCCTCTGCCTTCAAGCTGGCAAGCTGAGTATCTCTCCAGGATTTCCTGAGTCTGCCTCTGGCCACCAGGGAGCTCCTGCAGTTCTGGGGCAGAAACCCCTCCTGCTGAGCCCACCCTGTGGTAGGTCTTCCAGGGAGGCCAAGGGCTGGGGCCATCCCCCCAAAGATCAGACCTTGATCTCCCCAAGAGCCCAGATCTCAGGAGGTGACCTGGAGGGCAGGGTGGACAGGGCAGTAGCAGGAGCTGGAGGAGGGGGCAGGGGTGACCTGGGCAGGACTGGACAAGAGTATGATTTGGGCCCTTCTTGCTTCCAGGGGGATCCTGGACCAGAGGGACCAGCAGGGCCCCCGGGGCCCCCTGGGAAACCGGTAAGTGTCCTCAGACCTCCCACATGGCAGTGTGTGGCTGGGGAAGGACAAGAGTCCTTGGCGCAAGCCCGGGGTGGGGACAGTTTGCTTCAGGCTCCGTCTCCAAACATCTTTTCTCAGGGCCGCCCAGGAACCATTCAGGGTCTGGAAGGCAGTGCGGACTTCCTGGTGAGGGGGGGGCGCTGGGGCGGGGCTAATCCGGGGAAGGGGAGGGGGGATGGGAGCTGGCAAGATGGGGAAGCACTTCCCAGTTGGCCTGGGGCTGGCCAGTGACCACAGAGCCCTGCGGGATTTCCTTTCCAGTGTCCAACCAACTGTCCAGCGGGCGTGAAAGGGCCCCCGGGGCTGCAAGGAGTGAAGGTGAGCTCCTGGCCCAAGTCTTGGGGGACAGGAGGGGTGGGGAGGGGACCTACTCTGAGCTCTGTCCTTCCCTGCAGGGGCATCCTGGCAAGCGCGGGCATCTGGGAGATTCCGGCCGCCAGGGGAAGCCGGTGAGTGTGAGGGCTGAGGGCCCTGGGAGGGTGTGTGTGGAAAGGGGCCTACAGGAGCCTCCCCCACATCCTTCTCCCTTCCCCTTCCCCTGTGGGGCTCTGGGGATAAAGCCTTGAGCTGGGAGGCAAGAGGCCTAGATTCTTGGTCAATGTGTCCCTGGGCAAGTCCGCTCTCCTTGCTGTGTGCTTCCATTTCCCCATCCATCTGTCACATGGGACCGTATGGTTTCTAGGAGGGCTTCCTGTCTGCTTTTGCTGGGAAGAGGATGACGTCTTTGATTGTCCGTATGTTTGTCTCTCGATCTGCCTGCCTATCTGACTGCTCTTTCCTGCCCCTTAGGGTCCCAAGGGAGATGTGGGTGCCTCTGGAGAGCAAGGCATCCCTGGACCACCGGTAAGGAACACTTTCCAAGGGCCCTCCTCACCTCTCCTGGGAGACCTTGGTGGAGTCATTCTCCTGCTCTGGGCTCTGACTTGTGAAAGAGACACCTGTGTCCAGCTGGTGTGTCTCTGGGTGTGGGGGGGAGGGAGGCTGAGGCTGACTGTGAGAAACTGGGGGATAGGAACCAAGGCTGTCAGCCAGAAGACTCACCTGAGGCCCAGGTTCTGCCACTGTCCCTTCTGAGTGACCCTGGCGAGTCTCTCCCATCTCGGAGCATCAGTGACCATCTGTGATAGGGACTCCGTGCCTGCCTCAGAGAGGCACTGAGAAAATTGGGTGGGGGTTCAGGGAAAGTGTCACGAAGTGGGCCTTCTAGTTGCCATCGCTGTCATTCTTCCATCTTGACAGGGTCCCCAGGGCGTCAGGGGCTACCCGGGCATGGCGGGACCCAAAGGAGAGACGGTGAGTGGCTCTGGGGTGTCCTGCAAGAGCTGCTGGAACCAGCCCCCTGGCCTCTGGGGTCCAGCCAGGACTGACCCGTGACCTCTGCTCTCCCCAGGGTCCTCACGGGTACAAAGGCATGGTGGGCTCCATCGGCGCCGCCGGGTCACCAGTGAGTCTGCTCCTGCCTCCACCCATACTCACCTCCTCCAGACACAGCTCCTAGGGCTCCAGAGGGGTGCGGCTCCCCCTGAGCCCACATAACTTGCATTTCTGTTTGTCCTTCTTGCCAGGGTGAGGAAGGTCCTCAGGGGCCACCAGGCCGAGCTGGGGAGAAGGGTGACGTGGTGAGTCCTCAGGCACCCCTGTCCAGTCACGGCCCCTGGGGAAAACTGGCTCACGTGCATGCACAAACGTGTGTGTGTGTGCATACGTTATTCTGCGTGTCTGTGCGTGCAGGTGACTGATGTGAGGGAGGAACGTCTGTGCCCAGAGCCCAGCCAGCCCCAGCAGCCCCCTCCTCCAAGCCCAGCCTGTTGCTGATCAAATTCAGACTTTGGGAGAACCATGTAATGCAGTCCCACGGTCACTGGGGCCAGACAATGAAATTCCAGGGAATCAGTCATGGGGCTAATGGGATTTGGTCAGATCCCAGTTCTATTAACCCTCTCTTTTTTTTAAAGTAAAAGACTATCTCTTTTGAGCAGTTCTGAGTTTACAGAAAAATTGAGCAGCAAGTAAAGTTAGGGTTGTTTTTCTTTTTGTTAGTTTTTTTCTTGTGCAAGTTTTTTAACAAACGCAAAAGTAGGGAGAATAATATAGTGATCCCTTATGTGCCTACCTCCCCAAATTAACCTTTTACTGCTCTCACTTCATCCATCCTCTTCTTCCTTTCTTTCCTTCACTTCATTGCTTTGCTCTGATATTTTCAAGCAATTTTTTTTTTTTTTTTTGGTACGCGGGCCTCTCACTGTTGTGGCCTCTCCCATTGCGGAGTATAGGCTCCAGATGCAGAGGCTCAGCAGCCATGGCTCACGGGCCCAGCCGCTCCGTGGCATGTGGGATCCTCCTGGACCAGGGCACGAACCCGTGTCCCCTGCATCGGCAGGAGGACTCTCAACCACTGCGCCACCAGGGAAGCCTGCAAATTCTTAACATTACATCATGTTACCCACTTCTGAATGTATCTCTTACAAATAAGGCTCTTTCCTCACATAACCACGATATCATTATCACACCATTATCACACACAAAATTATCAATTATTCCTGAACGTCATCTAATCATCAGCTTGTAGTCAATTTTTCCCAGTGATCTCAAAAATGTCTTTTCAGGGTTCTTGTTCAAATCAATACCCAAACCAAGTCCACACATTGTCTTTAGCTGTTGTGTTTCTTCACATCAGTGTCACTCAGGGCCTTGGTGGGTCTCAGGAGCGCTGGCTCCCTCCCTGTCCTGCTCCAGCCCAGCCTGCTTGGTGCTGACCTCTACTCCCTCCCGCTAGGTCCAGGGCAAACTCACACAACTGGGCCCCTCTCCTCCAGCCCCTGCACAGCATGGCCTGTGCCACAGGGACCCTGGGACCCAGAGGTCACTGTTCTCAGCTGTTCCCTTCTCTGAACAGCCAGACAGGAGTTCAGCCTCCTGAAGGTGATCTGATCTCTGTCTACTTTGCAGGGCAGCCAAGGTATCCGAGGACCCCAGGGAATAACAGGCCCGAAGGGAGCAACCGTAAGTGGACAGAGGGTGGGGTCCAGGCAGCTCTCCAAGCCCCCAGAGGAGGAGGAGCCTGGGATTCTAGACTGAACTCTGTTGCCGGTGGGCTGTCACCTCGGGAAATGCCCTCTTTCTGCACCTTAGTTTTTCCACCTGTAAATAGGGTGGTGATGTAGGAGAGGTCCTGGGACACTCATCAGCCACACAAGGGAAGGACTGTGGTCCATCCCACGAGATCCCTTCCCACTTCCTCTCCCAGCCCCAATTGGCTGGTGGGGCTTCCCAAGACGACCTGACCCACTTCCTACACACAGGGTCACGGGTGGGTGGCCTGGCCCTAGGCCTCTCCCCATTGTGGGTGTCCCTTCAACTTTCCTCCTGAGCAGGGCCCACCAGGCATTGACGGCAAGGACGGGACCCCAGGCACACCTGGCATGAAGGTAGGAGTGGGGAGGGCTGGTGGGTTGGGGGCAAGGGTCAGGGCCCTTTCCAGCTGAGGCTCTGAGTCCCATCACACTGAGCCTGGAGGCCTAGGAGCCTGAGATCCTCAAACGTGTCACGGACACATTCCTGGTTGCCTCGGGGCCTCAGTTTCCCTGCCTCCACTCGGGTGGGAGACTCATCTGCGTCTCTGGTTCTGTCTCTCGCAGGGCAGCGCAGGACAGGTGGGGCGGCCAGGAAACCCGGGCCACCAGGGCCTAGTGGTGAGTATGGGGCGGAGCCATGGGGGCTGCCACATGGCAAGTTGCTTATCCTCCTCCAGGAGGCCAGGCACCCTGCGGCTCACCTCCCCAGGGTGGCATGAGTGGCTGATGAGATGGAAGTCACACACCCAGGGCTCATGCTCTAGTCCTTGTCCCCACCCAGTTCAGGCCTCCTCACCAAGTCTGGCCTGGCTTAGGCTTCGTCATTTGGACAGTTGCTCTGGCCTTCTCTTTGACCATTCCAACCGTCCATGTTGGCTAAGTGGAATCTGACCGTTTCCCTGGTAAACACCTTCTGTGCTCCCCCTCCCCTGCTGCCTCCAGGAAAGTCATTCTGTCCAGTCATTCAATAGAGTTACCGAGGTACAGGAAGTGGCAGGGAAAGTTATGAACAGGACAGCTACACTCCCCGTCCTCACAGCTCATCTTAGCATCTAAGGACCACCATAATCTGACCCCCAGATTATGGCTGTCTCATCAGCCACTGCCTCTCTTCATCCTCTCCCTTCTCAACATGGCCTTGGCTTTTCTGCCTCCACACAGTCAAGCCTTTACTGGTCTCTCTGCTTGGAATGCCCTTCCCATCTCTCTGTGCCCTCTCACCGTCAGGCCCACCTCCATCCCACACCTTCTGGGAACCCCCATCCCTCCCTGCCAGGGGTAATGAGGCTGAGGCCTGCTAACATGTCCATGTGCAGACTGTGTTCCTGTGTGCACTCACATGTGGTCCTCTTCTCCCCATGGACCACAGGAACTTGTAGGCAGGCCCTTCTGTACCCACCTCCTCTCTCACCAGGGATTCGCGGCTATAGGCGCACAGTCAAGTTCATGGCTGGGTCTTCTGCTGTTCAGCTCCCACAAGGCAGGGGAGGCATCTGGGAGGCAAAGCAGTAGGTGCACAGGGCTCCCCCTGCCACTGACATCACCTTCCTTCTACAGGGTGTGCCCGGCCAGCCTGGGACAAAAGGAGGCCCTGGAGACAAGGTAAGAGGGCAGAGTTGGCTTCATCTGAGCAAGCGAGCCTGGGGGCAGGGACCAGGAACGCGGCTTAAAGACCACAAGGCCCAGTCCTCAGCCCAAGCTCAGAGACTTGGCCCGGACACAAATCCCTTGGGCCTAACCACCTCCCTCCTGTCACCTCCCTCCCATCCTCATCCTGGCTAGAGGAGACAGGATGGCATGGCTGCATATCTAGATGAGAAACAGGAAGAGCAATGGAGTCCAGAGGACCTCACCAAGAACCCTCTCCTCTTCCCAGCTCATTTGGTTCCAGAGTCTTTTCAAGGTTCCCTGGGCTTCTCCAAGGCCAAGGGCCTGACTGGGCTACACAGACTGACCTCAGAACTCTGTTTTCCTGCAGGGTGAACCAGGCCGGCAAGGCTTCCCAGGAGTCTCTGGTTCCCCGGGGAAGGAGGTGAGTGTCCCCTCTTCCGACACAAGGCCTCTTGCTTTGCTCCCTTTCCCCGCTCCCCGAGGCCTGAGGACCCTGCACTCATTGTATGGGGCCTGAGTGAGACTCTGAGGTGGAGCCCTAGCCTAGGGGTGCCCTCGGTGCCAGTCGAGGCTCTGCCACTGACCCAGGGAAGTGCTCTTCTCTCTCTGGGCCCCGGTTTCCCCAAGTACAATGCAGAGAGGGTGGGAGCTGCTTCTGTCCTGGGGTAGGACCTCTCCAGATGGCCCAACTGACTGGGGCTGAGAATCCAGCAGGAAGTCATGCATTCATTCATTCCGTAAACATTCACCAAATATCTGCAACCTGCTAGACACTGAGATAGACAGTCTCCTACTCACGTGGAGCTTACAGTTTCGTGGGAGTGACAGACATTACATTAAATAAATGATCGCATGATGACTACAGCTGTACTGGGTCCTATGAAGGAAAAGTACAGGGACCGGAAGAAGAGGAGGTGAAGGAAGTCTTCCTGATGAAGCAAATTAGCTGAGCCCCAAGGGTGGGTAGGGGCTGGCCAGGTGGGGAAGGGAGGGATCCTCCAGGCTATTGCTCACCTCTGATTTCTCTGTCCCCCAGGGAGAGCCAGGGCCTCGAGGAGAAATCGGTCCCCAGGGCATCATGGGGCAGAAGGTAAGTGCCTGGCACAGTGGCCCCTCCCTGGGGGCCTCTGCAGCAGCTGGCACTGCTGGACCCAGGATCTGGGTCCTCTCAAGGCTCCAGTACCTGCCCAGTCCTGCCCAGCCTGCATGAGGCCTCCCAGTCAGGGCCTCAGTTTGCTGGCCTGAAGTGGAGCCAAGGACCTCCACGGTGGTGACAGCAGGAATGGAGGGCAGACACCCTGACCACGCAGGGTCTGGGATCTGGCAGGGAGAGGCTGCCCCTTGCTGATAGCCAGGATGTGACCTTCACTTTCCATTTCAGGGTGACCACGGTGAGAGGGGGCCAGTGGGGCAGCCAGGCCCTCAAGGCCGACAGGTAAGTGCAGGGTGGCTGAGATGGGCATTGGGGAGTGTGTCTGGGCACCTCATCTGACTTATTCCTCTGGTTTCTTTTCTCCTCAGGGCCCCAAGGGGGAACAGGGTCCCCCCGGAATTCCAGGGCCCCAAGGCTTGCCAGGCATCAAGGGAGACAAGGTACCAAATGGGGCTGGAAAATACCAGGGAAAGACGCCTTAAGACTCTGGGGGAGGAGTCGGTGGAGGGCAGTGAGATCCTTCAGCACCGCAAATCTTCGTGGAAAAAGTACTCCCTGCGGGTCCCAAGGGACCCCGGGGCGGTGGCGGGGGGTGGGGGTGGGGCGGCGCGAGACGAAGCTGCAGAGGAGCGTGTGGCCAGGAGCCGGGGTTGGGGGCATCCTGTGGACCCAGCCTCCCCTGGACCCGAGCTCACCCAGCCCCGGACTCCCCAATTTCTCCAGGGCTCCCCAGGGAAGACCGGGCCCCGCGGCGGAGTGGTGAGTGCCAGCATGTCCCCTTCCCCCGCCGTCTGGGCATCCCGCGTCGGGGCGGGGGACGCGGGTGTCACAGGCCAGCACAGCCGCCCCGCCCCTGCTCCCACGCCACGCGGGGCCACCGCGGTCTGACTCGGTCTCAATCTGCAGGGCGACCCGGGGGTGGCTGGCCTCCCAGGAGAGAAAGGCGAGAAGGTGAGCCGGCTGCAGGGGGCGGTGGGGTGGGGCGAGCGGCGGGCGGGCCCTGGGACCCCACCCCCTCGTGACCGCGCTTCCTTGGGCTTGCAGGGCGAGTCTGGCGAGCCGGGGCCCAAGGGACAGGTGAGTCCTGCAGCCGCGACACCACCTTCCCCCTCTCCCGCCACCCCCTTTCCTCGGCGCCGCTGGGGACCAGGAGCGCGGCTTCCCCCCATCCCATCCTTCCCCGACCCCGACCCCCGCTACCCCCAGCGCGTGCGTCCTCTGACCCCGGCTCTGCCCCGACCCCGCTCGGCAGCAAGGAATCCGCGGAGAAGCCGGCTATCCGGGCCCCAGCGGGGATGCAGGTGCCCCAGGGGTGCAGGGCTACCCCGGGCTCCCGGGCCCTCGAGGACTGGCTGGAAACCGAGGCTTGCCCGGACCGCCCGGGAGGCAGGGCGTGGCGGTAAGTTGGCCTCCAGGGGAGGAGTCTCTTTGGAAGGACATCTCTTTGGGTTGCTGCTTATCGCCCCAAAGGCTGGGAATTCCCAGAGGAAGCGGGCTTCCCTGAGGCTGGTTCCAAACCTCAGGGTCAGAGAGGATGGGTGTGTGGGTGCAGGAGGGATTTCTTCAGTCAGATGCTGAAAATACTTCTGGTGAGAAAAATGGGAACAGGAGGGGCTCATCGCGCTGGAGCAGTCAGCCCTGGCAGCCAGGGGCTTCTTCCTGAAAGACCTCCTCTGCTTTCAGGGCCGAGATGCCAGTGACCAGCACATCGAGGATGTGGTGCTGAAGATGCTGCAAGGTGAGGGGCGGGGGGGCAACAACTCCTCCTCACAGTCAAGGCATCGCCATCCTTCAGGAGCCTCTTCAAGTGGCCTTGCTGGAGAGTCTGGAGTGGGGGGCGGCCATTCCAGCTCTGCCTCCGAGGGGCTGGGGACCTGACCTACATCCCCACCCTCTCAGGACCTTTGACATCCGTACAACAGCCTGAGGAAGGTGGAGGTTAACCCCCAGGCTGTTCTGTGTGCACACGTAGGGGCCAGGGGCCAGGGGCCAGGATGCTCTGCCATCCCCAGTTTTACTGAGCTGACACCCATCTTACAGACTTCTCTGTCTCCCTCCCTCCCTCCAGAGCAACTGGCAGAGATCGCTGTGAGTGCCAAGCGGGAGGCTCTGGGTGCGGCCGGGATGATGGGTCTCCCAGGACCCCCTGGGCCTCCTGGGTACCCAGGTAAACAGGGACCCATTGGGCACCCTGGCCCTCGGGGCATTCCTGGCATCGTGGGAGCCGTGGGTCAGATTGGCAACACCGGGCCCAAGGGTGAGTGCTATTCTGTGGTGACCAGGGGATGGGGGTTTGGCCAAGACCAGCCCCTGGGGGGGTCTCAGTTACTGAGTTGATCGCTCCACCTCCTGTTTTATCTTTCATCATTCCCCTTCCCAGGATGAGGTATAGACACTTTCACCCATTTCTCCCACATGTGACTCCTGGGCTTGCTTTTTCAGTAGCAAATTGATAGAAATGAATGTACTGTTTTACAGATTAGGTTTTTTGGGGGGGTTTGTTTGTTTTAAATTTACTTAAATTTAAACCTCCTTCCACGTCTCTAAAGTGGGGAGGCAGATTAACAAAATACTAAAGAAGGCAAGCTCGAGTCACAAGGCAGGTGTGAGTCCAGACTCTGCCACTTTCTCATTGTGGCTCCTGAACAAGTCACCAGTTTATCTTCCTGGGCCTTAGATTTATCATCTGTAAAATGGGGATATTAATAGCAACAACCTCATCGTTGTCATGAAGATTACATTTATAGGTAACTTACATAGAGTTGGCACATAGTAAATGCCAACTATTGTTATTATTAGACACTTTCCTGTAAAGAACTTTATCAGCTGTATAGTCTTCCATCCTTTGGACTTGCCTTTATTTAATCAGTTCTGCAGTCATTTCCAACTTTCCCCTATTATAAACTAGCACAAAACAAATAATTGTTGTGTGTGAAATAGATATTAAGTAGCAAGCCAAGTAGAAAAAAAGCATTTTCCTATTCTGAAAAACTAAGGCTTGATTCTTTCTCTGCAGGAAAACGTGGAGAGAAGGGTGATAGGGGAGAAGTTGGACGAGGGCATCCCGGGATGCCTGGGCCCCCAGGGATCCCAGGTAAGATCTTGGCGCTGCCCAGTGGCAGTTGTGTCCCTCAGCTCTGGGATTAATGACCCAAAGACAACTGGGTCTCTTCCATGGAGGCCTCATGCTCAGCCAGCTCAGTCCCACACATCTGATTTTTGATACTTTTGGAGCACCAGGAGCCTCTGGGTGGGGTCTGGCTGAGAACCGGACGGCCGGGATTGCACAAAAATCTGCTTCATGGAGGGAAAGGAAGGGGCACGTGCTCCCCAGGGTCACTGGCTGCGAGTTGGGAGGAAAGGACAATCACACACGACTCTCAGAACCTCTGTGTCTGGGGCAGAGTCCCTTCTTTCTGTGGTGTCCTGGGCTTCATTTTCCCCACCTGAAAAATGAGACAGGAATTCTAAAGCTGAGACAGGAGGAGGCCTTGATGTCTTGACCTTCTCCCTCTCACAGGACTGCCTGGCCGGCCTGGCCAGGCAATCAACGGCAAAGATGGAGATCGAGGGCTCCCAGGGGCCCCAGGAGAGGCAGGCCGACCTGGCCTGCCAGGCCCCATGGGGCTGCCAGGCTTCTGTGAGCCTGCGGCCTGCCTTGGAGCCTCAGCCTACACGTCTGCACGCCTCACAGAGCCTGGATCCATCAAGGGGCCATGAGCATCAGGCCAAGACGGAGCCCAGTGGGCATCCTGGGGGGAAAGGACTAGATGCCCTCTGGGTGGACATGCCTCCCATTCCTCTGCCCAGGAAACTAGCTTTCCCAGGACCTTTGTCTGGGACCCAGGAGTCCTGAGGAAAAGGAAATGCTAAACCATGGGGGAAGGGAAGGGAGGACATCGGAGTAAAAAGGTGAGGCTAACAGACAGGGCAAGTGGAACCGGAGAGTGCAAGGTCCAGAGAATGGGGTGGCTTTCCTTCCCGGAGCACCCGCTAAGATGTCACCAAAACAAATGTCTCCTTAATTCGCACCATCCTCCACTGGCCATCTTGTCCTTGGGGCAAGTGGACTGACGCCTTTGCTGGTTCCTGATTCCATTTCCACCCCCTGGGCTTACTGGGTGACTGCCCAGAGGTGGCCGTCCTTAAGCCAGTCCACTACTTCCTCCCTGCCTTCCTCCCATCTGAGTATTTAAACACCCATCTCCCTTCCCTTTCTGGCATCATCCTCTCCCACCAAACCGCTAGATCCACCCAGGCCTTTCTGTAAATAAAAGCCCCTGACTTGGGTACAAACCAGGATATGAGTGTTGGGCTTAATTTCTTGTGGATTAGGGGTGGGCCGCCACGACCTGAGCAGGATGGTCAAGGGCTCCAGAAGGGGAGGGTGGAGGGCAGGGTTCCTTCCTCTGGGTACATCCTGAATTATGAGGATGGCACAGCATATTTGAGGAACACCTGTGGGATGAACCTGCAGGTAGAGTTAGGATGGTGACCCTCTGTCTAACTTTGGGCAGATCCTTCCCAGCCTTTGTACAGCTGGGCAAGGACTTGACCTTGCCTCATTTATTCAGTAGAGCGCACCCAGTGTCTTGCCAGGGCCTGACACACAGGAGGTCCTCTGTGAGTTTTGGCACCCACCATGTGCTGGCCCTGGGGCAGGAGCTGGCAGCCAAGACTGGAAGACCTGGTTCTTGCCTTCCAGGGGCTTCTAGGCCCGTGAGAAAAACAGACCTGGACCTAGATGATGAGGGATGATTCACTCATGCCACTTTCACTGAGGGAACATCTAGGGGAGACTGAGTCAGATCTGATGTGTCGGTCTGAGGGCTCCCAGCCTCATAGCTGTGTAGGCCAGCAAGGCCACTCCAAGAAGCAGGAGCAGGAAAGGGCGTGGCAGGTACTTCTGACCCATGCAATGATGGGAGCTTTTGAAATTCAGGGAGTGACCAATCCCTTTGCGCCATTATTGATTTGGGCATTTATTCCCCCAAATGAAGCATTCTGCTAGCTTCCTCCTGGAGACACAGGACTCCGGCCTGAGGTCCCAGCATTTGTGAAGCTTGGGCTCTCTTACACCTCACCCTAAACTTGGCTGTAAGTCTCCACTTGTGCTGGAGCAGCCTTCTCTTCCTCTGGCCAGCAGATGCCGAGAACTCCCCTCCCTGCCTCCCCTGCCCCAATACACACACACACACATATACCCCATGGGTGACCTCTCGGCCCCCTTACCTCAATCCAGGGAAAGACAGGAAGGAGAAGGTAGGGTAGCCCTAAGGGCCACAGAGGTGGCTTCACCCTCAGAGCTTTGGCAAATCTGGAGTCACAGCATCCCAGGCCCCTCGGAAGGCCCCGTTGCTGCGGTGGCTGCCAGGGGAGCTGTTGGAATGCAGAATCTAGAGCTCAGTGGAGGGGAGAGGATGAGGGCCACAGGAGGCAGCTGAATCCTGGTCCTAAGCAGCAGGATCTCAGGCATTTCCTACCTGCTGGGGAAGGGTTCTCCTTCCCAAGGCCATGTCACTTTACTTGTCCCGGTGCCTGAAACTTTGGGCTTAGAGAGCCAGTCTATTCCTTGAGGTTTCCTCATGCGCTGGCCCTGGCCTCTTTCCTTCTCCCTCTCTGTGACTTTCCCTGAGAGTAGTTCCAGTGGATGATTTGAATTACACGATCCATAGATCTTATGCAGAGTTACACCTCATTCCTTATGACTCAGGCATTTGAAGGAGCCAAAAGGGGGCTGATTCCTAGGAACTAGTGGCTGGTAGCCACTAGTAGCTGGTAGCCACCCTCCACTTCCTGGAGGGTGATTCACTCAGGAAAAACATATGTCCTTACTTTGACCTTACAATTCTCCCAGAAGCCTCTCTGACCTCATGTCCACGCTTGGACCCTGGTACATTTCATTGCAGCCACTCCAGCCCTGTGCTGCTCCTCAAACATGCTGCGCCAACACACATGCCATTTACGCTCGCTACCTGGAATGTTCTTTTTCAAAATATCACAGTCAGCAACCTCACGTCAGGTGTTTACTCAAAAGTGACCTTCTCATCCCTACCCCAATATTGATACCCACCTTGGGTTTTACTATTTCTCCTTAGCACTTAACACTATTCAACATACAACATATAACATACAACATATAAACTCCATAACGGCAGAAACTGGTCTTGTTTGCCACTCCATTCCCCAGCACGTAAAACAGTGCCTGGTAAAACATAAGTGACTCTGGTTGATAAGACTATATAACTGAAATTTGCTAAGAGGGTAGAACTTAAATGTTTCACCAGAGATATATACATACATACCTCTGTACATATGAAAAAAATCATTTGAAAAGCGAAAAGTAAACAAAAGAAAGTTTCAAAAACAAAACCTCAAAACGGTGCCTGGCACATAGCAGGTGCTCAATAAAAGAGTTGTTAAGTGAATGAATAATATGTTCAGGGTGCTCAAAGAAGACCCCACCAATCGTCAAACCAGGAAGGAAGGGATTTGGTCTCAGCTTGTGTGTGGCTGAGGCATTTTCCAAGATGACCCAGAGCATCCAGGTTATTCCCTCCACCGCCAGGAATGGGTATCATATGATGGCACCAGGTGGGCTTAGAAGCTGACAAACCCTCTGCCAGGTAAACACTGGCAAGAGCAGCAGTGGACAGGCTAATCCAAAAGATCCTGGTAGGGGCGGAAACATCCCCAGGATAAACGGTGGGCTTGTATCTTACCTGTAAAGGAAGGCTTCCATTGGTGACAGGACCCATAGCCAGTTGTCCTGGTTAATGGGCCTCTGTCATGCTGTTCATGAGGTGACAACCAACTAAAGTCAAGTGGATGAGAAGAAATGTGTCCTTTGGCCCTTTGCACACCCTCTCTGATAAGCACCTCAAACTCAACCCATCCCAAACTGGTCACTCCCTGCCCCTTAACTGTTCCTTCAGGGTCCCCTATCTCAGTAACTAGTTCTACCATCTACCCGGTACCAGGCCTGAAACCTGCATCATCTTTAACTCCTTCTGCCTTCACCCCTTATTGCTAATTCATCTCCAACCCTGTCAACCACCTTTTCACTCATTTGTTTAGCAAATATTCATTCATTCAGTGAGCGCTGTTGTCTCAAGTAGAATGTAAGCTCTGTGAAGCAGGGGATTTTGTCCTGTTCCCTACTGTACCCTCAGAGCCTACAACAATGTATGGTATTTAGCAGGGACTTAATACATATTAGCTAAATGCATGATTGTATTATTCAGGATAACATCCATTTGCTTTATTATGGCACACAGGCCTTTACACCTGGCCTGTCTTCCTCTCTAGCTACATTTCTCACTCTGACTTCTCATAATCCCCCAAATGCCCCATGTTCTCATGGTTTTGTACCTCTGTCCCTGGAATATCACCCCCTTGCCCTTCCTTGTCTAGCCAATTCCTACTCCTCTTTCAAAACTTGATCATGTCTTCCAGTAATCTTCTCCTCACCGCAACTGCCAGCTGGGTTAGGCATTTCTGGTTTTGTGCTTATTTACATCATAGCAATTATGGTGAATTATTCATATCATTATTAACAATTATTATCATTATTAACCAGTTATTGAGTTCTTATCATCAGCTATTGTGCTAAACACCCTGCAAACATGATCTCATTCTACCCTTAAGACAGCCCTGCAAAGCAGGTATTATCCCCATTTGTCATGTTAAAAAATGAAATCTCTCTCAACCTCACTTCTCCCTACAGCTACCATCCCACACTTTTTGCTCCCTTTTATAGGAATAAAAGGTTGTATAATCTGGCTTCTAGCTAGACATCTAGTAGACATCTCAATTTTAACATGAGGAAAATGTTAAAATGCTCTGCCCCTTCAAAATTCCTCCTTCATCCCCCTTTCCCCGTCTCAGTTACTGGCAACACCACCCCTTCTGTTACTTAAGCTAAATATCCTGGAGGCATCCTGTACTCCACTTTCATTCTTGCACCTCACCTCTGATCCATCAGCAAATCCTGTTGGCTCAGCCTTCAAAATATTTCCGGAATCCAACCACTTCCCATCACTTCCCTGACTTCCACCCCAGGTTCTATTTTTACTTCTTGCTGGAAGTATTTTTTTTTAAACATATTTATTTATTTATTTATTTGGTTGCGTGGGGTCTTAGTTGCAGCAGATGGGCTCCTTAGTTGCAGCACCTGGGCTCCTTAGTTGTGGCACACGAACTCTTAGTTGTGGGATGCACTTGGGATCTAGTTCCCTGACCAGGGATCGAACCTGGGCCTCCTGCCCTTGGTAGTGCAGAGTCTTATCCACTGTGCCACCAGGGAAGTCCCTTGTGGAAATATTGCAAGAGCCTCCCAACTAGTCCCCTGCTTGTACCCTTGCTCCTCAACATAGCAGCCAGTGATCCTGTTAAAACTTAGACCATGTCACTCCCTGGCCCAAAACCCTCCAATGACTTCCACTGTAGTCTAATAAAAAGCCTGAGTCCCTCCAACGGCCTACAAGACCCTGTAAATATGCTGCATCCCTACTCCTCAGACTTTATCTCCCACCATTTCTTCCTAGAACACCCCACCCCAGCCTCTCTGGCCTTCTGGTGTTTCTCAAACAGCAGGCCTGCTCCCACATCAAGGCCTTTACACTTGCTGTTCGCTCTTCCTGGAATGCTCTTTCCCCAAACACCTGCAGAGATCACCCACTCACTTTCTCCAGGTCTTGGTTCAAACATTACCTTCAGTGACACCTTTTATCAACTCCCCTCCTCCCCCCACCCCACGAACACCTCAGGTCCTCGTTTTTCTCTAAGACATGTATCACCATTTGATATCTGCTTTGTGTATTCTGACTGTCTATTTCCCACACTAGAATGTAAACTCCACGAGGTGGGGATTTTCTATCATTTACTTACTAACGTGTTCCCTAGCACCTGGAGCAGAGCTTGGTACAGCGTGTGGGCACAGTATTTGCTGACTACATGACAGATGGAGAAATAAAGGCTCAGTCAAGTTCCTTACCCGAGGTCTTCATAGTAAGAGGTGTGTTGCATTCTAGAGCCCTGACCCGGATCTCAACCCTAAGTGATGCTTCCCTGTTTGTCAATCCTCAGGCAGAGAGCCAGAGGGGAGCTCTGACCTGAAGGCACAGGTTATTTGTTAACCTGTTCACTGGGTAAGAACAGTCCTGGTTTCACAGGTTTTTAGAACACATGGAGGTATCTTCCTATCTGTCTCTGGTCATATTGTTTGGGAAACCCTCCTCCCTGGAAACTATCCTGGATAATAAGAGAAGAGCCAGAGGTTTCCCTATCCATATTGTCTGAATAGGGCCATATCATCCCACTATGGATTATTCCTGCTTTTCCACCAAACTGTACATAGCCTGACACAAGAGTTACTTGCTCACATCATCATGATCTTGAATCAGGAGTTTCTGGAAAGAAGTTCTCTGTACTTTTCTTTGTATAGCATCTATGACAGAACTGAAGGCCCTCAAGGTAAGCTTTCTGCTAAGGTAAAGCTTTTCTGCAAATGACGATAGAAAACTCAAAACAGTCAAAGCTACATAAAGTATATATGTACAAACGAATCCAAAAGATTGATGACAAAGACCAAGTGGAAGAAGGAGTCCTCAGGGAGGGGAAATGCCACATAAAGGATTAGGGGTGAGCGTGAGAATATACAGGTAAAGGGCAAGCTGGGACCATCATTGATACTAAAGGCATTGATTTAATCCCAGCTCCTATCCTAAACAGAGGTAGGTTTTACTAGTAGCTCTCAGACTTCAGCAAAGAGCCGAGTCAAATAAAGCCAGTATGTACACACAACAAGGACTCTGCCTTAGATTCAGAGATAAACCCTGCTGAGGTCATGCCATTTTACCTGAGGCCTTGATCTACTTCATTCTGCCCCCTGCACATCCACCAAATATTAGGGTCCAGAGTGCCACCTCTTTCGCTCCTTGGCTGACCTCTTTACTCCTTCCCCTGATTGGTCAATACCTCAGGAACCTACCAGTATCCTCTGGACATCCCTAGGCCTCCCATAAACTGTAGGTGACCAGGTCAAAACAATCACATATTAAAAAGCTAGTTACTGGGACTTCCCTGGTGATCCAGTGGTTAAGACTCTGCGTTTCCACTGCAAGGGGCGCGGGTTCGATCTCTGGTCAGGGAACTAAGATCCTGCATGGCACGGGGTATGCCACACACACACCCCCCGCCAAAAAAAAGCTAGTTACTTCTGCCACATGAAAGGAAGACTAAAGAGGCAGCTGGAACAGGCCAAACAGGCCCAAGACAATGAGAGGTCATGGGAATGGAGAAGGAATGGTTCTGAATGACACTTCTGAGAAAACACTCGCAAGAACCAGTGACACTCTGGAGTGGAGCAGGAGGAAGGCACTGAAGAGGACTCCGAGTGAGGTGCAGTGATGGTCTTGCTGCCGCTTGGCACCCAGGCCGTTCCTTCACACTACTCTTCACGTAGTGGGTTGGCCAAAAGGTTCATTCTGTTTTTCCCGTCAGATGGCTCTAGTAGCACTTAGTTGTCCTTAACTTCATTCAAAACAATTTTGTTAGATCGTATGTGACAGCTGTTGTATCAGCGTGCATTAAAAAAAGACTTATCAAAGTTGGTGAATTTTTATGTAGCCATTTTAATATTGAAGATGGAAGAAAAAAGCAACATTTTCAGCATATTATGCTTTATTATTTCAAGAAAGGTAAAAATGCAACCGAAATGCAAAAAAAAAGATTTGTGCAGTGTATGGAGAAGGTGCTGTGACTGATCGAATGTGTCAAAAGTGGTTTGCGAAGTTTCGTGCTGGAGATTTCTCGCTGGACAATGCTCCACAGTCGGGTAGACCAGTTGAAGTTGACGGCGATCAAATCGAGACATTAATTGAGAACAATCAACGTTATACCATGCGGGAGATAGCGGACATACTCAAAATATCCAAATCAAGCGCTGAAAATCATTTGCACCAGCTTGGTTATATTCATTGCTTTGATGTTTGGGCTCCATGTAAGTTAAGCGAGAAAAACCTTCTTGATCATATTTCCACATGCGATTCTCTACTTAATGTAATGAAAAGTTCCATTTTTAAAACAAATTGTGACGGGTGATGAAAAGTGGATACTGTACGAGAATGTGGAATGGAAGAGATTGTGGGGCAAGTGAAATGAACCACCACCAACCACACCAAAGGCCGGTCTTCAGCCAAAGAAGGTGATGTTGTGTATATGATGGGATTGGAGAGGAGTCCTCTATTATGAGCTCCTTTCAGAAAACCAAACCATTAATTCCAACAAGTACTGCTCCCAATTAGACCAACTGAAAGCAGCACTCGATGAGAAAAGTGTCCAGAATTAGTCAACAGAAAAAGCATAACCTTCCATCAGGAGGATAACACAAGGCCGCGTTTCCTTGATGACCAGGCAAAACTGTTATAACTTGGATGGGAAGTTCTGATTCATCCACCATATTCACCAGACATTGCACCTTCAGATTTCCATTTATTTTGGTCTTTACAAAATTCTCTTAATGGAAAAAATTTCAATTCCCTGGAAGACTGTAAAAGGCACCTGGAACAGTTCTTTGCTCAAAAAGATAAAACGTTTTGGGAAGATGGAATTATGAAGTGGCCTGAAAAATGGCAGGAGGTAGTGGAACAAAAGGGCGAATACATTTTTCAATAAAGTTCTTGGTGAAAATGAAAAATGTGTCTTTTATTTTTACTTAAAAACCGAAGGCACTTTTTGGCCAACCCAGTACTAGCACTTGGTTCCTCTAGGGTAATAAACATATATCTACTAGGTAACAAATGACAGACAAATTTTGTCAAATTAAAGACAAAGAACATCAATATGCATTGGCAATTTTTAATGTTTCACTTGTGCAGAGCTGAAATTTGTATTTAAAGGCACGGAAGGAAGGAAAGGCAGTTATCACAGCATGAATTCACAGATGAAAGATGCTGGATCAAATCATAGCACTGTTCCTCTTTAGCCTTAGGAAAATAAATAATGCGGTACTAAACTAGATGTTTATTTTTATTATATTTCCATGTAAAGACATCACCCAAATGTCAGCTGAGCAAAAGACTTTCTGGCCAGATACCAAGCACGCACAGTTGATCCCACTTTGGAATAAATGCCCAGAAGGTACACATCACCAGTGGGTGGGAGCTCTAGGCACAAAGTTGGGTCTCATTCAGAAAGTGGACAGAGATTTGAATCAGTCAAACATGCAGCTTCAAAAACTGGAAATCTTTCATGACATTTGTTTTGAAAATAAAAATTGTCTGCATATCAAGAACTATAATTTTCTAAAATGGAATCAGGCCTGATTAAATAGCACTTATGACTTACTGATAAAAATTAGAAAAATAAAAACAGAAACTCTTCTGTCCTTGAAAGAGATAGAAAATTAAATTTCTTCCTGTAACATCATAAGAGAATCATCAGTATTTCAATCTTATATCTCTTAAAATGTCATTTCTTCTTCTTTCCACATTCTCCCATTTTTAAAATAGCAAAGCCTGTTCAACATGGCAATTTCTGCTAAGTTAAAGGATGCACTATTTATTGAATACAAGAGTATGAATGAGAAAAAGCTGAATGTTTAGAAAAATACTCGTTTACCTCTAATGGGATCATACCCACCAGGTGGAAAGAAAAAGACTTGCTTAAAAACAAAACCAAAACCCAGTGATTTAAAACATTCTGTACATAATTACTAATTTCAAAGCATTATTAGAAACTCCTGATCAGTGTATAGAAAGAAAGGGAACAGAGAAATTTGATAGAACAGGAGAGAGCATATTTCTAACTACTTTCATTTACAAAACATCAGCCTTACCAATTATTATCTTTCTTCCTTATTTAAAACACTGATTGGCCAGCTTAAATCATTACAGCATGAAAGTAAAAATAACTCTCAACTTAGGTATGAGCACACAGTGATTCAGGACCACTGTGTCTGGCTTACAGAGAGGATTCAGAGGTGGTATTCCCTTTTAAACATATGTCCCCAAACCCCTTATATGCAGGTTCCATGTAAGCATGTAAATAAAACAAGTTCTGTATTTTCTCAAGTAATTTTACAAGTTGATGGTAAACAAGATTTTAAAGATAAAACTATGCCTTTAAAAACATGAAGCCTCAAAATTTCATCCAGTGTTTTCTTAAAGAAATGGATTATTAAAATCATTTTTGAAATGAGATATTAAATGTATTTAAATCTTGGTTTTTCCATACTTAATAATTTTTCTTTAAAAAAAATGTTTAAAAACATCAAGAGGGCTTCCCTGGTGGCGCAGTGGTTGGGGGTCTGCCTGCCGATGAAGGGGACACGGGTTCGTGCCCCGGTCCGGGAGGATCCCACATGCCGCGGAGCGGCTGGGCCCTTGGGCCATGGCTGCTGAGCCTGCGCGTCCGGAGCCTGTGCTCCGCAGCGGGAGAGGCCACAGCAGTGAGAGGCCCGCCTAGCACAAAAAACAAAAACAAAAACAAACAAACAAACAACAACAACAAAAACCCATCAAGAGCCAGAACATGCTGCCAGGACAGAAATAATCAGAAATGTCTTCAGTTGCAGACCCTGGGCAACTCAGTCTTGTTTTGAATTTTTCAAAGCCTGAAGTCTCTCTAGTAGTGGAGGATGAGAATAATGCCACATAGAAAACAACCAGTCAGAAACAGGGAAACCCAAGTTATCTTTGTTTAGTTTGATTAAAGCAGAATATAAGTCTTTAGCCTTCCCAAGTTTCTTGGCAAATGCATCAGCTTGAAATTCAAATCTGCGGCTTAGGACTGTTAGGCAAAAAGAAAGAACCTGAAAAAGTAAATAAAAGTGTTTTAATCACTGCTTCCCTCTTTGTTGTCACTAAGGTTTCATGAGCCAAAATTGTAGAGGAAGTTTGGCTCAGGATAAGAGAAACAGCAGGCCAAAAGAAAGATCACTCATATTTAGGGGACCTAGGGTGGGGGAATTATTAAAAAATGAGCCTCTTCCCCCCAAGCCAACAGACCAGAAACAGATATATATCCAAAGGAATGTCAGTCTTAACAAAGAAATACTAATATTTGAGAACCTGCCATGTGCTGGGCACTGAATTGACACTTTACATATTCTCCAACAATCCTACAAGGTAATACTCTTACTCCCGTTTTATGGATGAGGAAGGTGTATCTCAGAGAGGTGAGATAACTTTCTTGTAGTCACACTGCTAGAAGGTGGAAGTGCTGAAATTCTTGATGATTCCAAAGCCCATGGACACTACCTTCCTCAGATACAGGTAAGATGTGGTGATTTATATTCAGACTTTTTTTTCTTTTTTAAAAAAATTCTTGCTCACTTATCCACCTTTAAATGATAACTGAGAACATTCTAATATATATATGTGTGTGTACACGCACACACACACACAAACACACACACATATATATATATATACTATAGCCACTAATGACAATCTCAAAATAGAATTTTCTAAAGTGTTCTGAGCTATGGTAGCTTCATCAGAATAAACGTTCAGTCCCTGAAGGTGACAACTATGAAGAGGACAAATTTCATCCAAAAATATAAATTTTGAGGGAAAAGTAATTTATTTGCATATTGAACTATTACAGGTTGAATGACATGTCTATTTCTTACCTTAAAATATGTCAGCAATAAAAAAAAAAGTTTAAAAAGTCTCTCCTCTGTACCTCTTATTTCCACTAGCAGATATAGAGTTTCAACATAAAATCTGGGAGTTCCTGATACCTTCTTAGATATGTTCAAAGCTAATATCTGAATTCTACCTGAAATTTCTTTCCAAATCTTGAATGTACTTTTCGGGACAGAATCATTAACTAGTATCTATCTGTCTGTCTATCTATCTATCTATCTATCTATCTATCTCCTGATTTCAAGTGTCCCAGGCTAACTGTTCCTTGAATCTCACTGTAAGACATAAATAGAAACATAAGCAGATACTAACCTATACCTACCTACTCTGCTGTAGGTTTGCAAGCTCTTCTTGATGGGGCAATTTCCCCATTTTCTGGGAAAATATGTCTTTCCTATCATGACCTCTTAAATGCTGACATTAAACATAAGATTTTCTGTTTAAATATTTAGTCTTTTTGAAATGAATCTCCTGGGCTCACCAAGGTTTTTAGAACAGTTGCTAATATCTCACATTTCAAATTACTCTAATACCCCACATTTACTAAGACATTTTTTGAAGTGATCTCAACTCAATATAAGGAGACAAAGACAAAAACTGAGAGGCCAAATTAGATGCCCAAAGGAGAACCACTAACATTACTGGTGCCTTACTTATAAGAGGACACTTATACTCAGTCAGAATCTAGTAACTTTTACTTAATGAGTTTGATTATCTGATTTCCCAGTCTATGATTGGTTGAAGAAGAAAATTATAAACAGATAATGACCATAACAGAAAGTTACACTGATATTAGCAAGGATTATCAGCCTGACAGTGAGCGAAGAAAATCAGTTAAACAAATAAATAAACAAACAAACAGCATAACTGCTTAAAGAGCAAAGCAGTCTGGGGCATTTCATACACATAGCTCAGTGTCCTTAAGGCATTCCTGAATTGTGATTGAAGATAGAAATGACAATTACCACTATAAGGTGTTCTATAACCTCTTTAAGAAGTAACAGTCTGTATACAGCATTTTATAAATATTCTCAGCAAAAGGTAAAATAAAAAATTAAAACATTTAGAGTTTAAAGATAATAAATCTCAGTTCTCTGGAAAATGAATGTAGATTCTGTGGACAACGCTATACAAACATGATCTATTCCTCTCCATTTTTCTTTGCTGGTGCCTTACAACCCAGCCCACCCCCACCTTTTACGGAGAAAGTTAAAACCTGAACTCTACAACCTGTCCCAAGAAAGAATTCTTCTAAATGGAGACATCTCAAGATCCCCGATACTATTTCTGGGCTTAATGTGGAAGCCTAATCAATTAGTATCAGGACATGTTGCCATCACTGGATTTATTCATATACAGTCTCATTAATCTATGTCTTATCACATATACGGAGTCCCCCTACTGAGTGGTTCTTAAAAACTACACTTATCGTAAAACACCCAATTCTGATTCAGAGTGCCTGGGATGGGATGCTAAGGCTATTATGAATCAGGTGGTCAGGGAATACAATCAGAGGAACACCGTCATACAGCCTCCCTTATCCAGTCATACTTATACTCAATTATTATTTGCTTTGTCCCCTCACACACAGAAGGTTTTCACCCAAGCACTGGTGAATATGTGGTCTAGGACATAGCATTCCAATAGTTAATCTCCATCTACCAAGTCTCTAGGTACCTGTTATATCAAGGTTTTCACCACTAAAGTCTAATTCTCCACTTTTTTTTCCCCTAACAGTATGCAAGCACTTGTTATTTGGGATTGGGTTTTTCTGCTACTTTCTTATACTAGCTAGTAAATCAAGGGACTAAACCTTTGTTTCATCTGCTTGTTAAAACTCTAGTTTTGTTTTGTTTTTTCATTACCCTAAAGGTTCTAGATTTGAAATAGACAAGGGCATATGTGAGATAATTTTAAAGAGTATACGTTACCTCATTATAAGGTGAAAAAATAAACTGGAAGATGATCAATAGTCCAATTAGAGTGGGTTGGCTGTCATAAAAACCAAATGCAGCAAAAAGCTCCTTTCGACCAATTAATACAGCAAACAAGAAAAAACACAGGAAAGAATTCATCTAGAAAGAAGGATACAAAATTTCTAAGTTATTTCTAAGCTGATTTCACTGTGGGATCAGTAGAACAAGACATAATGATGTGATTTTAAGAATGATGTTAGTGTAATCACAGAAAAAGTTATTTAGGTCGTTTTATAGTTTTACTTTTATTCTAGAAGGAGAGAGGGCCTGAGTTGAGGATATATATACTAATTCATTGTTAGTGGACAAATAATGGTTTAGCTGGATGATTAGGGCCTTGGAGCAAACTAAGTGGATGGCTAACAAGATCTGGAAAGAGGTATATGGTAAAAGTTCCAAAATTAGCCCAGAGTATGATAATACTTAGGTCTAATGTGAATGTTCACCAAAAGCGTTCCACAGCAGAGGAGGCCCTCTCAATGATCAGGTGGAGAAGATACCTGCTCTGTGGATGTTAGCCAGCTTCTTTCCCTAGCCACTCTAGGGCTTGGTCAAGGGCTCATGAACAGAGTGGCCATGGTGATAGGGATGGAGTCCATGCATTAATCAACAACACAGACATCCCCCCACTGGCTCTTGCTGAGTGTCCCGTCCCATTTTTCAGAAGAGGTAATCAACCCCAGCCCTGATGAAGTACCTCAGGGACCAGCCCACCACCCTCATAGTAGGCTGATTCTATTGGACCCCTTCCTTCATGAAAGCAGCAGTGATTTTCCTTATTAAACTGAATAACTTACATTAAACTTGGATTTGGACTTATTTAATGTCTTACTCACTGCCATGTATCCGTACAACATAGCTTCCAGCCAAGGAATTCATTTTTATACCTATAGATGTGAGGTAACAGGAAGGTACATACAGGGGTGCATAAGTCTTCCCATGTAATCCATCACCCAGAACCAGCTGGCCTTTTAGAAAGGTACAAAGACCCATTTAAGTCTCAGTTGAGGCCATATATGCTCAGAACCAGTCAACAAAACACAGTGCTACTTCACTTAGAGCCTTAAAACTGTGGTCACTCTGTTGGTTTAGTGGTATTAATATCCAGAAGAGGAGTATTACAGAAATTATTATCTTCTTTATATTTACTACCTTTTCCAATGTTTTTTCTATGGGTATATAATGACATTTTTAAAAGAGAAAAAATGTTCTTTAAAAAGTATTTTAATACCCAAGTTATCTGGGCTCACTCCTTTTGATCTTCACAGCTCCTTAGCTGAGCAACTCAGGAGGTGGTGATGATGACGATGGTGATAAAAACAATAAATACTTATATAGTACTTACCATATTCCAGGTACTACTCCAGACTCTTTACATGTATTAACTCATTTAATTCTTACATCAGTCCTATGAGATATCATCACTCAATAAGGGAATGGAGGCAGAGAGAGGCTCAGGAACTTGCCTGAGATCACACAGGTAGTAAGTCAGGGAGCCGTGATGTGAAGCCTGGCTACAGAGTCTGTCTTAATCTCTCTACTATATGAACTCTCATGCCTGCTATATTTATAATTTGACTATCCTGCCATAAAAAGAGAATTGTCACTCCAAACTTACCTGGCTAATAATGATATTTTTGACTGTGTGTCCCAACTTCCAGTGCCCCAGTTCATGGCCTAGCACAGCAAGCACTTCCTCATTTTTACATCCTTGTTTCTTATTCTGAATCAAAGAACAAATTGAAAATAAATTACCAACAAACTTCAAAAAGTTTATACCTTTTAACCCAGAAAGAGCCCTTCTTAGATTCTAACTTAAGAAAACAATTGGACTTTTGTGCAGAACTGTTCATTCACTTAACAAAACATTCCCTGAACCACTCCACATTAAATACTGGGTTAAGCTTGAACACAGAATCATGAACAAACAGACATATTCTGACTTCATGAGTCGACTTTAGATTAGAAAAAATATAAATCTTTATCAATAGGACAATAGTTAAATAAATCATGACACAGTCATGTGACAGCCATATTATAAACCCATTAGAAATTTTGCTTTCAAAGATTATGTTGCAACATGGGAAACTGCTCATGATAGTGGCCAAATAACATTTATGTTATACATCCACTAGATTTATATCCACTAGATGTTTTCAAAGATTATGTTCTGACATGGGAAAATGATTCATTAGGTGAAGAAAGCAGGAAACAAAATTAAAAATACATAGTATGATTCCAATTATGAAAAAATGCAAATGTGTATGTAAAAATACACAAATATAGAAAACAGACTGAAAGTATATCAAAATGTCAACAATAGTTTTTCTATATGGTAAAATTACAGTGATGTTTATTTCATATCTTTCCTATTTTCCAAATTATCTGCTAATAAGCACATATCACTTATGACCTCCAAAACCACCAGGAAATTCTATTTAAAAAACTGAGACTTCCAAGCTAAGATGGCAGAGGGTACATTCACATCTAATTTTATTCCCTCTAAAAACTCCAGTAAAATTACAATCAAGAGTTGGTTTTTTAAAAGATGTAAACCCACAAGGATAGGGAAAACAGGTGAGGTGGCAATAGCAACAACATTTTGGAAGCAGGAAAGCAGACAGACAAATGATAATGGACTAGGCAGGCCAAAGAAAGTTACATCATAAGCTAGCAGTGGAGAAAAGAGAACCAGCCTGATTTACACTGGCTGAGAACACTGATTAACACTGAGAGTCTAATTTAAAGGGCTCGAGAACTAACAGTACCAGGTAATTCTGGAACTGGGGAACAGAAGGTGGTGGCTGAAATAAGAATTGAGAGCTGTTTGAGAAATGGCTAAAGCTCCAGATTCCTTCTCCAACTCCACACCAAAAGGCAAGTGCTCCTCCTCGTTCTGGCAAAAGCCTGAAATCTCATTCTCCCTGGATAGGGCAAAAGAATAGGACACTTCAACTGGGAGTTCGACATAGTTGAGGGCCTGGGTACACTAGCAACAGACCATGTTGCTTACCTAATGGTATGGTACACTGAACACTGAGAACTCCCTCTCCCAAACTAGTCCTTTCCCCATACCTGGCTCCCAGATAACTACCCACCAGGCAAAAGATTAGAAGGGCACTCCCTGGGAACTGACCATTCTACCAGGAAAGACCTGAAGATACTAACAGCAGGTATTCCTCAACTACAAGCACACCCAAGCCAAGCTACAGTGAAGCTCAAAGTTGATAAGCCTTATCTATAGGCTCAGAGATTCCAATCAGGTTTTCAGTCCCATTCCTTTACTAAGGAGTACACGAACAAGGATTATCAGGTATACAAGGTAAGCTGTTAAGATGGAAGACCAGATACAGAAAAAATGCAGTGTGGAAGAAACAGAAATTATAGAAGGAGAAAATTCAGAGATAAGATATTACATTCATGGAAAAACAGAGGATACTGTAAAAATGGGAAATTCAGAGAAAAATAAATCTTGGAAATTAAAGCTTAATAGAATGATTGGAAGGACTTCCCTGGTGGCACAGTGGTTAAGAATCTGTCTGCCAAATGCAGGGGACATGGATTCGAGCCCTGGTCCAGGAAGATCCCACATGCCGCAGAGCAACTAAGCCCATGCACCACAACTACTGAGCCTGCACTCTAGAGCCCGCGAGCCACAACTACTGAAGCCCCTCGCTTCTTGTTGCGGAGCCCGTGCTCCGCAACAAGAGAAGCCACCGCAATGAGAAGCCCACACACAGCAAGGAAGACCCAATGCAGCCAAAAATAAATAAATTTATTTATTAAAAAAAAAGAGGGCTTCCCTGGTGGCACAGTGGTTGAGAGTCTGCCTGCTGATGCAGGGGACACGGGTTCGTGCCTCGGTCTGGGAAGATCCCACATGCCGCGGAGCGGCTGGGCCCGTGAGCCATGGCCGCTGAGCCTGCGCGTCTGGAGCCTGTGCTCCGCAACGGGAGAGGCCACAGCAGTGAGAGGCCCGCGTACCACACACACAAATAAAAAAGATTGGGAGATGATGGAATCTCCCAGAAAAGAGAAGAAATAAAGACATGGAAAAGCAGGGGAGAAAAGCTAAGAAAGTTCAATATAAGAAAGCCAACATTCAAATAATAGGAACTCTGAAAAGAGAGAATAAAAAAATGGAGAGGAGAAAATCATCAATAAAACAATTCCAGAAAGTTTCCTAGTACCAAAGAACCTCAACTTCCAAATTAAAAGGGCCCAATGCATACCCAGCACAATGGGTAAAAACAGACCCACTATGTTGTACATTTGAAACTAATATAATATTGCAAATCAACTATACTTCAATTTTTAAAAAAGGTTCACACCAAGGCATGTTAAATTTCAGAACACAGAGAAAGGATCCAACAATTTTCTAGAAGTGTAAAAATTAAAGTAACATACTAAGGATAAGTAAACTGAATGGTTTCAGACCCTCACCAGCAATGCTGAAATCAAGAAGACAATGGAGAGTTCCCTGGTGGCCTAGTGGTTAGGATTCCAGGGCTTTCACTGTTGCAGCCCAAGCTCTACCCCTGGTAGGGGAACTGAGATCCCACAAGCTGTGTGGTGCAGCCAAAAAAAATTAATTAATTTTTAAAAATAAAAATAAAGCAATTTAAAAAAAAGACGATGGAACAATGCCTTCATGATCTTGAAGAAAAAGTATTTCCAATCTAGAAATCTAAACCCCAGTCAAAGTGACAGAAAAGAATGTGACAGAAAAGTGAAGGCATTTTGATGCAAGGACTCAAAAACTTTAACATGCAGTCTTTCTCAGGAAGGTACTGGATTGAGGATGTTCTTTACCAAAATGAAGGAGTAAATTAAGGAACAAAAAGAAATGGAATACAGAACACAGGAGACCCAGTGTAGGAGAGAAGTGAAGGAAATCTCTAATGGTAAAGGGCAACCCCAGAATGACATCTATACACCAGCTAGAGAGGGTAACCCATCCAGATTTGAACAGTGTGACTCGAAAGAAAATCTGTTGAGGGCTGCCATGATCACACTCTCAGTCATCATACCATTTTTTTAACCTGGAGAAACTAGTAGAAGATGTACACTATCAAGAGAACACAGCAAATCAACATGGAATCAAGGATGAGCACAAGGGAAGTCCAGTATGAGAGCTGAAGAGCAGGGCTTCAGAGAAACCACCCCAAAGAAAGAAAATAGAGATCTCTCTCGGGGTGTGGCAGGGATGAGGGGGACTAAAACTAATAAGGTTAATGATGCAATTAAACCTGTAGGAAATTATACTGAAAGACAGCAGAAGTTGTGAGAAGAATTAGCAAAAAGATAAAAGGAAAACTAAGCACACTTTTTAAAAAAAGCAATTATTAAGCAAGAGGGGGAAAAGGTAAGGCATGCTCAGCAGTGAATAGGTACAACATTGTTTTACAATAATGTTTACAAAAATGTTTTGATACTAATTTAACCAAGAACTGTAACAGCACTACATTGGAAGAATTGAGGGAAGGGAGGAGCAGAGCGGATGTTAGGACGAGAGCTAAATCCTCATCTACCGTAAGTGAAACTCAAGAGATACAGTGTCAGGGACTTCGCTGGTGGCCCAGTGGTTAAGACTCTGCACTTCCACTGCAGGGGGCGTGGGGTGGATCCCTGGTTGGGGAACTAAAATGTCACATGCCGTGCGGTGCAGAAAAAAAAAAAAAAAGAGATAGGGTCAATAAATAATAGTACACATACAATATAGAAAAATGATGTGTAAATGTCAGAAGAAGCTAAAAGAGTTGCAGTCTGTGGGGAAAGGGCCCTGGCAGGACGTGAGCAGCACAGAGAAGCGAGAAACATGAAACTGCTATATTTTATTATATGCTTTTTTTGTACTCTGAACTTCTAAACAATATGTTTGTGTTACTTTAATAAAGTAAAATTTAATGTTAAAATTTATTGGAGCACTGCTTCCCTAACTTTACGATAGCCTCTCAAACCAACATTACAAATATATATGTAAATACACACATACAAACACACACACACATATACACACAAAAATATATACATACACATGCATACATATTTTTTTTCCTTCAACACATATGAAGAATAGGCCAGGAAAGATTTAAAAAGTAACAACAAAGTTGCTAACATTTATTAAACAGTGACTATATACCAGGTCCTCTGTGCTAAATACTGTATTATAACTCATTTATACATCATAATCAACATATTAGATAAGTACACTTATTACTGCCCTTTAAAGATGAGAAAATCTAGACAACTGATGGGAACATACTGTATAGCACAGGGAACTCCACCTAATGCACTGTGGTAACCTAAATGGGAGGGAGGTCCAAAAGGGAGGGGACATCTGTATGTGTATGGCTGATTCATTTTCTTGTGCAGTGGCAGCTAACACAACATTGTAAAGCAATTAATTAATAAAAATTAATTTAAAAAATAAAAAAATAAAGATGAGAAAATCTAGGTACAGAGAAATTAACTAATTTTCCTATGGCCACACAGCCAATAAATAGAAAACCTGGGATGTGAGGCCAAGTAGTCTGATGCTAGAGACTTGTGCTTTCAACTTTCACACAACTATAGATATAAAAGTAAATTATTCAACATTTATCAAATAAACAATTTTTTAATTAACAGATATGTAATCATTTGCATATTATTATAGTACTGGTTTTAAAATAACTAAATATAGGGAATTCCCTAGTGGTCCAGTGGCTAGGACTCCATGTTTCCACTGCAGGGGGCACAGGTTTGATCCCTGGTCTGGGAACTAAGATCCCGCACGCCACATAAAAATAAATAAATTAAATTAAATAACTAAACCTAAATGGTAGGTGGTCATATGAATGATAAAATATAATGTTTACAAAGCCAAATAAAATTCTCACTGTTTATAAACTTTCCAGATTCAATTTAAATAGTGCCAAGACACAAGGAAAAATTTAATCTTATACACACACTCTCACATGTGCATACCCACATTCACTCACCAACACACACATACTCTGAAAAACATCTAAAAATGCTTAATAAGGTAAAACAAATATCTTTTAAACATATAGTTTAGTTTATTTTAAAGTAAGAAAAAGCCAAAGGTGAGGAGTTGAAATTAACATCCCTTGCATAATCCCATGAAGGGGTATACTCTGAGTCAAAGAGTGAGCCAGAAAAAAAAATGCTGGCAAAGTAGCCCAACTGTGTCAAGCTGATCTAACGTGGAAAAAAAAGAAAAGTCTCCATTAAAATTCAAAAACATTATCTGCATGGTCTAGAAAACCCCAAGATGAGATATTAAAGTGCTTCTGGCTTGGTAGCACTGGGGCCAACTGATAGAAGCAAATACAAATCCTCTGTTGAGGAATGTACCCTAAACCCAGACGCTTCAAGATTCCCGAAGATTAAGATCATTGACCTATTATGAACTCACAATAAAAATTACCAAATACTTCAGAAAACAAGCCACAATGAGTAAGAGTTAGCAGAAACAATATGGAGCTAGCTGCATTAGCTCCTTAAGACTTCAGATACTGGAATTATCAGATACAGAATAAAAAATAAGCATGTTTTATACAAACAAGGGACCTAAAAACATGAGGAAGGAATAAGAGACTACCAGAAATGGCTGATTTGAAAAAGAACCAATTAGAACTTTAAAACACAATGGACTGGTTAAAGAACAGATTAAATATAGCTAAAGAAAGAATCCATAAACTGGAGTGTAGAGCTGAAAAATTACAGAATGCAGCTCCAAGAGACAAATATAGAAGAGTGGTTAGGACCCATAGGAGACAGAATGAGATGGTATAACATTCATCTAATTGGAATTCCAGAAAGATAGACTAGGGAGAACAGGAAAGAAGGAATACTTTAGATAATGGCAAAGAATTTTTAAAACTTCAGGAAAGACATGAGTCCTTAGATTCAGGAACCACAGTATATCCCAAACAGGACTGGGATAAATAAGTCCATACTTTCACAACATGAAAATCAAAGAGAAATCTTAAGAATAACCAGAAAGAACTAAAAAAAAAAAAAAAAAAAAAAAGACAATAAGCTCAGAGAAGACTTTTTTTTATTTTGGCCATGTGGCAGGCAGGATCTTAGTTCTCCGACCAGGGATTGAACCCATGGCCCCTGCAAGGGAAGCACGGAGTCCTAAGCACTGGACCGCCAGGGAATTCTCACAGACCAGACTTTTTCAACAGGAACAAAGGAAATCAGAACAGAATAGAAATAAATAAATAAACAAATATTAGGATGCTAGGATAAATAGCTGTCAATCTTGAATTGATATCTAGAATGAGAGTGATATAAAAACAAAAACAGGGACGACTTCCCTGGTGGCACAGTGCTTAAGAATCCGCCTGCCAATGCAGGGGACATGGGTTCAAGCCCTGGTCGGGGAAGATCCCACATGCTGTGGAGCAACTAAGCCAGTGCGTCACATCTACTGAGCCTGCACTCTAGGACCTGCGAGCCACAACTACTAAGCCTGCATGCCACAACTACTGAAGCCCGCATGCCACAACTACTGAAGCCCGCATACCTACAGCCTGTGCTCCACAACAAGAGAAGCCACTGCAATGAGAAGGCCACACACCACAACAAAGAGTAGCCCCCGCTCGCCGCAGCTAGAGAAAGCCCGCGTGCAGCAACGAAGACCTAACACAGCCAATAAGTAAGTAAGTAAGTAAGTAAATAAATAAATAAAACAAAAACAACTTTCCAAAGAAATTTCTAAAGCATATACTCTGGAAGAAGCAAAGTAATTTCTAAAAGGAAGGTGTGAGATGAATACGGAATGGTAAGCAAAGACACAGGTAAGCACATAGGTAAACTTAAATAATGATTGTATAAAATAATAATAATGCTAATTTTAGGGGTAAAAAATAAACAAGATAAAACTAAAACATAATATGAAGGGGTATAATTAGATCAAAGTATTTATTTAAGGTTCCTGGATTGTTCAGGAAGCAGTGAAGATACTGTATATTTTAAGATTTTAAGGTATATGGGCATGATTTATTTTTAACAGCAACCATTAAAATAGTCATATATGAACCTTCAAACCTTAATGACAACCCAAATATCATTTTTTAAAAACCTTCAATAAGTTCTAAAAATAAAGCAAGAGGAGGATGTGTCTGTATATGTTTGGGTGGAGGTGGGTGGGATATGAAAAGGATAGAGGGGAAAAAAGGCATAAAATAACATGGTAAAAATAATTTCAAATATATCAGTAATCACAATATACATGAATGAATAAAGCTTGTCAAAAAAAAGAGATGGTGAGTGTTAGATTGGATTTAAAAGCAACCGTAACAACAAAGTCTATCTATGTATGAGACATCTAAAATATAAAAACAGTAAGGTTAAAAGTAAAAGGATGAATGTGATATGGTGATGGTTGCACATTATATACTAAAAACCACTGAACTGTACACTTAACCAAAACATAAAACAGAAGCAATATTGTAACAAATTCAGTAAAGACTTTAAAAAATGGTCCACATCAAGGACTTCCCTGGTAGTGCAGTGGATAAAGACTCCATGCTCCCAATGCAGCAAGCCCAGGTTCAATCCTTGGTCAGAGAACTAGATGCCACACACATGCCACAACTAAGAGTTTGCATGCTGCAACTAAGAAGCCCTCATGGGCTTCCCTGGTGGCGCAGTAGTTGAGAGTCCGCCTGCCGATGCAGGGGACACGGGTTCGTGCCCCGGTCCGGGAAGATCCCACATGCCGCGGAGCGGCTGGGCCCGTGAGCCATGGCCGCTGAGCCTGCGTGTCCGGAGCCTGTGCTCCGCAACGGGAGAGGCCACAGCAGTGAGAGGCCCGCGTACCGCCAAAAAAAAAAGAAGCCCTCATGACGCAACTAAGACCTGGCGCAGCCAAAAGAAAATAATTTAAAAGTAAATATTTTTCAGGACTTCCCTGGTGGCTCAGTGGTTAAGAATCTGCCTGCCAATACAGGGGACACAAGTTTGAGCCCTGGTCCAGGAAGATCCCACATGCTGCAGAGCAACTAAGCCCCTGTGCCACAGCTACTGAGCCTGTGCCCTAGAGCCTGCAAGTCACAACTACTGAAGCCCACCACCTAGAGCCGGTGCTCCCAACGAGAGAAGCCACTGCAATGAGAAGCCCACACACTGCAACGAAGAGTAGCCCCTGCTCACCGCAACTAGAGAAAGCCCACGCGCATCAAGTAAGACCCAACGCAGCCAAAACTTAATTAATTAATTAAAAAATAATGTTGTTATTTAAAAATAAATATTTAAAAAATATTCTTGTTTTTAAAAAATAAACAAAATAATAAAAAAAGCTTCACCTATGGGACACATATCTATCACACAACAATTACACAATATATACCCTAGAAAGTGAAGGCTAACAGTTTTGAAATAAACTCCAGCTACTTACAAGAGTGAAGTACAAAAAATATAGACAAAAAGGGAATTTATTTTGTTTTATACACCTTAGAAAAATGCAACCTAATGGAAACACAGGCAACAAGATACTGGAATCTAGATATTCTACCACTTTTCCACTCCTTCACCAATTCCTCATTTTTAAGGAAAATGACCACTTAAAAATGAGGCTGGGTCTTCCCTGGTGGCGCAGTGGTTGAGAATCCGCCTGCCGATGCAGGAGACACGGGTTCGTGCCCTGGTCCGGGAAGATCCCACATGCCGCGGAGCAACTAAGCCCGTGAGCCATGGCCGCTAGGCCTGCGCGTCCGAAGCCTGTGCTCCGCAACGGGAGAGGCCACAGCAGTGAGAGGCCCGCATACCGCAAAAAAAAAAAAAAAAAAAAAAAAAGAGGCTGGGTAGAAGGATAGATTAAAATGACTGGCAAGATAGCATTTACATTTATTATCTCTTTTCCTTTTAAATAACAGTGTTTAGGTCAGAATACATTTGGTAGAGAAAGTAAAGAATGAGATAACTAGCCTAGTTTCTTAAATGGCTAAGAGACACGTGTACCTGTACCTTCAAGGAATGGCCATCAAGAGGGGATAACGAACAAAGCACCAATTAATAGACATGTATTCTAAGGCGGAAATAAAGAGGTGCAACTGAAGACTTATATACAAAAATATTCATTGCAAGAATATTTTTAACAGCAAAAAACTGGAAACAACCCATACACCCAATAAAAGGAGAATGATTTTAATTAATTAATTAATTTATTTATTTATTTTTGGCTGCTTTGGGTCTTCGTTGCTGCATGCGAGCTTTCTCTAGTTGAGGTGAGCAGGGGCTACTCTTCGTTGCAGTGTGCGGGCTTCTCATTGCGGTGGTTTCTCTTTTTGCAGAGCACAGGCTCTAGGTGCGCAGGCTTCAGTAGTTGTGGTACGTGGGCTCTAGAGCACAGGCTCGGTAGTTGTGGCACATGGGCTTAGTTGCTCCACGGCATGTGGGCTCTTCCCAGACCAGGGCTCAAACCCGTGTCCCCTGCATTGGTAGGCGGATTCTAACCACTGTGCCATCAGGGAAGTCCCGAGGAGAATGATTTTTTAAAATGATGATTTAAAAAGACTAGAAATATATATAGTAAGATGTTTATGGTTAGTTGGATTATTCATGTTTTCTAATTTGTCTATTAGTTTAATAATAAGCAAAATAGGTTGCTTTGTTTAATAATAATGATAACAGTTCCCACTCATTAAATGGTCTATGTACTAGACGCTGTATTATTAGATATTTTACATACAGTTTGTTAATCTCCACTACTACAAGGCAGCTATCATTAGCCTCATTTTATATAAAGTAACATAGTCTTTAGGCTTCTATTTTCACTAGTTACCTAATTCCCAGTATGAACTATGAATTAATTCTTTTATAAAACAAGCAGGTCTCTATTAGATAACATAGGCTCTTGTCTCTTGGTTTAATGTCTGGGTTTAGGAAGCTATTCAGAACTGCATGGAGTCACATTCAAAGATATGGAATGAAAAGAGCTTAAATAAGGGGCACTTTCTGCAGAAAGGAGATGTTTATTGGTGGTAGATTCTTAGACAAAACTGGATTTTCTTTTCTTCCCATGCAAATTTCACATACAAGAACAAAAATAAGTACCACATATCTTTCACTTTTCTATAGCACTTTCCTTTTCATAAAATTCATATGCTGATTCATTTGATCCTCACAACACCAAGCTGCACAAGATGGGAAGTAATATCTTCATTTTAGAGATAAAGGACACCGAGAGGTTAAAATGTCTTAAGATCATCTTGCTAATAAGTAGTGGGGAAAAGCCAAACCCACATCTCTGGATCTTGTCCTCCATTATACTTATCAAGTGGGAATACTTTCACATGACCCTAGCACTTGCTGGGGAAATACTTGTTTTCTTCTATAAAAGTACAGCTTTTATATATTAAAATTTTTCCTTTTACTTAAACTGCTTTTGAGACAGGTTGTTCCAATGATCGAATTTGTCTTCTGAAGGATAAAACTGTAGAGAGTAAGTTTCCTAGACATCTTTTAAAATGTGAATAGCCAGTATGAAGATATTCATCAAAATGTTAATAGTAGTTATCTCTAAGAGTAGGGATTTCAGATAACTTTAGTTTTCTTCTTTAAACGTCTGTTCAAAATGAAACACTTCATCCTTTCTACGTGATCCAAACTTAAAACCATTTTTGCATCCCCCACTGTGTTGTACATAGTAGGTGTTCAGTAGCAGGTGCTGAATAAACCACTATTTCCTAAACTTCTGCCACACCTGTGTATTCTCTGTGTGATTATTTAATATCTTTTAAAAAATCAATTCACTTTTTAAAAAACTTAACCTTATCCTAAATGACAATTTTCATGAAATCATGATAAGCTAGTTTTATCTTTTTCCTAATATACATTAATACATATAGCCATTCAAATTTCAAATATTGATATGCTACCTAAAATCACCTCACCTGTGGTACATGCCCTGGCGTTCTGCGTCAATCTTTGACTTTCTCCTTTACTCCCCATAGTAGCAATCACCCAAGTACTTTAAATCCATCTTTTATTATGACTCCATACTTATTCTCACCTCTTACTCTAGTGTAGGCCCTTATTTCATGCTTATCTTGGTTATCTTGATGCAATAGGCCCCTAGAAGTCCCCCTTGCCTCTAATCTTTGCTCTATCATATGTGTTGCCACCAAATTTTAAACTTCCTAAAACAAGCTTTGGCTTCTACCCAAATCAATCTAAACTTTCCGGGCCACTGAAAACAACCACTCAATGTCTTCAGGAAGAAGTACTTCACAAACTGATCCTGGCCTACCTTTCTATCTCCTTCTACAAGAATCCATTTATTCATTAGTCTCAGAATAGCCATTGTGTAGTTGTCTTTATAGCTTTATTCATTCCATATCTTCAACCTGAAAAGCTCCAACCCCAAGTCAAAATTTTGCCTAGTTCAAATATCCTCTCTTAAGAAACCTGTCTGACCATTAGCATCTGCATTAATTTCTTAATTTCTAAAAGCCACACTATTTCAACCACTCATTTACCACCCTCTGCCTTAAACTATGGGCTATTTGTATACATATCTACTCTCCTCTACTAGTTCTAGGTTCTCTAGGGTAGGACTATGTAACTTGTATATAGATGCTAAAATATTTGCAGCTACTCTTCAAGAAGCCAACCAAATAACTCGAACTCCATTCAACATGGTTCAAAAGACTAATCTTTTCTAAGATTTAAGCCAAAGAATACTGTTCTCACAGATACTAAAGGTCAGTTATTTCATTACTAAAATCAGCAGACCACTATCTAACACCCAGGTTTGGCTATAAAGTAATCCACTCTGTATGTGGATACCTCTTCAGCAGGTTGACTTGCTGAACTTGCATGATTCCCCACTGTTGTCACCTGGTTACTCTTTTTGGACTTCAGTTTTCCTGTCTATAAGATGACCTTAAGAGCTCTTCCTAGCTTAAAATCCTATGACTCTTGGTCAGACCAAAATGACTTTTATTCCAATATCTGGACAGGATAAACCCACTTGTTTCCCTTTTTTTTTTTTGGCCCCACCACGCGGCATGTGGGGTCTTAGCTCCCCAACCAGGGATTGAACCACTGCCCCTTGAATTTGGAGCACAGAGTCTTAACCACTGGACCGCAGGGGAAATCTGATAAACCCACTTAAAAATAAATATCATCAAAGGAGTTAACCTTCATTCAATGCTGTTTAACCCCTTCACAGAATTTTGTTCCATCTACATATTTATAACAGGCTAAGCACTCTATTAGACCATCTCTTTAGAGTCAAAACAGATGCTCAGTGATAATAGTTATTTTCTGGTACTTAAAGTACATAGAGTACAAGGTTATTAACATATATTATTTCATTTAATCTTAACAACCCTAAAAGGTAGGCATCTTTATCCCAGTGTTTTTCAACTAGGAGTGATCTTGCCCCCTCCTTCCAGCACCCCCCAACCCCAGGGACATCTGGCAATGTCTAGTGACATTTTTCATTGTCACAGTTGTTGGGAAAGGAGGGATTGATACTGGCATCTAAAGGGAGAGGCCAGAGATGCTGCTAAACATCTTATGATGCACAAGATAGCCTCCCATGATGAAAAATTGTCCGGGCCAAGATGTCAATAGTGCCAAGATGAGAAACCCTGATGGCACTGTCTTTCAGTTAAGAAATCAAAGATTAGAGAGCTTAAGTTACTTGCTCAGAGTTACACAGATCCCAAATCATCTCTGAATGACACCAAAGCCAATGGTACATTCCGTCACACACACAACTACTGGAGACTGTTTCTGATGAAATATGTACTGTTTTCTTATCAGTGTTTCCCCTCCCCATTTAGTCTTGGTATACTTTAGATTTTGCTAATCAGCATTAGCTGACCTCATCCAGGAGAAGATTCAGAAAAAGCTTTCTCAGACTAAAAGGTCAGATTTAACAAACGTCTTCTCTTGTGCTCTTACTGCATCCAGTATTTATAGCTTCACTGCAGCAATTACCATATTGTACTGTGCTTCTATGACTTTCTCCCCTTTAGACTATAAACTCCTTAAGAGCAAGGTTTGCCTCTTTATTTTTGTATTCCTAGTGCCAAGGAAAGTATCTCAGCACAGAGTTTACATTTCATAAGTATTTATTAAACAAACAAAAGAAAACTGACCAAGTTACATAGTATACCCAAGAATGCACAGCTACTAAATGACAGAACCAGGATTCAAATTCAAGTCTCTCCACTGCCAAAGCCTGTAGTTACTATATCTCAATTAAGCTAAAAATGAGATGTTTATCACCTTTTTATCTTGCCTGTGGGAATTCTTCAATCATAAACATGTCAGGAATTATATATAAAGTCCCTGTTTTAAAGACAACTTATAATCATAAGAATTTTCCTACCTTATACTTGTGTACATTCTGTGAAAGCTTGCAAGGTAGTTAGCATGTAACGATAGTGATAATCTCTCCCAAATACCACAGTTATAAAGGGGCCACTGTGTTTTTATTTGATAGTCTCCCTGAATTCAACACTCACTACATAGAAATTAATGTTATTTTGAGTTGTCACAGGAACTGTTCATAAAAACTAAGCCAGGGTCTCTTAGGAAGAGAAGAACTCACTTTAACTTTAGCTTTTATTTCTTCACTGTCCCCTTCTCCATCATTGCGGGGTTCCATGCCAGACTCCTCCTGGATGTCTTTGTTTAGTACAGAATACTCTTCTAGTAGAGTGTCAAACAAAACTATTCGCTTGTTCTTGAAGAAGCCATAAAAATAAGCATTGCTGTGGGAAGAGCGTTTAGATCCTAAGGAAAAGACAGTTCAAAGCATGGAAAATAATTAAAAAGTATGGGGTTTTTTGGAGAGACGCTTAGAAACTGAATTACTGGAAAGGACGTTAACATTTCAAATTGTTTAACACCTGAAGAATATTATATCAACATAAACCACCACCAGCAGTGGAAAGTGTCTGTTTCTTTGCAGTCTTGACAACAAATATTTATGCTCATTGCAGCTTTATAGCAATAATAAATAAAGCCTAAATATCCAACAGTCATGGAATGATTAAATTATGGTAAAGCTATGAACTGGAATTTTAAGCAGCCAGAAAAATGTATACTTTTGAAATATTTTAACAAGATAGGAAAAAGCTCACCAACATAACTGAAAAGGATGTAAAACTTCATGTATATAAAATTCCATTATTGTCATGAAAAAAATGTACATGTAAATAGAAAAGCAGAAACACAAACCTATTAAGAAATATATTAAAATATTGAAGTGTTTATCACTGGCTTCTAGAAATATGGATTTTTGTTCCCTCCCTTATACTTTTCTCTGTTCCAAGGCTTTTAAAGTCAGTATACTTATTTAATCAGAAAAAATTAAAACTATCTTAAAAAGACTGAAAAAAAAATCCTAAATTTTTAACAGTGGCTAACAGTAGCTGAACTATGGTTGATTTTTATCTTCTTCTTTATATTTTTCTTTATTTTCTATACTTTATTTTCTTTATATTTTATGTTCTAGCATGTGCAGTGAATTTAGTGGTTAAGAATGACTTTAGGTTCAAATCTTGGCTCTGCCATGTATTAGTTGTGTAAATGTAAGAAACTTTCTTAATTTCTTTAAGCTTTGTTTTCCCATTTATGATATGAGGCCAGGACTTTTTGGTTTGGTTGCCTGTAAGTTAAGAGCCAAATATGTGGTCCAATTTTATCAATAATATAGGACCTTAGGATCTGGAAAGCTGGGTATTTAGATCTTATACTTCTATCTCATTTCTATTTTCTCTGATTCTAATTTTTAAATTAATTTAAAAATATTTCTTAGAAGCTACCTGAAGTTATCTATGGAAGTAGGCAGATAAATAAAACAAAAATGAATGTCTTAGTATCGCCCACTGGTCTAAGTATCTCAAAGTGTGGCCCAAAGAATGCCTACACCAAAATCACCTATGGGTACTTGTTAGACGTAAATACTAGAAACACCCAATATCTGGGAATGGAGCCGAGGAATCTTTTAACAAACTCTCCAGGGAATTCTTACACTCACTAAAGTTTTAAGAGTCCCTGCACTACACCATAAGCTTTTTGTATCACTATGCCTTGCATGTAGTATTTATTCAATAATGTTTGTTTACTGAATGGATTTATCGTGCCACTTGAGGTATGAAGTAATGTATTTGGGAACTCTGAAAACCAAAACATTCTATGAAATTGTAAGGCATGGCCAGCTGTCTCTTCATCTTTCGTTTATGATGTCTTATCTTAATCAACTTCTTGGCAGCATTTGATACCATTGACCACTCCCTTCTTGAAACACTTTCTTCTCCTATCTCAAGAGAAACACCATCTTCTCCTGGTTTTCTTCCTACCTCAATGGTCTCTCCTCTTCAGCCTCCTTTGCTGGCTCTTCCTCCTCTGCTGACTCTGACCTGAGCCCCCTTCTCTTCTCTAAGTGCCCTCATCCAAGGAGGTATCTACATGCCAGATACAGATACTTCCATATCACTATTTCTAGCCCTGACCTCTCGCTCGAACTCTGGATTTATATATCCAGCTGCTTATTTGACAGGCTTACATCTCCACATGGATGGCTAAATGGCCTATCTGTTGTTTATATTCTCAAGTATAGTTTTTTCCCTGCTCAGTATTAGAATTCCCTTGCAGAGTTTAGGGAATTTCGCATCATGCAAGTCTTGTGAGAGACTGCTTCTCATTTGAGAAATCTAAAAAGCTAGCTATCTGCTTCCCCAAGCACTCCTGGCAGCTAGCCCAGTGCCCTGGCTCAGTCAATCAGATGCACCCACTGGGGACTCTGAAACAGCTAATTACATAAAGAAGCAGGGCAGGGCTTCCCTGGTGGTGCAGTGGTTGAGAGTCCGCCTGCCGATGCAGGGGACGCGGGTCGTGCCCCGGTCCGGGAAGATCCCACATGCCGTGGGGCGGCTGGGCCCATGAGCCATGGCCGCTGAGCCTGTGCGTCCGGAGCCTGTGCTCCGCAACGGGAGAGGCCACAACAGTGAGAGGCCTGCATACCACAAAAAAAACCCAAAAAACATAGTAAAGAAGCAGGGCAGTGAGGAATGAATTCTGCAGGTGCTAGTGGAAGGGATGTTAGGGATACACACTGCTGACTCCAACATCAGGAGCCACTAGTAGTGTCCTCCCCAGACTGGTTCTGCAGGATGATTCTGAGTTCCTAGTCTCCCGATGGATAGCCCACTTTCCAAGTTTGGTAAACTTAACTTTCCTGGTGACTTTGTGAGTTATCAAATATTGTTTCAATAAGGAATTTCTCTGGTTAAATCAGCCATAGTTGGTTTCTATGGCTGGCGTGCAACTAACTACTGCTTGTAGAACTCTAGTACAATGTTCAATAGGTATATAACACACCCATCAGAACTTAAACACTCACAGACCTGCTCTTCTCCCAGTTTTTTCCCATCTCAGTAACCTACCATTTATCCAACTGCTTAGTCCAAAAATCTAGGTTGTTATCTTTGATGTCTCTTTCTCTCTTATTCCTTTACATGTCATCTACTGGCAAATTCCATCAACTCTACCTCTAAAACACATTCCCAGTATATCCACTTCTCTCCATCAATTACTACTATTCTAGTCTAAGCCACTTTATCTCCTCCTGAACAGCACTGGCCTCCTAACTGCTCTCCCTGCTTCTACTCTTGCCTCCCCTACCATCTATTCTCTATATAGCAACCTAAAATAGGTAAAAAGTACAAACGAGGCCATGTCACTTTTCTGCCTAAAACCTTCAATAGCTTTAACCCTAGACTTAAAATAAAATCCAAGCTCCTTACTCTGATTTACAAAGGCCTATGTGGTCTGACTCTTGCCTATGTCTCAGATTTCATGTCATAACGCTTCCCTGCCACGTGGTAGTCACACTGGACTTTTTTCTGTTTCTTGAAGATACAAAGCTCTGGAGGGTCTCTCCACTGATCTTGGCATGGATGGCTCCTTCCTTCAGATCTCAGCTTAAATTCATTTGCTCAGAGATGTCTTGTCTGATGATCTAATCGAAAGTGTCTACTCAGCCATTCTTTATCACTTCACATCAGTTTAATTCTCTGCGCAGTACTTACTATCTGATATTTTCTGAGAGCAAGACTCTTGGTTTTTCACTCGGTTTTTCCTTTCAATTTACAAATCCATCATGTGTGTTGTTATTGTTATTAACAACATTCATTCACTCAAAATATTTTTGACAACATTATTAACAACAACAGAAACATGCATTACAGATGAGTAACTTCTGTTTAGCAGAGGTAAGTTGCCCAAAGTCACACGGGGAATCTGTGCTAGAACTAGAATTTAAACGCAAGCCTATTGGCTCCACAGCCTGACCTCTGAAATGCTACCCTCCACCTACTCAAATCTTGATTTTCCACAAAGCCCCAGCTCATATTATAACCCTCCATAAAGCCTTCCCTGACTATTTCAGCTAAAATCATATAGCACTGATGGTATATATCACATATCTTCTCGACTACCTCTATTGTCATAGCATTAGCATTCACGTATTCTGATTATAAGTGATCGGCAACTTAGGTTGCCCCTTCAGTAAAAGTGCCTCAGAGATTGTTCTACTATACTGATCATTGTGCTACTAGTTTAATATTATTAAAAGACTAGTAATCTCAGAGGCCAAAGCAGTAGTATGAATTGGCTTCTTTTTCTACTATTTCCCCATAGACATGTTCTAATTGTGCCTTTAGTTGGCCACCAAATGCCTGAGATTTCTATACTCTTCTCGTTGCTGTTAATTCATTCTTTCCAGTTGTGACCATCTCTGTCCTCCCGGACCCTGCAATTACTTCTCAGTTTCTACACTTCATCCGCCATAGCTACTTCTCAATGGTGATTTTAACTTTAGAGAAGGAATGGGCAAACTATGGCTTGCAGGTCAAATCAAACTTGCTGCTTATTTTTATAAATAAAGTTTTATTAGAAACAGCCATTCTTGTTTCTTTATGTATTACTATGGCTGCTTTTATACTATCATGGCAGAGTTGAATAGTTGTAACAGAGACCATGTGACCTGCAAAGCCTAAAATAATTACTGTCTAGCCCTTTACAGAAAGCATTTGCCAGACCATAGTTCAGAGGAAGCAAAACTGAAACCCAGAGATGCAAAGTGACTTGTCCAAGATCCCACAGCTGGTAAGTGACAGAGGCAGAACTACACTCATTCATTTACATGGATTTTAATTTACAGATTCTGAAAGTCATGGTACCACACAGTTTTTCTTTGCATCTTTGTAGGTTTCCTTGAGACTTTAGTAGTCTTACACAAGCTAACAGATAGATAGCTTAATTTTCAAAAGCAATCATCAGAAAAGCAGAGTATAACTAATCTAAAGTACCAAGTGGTACCAATCTTGGGTAATCTGCACGTGAAATCAGAGTCCTGCAGAACACTGGAAGTTTTCTTGGTGGAGACAAAGCCAATAACATTGGTTTTGTTTTTAAGCCCCCAAACCAGTGCCAAATGGAATCTAAGCAAGAGTCCAACTCAATTACATATAAGAGCCAGGCAGGTAATAGAAGTGAATAAATCAGTCTAATATCATGACATAGCAGGGAGTGATAAAGGCCTTGGTGCAGAATTAAAAATAATAAAGCCAACCAAACATAGCTGCAGGCAAGAGCAGGACTTGGCATCAGGCCACCAGTTTCTATCCCTGGACTATGTCATCAATTCTTATAAATCTTCAAAAGCCAAAATGTAAAATCCTAATCTTTAAATAACAAAAACAAACAAAACAAACCCCAAACCAGCTGATTTGTTCTTTTATTAAAGTTTTAAGAATAAACTAACCAAATAAAACTAATCAAATAAAATCTTCTTACCCCAGGGAGCCTTACCTTGAACAACATACACCTTAGTCAAAGGGAAGTCAATACTCTTTGCCATGATTTCAATTTCTTGTTTAAGCTCTCCCTCAGGAAGAGGTGTGAATTTGTCAAATAAAGGGGCAATGTAATCAGCATAGATGGTGACAAGCACCTGAAATGCAAATATGAGAACAACCTATGAATATGTCCTTAAAGAGAAACTACTCACTATACAGATTCAATATTAAAACTGTGTGATCCCAGCCCTGAGAACAGGGACCTAATCTTATTTGCTCTGGTATTCCCAGCCTGAAATTGTACCAGTACAGCATTCAATATCTGTTTGATGAATTAAATCAAAATGAATAGTCTCTATATGGTAATAAGTGAAAAGCCAAATGGTCCATTCAAAACTATCTTGGGGATTTCGGACACTTCATAAGCCCATCATAACTTGGAATTCTGTCTTTCAAGGTAATCATAATAGACTTTAATAAGTGTTTGCTAAAAAAAGAACTACTAGAGCTTGACTGTGTGCTATTATTTGGTTTGCCTGCTAACATTACTGACCTGCAGTTCATAACTATACACACTGGTTGACACAGCATTTCCTTAAGCATTTTGGGAGCATTTCCTCTGCTCTCTCTCCTGTCACTTCAATTTGCCATACAACATATATTTGTAAGTCCAACTAGCACCCATTTTCCAGTCATGATCCCACCATCAGGAGGTGAAGCAATGAACATCATGGTAATTCAGACTAAAAGAAACCTCATCATCAGTGCAGCTGAAGAGCTGATAGGACGTATTTTCTGGGGGCTGTTAACAGACCATTTTGATTGTGTTGTAGTGTTTGTGCTGTGAAGCAGTTTGGAATATGGGAAAGAGAAGAGGAAAAGAAGACGTGAAGACGGAACAATGGGGAAGTGGAGAGAGGAAAAAGGAGGGAGAAGGAAGAGAGGGAAGAAGGGGGGCAGTGGGGGGAAAAGGGAAGAGGCAGGGGGAGGGGGATGGGGAGGAGAAGGGGGCAAGGGACAGAGAAGAAGGGGTAGAGGGCAAAGGGGAGAGGAGGAAGGGGAAGGAGGGCAGGATAAAGCAGATACGTTTATGCTTTCTTTTTCTTATCCCGCTTACATCTATTCTCTCTCCAAAATATCCATGGTTTTTAGACACTGGAGCTCAGTCAAGAGTCATCAAATCGTCAAACTTAGTCATCATTCTGGTGGCAACCCACAAATGCACAGCCCCAAACTGCTTGACAACTGGATCATTAAAGGTAACTAACAACTAGCTTCTAGAATCTATAAGAGCCAGTATAAGGAGAAGAAAATCTATGGTCAGAGTCAACCCTCCCATCTCTATAGCTAAAAGCAGAAAACAGAAGGGGAATTTATATGAGCACCTATTTATATTTCTTCTGCTTCTTAAGAACCATTTAGATGCTAATGAAGATTAAATGACAGTTATCTCACCAAGGAACATTTTGTAAAAGAAAATCAAAACAAAGATTTCACTTACCAGAGACACAACTAGTGTGAACAGCCAGGCATAAATAAAAAAATAGTCTCCCCCAATTTTAATAATATAAAGTAGAAGTGAAGACACAGGTAATAAAATGCACTGAGTCACAATAAATTTCTTGATTGCATCTTTCATAAAGAACCCCAAAGTCTGAAAAAATAAAAGGTCATCATGACAAACTAAGAAACTGCTTTTAAAATAACACATAAGTGAATAGAAAGGATACATTATTAAAGCAATTTTAAAAATTAAAAGGCATGGGCTTCCCTGGTGGCGCAGTGGTTGAGAGTCCGCCTGCCGATGCAGGGGACACGGGTTCATTCGTGCCCCGGTCCGGGAAGATCCCACATGACGCGGAGCGGCTGGCTAGGCCCGTGAGCCATGGCCGCTGAGCCTGCGCGTCCGGAGTCTGTGCTCCGCAACGTGAGAGGCCACAACAGTGAGAGCCCCGCGTACCGCAAAAAAAAAAAAAAAAAAAAAAAAAATTAAAAGGCAGTGAGACTACATGACAACAGGCAGCCTAAGACAATAAGTCAATGTCTTGCATTTTATAGTTTAAAATAAACTAATTTAAGTGTTATTAGCTGAAAAACACTAGACATCAGCGCTAGAAGAGTTTATGGCAAGACTTTAAACTATGATCTTTACCATATCTGCAGTTCCTTTTCCCTCGATTAATTCATGCTTTAAAATAGCAAATTACATTTTAATTATTCCCAGCAGAGGACAAAAGCACAAAAGAGAACATTTGCATTCTCTATTTTACCTGCTGATTGAAACCATGTTTTTCTTCTATCACAAAAGTATTATAAAGACTCCACGGCAAACCAGTCAATGCACTGAAAAGTGTAGCCAACAGTAGAAACACCAAGGACTGAGTGATCTAAACACAAGAAAAAAAGAGGCAGTTTTTTAATATTAATTCGTTCTTCAAGTGAATTATTAGGGAACAAATCAATGAGTATTTGCTGAGTACTTACTATAACTCAAGCAATGTGCTTGATTCTACAGGTCATACAAGGCCTGAAACATCACCGCTACCCTCAGAGTTTATTTGCAGGACAGGGAGGCACTAAAACACTTCCTCTTTTATTACACGGGCACCATATGAAAGTTAACTGAAGTCATAGAGACAAAATGGTTAGAAGTGCTTAAATTGAGCCACATATGCTGGTGAATACAAGAAAGGCTTACAACGCTGATGAGAAATGGAATGCTACTCTGAAGAAAGAGATAAATTAGTGGGACAGAAGAGGCAAGGAGGAATTCCACACAATTTGCAAAAGCAAGGAGAAAGAAAAGAGTACCTTAAAAGTGAAAGATGACAAGATGATGGGCCTAGTTGGGACCAGGCAGAGAAACATAATGGAGCATCAGGAAAGCTGAGCCAGGGTAGGTGGGGCAGTGTGCTAAAGTTTTAACACAGCCAAAATTCAAGAGAGAAAATAACCCTCTAGAACTCCTTTAATTGCCTTAACAACAGGTCCTTAGGAGATCAAAAGCCAAGAACTGCCTCATTTTTCTTTACAAATATCTTTTCCTATGACAGTGGAGGATGAGGGCTAATTGGTATGAAGGGACTTGTGGGGAGGGGAAGGCAATGAAGCAAATAAGACCCTTGCTCTCCCTCCCACCACACCATCACTCTCCCTCTTACTCCCCAGTGTAAAACTGAATTCTTTTAAGTGTGAGTATGCCACCAAAGCATATTTGACTTGGCAGTAAAGATGTAGCCACTAGGTTTCTAAACATAGGAAGAGGGAGAAGGGAAGAGGAAGAAAGGAGATTTGTCTGGCTACAACATGCAGGGTGGTTTATTCCAGCATTTGTCCCCAAATGGGAAATGAGAAATTTTTTAAAAGTAGATTCCAGGACCTTCCTCAAAACTACTGAATCGGAATCCCATCTTCAAAACATACAACCATATTGTATAGATTGTTTGAATACCTGCTTTACTCATTTAACATATCACGAACATCTTTCTACATCAATAAATATAGATCTAGTTCTTCATTGCTAATGGCTCCATTACATGTATTTCCATTATAGCATTCATTCCAATGCTACAATGAACCCCTTTCATACATTCCCCATAAATTCGTAAAAGTGAAATGCCTAGTGTCAAACTTTTTTTTTTTTTTTTTGCAGTACGCGGGCCTCTCACTGTTGTGGCTTCTCCCATTGCGGAGCACAGGCTCCGGACACGCAGGCTCAGCGGCCATGGCTCACGGGCCCAGCCGCTCCACGGCATGTGGGATCCTCCCGGACCGGGGCACGAACCCATGTCCCATGCATCGTCAAGCGGACTCTCAACCACTGCTCCACCAGAGCAGCCCTGGTGTCAAACTTTTAAAAGATTTTTTGATACACACTGCCAAGGTGTCCTCTAGAAAAACTATACTAGTTTTCAGTCTGACAGCAACATGAGAATAGTTCCCTATCCCTCAACAATTCTGTCCTATGATTCTTTTAACTGTTTTTTACCCAATATGATATGATAGGCCAAAACAAAGAAAGAAGCACAACTCCTAGATTCTTCATTGTTGTATTAAAACACATTTCTTTGATTGTCAGTATGGATTTATATTTTTCATGTATTTTATAATAATACAAATTTCTGCCTTTGCCCATTTTTCTGTTGAGGTACTCAATTTTTTCTAAAGTGTTGTTTTGGGTCTTCCCTGGTGGCATAATGGTTAAGAATCCGCCTGCCAATGCAGGGGACACGGGGTCGAGCCCTGGTCCGGGAGGATCCCACATGCCGCGGAACAACTAAGCCCGTGCGCCACAACTACTGAGCCTGTGCTCTAAAGCCCGCGAGCCACAACTACTGAAGCCTGTGTGCCTAGAGCCTGTGCTCCACAGCAAAAGAAGCCGCCACAATGAGAAGCCCGTGCACTGCAATGAAGAGTAGCCCCCGCTCACCGCAACTAGAGAAAGCCCGTGCGCAGCAACGAAGACCCAATGCAGCTTAATTAATTAATTAATTAATTAAAAACTCTAGATCATATTAAAATTTATAGTTTCTTCAGACTCACAGACTTAGAGAACGATCTTATGGTTACCAGGGGGAATGAAGGGGGTAAGCGATAGTCAGGGAGTTTGGGATTGACATGTACACACTGCTATATTTAAAATGGAAAACCAGGACCTACTGTACAGCACAGGGAACTCTGCTCAGTGTTATGTGGCAGGCTGGATGGGAGCGGAATTTACGGGAGAATGGATACATGCATATGTATGGCTGAGTCCCTTTTCTGTGCACCTGAAACTATCCCAACATTGTTAATCGGCTATACTCCAATATCAAATAAAAAGTTTTAAAAAATTTATAGTTTTTTTTTGTTTAAGTATTGTCAGTGTATCTTTGTCTATATTTAAATACTCAATTCATTTAAGTCTTTCTTTTTCTTGGAGGATATAAAATTGGAATTTATTTTTTTTCTCAGTTGTCCTAAGAAAATTTATAACCTATATATTCCTCACCAATCTGAAATGCCACCTTAATCATATACCAAGATTACATATACTTAGTTAGGCCTGTTTCTGGTACCAATACACTATTTAAGATTTATGATACATTTTAATATCTAAAAGTTACCACTCATTATTTTACTTATTCAGAATCTTTCTGGCTATTCCTCTGTCTTTAGTCTTTCAGATTAACTATAAAATGTTTTATCATGTGCCCTTCACAAGCTGCTCTGGGATTATAACTGGGCTCTATTCTTTTTTTTTTGGCTGCATCGGGTCTTAGTTGTGGCACGCAGGCTCTTCGTTGAGGCATGCGGGCTTCTTTCTAGTTGCGGTGTGCAGGCTTCTCCGTAGTTGTGGCATGTGGGTTTTCTCTCTCTAGTTGTGGCACAGGCTCCAGAGCACGTGGGCTCTGTAGTTTATGGCATGCAGGCTCTCTAGTTGAGGTGCGGGGGCTCAGTAGTTGTGGCACCCGGGCTTAGTTGCCCTGCAGGATGTGGGATCTTAGTTCCCCGACCAGGGATTGAACCTGCATCGCCTGCATTGGAAGGTGGATTCTCTACCACTGGACCACCAGGGAAGTCCCTCTACTCTTTTTTTTAAACTTCATACATCTCTTCTTTAATAATTCACTGAAGAATTGTGATAAGGCACTGATTATCAAGTTTAGCATTCTGCACAGAATCTACCATTTTCTCCTTTTGAAAATCTAGATTTTGCTCACCTGTAGTCTTCTGAAACATTCTCCATTCTCCCTAGTTTATCAACATATGCCATAAATCCACGTTCCTTCTGCACATTAACATATAAATCATCTATGTCTGGAGCCTTGAATTAATTTAAGACAACTTGATTCCTTCTTAATCTCATTTATCTTATGCATAAATACCATTTTTAAATGAATAATTATATCAATAAATCATTTTTCTTCTTAAAGAAGATGAACAGTAAGTCTAATTCCCCAATCAGTAGGCTTATTCCCTCCTTAAAACACTAAGATTCCAAGAGCGTTGTAAATTATTTTGCCTTAAACAGTAAAACAGCCTCTTAAATGGTCCCCCTGCCTAATATCAATCCCTCCCCTTTCGATCCATCCTACATACACACCAGATGAATCTAAAACTCTACTTCTCTACTTTAAAAGCTCGTAATGGCTCTATAACAGGGGTCCCCAACCCCCGGGCCACAGACCGGTACTGGCCTGTGGCCTGTTAGGAACCAGGCCACACAGCAGGAGGTGAGCAGTGGGGGAGCAAGCGAAGCTTCATCTGTATTTACAGCTGCTCCCCATTGCTCACATTACCGCCTGAGCTCCACCTCCTGTTCAGATCAGCTGCGGCACTAGATTCTCATAGGAGCGCGAACCCTACTGTGAACTGCACATGTGAGGGCACTAGGTTGTGCACTCCTTATGAGAATAGAATGCCTGATGATCTGAGGTGGAGCTGAGGCAGTGATGCTAGCAGTGGGGAGCGGCTGCACATATAGATTATCATTAGCAGAGAGGTTTGACTGCACAGAGACCATGATAAATCAATTGCTTGCAGACATATCAAAACCCTATCAGTGAGTGGCAAGCAACAAGTATCTGGTGGCAGGCTTTATTGTGGCAAGTGAGTTGATATACTTCAATTGTACAGCTGCATCTGGTGGCAGGCTTTAAGTCGGAATCCGACACTTTTTAGTCTGCACGTGGCCCGCCCATTATTTTATTTACCTCCATCCGCATTTCCTGCATTGCGCACTTGCATCAGTCACAGTTTTGGTAAGCCCACAAGCTAACCCTAGCCAGGATGAGTAAAAAAAAACAAACGTCACTGGAGAGCTTCTTTGAAAAGGGCGAAAGACCCAGTGATGAGAAAGCAGAAGACTCTTAAGACTGCCAACAAAAAGAAAGCTACATTTAAAAGAAAATACCAAGAGCCCTACTTAAATTACGGGTTCATTGCAACAGGGGATTCACATTCTCCAAGCCTGCTTTGTATAATATGTGGCCACCGGCTATCCAACGAAGCCATGAAACCTTCAAAACTGCTTCGCCACATGGAGACCAAGCACCTGCATTGAAAGACAAGCCTTTGGAGCTTTTCAAAGGAAAAAAAACATGAACACGAAGAACAGAAGCAATTATTGAAGGCCACCACTTCATCAAATGTGTCTGCACTGAGAGCATCATTCTTAGTGGCTAACCGCATTGCTAAAGCTAAGAAGTCCTTTACTACTGGTGAAGAGTTGATCCTGTCTGCTGCTAAGGACATTGTCATGAACTTTTAGGAGAGGCTGCAGTTCAAAAGATGGCACGTGTTCCTCTTTTGGCTAGCACCATAACTATACGAATTGATGAAATAGCAGAGGATACTGAGGCACAATTGTTAGAGAGGATTAATGAGTCACCATGGTACGCAATCCAGGTTGACGAGTCTACCGATATTGACAACAAGGCGACAGTGCTTGCTCTTGTGCGATATATTTTTCAGGAGGATGTGCATGAGGATATGTTACGTGCACTTTTGTTGCCAACCAGCACCAGAGCTGCGGAACTATTCAAGTCTTTGAACAATTACATATCAGGAAAACTGAACTGGTCATTTTGTGTCGATATATGCATGGACAGAGCGGCTGCCACGGCTGGATGGCTTTCTGGTTTCACTACTCGGGTCAAAGAGGTCGCTTCTGATTGTGAGTCTACACACTGTGTCATCCATAGAGAACTGCTGGCTAGCCGAAAAATGTCACCTGAACTTAACAACATTTTGCAGGATGTGATTAAAATTATCAACCACATCAACCACTTTAAAGTACATGTGCTTAACTCATATCTGTTCATGCAGCTCTGTGAGGAGATGGATGCAGAGCATACACATCTTCTCTTTTATAAAAAAAAAATATATATATATTTTTTCTTTATTTATTTGGCTGAGTCGGGTCTTAGTTGCAGTGCGCGGGCTTCTCTCTAGTTGTGGCACACGGGATCCACAGCACAAGGGTTCAGCTGCCCTACGGCATGTGGGATCTTAGTTCCCTGACCGGGGAGCAAACCTGCGTCCCCTGCATTGGAAGGTGGATTCTTAACCACTAGCCTACCAGGGAAGTCCCACGTCTTCCCTTATACACAGAAGTGAGATGGCTTTCTAAAGGTAGATCACTGGCCAGAGTTTTTGAGTTAACGAGAGCCGCTCCAGAGATTTCTTTTAGAAAAACAGTCACCACTGGCAGCACATTTCACTGACACAGAATGGGTCACAAAACTTGCTTACTTGTGTGACATATTCAACCTGCTCAACGAACTCGATCTGTCACTTCAGGGGAGAACAACAACTGTGTTCAAGTCGACAGATAAAGTGGCTGCATTCAGAGCCAAACTGGAATTATGGGGTCGACAAGTGAACACTGGGATTTTTGACATGTTTCAAACATTAGCAGAGATTTTGAAAGAGACTGAGAGAGGGCCTTCTTTCTCCCAGCTGGTGCATGATCACCTATCTCAGCTTTCAAACGAGTTTGAGCATTACTTCCCAACCACAAAAGACCCCTGAACTGGGAAGGAATGTATCCGCGACCCATTTGTGAATAAGCCAGGTGAACTAACTTTGTCCGTGCTAGAAGAGGATCAACTGCTTGAGATCGTAAATGACAGTGGCCTTAAAAGTGTGTTTAAGACAACTTCAAGTCTCCATACGTTCTGGATGAAAATCAAGGTGGAATATCCTGAGATTGCCACAAAAGCACTGAAAAGCCTGCTTCCACTTCCAACATCCTGTCTTTGTGAAGCAGGGTTTTCTAAAGTGACAGCAGCCAAAACGAGACTACGGAGTAGATGGACATAAGCAACACACTTCGGGTGTCACTGTCTCCCGTCACCCCCAGATGGGACCATCTAGTTGCAGGAAAACAAGCTCAGGACTCCCACTGTTTCTGCATTATGGTGACTTGTATAATTACTTCATTATATTTTACAATGTAATAACAATAGAAATAAAGTGCACAATAAATGTAATATGCCTCAGTGGTTAAGAATCCGCCTGCCAATGCAGGGGACACGGGTTCAAGCCCTGGTCCAGGAAGATCCCACAGGCCAAGGAGCAACTAAGCCCATACGCCACAACTACTGAGCCTGTGCTCTAGAGCCCACAAGCCACAACTACTGAGCCCACGTGCCTAGAGCCTGTACTCCGCAACAAGAGAAGCCACCAAAATGAGAAGCCTGCTCACCGCAACGAAGAGTAGCCCCCGCTCGCCAGAACTAGAGAAAGCCCACGTGCAGCAATGAAGGCCCAACATAGTCTAAATTAATTAATTTTTTTTAAAAAAAATGTAATGCTCCTGAATCATCCTGAAACCATTCCCCACTGTCCCCCGACCCCATCCATGGAAAAATGTCTTCCACGAAACCGGTCCCTGGTGCCAAAAAGGTTGGGGACCACTGCTCTATAAGACTGCAAACTCATTATGCTTTTAAAGATTTTAATAATCCAACCCCAAAATGCTACTTTTCACTACTCTTCTCTAAGACCCTTCTAGTCCTAACAGACAACTGTGAGCTGGAGTTTAGACAGGTGACTGAGTTAAGGAAGATATTCTAGATGAACAAGGGAGTTGTGACAGTCACACAGGAGAAGTTGGAGAACACACAAACTTCCAGGAGTTTTCCTCCGAAGATCTCTAATTCTAATTCAGGAAGGAGAAAATATCCTAGGAATAAGATCTACTGGGCAGTGAGGGGAAGGGGTTTTGACTCATAGCTTCTCAAAGGCAACAAGATCTGGGCTCTAGCCCTATCAGTGAACACTTAAAGACTCCAGGACACAGAACATTATAAAGTACTGCGCCATGAGGGCAGAGTGATCCAGACCAAAACATCCTGATGGCACAGTTCACCTCTTGTCTGAGATGAACCTACTCATTCCATCTTATATGCATAATGTGGCAACAGAACTCTGGAGCATCCTGAGTCATTAAGTCAATTACCTGCTGAAAAAGGCTGGGCCAAATATCACTGTCAAAAAATAAGGACACTGATTATGAGACCACTTGTTGGTAGTTTGGAAAGCAGAAAGTCCTGCCAAAAGACACACTGCCTATGCCTAAGGATAAGCTGAGGTCCACTTAGTTTTCTTCTTCTTCTTTTTCTAGTGAAGAAATTGGTTTTAATTATATGAGAAGTAGATGCTCATTGCTGAATTTTCTTAAAAGATAAGCAAAAATAAGGAAATAAAAATTGCCAAAGTTCTCTCCCGAGAAAACCACTTTTGGAATTTTGGTATATACTATTTCAGACTTCTTATAGATGTGGAATATGTGCACAATGACATGTGTACAAGGATGGGTACGAGTGTATGCAATTAAGAAAAATTGAACCATACTTCCCCGGTGGCTCAGTGGTTAAGAGTCCACCTGTCAATGCAGGGGACACGGGTTCGATCCTCGGTCCAGGAAGGTCCCACATGCTGCGGAGCAACTAAGCCTGTGTGCCACAACTACTAAGCCTGTGTGCCACAATTACTGAAGCCCAAGCACCTAGAGCCTGTGCTCCGCAACAAGAGAAGCCACTGCAATGAGAAGCCCATGCACTGCAACGAAGAGTAGCCCTTGCTCGCCACAACTAGAGAAAGCCCGCGCGCAGCAACGAAGACCCAACACAGGAAGGAAGGGAGCTGTGGGAGGCGGGGGGAGGAAGAAAGAAAGGAAGGAAGGCAGAGAGGGAGGGAGGGAGGGAGGGAGGAAGATTGAACCAATCTAAATGTTCATCACCAGGACACTAGTTATATTAAAAATCTGTATGGATATTCACACACACTTTTACTTACTTATGTTGCTTCATAAGTGACTTTTCCATTCAACAAGTTCCATTCAATAAGTTGTATGAAATAACAGCACAATAACATTTTTTTCCCTGACTGGCAAAAGTTAAAAATCATGTATATAATAAGTACTGGTGAGGATCCAGGGAAAGGGTATTTCAGTGCTTCATACATTATGAAACAACAAAAACCAACAAAGCTGTTTCAGGTAGGAATTTGGTCAGCTGTTTCCTCTGTACCATGTACGTTAGATTTGAATTTCTTTTTCTTTTTTTGGGCCGCGCTGCACAGCATGCAAGATCTTAGTACATCAGCTAGGGATTGAACCCATGCCCCCTGAGTGGAAGCGTGGAGTCTTAACCATTGGACTGCCAGGGAAGTTCCTAGATTTGAATTTCAATTCCAGTGCTATCATCTTCCATTTCTTTGCTACACTTTCTTCTTTGTTGGCCAATTCCCTCTTTCAGTGATCCATCTTTGTAAAATGTCATGTGGATTTATAGCTGGGAGACCAGGAGGCAAGACGACCGCACGTTCTGAATCATTGAATAGCAGATGTGCAGTGACCAGTCACCAGCAGAATTTGAAAAGAGTGACATGATTGGTCACTGCATGAGCATCTGTTATTTGCACAGTGATTTGTAGACTGAAGAACTAGCAGGGAACTTGCACTTTATGCAGTTATGCATGTAACATACTGTGGTAACTGAAATTTGAACCTGCTGAGACACTGGCGTTACCTACTAACACATGGTAAGTGAAATGTGTCTATATCAGAACTGTGCAGAGTGAGGACTGCCAGTACCATGCAGCCATTAAAGAAAACAAAGATCTATATAAACAGACAGGAAGAGATCTCTAAAGCACTGTTAAATACAAAAATAATGTCTCAGAACATTATATAAAATATGTCCCATTAACGTAAGGAATATTTTTGCATGTATGTATATAAATTGGTTTTATTCGTTCAACAAATACTTATGGAGTACCTACACCATGACTGGCATTGTTCTAGGCACAAGTCACAGTGAAGAAAACATGTAAGGTCTCTGCCCCCTTGGGGTTTCAAAGTCTTGTCAGGGTGACAGATAAAAAGTAAATGAATAAACAATAAGATAAGTGCAAATAGTTGTAAGTGCCTCTATAAAGAAAACAAAATAAGGTGATATGCTTCACTAAAGAGCGACAGAGGGGGAATTCCCCAGCAGTCCAGTGGTTAGGACTCTGCGCTCTCACTGCCAAGGGCCTGGGTTCAATCCCTGGTTGAGGAACTAAGATCCCACAAGCCACGTGGCTCAGCCGGGGAAAGAAAAAAAAAAGAAGAGCGACAGAGTGACGTTATTTTATTTTATTTATTTATTTTTTTTATTTATTTTTTTTTTTTTTGCGGTATGCGGGCCTCTCACTGTTGTGGCCTCTCCCGTTGCGGAGCACAGGCTCCGGACGCGCAGGTCTAGCGGCCATGGCTCACGGGCTTAGTTGCTCCGCGGCATGTGGGATCTTCCCGGGCCAGGGCACGAACCCGTGTCTCCTGCATCGGCAGGCGGATTCTCAACCACTGCGCCACCAGGGAAGCCCAGAGTGACGTTATTTTAGATGAGAGTGGCCAGAGAAGGCCTCCCTGAGAAAGTGACGCTGAAGATGGGGACTAAACTAGGAGCCAGTCATGTTTATACAAAACCACCTTAAATTTTTTATGAAACAATACAGAGAACATGCAATTAAACTGTAACAGCACGTACAGCAGGTCAGGACAGAGTCTATGAAGATACAGAGATATCACAGAAGAAGAGGTCTTAAAGAGTTTGGCTCCTTTAGGAAACGGTACACAGAAAAGGGATACAGGATGAGCTGAATTAAAGCCCAAGGTACCTACAAGTATAGATAAGACCCATCATTTCAAATAAACAATCAGGAAGGAGAGAACAGACTTTGCAATTTCCAAGAAAAAGTCAAAAGCAGTGTCCCAGCATCCATTATAGGCAGAAAGTCTCAGGTCGAAGGCTTTGATTCCAATAACTGGAATTCCTGGAAGAGTGGGCAGTCAACTCAAGCAGCTCAGTGGAGATTCTAAGAGGTATACTCTCTGTCTCTGTTGAAAGTCTCTGCTAAGCATGTGTGGCACAGGGTATCTGCTTAGAGTGAGTTCAACATAATTCATGCTTCCCCTTTCATAGAGTTGTTCCCAAGAAGCAGCTGCCTACCAGAGACTACATTACCCAGCTCTCTTGCATCTGAGACTAAATAACTGGCTCACCAATGAAATGTGAATGCAAAGGAGGTATCACTTCGGAGCCAGGGGAGTTAAGAAGAGGATGTACTTTCTCCACCCTCTCATTCCATCTGCCTGTTGGATGCAGAGAACTTAGGGGCACTTAGGGAATGGCAGAGCCATATAAGAAGAGACTGGGTCTCTGACTTACCACATAAAAGGATGTCACCTGCTGACACCCAAAATACTCACACTGGGCTACTATGTGATTAAGAAATAAACTATTGTAATAAGCCATTGAAATTCTGGGGTTTGCTACAGCAACTTACATTATGCTAACAGGTCAACAAGGATTGCAGAAACAGAGAAGCCTAATAATGCTAGGAGCCAAAAAATTAACTTTAGTAGAAAGTTGGCCAAGGTAAAAGAAAGACTGACAAATATATGCTAATGAATGACATACCTCATATTCTGGTCCAAAGCCAGCATAGCCACAGAACCTCCCAGAGAGTCTCCAGAGATAAGGGATTCCTCCAAAGAGAAGAATAAGCTATAAAACAAAGCACATGTTGGTCACATTGAAGCAGTACTAGAAACTATCATATGAAAGTATGTTAAAAAAAAGAGAGATCTTATTTCGGATAAAATATGCATTTAGACAGATACAAACCAATTGAGATACTAAGTTTAGACTGTTAAAACATTTTTGCCTGTACACTTTATATGGATGAACTGTATGATTTGTTAATTTACCTCAATAAAGCTGTTTAGAGGAAAAAAAATTTTTGCCTAAAGATCACAAAAGACCTTAATAATCAGGAACTAAGCTTAGAAAGGCTAAGCAACGTGTCAAAAATCCCACAGCTAACAAGTGAAAGAAATGGAATTTGAGCCAGGCTTTATGGCTCCATAGCTGGCTTTTCCTTGAAAGGAAATAGCCTCTTGGTTAGGACAAAGTATTAGTATCGGTATAAGTAGAGAGTCATGTCCACTTACCATTTTGGGGGACAGAATGGGCTATCAGAGCCTTCTCTGGGTCAGGAAAAAGTAAATCCTGAGGTAGGAGTCAGGGTATCATAGGAGTAAGGCACATTCTCAGCACCACCCTTTGTCTTGGGCAGATAAAGCGAACACAGATATTCACCAAACCAACAAGACATATGAATGAGGGAGCAACTCTTAAAATGTGAAAAGAATACATGCTTACAAAACATGACTTCTCACAACAGATACCAAGTTCGTGGAATCATTTTGCCCAGAGGAGTCAACGTACTGTTTCTTCACTTGTGGAGCCCCGGGAACACAATGATCACACTCCTTGGTTAGAAGCACAATATTCCCATCCATTCAGACAATGGTTCCTTGTGGCTTTGAGGGTTTTGGGCACTATCATATATTTCTTAGGTGTCCTTCCAATCTACTTTCCATTTTTATATATGTATCCATAAATAATAAAGCGGTTTACCTAAGCTTTTTAAGAAAAAAAAATACACACACACACACACACACACACACACACACACACACGGACTTCCCTGGTGGCACAGTGGTTAAGAATCAGCCTGCCAATGCAGGGGACGAGGGTTTGAGCCCTGGTCTGGGAAGATCCCACATGCCACGGAGCAACTAAGCACGTGCGCCACAACTAATGAGCCTGCGCTCTCAGCCCACGAGCCACAACTACTGAGCCTGCATGCCACAACTACTGAAGCCCGAGCACCTAGAGCCCGTGCTCCGTAACAAGAGAAGCCACTGCAATGAGAAGCCTGCACACCACAATAAAGAGTAGCCCCTGCTTGCCGCAACTAGAGAAAGTCCGCGCGCAGCAATGAAGATGCAACGCAGCCAAAAATAAATAAATTTTTTTAATTAAAAAAAATATATATATATATACATATAAATGACATCACATTGTATTTATCATTCTACAACTCACTTTTTACACTCTACATCTTTTTAGACCAATATATGGTGAGTTTTAACTTTATTTGGCATTATCAGCTTTTTCTTTAAAGTGTTCACATCAATTTACACTCCCATTAGCCATACTTGAGCATTTCTATTTCCCCACAATCACACTCATACTTGATGCAATTCATCTCTTAGACTTTTACCAGTATGCAGGGGATTGATACAATACCATGGGTTGCAAATATGGTCTCTGCACAGCAGCAGCAGCATCGTTGGGAATATGTTAGAAATGCAAAGTCTCAGCCTCCACTCCAGAACTACTGAATCAGAAACTGGAAGTGGGGCCCAAGAGTCAGTCTCCAGTTAAATGTGATGTACACCAAAGTTTGAAAATCACTGTTTTAATAGACTGCCTTTTTAAAGGCCCCTTAACTCTACATCCAGCTATTTCTACTTTACTTTAACTAACTCAATCTTGGATATAAACTGTTTTCCCAGAAGACACGTTTTGGCACCACTGTATGTGGTATATGCTCCACTTGTTGAACTAATTGACTTGGGATGGCATTTCCTTCATCCTATTCTCAATACTAATAAATAATGCAGAATTCAGGATTTATAATGCTTTGGGGGAAAGGCTGGAACACCTACTACTAAAAGTCCAGCATTTTTTAAAAATTTATTTTTGGCTGCGTTGGGTCTTCTTTGCTGCATGTGGGCTTTCTCTAGTTGCAGCGAGTGGGGGCTACTCTTCGTTGTGGTGCGCAGGCTTCTCATTGCAGTGGCTTCTCTTGTTGCGGAGCATGGGCTCTAGGCACTCGGGCTTCAGTAGTTGTGGCTCGCGGGCTCTAGAGTGCAGGGTCAGTAGTTGTGATGCACGGGCTTAGCTGCTCCACAGCATGTGGGATCTTCCCGGACCAGGGCTTGAACCCGTGTTCCCTGCATTGGCAGGTGGATTCTTAACCACTGCACCACCAGGGAAGTCCCAGAAGTCCAGCTTTTAAGTAAGTATCAAGGGTACCTTTAATATGAACTTTGAATGCATTTATGAATGCATTTGGAAACTGCTATTGTAAACTTGCTTAGCATGCTTTGGGGAATTAAAAAACACGGTGAACAGTAAAGTTTCTCTGTATTGATAGGATGTCCTGTAAAAGGAACTAATGATACCTAAAAAAACAAGTCCTGTGCTTCCACATATATTATTTCACTAAAGTCTTGAGAAGCAGGCAGGGCAGGGAGCATAGTCATCTCGATTTTACAGATAAGGCAACTGAAACTCAGAAATGTTAAAGTAACTTGCCCAGAGAAACCCAGTGACTAAGTAATTGCTATGTTTTGAGTACTATACTAATTGCTTCATTACATTATCTTACTCAGTCCCTGCCACAAAACATATGAAATATGGTTTAATATCTATCTTCTTCTCATCTTAAAGAGGAGAAAAAATGAGACTCAAAGAGGCTAAACTGCTGACTCAGAAACAAGCAGAAATTGGAGAAGCTACAATTTGAACTTTTCTACTCTGCCCTACTCTACTTCCCAGCCATTCCATTTCTTGAGAGGCCTCTTTATTGACACCTATGAGATATCAGGAAAGTTTGTCTCAGAAAGGGGGGACATTTTATCTCTGGGTGCTCTATCACATTTGTGTGAACAGTGGCATCTGTAATTGGTCACAAAAGCCTCTTATGTTCCCTCAGGTAGAAAGCACCATGGCCAAAAAAAGTCTAAATTAATCTTTGCACTTGTTCTTTGTGACCAAAGCTTACAAACCAATTAATTTTAATCAACACAAAATAGGAATTAATGAAATTGTTTTCAAACAGAACAGGATTTCAAAGTAACACAAAATACTTCCTATCTAATGGCAAATGTAGTTTACTAATTTCCCAAGGATAAATTTAGCACATTCATTTTGCAGGCCCTAGAGTTTCAAGAATGGTTTCTTGGGCTTCCCTGGTGGCGCAGTGGTTGAGAGTCCGCCTGCCGATGCAGGGGACACGGGTTCGTGCCCCGGTCCGGGAAGATCCCACATGCCGTGGAGCGGCTGGGCCCGTGAGCCATGGCCGCTGGGCCTGAGCCTCCAGAGCCTATGCTCTGCAATGGGAGAAGCCGCAGCGGTGGGAGGCTCGCGTACCAAAAAAAAAAAAAAAAAAAAAAAAAAGAATGGTTTCTTCTGTGTAATTTTAAAGACTCAGAAGAGCAGAGTTTGAAATTTAGTTCTCCCATTTAGCAGTGAGTGTCACCTGGCCATTGTATAGGCAAGCCATTTAATTTCTCTGAGTCTTTGCTTTAATCACACTAGTCTTAGTATTCAATATTTGTCAATGCAAATTTTGTGAATAACTAGACAATTTTTTAATCATTTAACAAAGCTACAAACAGCCAGTTTCTTCTCTTTAAGTGAGGAAGCAATTATGGTAGCCAATCTCAATTATTTTTACATGTCTGTATCTTCGCCATAAGCTTCTTTGCCTTAAATACCTGCTGCAAACATTTTTACTGCATAACCAAATGGCTGTAAGGAAATTTTGCTGTGAAAGATAAAACAACTGGTTGACAGTTTTGGGGTTGACAGTTTGGTTTCAACTGGTTAGCATATCCTCCAGTTAGCGATGTTATTGATGGCTTTATTGAGCTGACAGATGATTTGCCCCAAGAGTTGGTTTCTTACTTTGAAACACACTACTTTGGAGGAGAAAGAGGTCTCAAAGGTGCAGAGTTGAACCCACATTTCCCATAGAGCTTCGGAACGTCTATCAGTGGACATATGACTACATACCAAGAACGAACTATGGTATAGAGGCTATCACAATGCAATACAGAGCTCAGTTACAAATATGCCTCCTAGTATTTGAAAACTGATACTTCTCTTAACAAAGGAAGAAGTTTTAGCAAAAAAGAAAAAGTGCTATGCTGAACGATGAGACAAATCAACAAGAAAAAAATTGTATAAAATACTATGAACAGAAGACTTGGAAGACAAGCGCTTAGGTACAATTCACAAAATAAAATCAGTTATTTGCACAGTATTGTCATGAATCCACAGACATTTTAAATGTATTCAAATGTTTTGTATTTTGCGATAAAGTCTTTTTAATTCTGTTATTCATTTTATGTGTTTGTCCTTTTTAATGTCCCTCTTTTATTTTTCATTATTTTATCTTTTACTGCAAAATTGCCTTACAGTCAATTGGTTATGTGGTGAAAATGCTTGCAGCAAAGCTGTCTACAGCAAACATGCTTACAGTGAAAGTACCTACAACCTTATTTTCAATTTAGGAATCTTTCTCTTAGTGGTACTGAGGGACCTAAAAGAGTTCTGGAGGAATTATGACAGAGCATTTTTCAAAAAGAATATAAAATCAAGCCATGCAAAGACATGGGAGACTCTTAAGTGCATATTTCTAAGTGAAAGAGGCCAATTTGAAAAGGCTATAAACTATATGATTCCAACTATATAACATTTTGGAAAAGGCAAAACTATGGGAATGATAAAAAGATGAGTTGTTGCCGAGGATTAGCGGGGAGGCAGGGATGAATAGGCAGAGCACAGAGGATTTTTAGGACAGTGAAGCTATTCTGTACGGCACTGTAATGGTGAATACAAGTCATTATATTTCTGTCCAAACCTATAGAATGGAAAACGCCAAAGGCAATGGTAATGTAAACTATGGATTTTGAGTTATAATGATATGTCAGTGTAGGTTCATCCATTCTAACAAATGTACCACTGTGACTCGGGACATTGACAGTGGGAGAGTTCTGCGCATATGTGGGGGCATGGGGTGTATGGGAACGCTCTGTACTTTCTGCTCAAATTTGCTGTCAACCTAAAACTGCTCTAAAAGTTTACAGAAGAGAGAAGATGGCGGAAGAGTGAGACGTGGAGATCACCTTCCTCCCCACAGATACATCAGAAATACATCTACACGTGGAACTGCTCCTACAGAACACCCACTGAACGCTGGCAGAAGACCTCAGACCTCCCAAAAGGCAAGAAACTCCCCCACATACCTGGGTAGGGCAAAAGAAAAAAGAATTAACAGAGACAAAAAAATAGGGACGGGACCTGCACCAGTGGGAGGGAGCTGTGAAGGAGGAAAGGTTTCCACACACTAGAAGCCCCTTCGCGGGCAGAGACTGCGGGTGGCAGAGGGGGAAGCTTCAGAGCTATGGAGGAGAGCTCAGTAACAAGGTGCGGAGGGCAAAGTGGAGAGGTTCCCGCACAGAGGATCTGTGCCGACCAGCACTCACCAGCCCGAGGCTTGTCTGCTCACCCGCTGGGGCAGGTGGGACTGGGAGCTGAGGCTCGGCTTCGGTCAGATCGAAGGGAGAGGACTGGTGGTGTGAACACAGCCTGAAGGGGTTAGGCACCACGGCTAGCCGGGAGGGAGTCCTAGCTGGGAGGGAGTCCGGGAAAATTCTGGAGCTGCCGCAGAGACAAGAGACTTTTTCTTGCCTCTTTGTTTCCTGGTGCGCGAGGAGAGGGGATTAAGCGCACCGCTTAAAGGAGCTCCAGAAATGGGCGCGAGCCACGGCTATCAGTGCGGACCCCAGAGACCAGCATGATAATCTAAGGCTGCTGCTGCTGCCGCCACCAAGAAGCCTGTGTACAAGCACAGTTCACTATCCCCACCTCCCCTCCCGGGAGCCTGTGCAGCCCGCCACTGCCAGGGTCCCGTGATACAGGGACAACTTCCCCGGGAGAACGCACGGCGCGCCTCAGGCTGGTGCAACATCACGCTGTCCTCTGCCGCTGCAGGCTCGCCCCGCATCTGTACACCTCCCTCCCAACTCCAGCCTGAGTGAGCCAGAGCCCCGAATCAGCTGCTCCTTTAACCCTCTCTTGTTTGAGCGAAGAGCAGAGACCCTCAAGCGACCTATACGCACAGGCGGGGCCAAATCCAAAACTGAATCCCAGGAGCTGTTCGAACAAAGAAGAGAAAGGGAAATCTCTCCCAGCAGCCTCAGAAGCAGCAGATTAAAGCTCCACAATCAACCTGATGTACCCTGCATCTGTGGAATACCTGAATAGACAACGAATCATCCCAAATTGAGGAGGTGGACTTTGGGAGCAAGATATATTATTTTTCCCCCCTTTTTTTCTTTTTGTGAGTGTGTATGTGTATGCCTCTGCGTGAGAATTTGTCTGTATAGCTTTGCTTTCACCATTTGTCCTAGGATTCTGACCGTCCTGTTTTTTGTTTTGTTTTTTACTTTAAAAATTTTTTCTTCTTAATAATTATTTTGGGCTTCCCTGGTGGTGCAGTGGTTGAGAATCCACCTGCCGATGCAGGGGACACAGGTTCGTGCCCCGGTCCGGGAAGATCCCACATGCCGTGGAGCAGCTGGGTCCGTGAGCCATGGCCGCTGAGCCTGTGCGTCCGGAGGCTGTGCTCCGCAATGGAAGAGGCCACGACAGTGAGAGGCCCGCGTACACACACAAAAAAAATAAATAAAATAAAATTATTTTTAATTTTAATAACTTTATTTTATCCGACTTTATTTTATCCTCTTTCTTCCTTCCTTCCTCCCTCCCTCCCTCTCTCTTTCTTTCTTTCTTATTTTTTCTCCCTTTTATTCTGAGCCGTGTGGATTAAAGGCTCTTGGTGCTCCAGCCAGGCGTCAGGGCTGTGCCTCTGAGGTGGGAGAACCAACTTCAGGACACTGGTCCACATGAGACCTCCCAGCTCCACATAATATCAAACGGCGAAAATCTCCCAGAGATCTCCATCTCAACACCAAGACCCAGCTTCACTCAACGACCAGCAAGCTACAGTGCTGGACACCCTATGCCAAACAACTAGCAAGACAGGAACACAGCCCCATCCATTAGCAGAGAGGCTGCTTAAAATCATAATAAGGCTACAGACACCCCAAAACACACCACCAGACATGGACCTACCCACCAGAAAGACAAGATCCAGCCTCATCCACCAGGACACAGGCACTAGTCCCCTCAACCAGGAAACCTACTCAACCTACTGAACCAACCTTAGCCACTGGGGACAGACACGAAAAACAACGGGAACTATGAACCTGCAGCCTATGAAAAGGAGACCCAAAACACAGTAAGATAAGCAAAATGAAAAGACAGAAAAACACACAGCAGATGAAGGAGCAAGGTAAAAACCCACCAGACCTAACAAATGAAGAAGAAATAGGCAGTCTACCTGAAAAAGAATTCAGAATAATGATCGTAAAGATGATCCAAAATCTTGGAAATAGAATAGAGAAAATGCAAGAAACATTTAACAAGGACCTAGAGGAACTAAAGAGGAAGCAAGCAACGATGAACAACGCAATAAATGAAATTAAAAATACTCTAGATGAGATCAATAGCAGAATAACTGAGGCAGAAGAACGGATAAGTGACCTGGAAGATAAAATAGTGGAAATAACTACTGCAGAGCAGAATAAAGAAAAAAGAATGAAAAGAACTGATGACAGTCTCAGAGACCTCTGGGACAACATTAAACGCACCAACATTCAAATTATAGGGGTCCCAGAAGAAGAAGAGAAAAAAGGGACTGAGAAAATATTTGAAGAGATTATAGTTGAAAACTTCCCTAATATGGGAAAGGAAATAGTTAATCAAGTCCAGGAAGCACAGAGAGTCCCATACAGGATAAATCCAAGGAGAAACACGCTAAGACACATATTAATCAAACTGTCAAAAATTAAGTACAAAGAAAACATATTAAAAGCGGCAAGGGAAAAACAACACACAAGGGAATCCCCATAAGGTTAACAGCTGATCTTTCAGCAGAAACTCTGCAAGCCAGAAGGGAGTGGCAGGACGTATTTAAAGTGATGAAGGAGAAAAACCTACAACCAAGATTACTCTACCCAGCAAGGATCTCACTCAGATTTGACGGAGAAATTAAAACCTTTACAGACAAGCAAAAGCTGAGAGAGTTCAGCACCACCAAACCAGCTTTACAACAAATGCTAAAGGAATTTCTCTAGGCAAGAAACACAAGAGAAGGAAAAGACCTACAAGAACAAACCCAAAACAATTAAGTAAATGGTAATAGGAACATACATATCAATAATTACCTTAAATGTAAATGGATTAAATGCTCCCACCAAAAGGCACAGACTGGCTGAATGGACACAAAAAGAAGACCCATATATATGCTGTCTACAAGCGACCCACTTCAGACCCAGGGAGACATACAGACTGAAAGTGAGGGGATGGAAAAAGATATTCCATGCAAATGGAAATCAGAAGAAAGCTGGAGTAGCAATTCTCATATCAGACAAAATAGACTTTAAAATAAAGACTATTACAAGAGACAAAGAAGGACACTACATAATGATCAAGGGATCAATCCATGAAGAAGATATAACAATAGTAAATACTTATGCACCCAACATAGGAGCACCTCAATACATAAGGCAAATACTAACAGCCATAAAAGGGGAAATTGACAGGAACACAATCATAGTAGGGGACTTTAACACCCCACTGTCACCAATGGACAGACCATCCTAAATGAAAATAAATAAGGAAACACAAGTTTTAAATGATACATTAAGCAAGATGGACTTAATTGATATTTGTAGGACATTTCATCCAAAAACAACAGAATACACATTTTTCTCAAGTGCTCATGGAACATTCTCCAGGATAGATCATATCTTGGGTCACAAATCTAGCCTTGGTAAATTTAAGAAAATTGAAATCGTGTCAAGTATCTTTTCTGAGCACAACGCTATGAGACTAGATATCAATTACAGGAAAAGATCTGTAAAAAATATAAACACATGGAGGCTAAACAATACACTACTTAATAACGAAGTGATCACTGAAGAAATCAAAGAGGAAATCAGAAAATACCTAGAAACAAATAACAATGGAGACATGATGACCCAAAACCTATGGGAGGCAGCAAAAGCAGTTCTAAGAGGGGAGTTTATAGCAATACAATCCTACCTTAAGAAACAGGAAACATTTCAAATAAACAACCTAACCTTGCACCTAAAGCAATTAGGGAAAGAAGAACAAAAAAACCCCAAATTTAGCAGAAGGAAAGAAATCATAAAGATCAGATCAGAAATAAATGAAAAAGAAATGAAGGAAACAATAGCAAAGATCAATAAAACTAAAAGGTGGTTCTTTGAGAAAGTAAACAAAATTGATAACCCATTAGCCAGACTCATCAAGAAAAAAAGGGAGAAGACTCAAATCAATAGAATTAGAAATGAAAAAGGAAAAGTAACAGCTGACACTGCAGAAATATGAAAGATTATGAGAGATTACTACAAGCAACTCTATGCCAATAAAATGGACAAGCTGGAAGAAATGGACAAATTCTTAGAAATGCACAACCTGCTGAGACTGAACCAGGAAGAAATAGAAAATATGAGCAGACCAATCACAAGCACTGAAATTGAAACTGTGATTTTAAATCTTCCAACAAACAAAAGTTCAGGATCAGATGGCTTCACAGGCGAATTCTATCCAACATTTAGAGAAGAGCGAACACCTATCCTTCTCAAACTCTTCCAAAAGATAGCAGAGGGAGGAACACTCTCAAACTCATTCTATGAGGCCACCATCACCCTGATACCGAAACCAGACAAAGACGTCACAAAGAAAGAAAACTACAGGCCAGTATCACTGATGAACATAGATGCAAAAATCCTCAACAAAATACTAGCAAACAGAATCCAACAGCACATTAAAAGGCTCATACACCATGATCAAGTGGGGTTTATCCCAGTAATGCAAGGATTCTTCAATATATGCAAATCAATCAACATGATACACCATATCAACAAACTGAAGGAGAAAAACCATATGATCATCTCAATAGATGCAGAGAAGTCTTTTGACAAAATTCAACACCCAATTATGATAAAAACCCTGCAGAAAGTAGGCATAGAGGGAACTTACCTCAACATAATAAAGGCCATATATGACAAACCCACAGCCAACATCATCCTCAATGGTGAAAAACTGAAACCATTTCCACTAAGATCAGGAACAAGACAAGGTTGTCCACTCTCACCACTCTTATTCAACATAGTTTTGGAAGTTCTAGCCACAGAAATCAGAGAAGAAAAAGAAATAAAAGGAATCCAAATTGGAAAAGAAGAAGTAAAGCTGTCACTATTTGCAGATGACATGATACTATACATAGAGAATCCTAAAGATGCTACCAGAAAACTACTAGAGCTAATCACTGAATTTGGTAAAGTACCAGGATACAAAATTAATGCACAGAAATCTCTGGCATTCTTATAGACTAATGATGAAAAATCTGAGAGTGAAATTAAGAAAACACTCCCATTTACCATTGCAACAAAAAGAATAAAATATCTGGGAATAAACCTACCTAAGGAGACAAAATACCTGTATGCAGAAAATTATAAGACACTGATGAAAGAAATTAAAGATGATACAAATAGATGGAGAGATATACCATGTTCTTGGGTTGGAAGAATCAACATTGTGAAAATGACTCTACTGCCTAAAGCAATCTACAGATTCAATGCAATCCCTATCAAACTACCACTGGCATTTTTTACAGAACTAGAACAAAAAAATTCACAATTTGTATGGAAACACAAAAGACCTCGAATAGCCAAAGCAATCTTGAGAACGAAAAATGGAGCTGGAGGAATCAGGCTCCCTGACTTCAGACTATACTACAAAGCTACAGTAATCAAGAAAATATGGTACTGGCACAAAAACAGAAATATAGATCAATGGAACAGGATAGAAAGCCCAGAGATAAACCCATGCACATATGGTCACCTTATCTTTGATAAAGGAGGCAAAAATATACAGTGGAGAAAAGACAGCCTCTTCAATAAGTGGTGCTGGGAAAACTGGACAGGTACATGTAAAAGTATGAAATTAGAACACTCCCTAACACCATACACAAAAATAAACTCAAAATCGGTTAAAGACCTAAACCTAAGGCCAGACACTATCAAACTCTTAGAGGAAAACATAGGCAGAACACTCTATGACATAAATCACAGCAAGATCTTTTTTGACCCACCTCCTAAAGAAATGGAAATAAAACCAAAAATAAACAAATGGGACCTAATGAAACTTAAAAGCTTTTGCACAGCTAAGGATACCATGAACAAGACCAAAAGACAACCCTCAGAATGGGAGGAAATATTTGCAAATGAAGCAACTGACAAAGGATTAATCTCCAAAATTTACAAGCAGCTCAGGCAGCTCAATAACAAAAAAACAAAAAACCCAGTCCAAAAATGGGCAGAAGATCTAAACAGACATTTCTCCAAAGAAGATATACAGATTGCCAACAAACACATGAAAGAATGCTCAACATCATTAATCATTAGAGAAATGCAAATCAAAACTACAATGAGATATCACCTCACACCGGTCAGAATGGCCATCATCAAAAACTCTAGAAACAATAAATGCTGGAGAGGGTGTGGAGAAAAGGGAACACTCTTGCACTGTTGGGAATACAAATTGAAACAGCCACTATGGAGAACAGTATGGAGGTTCCTTAACTACAAATAGAACTACCATATGACCCAGCAATCTCACTACTGGGCATATACCCTGAGCAAACCATAATTCAAAATGAGTCATGGGGCTTCCCTGGTGGCGCAGTGGTTGAGAATCCGCCTGCCGATGCAGGGGACACGGGTTCGTGCCCCGGTCCGGGAAGATCCCACATGCCGCGGAGCGGCTGGGCCCGTGAGCCATGGCCGCTGAGCCTGCGCGTCCGGAGCCTGTGCTCCGCAACGGGAGAGGCCACAACAGTGAGAGGCCCGCGTACCGCTAAAAAAAAAAAAAAAAAAAAAAAAAAAGAGTCATGTACCAAAATGTTCATTGCAGCTCTATTTACAATAGCCAGGACATGGAAGCAACCTAAGTGTCCATCATCGGATGAATGGATAAAGAAGATGTGGCACATATATACAATGGACTATTACTCAGCCATAAAAATAAATGAAATTGAGTTATTTGTAGTGAGGTGGATGGACCTGGAGTCTGTCATACAGAGTGAAGTAAGTCAGAAGGAGAAAAACAAATACCGTATGCTAACACATATATATGGAATCTAAGAAAAAAAATGTCATGAAGAGCCTAGGGGTAGGAAAGGAATAAAACACAGACCTACTAGAGCATGGACTTGAGGATATGGGGAGGGGGAAGGGTAAGCTGTGACAAAGAGAAAGAGTGGCATGGATATATATACACTACCAAATGTAGGGTGGATAGCTAGTGGGAAGCAGCCGCATGGCACAGGGAGATCAGCTAGGTGGTTTGTGACCACCTAGAGGGGTGGGATAGGGAGGGTGGGAGGGAGGGAGACGCAAGAGGGAAGAGATATGGGAACATATGTATATGCATAACTGATTCACTTTGTTGTAAAGCAGAAACTAACACACCATTGTAAAGCAATTATACTCCAGTAAAGAAGTTAAGAAAATAGTTTATTTTTTAAAAAGAATATATACCCATTTTTCGTTAATATAAACTTCTGGATTCTATTCATGTTTATATCACTTTATATTCCAATATTTTGTAGTCCTTAAAAATTTCAACAAGGGATTTCCCTGGTGGCACAGTGGTTGGGAGTCCACCTGCCAATGCAGGGGACACGGGTTCGAGCCCCGGTCCAGGAAGATCCCATGTGCCAAGGAGCAACTAAACTAAGCCCGTGCACCACAACTACTGAGCCTGTGCTCTAGAGCCCGCGAGCCACAACTACTGAAGCCTGCATGCCTAGAGCCTGTGCTCCGCACCAAGAGGAGCCACCGCAATGAGAGGCCCAAGCACCTCAACAAAGAGTAGCCCCCATTCGCCCCAACTAGAGAAAGCCTGCGCAGCAACGAAGACTCAATACAGCCTAAAATAAATAAATAAATAGATAAATTTTTTTAAAAATTCAACAAAATATAACAACTTATTTTTTTTGCCTAATGAAATAAGTATAGTATGGTGGTTTGGCTCAGTTAAATATATGATAGATATGTAGAATTACTTACATTTCAGAATGACACAATGGTGCTGAATTTTAAACTAAGTTTTATAAATGGAGTATTAGACCTGTCTTTAAATGTTTACTGCATGTTCCAGTTATTTATTGCTGTTAGTAAACCACCCCAAAACTTAAAGTAAATAAATAAGTAAAAGAGTTCTGGAGGAATAGTGATGATAATCATGCTTATGATGACAGAAAACACAATAGCCAATGCTTCTGGAGCACTTACAGCAGATCCAGCACTATTCTAAGCATCCTACATATATTAACTAATTTTCAATCCTCTCACCAACACTATGAATGAGGAACTATTATTACCATACAATTTTAACAGAAAACCGAGGCACAGAAATGTGGAGTGACTTGCTTGAGGTGTCATAGCTGGTATGGTACAGCTGAGACTCAAACTCAAGCCACCTGAGTTCAGAGTCAGCTCTCAACCTCAACGCCATGCACTTTCAATTGTTCTTAGGGGTAGAAAACCAAGAACTGGTCTGCGGTGGCAGGGGGAATCTTACTCATTTTATGTGTAAAGCACATATATATACATATATATATATATGTATATGTATATATATATATATATGTGTGTGTGTGTGTATATATATATATATATGTATACATACAGTATAGAAACAGACATACAGTATATCTCTGGTATTAAAATTTCATGGAGGGGCAACTAGGAAAATTGGCTAAAAAGGTACCAGGGTCAGGGCCCAGAGGAGATCATGAAAAGAAGACTGAGAAACATGGCTCTGTACTTTACAGCCTCTCTTCTTTTAGCACGGGGGAAGACTGGCTCTTTTTTACTAAGTAAAAATTATCTGTCACTCATTATTTCAATCAATACATATGAATTATGTGCTTATTATATGTCAGGTACTAGGTATAAAATGATGAACAAGACTTTAAAGTACCCTATCTTTAGGGAACTACCAGTCTGTCAGCTAAACAGGCAAATTCAATACAATATGCTAAGTACTCTGATAGGAATAATGATGGGATGCTACTTTATCCAGACTTGAGGGATGGGGAAGTTTCAGACGGTTTCTTAGAAGAGATGATGTCTCAGCTGGATCCTAATGGAACAGTAGGGATTTATCAGGCCCCAGTGAGAGAGTGGAGATGAAGAGGGAGAGGAAGGGCACCCCAGACAGAGATACCAGCATGTGAAAAGACTCAAGGTCAAAAGAAACCAAGCTGGGTATGAGATGGACAATAAAGAAGCGGAAAGAATTTGGGAGGAGGAATAAAAAGATGAGGCTCGGGCTTCCCTGGTGGCGCAGTGGTTGAGAATCCGCCTGCCGATGCAGGGGACACGGGTTCGTGCCCTGGTCCGGGAAGATCCCACATGCCGCGGAGCGGTTGGGTCCGTGAGCCATGGCCGCTGAGCCTGCGCGTCCGGAGCTTGCTCCGCAATGGGAGAGGCCACAACAGTGAGAGGCCCGCGTACCAGATTAAAAAAAAAAAAAAAAGATGAGGCTCAAGTAAGCAACTGCCAGGTTAAAAGGACCTCATAAAGCGTGCCAAGAAATTTGGACTTTACCCTGAAGGAAACAGCGGGCCAGCAAAAGGTTTTATGTAGGAGAATAACAGGATCAGAATCGTGTTTGAGGATTCCTTGGGCTACAATGTAGAGGACAGGTTACAGAGTTGAGAGGCAGGAAGAGGAGATGGGATTGCTACAAGAATAACTTACAACGAAATGTTATTTTTTGAGACTTCACTGGTGGTCCAATGTGTAAGACTCTGTGCTCCCAATCCAGGGAGCCCAGGTACAATCCCTGGTCAGGGAACTAGATCCCACATGCCTCAACTAAGAGTTTGCATGCTGCAACTGAAAGATCTCACACGTTGCAAGGAAGATCCGGCACGCAGCAATGAAGATCCCACGTGCCCCAGCACAGCCAAATAAATAAATATTTTTTAAAAGAAGTTATTTTTCATACCTGGCCTCAGGGTGACAGTTACCATATTCTACAGTTTTCAACTGCCTAAACAGTTATGTTTCTGCCTCTTTTGCTCCACACTCATTACCATCAATAACAAAGGTTAAGAAAGCATTCTGGGGGGCTTCCCTGGTGGCGCAGTGGTTGAGAGTCCACCTGCCGATGCAGGGGACACGGGTTTGTGCCCCAGTCCGGGAGGATCCCACATGCCACGGAGAGGCTGGGCCCGTGAGCCATGGCCGCTGAGCCTGCGCGTCCGGAGCCTGCACTCCACAACGGGAGAGGCCAAAACAGTGAGAGGCCCGTGTACCACAAAAAAAAAAAAAAAAAAAGAAAGAAAAAAGAAAGCTTTCTGGGATTTGTATTGTAGGTGTGGTACCCTCTTTTGTGTCACAAAAGTACAAAAATGAAAATAAACATTCCAAAGTATAAAATAAGTTGACAGACTGTCTCCCCAAGAAGTAAATTACTCACAGTGCCTTCAATCTCTGAATAGAGTCCTGACCAGAAGCTGAAAGTACTTTTATCCAGCTGATACAGTCGAGATTTCTCAAATGTTTCTGAATCCATGATCTGTCCTAACTCCAGTGGTACATGAGTTGTTGTTTTATATATCCGTCTCTGAAATATTTTGAAGAAAACAACTTAAGGAAACAGTCAAGCTAACTCATTACTTATTACAATAGTCATTTACGATCAAACTTTGAATGGTTTATAACATTAACTTGTCACTTAAGCCTGTTGAATTTGCTTTATACATACACAAATACTGCGTTTGATGAAGTACACTGGCCACTAAAACAACTCGTGCAGGAAAGTAAAAGCACGAGAGAACCTGCAACTAATTAACTAGGTGAAATTAAAATCAAAGCTGTCACACATTTTGGTTTGCAGAGGTAAACCAAAATTGTAACATTACAAAGAGTACTACTCATTCCAGGTATAGCATACATCCTATAATATAGAAAATAAATTCATGGACAGAAGGAAGTAAATATGCTAATCATGAGTTTTAACAGATAATTTGGCTAGTCATTAAATTTGATTCTAGAAGCCAAATTAAGGGAAATTTGAGGAATGACAGAAACAGATCAGGTCTTCAAGAAAGACAAACTTTCTCGTTATACCAAATTCTAGAAAGTAATTTCAGCCCATGGTACATAATACAGAGAACAGATACCAAACAATATAATGGACAGCATTTTCTACAATGGTTTTACAATAAATCTCTATTCTCTATTTATTATTAGATACCTTACCAAACCCTTGATAAAGGGCATTACATTAAAGCATAACTGAAGAAAGAAGACATTATTGAAACGTAATTACTGTAACTAGGCTTATTATTAAAGTAAGACAAGTAGGTAGATGTTCAATACCCCATTTCCAATTTAGACAGTACATACTGTGTGCTTACTTTCTGCAAAGGATCTTCTCTAGGCCTACAGCATTCTGTACTAATGAAGCTATCTTAAGAGCTAGTCAGAGAACCTAGTGCTATACAGCTTAACACCTCTTTGAATATCCTGGACTAAAAAAACAAATCTAGATATAACCCAGACAATGACAGATATAGAAAAATTTTTAATTTTCAATTTAAACATTCATACAGAATGTAATCTGAGAGAAATTTGCAGAAGAAAAAGATTGTAGTGCTCAAGGAAAAGGTTCCAGCAGTTAAAAAAAGAAAGGCTTTCCTAACCATTAAGGTTGACTTGATTCAGTGCCAACACAGAATAAAACCAGCAGTGAAAGACTGCCATAAAGTGGTCAATTAAACTTCAAATCTATCTCATTTAAAAGTTCAGATCTCAGAAATTCCCTGGTGGTTCAGTGTTTAGGACTCCAAGCTTCTACTGCCCGCCAGGGTGGGAGAACTAAGATCCTGCAGGCCACATGGTGCGGCCAAAATAAATAAATAAAGTTCATATCTCTAATCCATCAAACTGTTAATTGTGATTATCTCCAGGGAACTGTTATTAAGTAACTTTCACTTTCTACTTTACTGTTTGAATAAAAACAATAAAGAAGCTTTTAAGAAAATGTTCTTTGGGCAAAAACAACATATACACTTTTTTTTCTTTCTTTTTTTTATTTTTTAAAGGGAAAAGAGTTCAGGTCTTTGGAAGGATTGAGAAAATCTTCATTTTCAGAAAATGGCTTCCCAGTGCTGTGGTTGAGCATGACACAAATATCATGGGGAAGTTGTGATTCTAAAATTTTAGTATCTTCTTTCTGAAGGTTTATGAGTTGCTGCCAAAAATAAAGGAAGTAAGTCTGGGCCCGAGAATCCTTAGGAAGCTGTGGGACAGGTACAAGAGCTCAGGCCTGAAAAGGCGGCAGCCCTGCCTTCCCTTTCACCAGACCCTAAGCGGCCTGGGGCCCGTGATCACGTTGCGGAAAACGTCCTGAGGCACCAGCTCCCCTCATGGCCTACCCCATCACCGGGCCAAGTTAGGAGGCTCAGAAGGGACCCATAAGGTCGAGGCCGGTGCTGGGGCCGCAGCAATCATCCAGGGACTTGGAGTCGAGACCGAGGCTGGCCGGGTGTCGGGGTCAGGTGGGCCCTGTCTAGGCTCACCTGCCGCCGTGCTAGGAAGGTCTCCCAAAGATACAGTGTCCAGGAGAAGAGCAACACGGCCCCGAAGATACGCTTCTCGGCCGACATCTCCCACATCGCGTCCAGCGGCGCCCACATCCCCATGACCACCCCGTTCCGCCGGCTCCTTCAGCGCGCACTGGTGCCACACCGACACCCGTCCCCTCAGAGCATCCCCGTAGTGCCACAGCGATATCCGTCCCTCCGGGAGCGCCTACACCGACACCCGTCCCATCCCACTCCCTCTGCTCAGCCCGCAGTGTTACACAGACACTCTTCCCCTGGCTGACGCTCCCTAGGGCCGCCTAGTGTCTGCAGGAACGGGATAAGCTCCGCCTTCCTCACTTCCGGCCCACAGTCCGAGTTCCGACCTCCGCCAGCCCCTGCTCGCCTGAGCTGCGTTGCACCGACATTCTTTCCCCTCGCCACCACGGCGTGTTCCTGTCGAGGGTCCGGCTTCCCTCCTGGGCTTGGCAGAGCCGCAGACTCTCCGCTTTCTAGCCTCCCGAGTGGCAATTTCTTCTCTTCGTTCCGGGGCTTGCCCTGGCTGGGCTGCAGCCTGCGCCGTTCTTTCCGCGGTCAGGACCACTGGTCTTAGGGCTAAGTGGGAACGGACAGAGTGGGCCGCCGGTCCGGCCCTGAGGTAGCTGGGAAGAACAGCAGAGGAGCCGCCTTCCCAGGCTCTAGAAATCATTCCTCTGAACTGGTGCTACTGACTGTGGTGTGTTCATCCCTGGGATACCTTAAGACTAAAGAGCGGGACTAGGCATTTTAAGTGTGTTTTGGCCTATATTGGGCTGTTCTGAATTCAGGCATATTAGAGAGTGGGTAATGAGTTTTGTTTTTGTTTTGAAGCCCTCGTGCAGCTTGCAGGTCTTAGTTCCCCCACCAGCGATTGAACCTGGGGCCACGGTAGTGAAAGCCCAGAATCCTACCCACTGGACCGCCAGGGAAGTCCCGTGGGCAACATTTTTTGTTTACTGAAATGGCAGGCAGCATTTTTTTTTTTTTTTGTCCACAAAACCAAAGAATTGATTAATATTCTAACAAAACTACCAGTATTATCATACATTAATGTGAGTAATATTTCTCGGCACCGTATCTAGTAATAAAATAAAATAAAATTGAAAGTGAACCCTGCTTATCTAACAGTAAGAAATAGTTATTCAGATACATGAATTAATTGGTGGAGAAGCCCCATCTATCTCACTGAGAGATGCATTTCCAGTAGAATTTTACCTTTTATGTTTATGTATTATCGAATTTGTAATCGTGTCAAAAGAGCAGCTACATGTTAAAGGTAATTGTAAAATTACTCAGTTCAGAAGAATTATTTCTAATACGTAGAGCCATACAATTACAGGAAAAAAATTTAAATTTTACTTTAATACATACATATTTTGATTGCAAAGATGTGATCAATAAAATGTTTTCAAACATAGAAAGTGTTGCCTTTGGATAATTTTATGGGGAAGTGGAACATAAATATAAGTTATAAAGGAACAGTGTAGAATTATCGAATGTTAAAGCGCTCATTCATGTACTTTTAAATGGGTGATGGTTATTCAATTGTTATGTAGATTCTGTTGGACACACTATGAAGAATGATATAACAGTTTTATCTTAAATTGTCATTATTTACAACTTGCCAGAATTTACATCCATTGCAACTATTTCAATTTATGATGAAAACTTTTAGATATCAACTTAAAAAATATGAGAGGATAAACATTTTTTCAGAATGCTCACTTGGACTATCACTGCTATGTCCTCTTCAGTCTTGTCTTCTCCTGTCTGGGTCCATCCAGCCTGCTGCAATTAGTCCAAATCCTCACAAAGCCCCTGCCACCCAAACTGTGTGGCTAAGGGCAGAGGTTTAGAGTCATTGTTTACGTTCTAGTCACAGCTGCACCACATATTAACAGCTTAACCCCTCTGTGCATTACTTCCTCATCAGTAAAATGAGAATAATAGTAATTACCCCCTCACACTGTGAGGATCAAATGAGAAAAATGTAAAACTCTTAGTCATGTATCTGGCTCTGAATAAGTGCCCAGTAAAGATTAGCTACTAGCTCACCATACTTGGGAGAATTACACCATAGCTGATCTGTCACCATGTGTCTGAGGAGATAAGGGATCAGGAAGCTGGTATGAGGTTTCTAAAAGTCAAAACTGGAATTCACTCATTTATTCAACAAAGACTGTGTGTCTGCTAAGTACCGGACAGGGTTCTAGGTGCTGGGGATATAGCAGTGAACCAAAGCCCCTTCCTCTCCTGAAACTTAACATTCTTAGTGGGCTAGGGTGGGTGAGGAGTTGACAGATAAGAAGCATATATGTAACAGTAAAAGCAGAGGAGGTAATAAGTGCTATGAAGAAAAAGCAGGGAAAGAGGGACGCAGTGTGTTGGCAGGGGCACTGTAAGATGGTCCAGGAAGACCTCTCAGGTTGTTACTCAAAGACTGGGTCACCTCTTGGTGGGTATCGAGCCAAAAAACACAACCAATGGGAATTCCCTGGCAGTCCAGTGGTTAGGACTCCGTGCTTTCACTGCCGAGGGCCTGGGTTCAGTCCCTAGTCGGGGAACTAAGATATTGCAAGCCGCGTGGCACAGCCAAAAACAAAAACAAAACAAAAGACACAACCTAGCCAAAGAGTGGGAGAAGGAAGGACTTACTACTTGCAGCAAGTAAGGAGAACACCAAGGATCTTTCCCAAAGCAGTGTCTCCCCGAACAGCAAAATTGGGGAAGTTTAAGCATATTCATGAAGGAGCTTGAGCAGAGGAGAATTCAGCATAGAACTGGGGCAAAGGTTGCCAGAGCCCAAGCTCTAGTTGACTGAAGTCATGAGGGTCAGAAAAGGTCAACATCATCATTCCTTAGGTTCCACCCAGTTTGGGACCTTTGCATGTAGTTGCCATCCTCACCTGGTGGGGACTTAAGTTCCTGAAGAACAGCTCAAAGATATGTACCAGATTGTTATAGGGCTCTGTTTTAGCGCTGAACTATTGTTTCTTTTCTTTCTTTCTTTCTTTTTGTTTTTTAACAGGTGTATAGTTGTTTTACAATGTTGTATTAGTTTCTACTGGACAGTGAAGTGGAGTTCCCTGTGCTATACAGCAGGTTCTCATTAATTATCTGTTTTATACATATTAGTGTATATACGTCAATCCCAATCTCCCAATTCATCCCACCTCTCTTCTCCCCCACTTGGTGTCCATATGTTTGTTCTCTACATCTGTGTCTCTATTTCTGCCTTGCAAACCAGTTCATCTGTACCATTTTTCTAGATTCCACAGATATGTGTTAATATACGATATTTTGAAGTATTGTTTCTTGACTGCTTTTCCTTTGTCGCCGCCTTCTTTTCTTCCCTTAAGCTCATTAATTACTGGGACCCGTTCAAGGGCAAGCATTGTGGCCAGGCTTAGATCACAAAATGGCTTAGGCCTAAAATGGCTTCTCTTATATCAAGAAAGCCATGCCTGGTTCTTTTTCTCTGGGGACCCCTACCCTATCTGCTTACAAGATTCGCTGACATTTGAGTACAGACCCAAAGAAAGTAAGAGAAGAAGCCAAGGCGTGTGGGTCTGGGAAAAGTGTGCTATGCACAGTGAACAGCAAGAGCAAAGACCCTGAGGTGTGACAATGCTTAGCATATTTGAGGAGTAGTAAGAGAGTGGGGAAAGAGTGGAAAAAATAAGAAGGAGGGGTATGCAGATCATGCTGTAATGCATAGTCTTTTAGTTAAGAACTTGACCTTTACTCAGAGGGAAATAATAAGCCATTGAAAGGTTTTGAGCAGAGAAGTAATATGATCTTTTCAGCTACTCTGTAGAGAATAAATTGAAAGGGGACACAGATGGAAGCAGGGAGTCCAGTTAGGAGGCCAATTCATAAATCCAGGTGAGACATGCTGGTGGCTTGGACTAGGGTGGTAGGGGTGGAGGGAGAAGGGAATCATGGAAAGTAATAACTTGTTCCCCTTTGCAGAAAGATAGTGTTAATAGATGGGGTGGTCTGTGTGGAGACTGACATGGGAGGCTCAAAACAGGCTATTGTCAGGGTTTTGCCAAAGAAGAGGTAAGGATGCTCCTCCCTAGAGTGGTGGCCACTGGTGTAAGGTAGTTCATCTACCCCATCTAACCTGAATGATAAAATGGCTCTCAAACCCTTTCCCTATTTTGCCTTGATTCTCTGTTTGCCAAGCATCCAAGATCTTTTAATTGATGCCTTGGACATAAGTGATCTGATCTCAAGAAAAGAATGACCCCCCCACTAGGAATGAATACTTGGTATCAATCTCTTATGATTGTGGGGAGAATCATGTATCTTTTCTGGCGAACTGAGGGCCAGGAACAAGGTGACCCCGAAACCGTGTAACTCAGATTGGGACTTGAACCCACCCCACGGTCTTTTAACTGAGATCACACCTGGTCTCAGGACTTAATGAAGCTCGGGTTCTTGATGTCTCATCGCAGAAAGAATTCAGTGAGAGACAAAGTGATAGGTAAGAAGTGGATTTATTTAGGGAGAAACATGCTCCACAGACAGTGTGGGCCATCTCAGAAGGTGAGAGTGACACCAGGGTATGGGGTTGTCAGTTGTTATAGGGGTGGGTAATTTCATAGGCTAATGAGTGGGAGGAGTATTCCAGCTAATTTTTGAATTTTATTTTATTTTTTTAAAACAGCAGGTTCTTATTAGTCATCATTTTATACGCATCAGTGTATACATGTCAGTCCCAATCTCCCAATTCATCACACCACCATCACCCACTCACATCACTTTCCCCCCTTGGTGTCCATACGTTTGTTCTCTACATCTGTGTCTCTATTTCTGCCCTGCAAACTGGTTCATCTGTACCATTTTTCTAGGTTCCACATATATGCGTTAATATATGATATTTGTTTTTCTCTTTCTGAGTTAACTTCACTCTTTATGACAGTCTCTAGATCCATCCACGTCTCAACAAATGACCCAGTTTGTTCCTTTTAATGCCTGAGTAATATTCCATTGTATATATGTACCACATCTTCTTTATCCATTCGTCTGTCGATGGGCATTTAGGTTGCTTCCATGACCTGGCTACTGTAAATAGTGCTGCAATGAACATTGGGGTGCATGTGTCTTTTTGAATTATGGTTTTCTCGGGGTATATGTCCAGTAGTGGGATTGCTGGGTCATATGGTAATTCTATTTTTAGTTTTTTAAGGAACCTCCATACTGTTCTCCATAGTGGCTGTATCAATTGACATTCCCACCAACAGTGCAAGAGGGTTCCCTTTTCTCCGCACCCTCTCCATCATTTGTTGTTTGTAGATTTTCTGATGATGCCCATTCTAACTGGTGTGAGGCGATACCTCATTGTAGGTTTTTAAAATTAATTAATTAATTAATTAATTAATTTTTATTTTTGGCTGCGTTGGGTCTTCGTTGCTGCATGCGGGCTTTCTCTGGTTGTGGCGAGCAGGGGCTACTCTTCATTGAGGTGTGCGGGCTTCTCATTGCGGCGGCTTCTCTTGTGGAGCACTTAAGGTCGGCCTTGGAACGGTCATGGTGCCTCTGGGTGTGTCATTTAGCACGCTGTATTACAGTGAGTGTATACTGAGGCTCAAGGTCTAGTGGAAGTCGACTTGTCTGCCATCTTGGACCTATTTGTTTCTAATCAGTTTATGTCGTGTCCTCGGGCTATGCCATTCTTTTAAACATTGTGCCCTGCCCCCTTCCCTCCGGTTTCAACCCCATCAGTTTCTTTTGCATCTAGCTTTTTCTTTCCTCTGTCTCCCACACAGGGTACCAAATCTATGTTACTCCCCCGTTTAAAAACCTTCACTGAGCCATTCCCAACAGTATGGCATGAACTTTAAGGCCCTTCATTACCTGACATCACTCTACTCTTCTAGACCTTCTTCTGACACTTTCCTTTGATATACCCCAGAGCGGTAACCAAGACAAGAAGACTGGAACTATGCATGAAAGCACTGATATTTAGCACAAAAAATTGAGACACTGACTTTAAAAGATTGCATGGCACTCCTTCAGCAGCACAGTTAAAAACCTTCCCACCTCCACTGTCAGATAATGCACATTGTTGATAACTCCCATCTGTTCTGTTCACATCGTAAATTAAAGCTGATTTGAGGATGAGGTTAGTGTGTCCTTCCCTGAAGCCAAAATCCTTCATTGTCGCTCTGGAAATAGGCAGTTCTCAGTCACCCTGAAACTCTCCTTGCCCTCCAAGTAAGCCATCCTCTTTTTCACATGGCTCTGTGGTAAGCCCACCAGCAAGGAATACTTTCCATTTCAGTGTCTGCCTGTGTAACCCCTTATGGGACAACTCAGTGTCACCTCCTCTGCCAAGGCTTTCCTGGCCCCACCCTGTATTCACCAGCCTGTTTTTGCACTACACAGTGAAGTCTCATCTTTGTTCAGGAGTTGCATTTTAACCCTCATGCACTGGACAAAAATTACGATCAGAAGTACCTGCAGAAATCCCTTAGGAAGATGTCACTTGTCCTGCCAACACCTTGGTTCTCTGTACACTGACGCCAAACAGAAATACAGAGACAGAGTTATGGAGGAGAAAGAAAAGAGTGGCTTTATTTCTTTGCCAGGCAGAGAGGGAACACTGCAGGCTAGTGCCTCAAGAACTGTGGCCCCCTCGTCCGGGGTATTGGTCAGAGGTATGGGATAAGGATCAAGGCAGCGACAGTCTTGCATTCTTCTTTCTTCAGCAAAGTTTCAAAAGGTGGGATTGCTGACAGGATTAGGGTGTGTGCAGGGTCTCTGGTGATCTCCTAATCTTGATGAGCTTCTCTGGTCCCTTTAATCTTGCTTCAGGTGGTTTCCTGGCTGCTCCTCCCTAGAGTAGCAAACTGTTCGAATCTGCCCTTTGGAACTCAGGGAAGGTCATGGAGGCTGGAGTCTTGCCTACAAGAAATGGGGGACAAAAAACCCTCCATGCCCGGGAACCCCACAGGGCCCTGCTCGGCATCACTTGGGAGACTGCTGTGTTGTCTCTTGTGGAAGAAGGCAGCCAATTTTCCTCCAGCATGGCAACAAATCACTGTCTATAAAGTATTTCATTTAGGTGTCAGATGGTTACAAACTGTTTCAATGACTGTAATCACATTTACTGTGGCAAAATGAACACACTATAAGGCTTGTGGAATCTGAGACCCACTGAGATGACCATCTACCACCATCTCCCCAGTACGCCATCTTTCTCAGCAGGGGACACACTCATTGAGTGGAATGGCAGGTAGGTGCCTCCTTCCCTTCTTCCCTCCCTGCTAAGCTAGGATTCACACAAGGTGAATTCACCTAAGTTAAGATATGACCCTTGTTCTGTATTATCTTTTTTTTTTTTTTTTTTGGCTGCACGGCTTGCAGGATCTTAGTTCCCTGACCAGGGATTGAACCTACGACCTCGGCAGTGAAAGCGCGGGGTCCTAACCACTGGACCACCAGGGAATTCCCTGTATTATTTTTATAATTCCTTGTTCTGAAATGGCCTGTCCAACCAACCAAACTGAGTGCTCCAGAAGCACTCAGAACAGATTCCCAAGGATGATCACAATGCTTTCTTAGCACAGAATAATAATTAGTAAAAGTTGGATAAAATCAAACAATCTCCTTTATGTCCAGCCCCACCCTTGCCCACCTCTGAATAATTAATGCAGGGAGACTCCAGGCCACATATTTATCTTTAGGCCAAAAACCAGCACAAGAGCCAGCCTCCCTCTCTATAGGACAGTCCACAGCATCACCCTTAACAGCACTTTCTTGCTGTTTTTATTATATCGAATCCAACCTCTTCAGCATGGAGCTCAAGGCCACATCCCTGACCACTCTCCCTTCTTTTCCCACTCCCACGATTCCTTTTCTATATGGCTGCTTATGGTGTCCAGCCTGCCAAGTGGGCACCACAATCTCAGACATTTTTAATGACCACGATCCCCCACGTAACCCCACCACACACACAAGTGGAAGCTGGGCCCCGCTGAATAGAGAGCCAGTCCTGGCTAATTTCAATATAGTTCTCTGTCTTTATTGATACTCCACTGCACACATGAGGGAAACAGTGCTTTTCTAGAAAAGACTGGAGTCCATCACATTTAAGATGTGGACGTAAACCCTGATGTAAGCAAGGGGCTCTGGCAGTCGGAGCAGCTGCAGTAACGCTCAGAGGAGCAATCCCTCTTTGTGGCAGGTTTTGGGGAAATGATCATCCCTTCCAGGTCCTTCATTTTGTTTTCCACTGTCTGAAGTTTTTTCAGAATTTTCTCTTGCAGACCCAAAGACAGGAAGATATTATTGTCTTGAAATGGGAGACCATCCCCTTCTGAGTTGACCAGCAAAGCCTGAAAAATCTCTGAGCCTTTCTTGTAAAGTTTGTAGAGTGTGATTGCAAACAACAATATTTTCTAAAATAAAACAGAAGTTGAAGTTACTTGTTTATTCATGTGAAATGCCACAGTTTACTGTAGATGCAAAAACAAAAGATGACTCTAAAAGTAATAATAATCCCTCATTCCTATGCCAAGCCTTCTGTCTAACAAAACATCTTCACACCTATTTTGTCTTTTGATCTTTATCACAAAATGGAGTGGTAGGCAGGTCAGGGATTATTATAATTAATATAATTAATAAAGATTATAATATTAGATAGTTTGCTGAAAGTGTGCCTCATGCAAGGCTCTGTGCTAGGAGTTTCCTTTCCTATGCAGGACCCATTTATGTAGAAAAAAACAGAGCTGGATAACCATTTAGATGCCTTCCAGTTTGGACTCTGTCATTGTCCAAGGTCATATACTTGGAAATGGTAGAGCAAGGACTGGAATCCAGGAATTTTGATTTCCATGTATATTCTCTTAGGACACAGTGGTCTGAAACACTGGATTTCCTGTTTATAGAAAAAAAATTTTTTTTAAATGTGCTAGGACAGAGTCCTGATAGGAAAAGAAAAAAAAATCATCTTTTTTCCTTATTATAACTAGCACTGCTTATTGAGTACTACTGTGTGCTAAGCTTTATACATACAAGATCTCCTTTAATCCTCACCAAAAACCTGAGGGAGGCACTGTTAGCAAACTGATTTCACAGATAAGGAAACTGGGGTTTACAGGTTAAGTGATTGCTCTCAGATCACACAGCAAGTGATAGAATGAAGAAGCCCCCGTAGTCTGACTCCAGAGCTTATTGACCACTGTTATACTACCTCTTTTTCTTGGCTGAGGTGTCTGGAGGGCTGCGAATTCATCTTCTGATTGAATTAAACAATAACCAAACAAGAGTAGAACCCAGAAGTACAGATAAGAGTTTGGTGTTTTGCCTTCTATTCTTCTATATTCTAACTGAAATACATGTATATGAACATGTAGACACACAAATCCTTGTTGGACTATATTAAATGAGATTTTTGGAGAAGAATTTCATTTAGAATCCTAAAAATTGAGTTCAAATCTCAGCTTTGTCAGCTTTTACAATCTATGTCACCTTGGGTCAGTGATAACCAAGTTCCCTCACCTACAAAATGGAGATAATAATCCCTGCCCTGCCTACCATGCAAGGTTTTGAGAGGTTAAGAGAATGCATGTGACTGACTTCTCAAAGTAGTGACATGAAAATAAGTGAATGCTACAAAATAATCCAGTGATAACTTATCTCAGCATTTACCAAGTAAACCAGTCACCCTTTAACAAGCCCTCTTTAAATCCCATCTCCTTAAATTTAGGCTGAACCTCAATGCACCTCAGTTTCCTTGTTCGTCATATGAAAATAACCTCTATTTCATGGAATTGTTGGGATTCTCAAAGCATTTTAACTATATTGTCACTATAGCTATTATTGGTAATTAAACAGAGGTATGTATGTAAAATCCTAAATGTTTTTCATAATCCCGGCCAATTGTACTCCTATTCCCCAAAAGAGCCCCTGTATATTCATTGTGATGACTAAATAAATATACATGCTTCCTCATCAGTTACAGAGCAAAGGCACAGTAAGAACAGAAAGGCGAAACCCAAGATCCCAGTTATACTTGCAGTGCTATTCTATAAGAGGTACTCCCCACGGTGTCTGGCACACGGTTAGACACCCAAAGATGAATACAAACATATGATCAAATACATTTGGAGGTAAGGCTGCCTTCTCGGATTATGAATTTCTTTAATGTGTTTTATTATAAGACAAGCCAAAGATCATTGTGAGAAAGACCATTTTTATGCCCAAAACCTAACTGATGGAAGTTTTTAAGAATAACGTAGTTTCAACCAACTTCAGAGACAAAGGTTCACTCTGGCTTATCTGCATGGTCTTAAAATTGGGTGGCAGCAATATGGGAGAGAATGGACCAAATTTCAATGTAAAACTATTTAAATTTTTCTGTAACGAAAAGAGTATAACCTGAATTGACTGAACACTTCGTTTCCATAAGGCATATACTCCTATTCCCAACAAAATCAAAAAGGAAATCCCCAGGATAACTTGCACAGCCGGAGCAAGATTATCTAGTAGCCCCAAATTTGTTTGCTGAAGCCCACTAGTCTCTCCCAGAAAAGTTGCTTGTAGATAATTCCATATCGAGTTCAGAGAGAGATAATCTATTATGATGTCCCAGGTAGAAGACACAGGTGACATTTTAAAATAACAGCAGCTCCAGGAACTGCATGTGCAGAGGCTTTAGGAACCTAGATACGAGTTAGGAAGAGTGGTCTGGGTGTCCAGTTCTGAAGCCATTGTGAGCTGTGCTTTATGATATCACTGTTCTGAAGCTCAACTTGTTCCTCACTCACCCACTGAACCTTCTCACTCAAAACCAAGCAGACAGTGGCCTGAGTTTTCAGTTCAGTCATAGCACTCTCTCTAATCTTCAGCAAGTCCTAGCTCTAACACAGCACTGTCCAGCAGAACTTTCTGCAATGATGGAAATGTTCTGTATTTGCTCTGTCCAACATGGAAGCCACTAGTCACTTGTGGACAGTGTGGCTGAGGAATTGAATTTTACATTTTATTAAATGTAAATGTATGTAGCCACATGTGGCTAGTGGTTACCCTCTTAAACAATGTATAGAACATTTCCATCAATCCATGGGATGGAGAGCAATTATTTTCACATTTCAACTGAGAAAACTGAGGTTAAGTGGAGATTAGAGGAGACAGGATTTTAAAAGGGCTTTCCTAAAGAGTGAATAGTTTACTTGGTAAATGTGGAGGGAGGTTATTACGATCATTTTGTAGCATTTCCTTTTTCATATGTCACTACTGCTTAGAAATTGTGATCTTTGGAAAACTTTTGACATATTTGAGCCTCATTTTGCTCATCTGTTTACATCTCCTTCATAAGATTTATATTAGGAACAAATGGTATAATTTCCTAAGCACTTTGTAAACAGTAGCATGCTTTACCATTACCTATATGCCATGTTATCAAATCCATTGTTTACTGACTAGTACCTATCTACTCAACAAGGAGGTATGAAAGTATAAAATATAAGGTCTGTTCCCAAAAATCTTACATGAAAAAAGGTAGTTCACACACAAGCGTATAACATAAATTGTGAGATCAGTTACCAAGACAGCAAGAATCCAAAAGAGGGTTTGCACCAAGAGGAGGGGAGGGGCATGGTAAGTAAGGAGAGAAAGGGTCAGTTATGACAACTTTTAGAAAAATATTGTCTGACGCTATTCTGATTTGTTCATCTGGTTGACTGAAAGAAAGAAAATGAATAGGGAAGCCTGGTGGAGAAAGAATAACTGTTTTGTTCTTGCAGGAATCAGAGGTATGGCAAGTTGCTTGAGGTGTCAGGACACATCCAGAAAGTGGAGTCTAGAATGTTGTTGGATATATAGTACCATGTCAGGGCAAAATGACCTACTGATTTAGGAGCGACTGCTAATGATGTTAAACCCATAGTCTGCTAGTGACTGACCACAACCAGAATCTTTTCTAGAAAGGAATACAAATTACTCAGCTAAGACTTGGGATTTTACTATAACAAGTTAAGCATATGTCAGAAACCATTAAAGAATGATAACCAAAAACTTTTTGGAGAAAAATATGGTTGTGACAACTGAATCATTACCCAAGACTTCCTATACTAGATGAGATCCCCCTGTTACATGGCACCTTGACTTTACTTTCAAAGCACTTAACACGATTAAGGTTATTTGTGCAATTTTGGGTTTAATATATCTTCCCTGACTATTGTAAACTCAAGGAAGACAGGGACCATGTCCATTTTATTGACTACTGTATCCCTAGTGCTTGGTACTTAGCAGGCATTCGAATATTTTTAAGTAAATACAAAATCCCCTAGAAGAATTCCAAATATCTTTATAGCCTAAACTGTTCTATCAAGTGCCTATTACCATATTTGTGTACTCGTTTCTATAGAAGCTTTATAGAGTAGCTGTTAAGAGGATAGACCTTTGGGAGTATAATGGATCTGGGTTCAAATTTTGGCTGTACTATTCACTAACTTTGTTACCTTGGGCAGGTTACTTGAGGCTCAATATCTTCATTGGTAAAGTGAGAGTAATTCCTACCTTGTAGGGCTACTGTAATGAGAATTCGACAATTTGTGTAAAAGAGGTCAACTATTATTAATAGTGATGTTTATGACCAAATGCAAGGTATTGTGGATCTCAATAGTATAAAGTCCCTCAAAGAGAATCTAGTCTGAAAACCCATTTGTTGTTTGACTCCCCTCTCGGACACCTGGACACCTCCAATGATGAATTTATCACCATGCAAGGTATCTCAGCCCACCTTTAGTGTCATCCATCCATCCATGCCTCAGTCACTTCCACATCGTGCCCTTTTAGGACTTCTTGACTTACACTGCAACATATGATTTATGCAGTGCCTACTTTCAAACCTTCACGAGGTTCTTCATTGTCTTTCAAACAAAATCCAAAATCTAGACCATGGTTACAGGCACTAAAATACCTGGCTCCTGCTGACCTATCCAATCTTCTCTCCTACCCCTTTCCCTTTTATTCTCTTAACTCTATAGCTCTACTAGATTTGTCAATGTCACGAACACATCAAGCTGTTGTACCACAAAGCCTTGGCACATAATTGGATTATCCTATTATTTCTTCAGGTTTAAACATTGCTTCCTTTAAGGAAGATTTTCCTGTCCTCTTTTTTGGTTCCCTCAGTCAGGGCATCTTTTGTAGCACTTTTATTCAACTAATTATTTGTAGTGTTTTGTTTAATGTCTGTCTTCCTGACTAGACTCTAATCTCCAGGATGCAGGAAACTTACCCTGTCATGTTGAACATTCTTCCCAGGAGCTGGCAGAAGGCGTGTGCTTAGTAAATATTTGGCTATAGATTTCCTATGCCTCTTGTCTTCGCTTTTCCAGGCTAAACCTGCCAAATACAGGTTGACAGGTTTTAAAATCTCCTGACTATCCCAGTTACTTCCTCAGAGAGGTTCAGGCCTCCAAATGCAGGCTGTCACAGACTATATTTCTGCAAGTGTAGACACAGCAGGCCTGCTAGCACAGTGGGCCACTCTTTGCAGACTCAGCTGTACATAATAGGAGGCTGTGTCCTGAATCAGGAGTATAAAGCTGCGAGGCCTCACAGTCTACCATGGGGGTGAAGAGGGGACCAAGCAACCTTTCTGACTTTCAGAAGTTTCTTTCCAAAAGAAAAACTGACTTTTTCATAGGTCACACGATATTCACAGAAACAAGAGTTTCTCCTTTCCACCTCTTTCTCAAATGAGTAACTGTCAACACTGGACATATGACTGGAGTTGAATCTGCATGACCTGGCTTTTACCTATGCTTCAAACTTTATTTCCCACTACTCACTTTCACAAAAAATACAGCTTAATTACAGAACTGTGGTATTTTTGGTACTTTAAATACCACCTGCCACTTTCCATCTTTCTTCCTTCACATTAAGTTCCCCTCCCTGATATTTTTCCAGTCAGATGAGATAGGAAACTGGGCTCCACCTCTTCCTAGCTTTTATCAGCTAGGCAAGACACTTCATCCCTCTCTTAAGTTTTTATCTGTCAAATAAGAATACTAACAGTACTGACTTCATGGAGTTATGAAAATTCAACAAGATAATTTTATGTAAAGTGCTAAAAAAAAGTGTAATTATCCTGCATTCTCACAGCACTTCCCACTTCGTATTCTGGGCCACTGCTTCTAGAACTTTTCTGTGCCTATGAATCACTTGGAGATCTTACTGAAATGCAGATTTTGGACCAGGAGGTCTGGACTTGACATTCTACATTTTGAACAAGCTCCTAGGTGATGCCCAGGCTGCTGATCCACGACCACACTTTGATTAAAATGTTTAAGCTACCCCAGCGCTCACATTAAAGCTCCATGATAGCAGATCCTGTAACGAATCTGCTTTGTTATTTTTATCTCCCAAAACATCTGGAATTATCTTTAAATATTTGGCTAATGACTAACTCTGTTCTCCAGTGACTGTCCTTCACAGTGTAGGTCAAAAGTAGGTAACCTGGGACCGAGAGGATAGGTTAGGGATGAAATCCCTAGGAAGGCTAATCAAAACCTTTCTTCTCCATCATTCCCCACTTGCTCTCTTTCACACATGTGCTCATGAACATGGGGAAACATGGAAGCAAGAGAATTCTGGGTAAAATTCAAGAATCAAAGTGTCTGGCATTCTCAACTTCCACCTATCATTTTAGGGGGCACAAACTCAGTGCTTCCAGGTCTGTGTCAGGGGTTGGGGACAAACCCCAAAGAGACATCAAGTAAAAATGACAGTACTAAAAACTTCAAAAATAACCCTCTGATCTTCTGTATTATCATATAATCACACATGCTGGTTTTTAACAGAACATTGTCTTCAATAAAGATCAAACGAAGCAAGCCGCTACAACTGGAACAGAAAATGATCTTAGGGTCATCTTAAAGCAAACTTTCAGTTGGGTTCTGAAAATTAGGGTTTGGTTCCAACTGCAAATGGACTCACTTGTTCCTTCCAGGAGGTAGGAGTTAGAGGTGGCTGAATGGATGTAGTTGAGTCTATTTTATTTTGGCCGAACTGGGCGGCATGCGGGCTCTTAGTTCCCTGACAAGGGATTGAAACTGCCCCCTGCAGTGGGAGTGCAGAGCCCTACCCACTGAATGACCAGGGAATTACCCTTTATTTTTATTATTTATTTATTTAAAAATTTATTTTATTTTTGGCTGCGTTGAGTCTTTGTTGCTGCGTGCAGGCTTTCTCTAGTTGCAGCGAGCTGAGGCTACTCTTCATTGCGGTGGCTTCTCGTTGCAGAGCACGGGCTCCAGGTGTGTGGGCTTCAGTAGTTGTGGTGCATGGGCTCAGTAGTTGTGGCTCGTGGGCTCTAGGGCGCAGGCTCTGTAGTTGTGGCTCACTGGCTTAGTTGCTCCGCGGCATGTGGGATCTTCCTGGACCAGGGCTCGAACCCGTGTCCCCTGAACTGGCAGGCGGATTCTTAACCACTGTGCCACCAGGGAAGCCCTCCCCTTTATTTTTAAGTTTTTACATTTTTTTTTTAGCTGGATATAGTTGAGTCTTAAACAAATTAGCAGCTTTCTCTTGGTCTGATCTAAAAATCTCTAGCATTAGGAATTTAAAAAATGAGGCCACTGGTTATTTCTCATGTTCAGATCACAGATAAGGACCTTTCAAAATGATCACCTACACCTCCTCACTTCATAAGTGAGGAAACTGAAGCCCACAGAAGAAATTAGCCAAAGATCCCAAAGGAGTCAGTAGTGACCTCAACTCTAAGATGTTCCACTCTGTCACTTTTTCTTTCAACAGAATCTTGCTTGAGAATCCTGTTACCTACTAGGATCTGAGCCAAGAAATGACTTGGGCTTGGGGGGTGCTTTAGACTCTTAGGGTGAGGAGGTGGCAGAATGAAATCCCTGAAGAGCTGATAAAACAAGGTTTAAGGGTCAGAGAAAATATCTTAAAATCTTAACCAGAGGCATAAGAAAGGGATATTAGGAGTATGAGCCGTTTCATTGCTAGCTAATGAAAGTGACTGAAAACTTTAAAAGGAACAGAGAATAAAGCTGCTGTATTTATAAGAATACATTCCATCCTCTTCCCCCAAATCCATTTCTTCCTTTTGTAGTCCCACCTCAATTGGTTGCATCACTACTGAACCTTAAGTTTTCCTCAAAACATTTTCTTCACCCTCCAACATCCAATAATCCTCTTGAATTTTTCAATTTCATCTACTCACCCCTCTGCTGCAGTTGTCAGTACAGACTCTCACCAAGTTTGCCTCAATTACTTCAATAGTCTTAATATCTACTGTTTCCATTCTCAGCCCCTCAAATCACACTTATTTCAAGTGATCTATAGATTATTAATATGAATGTTTTGTTTAAAATTCTTCAAAGGCTCTCAGCTGCCTATGGACTCAAGTCCAGTCCTTAGTGTTCATGATTTGGTTCCTGCCTATCTCTACTGTAATCTCATCCGCTCCAGTGCTCCCCTTTTACTGCTAGCCTATCAAATTATTTGTAGTTGCCTGGAAACATGACTTTACATCTCTGAATTTGCTGTGCCCTTCATATTATGTTCGGCATACGTTCTCCTTTCTACCTGGACAACTCCCGGACATCTTCTTCTGGGAGCTATCTTGACTCCCAGAGCTAAGTATTCTATCTCGGAATTTTCTTTCCACAAAAATTTTAAGACAATAGTCATTCAAAAGGAAGCTTGATCTGAATGGTTTGGTTAATAAGAAACAAAAAACTACTGGGGTAAAATATAAGTGCACATTCCAGAAAATATAAGTGCAATTCCAATTGATGTGTGGCATGAAAACTCATTATGACTAAAAAAATGGGTGAAAAATTGTAATTTATTGAAACTCAACTCAAAAAATATAAGATGCTGTAGTGTACAATATATTACACAGAGCACCCTCAGGTGCACATTCAAGTCAAGTAAGAACATATCCCTTTCCCTAGCCCTCCCACCCTGGGATCTTAGTATTTGTTCCATATACAATCATGCACACTTAATTTGAAAAAGGAAGCCCCAATATATTTTGATGTATTAATTAGCACCAAACAAGAATACAGTTCCATTTGTTTTTAATAAACAAACAAACAAACAAAAACCCCAATCAATAAACCAACTGGAGAGCTAATGGACTCAGCCAATACTGCTGACATAGATATTATACATTCATGTAAATACACAGCCTACTCTACCCTAAACAATGGTGTGGCTGGTTCTCAGCCTTTGTTCGAGTTGGCAATTGTCCCCATGTTGCAGTGTTGGAGCCAGTCTGTTTCTAAAACAAAATTGCTATTTAGGAACTTCCTACACAAAGCTCATCTGTCTTTTTTGTTGGAAACAACTCTAAAATTGGTGTGGAAAACTTAGATCTTTCAAGGACAACCACTGGCCGAAGATAATGAAGCTGTTTTAAGGCAAGTTCTCCACAGTCTGTTAATGCTTTGTCCAATACGACCCTCAGGTTTTCCAAGGGAGGAACTGTTGTCGTCTCAGCTACTATTAAAGGTGGGATTGCAGTCAGGTTCTCATGAATTGCAGAGTCACTGGAAGAATGAGGTATGTCAACTTCAGGGTCATTGTCATTCACCATATTATTTGCCATAACACTCCCTGTTAAGTCATTACTGGGTTGTGAAGAATTACTTAATGTTAAGTGCTCTGAAGGCTCCCAATCATCAAAATCATCTTCTTTCTCTTCACTTTCCTGAATAAATTTCAGAAATGAAGATTCAAATCCCATAGGTTTGTAAGTCTTCAAATCAAATGACCTGGGATGTGGATGCTTCCTAAAATTCTCTTTTGGGACATGGGTTGAATTTTTTACAGTGTTTTCTTGCCCTGAACTTTGCTGCCCAGTTTCTGAGTCTTTGATCCTTGGTAAAGGCAGCTGGAAACTTGTGAAATAAGTCCCACTTTCAGTCCCATCAGGATTAGGTATGGAATTTTCTATTTTACAAGGAGGAGGCTGAACTGTATTACATTGTTCCAAAGAAGTGGTTTCTGAACTATGGTTACATTTCAAAGTTCCTCTGTAGAGCAGAGTATCTGCATCAAAACCTGGGTTGCTTTCTGTACATCCTTTCTGACCTCCATCCCTTTCACCTGGATAAAGGGAATCGGCGGTCTGGACAGGTATGCTACTGTCACCTGGGGAATGGCTGTGCTTTGTGAGCTCTGATTCACAGCTTCTATCTTCTTCTTTCTTTATACAGGGCTCTGCTTCAGAAGGGGGCTCCTCCTTAATTTTGGTACCGTACTTAACACAAACGACAAGATTTTCCATCTGTTGCTCTAAATAGGCACTACTCATCTGATGGGTACGTTTGTAATGCCTCACTATGCTGCTCTCCAACTTCACCACAGATAAGCATCCCTGAACCATGCAAGGGTACTGCGTGTGCTCAGAATGCTCCACACACATATGGAGGGCTTCAGCTCTTGTTTTAAAACTAATCGGAGCTTTCTTTTCTTTGATTAAGCCACATTTTTTAGCCTTAGCATTAAACGATCTCCTGGTAGTCTGATGTTCATGCCCCTGAGTGTGAGTTGTTTGACACACCTTTTCACTCCGTAGTAGCCTTTCATTTGCTACTTTCTGGCTTCTAAACAGATCATCATAATAGTCCTTATGTCGATAATATACATGTTGAGAATAATTACTGCGATGGGTAAAAATCTGGCCACAGCCATTAAGATCACAATGAATTTCATAATCTGAATGTATTTCTCCTTCAATATTATGCTGTTCCATCAAGTGGTGCTTCAACTTGCTGAATGTATAAAAAACAGCAGGGCACTGAGGCTGGTTACAGGAAAACCTGGCCGCTGACTCAGCTTCAGAAAGCACTTTCGGCTCTTCAATGTGGTCTAGGTTATGAGAGTCACTACAGTGCTTAGCAAGGGCTTTGGAACACAGGAAACGTTTGTTACATTCCTTATATTTGCAAGCAAATATCTTTTTGCATTTGACAAGTTCCCTTTTGGTTCTCGCTTTGTCTTTCTCTAAACATAACTGCTCTTTGTTGTATTGATGTACAGTCCTGTAATGGCGAATCAAGCCTTTTAGATTGGTGAATGAGGAGTTGCAAGTTTTATGGATACAATGGAATGGTTTGTGGTATTTATTCAAAATATAGCAGAGATTTCCTTTAGCAACAGTTCTCCTGCTACCTCTCCCCTCTCTTCCTTCTCCTTCTTCTCTATGGCTACCTATTGGTGATGAAATATCAGATGTTTTACTTTCTGTTTCTTCGCAGGATGACTCCAAATCTGTTTCTGAACTGCATTCATCTTTTTTAGAATGACAGTGTGGCTTCTCAGAGTTACTGTTGGGATCACTTCCAAGTTCCACGGAACAACCACCTTTCAACCTGTCTACAGAGCATGGGCCTTCATGATCACATTTTTCATTATCTAATAGTTTTTGAGTTACTCTGTCACTGCCAATTTGATGTTTATTTTTATAATGAATCCTAAGGTGTGTTTTTCTCGTAAATGACCTTTGGCAGATATGACACTGGAATGGGGAATACCGATGTTGAAACATGGTTAGCTGAAGGACTTTTTCTTTTGAATAATTATGTTTTTTAAGATAATGCATTAACAAAGCCTCTCTGGTCACAAATTCATATTTGCATCCTTGAAGCTCACAGAAAAAAGGCTTGGCTGCCAGCTGTGCCAGGTACTGACTTGGCATATTTTCATCTTGATTCTGAAAATTAAGGTCTGAGATTGTAGGTGACACCGCTTGAAGAGACTTAGCACCACTGGATGGGTACCCCTGCAATGACCCTGAGAAAGAGCCATGTGTTATTGAGTTTTTCAAGCTTAAATGCTTCAAGCGTAACAGAAGTTCCAACATGGTATCCTCTGTACACGGCCTTTTAGAAGCACAAATGGAGGCTTCTGAGGAATAACCCTGATGTTCTCGTTTACATTTAGTATGAATATTGTGATCTAGACCTTCATCTGGGGAGTCGCTGTTTGTATCTGAGCTAGGTTTAGGTTCTGTATCAAACTTTTCAGTTGTTGGATTATGTTCATTACCCAAACAGGGAAAGAGATCTTTTGTCTTTACCTTTTTGGGTTTGAAATGGTATGGATGAACCTTCCTTAGATGCTTCTGCATGCCTCTTGCGTTTTTGTACGTGGAACCACAGCCATCAAAACCACAGGTAAACTTAGTCCCATCAAAACAAACTGCCACATTGGAACATTTTTCTTTTAAACCAGAGGGCACAAAGACTTTCTCGTGAGACAATAATATATCCTGCATGGTTTCAGAGTGATCCAGTGTGTCAATTAACTCTTCATTCATGGAAGCTGAAGAGCTATGACTTAACTGATCACTAGAATTACTGTCACTGTTTTCTTTCAGATTTTCTGCAGTTTCTATTTGAGAACTAGCTGATCCTGCACAGAAAAGAAGATCCTCTGGTAAATGTGATTTATCAGTTTGGTCAAGTAGATGGGGCTGATCAATACAATCTTGCTTTTCACCTACTGCAGGCTCAAGTTTCACCGATTTCTTCACATCTCCATTTGAACTTTCAACATTATGCATTGAGAGGTGATTCTGGTATTCAATTTTGGAATAATAGAACTTTTTACAGCCAACGAAGTTGCATGTGTAAGATGCATCCCTAAAGTGTTGTGCTTCATGGTGGTAAAGCTGTCCCAAGTCACTGAAAACAATATTACAGCCATTTAATTCACATTTATAACGCAGATCATCATGTTTTTGTTTATGGTTAAGCAGTTCATTCACTGATCCAAACCTAGCATAGCAATCTATAGATACACACATATAAGGCTGAGGACCACAATGCACTTGTTCATGCTCTCGCAGGTGAAAAGCAGACATGAAATGTCGTCGACAGTAAGTACACTTCTCTCTTCTATTTTTCATATCCAAGTAGTGCTTGGCATTTTCATCATTATTTTGGTGTTCAGCTTTAAGATGCACACTTAAGTATTTAAACTGCTTAAACACACGGGAACAGTCTGTGCCAGGACATGGGTACAAATCTCTGTCTTGCAGGTGGCAATCTTCTAATTTGCTGAATGTGACATATTCATGTGACTCTCCTTTGGCTTGTTCATTCAATGACTGACCTTGCTCCAGGGTTGCAGAAGGGCTCTTGGGACAAACTCCCTTTTGAGAGCCTTTCAACAGTAATTTCTTTCTAGAGCGGTCCCTTCTGCTTGGTGGCATTTTAACATGTTCCATCACATGAGGAACAAATATTTCTTTTCTCTTGAATTTTTTAATACAAACCGGACAGGTGTAAACTCCATCTTCCATATGCATCTTAGAATGATGAAGAATCCTGGCCTCTATACATTCCCGCTTACATAACAAACAGAAAAATTTATACTGAAGCCATCTCTGGTATCTTTCAGAAGAACCAATGGGTTTTTTGTCTCTTTTCTCCTTATGCTGATCTGTCAAATCTCTTCTTCTATATTGTTTATCTTCTTTGCTTTCCTCATAATCACTAAGAAATGACTCTAAAACATCTGTGTCATTAATAGACAGTTCATAGCCACTTAGGTCATCATCAGAATCTGAGGCTTCTTGTCCTAGAAGTTGATGGCAGTGTCGTTTTAAAGTTTTCCAGTCCCAAAATTCAGGATCAAAAGGCCAGTGGGCTTTTAAAGCTAGTAAAAGCTCACATCGGAGAGAATTTGGAACTGGTGCATTTTCTTCATCAAATTTTTGATCTGGTTGGGAATACAGTTCTTCCAACATATTAAATCCATCCAAACTGGGTTCAATTAAGAATTCTGTAAGCTGACAGGCTCGTCTAACTTCTAAATCTTCTGGTAAAAGACAAGCAATTGTTTTACAAACTGAGGCCTTCATTTCCTCATCCTCACTTGATCTGAGTTGAAGAGCTCTGACACATAGTAAAATCGACACCCCAAGACCAGCATCTTGTGCCTGTTAAGAAAAATAGGGAAGAAAAGGTTTTTTTTTTCCCAGTTTGGAAACATTACATAACTTTCACTGATAAGATACACACACACACACACACACACACACACACTTACTTCTTAAAACTTAAAGTTCTTAAATCTTTCTTCCTGCAAGTTACATTTAGATCCTCCTTCTTTCAACATGCAAAGGACTCGATTAGATGTTACAACTATGAACAACAACAATGTACATTTACAGAGTGTCCAACTTTATAAGGCACTGCATATTAAAGCAGTCCTTAACCCTCAAGGAATTTATCTGTGTGCCAAATGTATAAAGGCACATAAATTCAAAGGAGCTCAGGATAAATAAGGTCATTGAAGGATTCGAAAGAATTGTCTCAAGCTGGGCAGGAAGGATAGTGCTAAAATAAATGGGTGCAAGAAGAAACACATGTATAAAAGTGAGTCTAAGACTGAATTCAATTTTAAAAACTCATATGTCTATGTCATGAACTGGGTGTTTTCAAAACCTCAAGGCTTAGGATAAATGATCCTTTCCATTTCCTCCTAAAAGAATTAATACTCTATAGTTACAGGTGTACTGAAATCTCAGTATCCCATGGAAAAACAACAGAAAATTTCTCTATAGCAGCAGGTTCTCAGAAATCAGTCAAAAATCACAAAAAAGGGCTTCCCTGGTGGCGCAGTGGTTGAGAATCTGCCTGCCGATGCAAGGGACACGGGTTCGTGCCCCGGTCCGGGAAGATCCCACATGCCGCGGAGCGGCTGGGCCCGTGAGCCATGGCCGCTGAGCCTGCGCGTCCGGAGCCTGTGCTCCGCATCGGGAGAGGCCACAACAGTGAAAGGCCCGCATACCACACAAAAAAAAAAAAAAATCACAAAAAAGATCTCGTCATATATGATAAAAGGCAAGTGCATTTAAGATGATTCTTTCATGTGAGAGGCTGAAAGGGTGCTTGAAAATAATATAAACCAAGAAAAGCAGGATCTTATGGCAGAGTGGCTTAAAATATGGTACTTAAGAGCACAGAATTTTGAGTATGACTTTGACTGACTTTGAACCCCAGCTTCACAACGAGACGTTTTTAACTCCTCTAAGCCTCAGTTTTCTCATCTGTACAATGATAATTATAGTGGCAGTACTGGATTTTCCTCCTAATGTTGTTATAAAAATGAAATAAGGTAACACAAAATGAGTATTACAATGTTGGCACATAGTAAATATTCAACAGAACCCCATGTAAAATATTTGAGGATAAATTCCACTGTTCAAACATCAATTTGCTAAGCAATTATTCTCGTTGGGCACCATTCTAAATGCTGAGAACACAAAGAAATAATTGCCATCAATTTACAGACTCCTTACTACATCCTAGGCACTATTCTAAATAAACTTTTTGCATACATCATCCTCATTTTATAGACGAAGAAACCAAGGCTCAGAAAATTAGTTGCCCAATGTCACCAGCTAGTGAGCAGAGGAGCAAGAATTTAAACTTAAAGCATCTTTTCCCAGCGTCTGAGTCTTAACCACTTTACACTCTATACCAACTCCAAAGTTAACTGACTTGGCTATATCCCATGTGCCCTTGATACAATATGCCAAGGCACTTCCTTCAGCTTCCTGGTTTAAAACCTATCAAATTATTCATATCTATCAGCTTCTTCAAAATTCAGCTCCACATTCCATATCCTAATTCTAATTTATTCATCGCTCCTTTAACAAGTAACTTCTTGGTATATCTGTTCAGAATGTATAATGGTAGTTATTTTTTTTTTGAAAAGTGTTCTTAATGATTTCACAAATTTTACCATTTCAACTAGATTAGGCTGTTTAAGAAATAACAGACATTCTTTGCTGTTCATCTCAGTCTTCAAAAGGGGTTAAGTAACTTGTTGAGAACCTATGATTTTAAAACTTAACAGACTTTCTCCAAGTTCCCTGTGCTCTTACAAATGATAACCTTACATCACATTATGCCATTTGTCAAGATACCCATGGTCTAGATCCTTACAAGTCACGCATCTCTAATTTTCAGCTTCTTTATTACTAAAGAGAAGGGATTAAATTAAACAAAGTCATGTTTTGCAAAACAGTACTACTTACATGTTCCACCAAAAAGGGCCCTAAGGCCAAATAAACTGGCTTCAAGATTAACCCTCTTCTTATGCCTTCTACTTCAAATATAAGCACATCCACATCCTTTCTTCTGTCATACTATTTTTGAAGTCTTGAGAGAGACCTTGGATTCTCTAAAGTCATCCCTTCCAATATGACTTTCTCAAGTCACAGAATCAAAATTTAACAACTCTGAGCACTTTTAATTGATCATTTGGTTTAAGCTCTTTGTTTATAGAAAACTGAAGCCCAGAAAATAAGGAGGTTCTATTACAAGGCCCTCCTTCCGCAAGAGACCCAACGCCCACAAAAGCTTTTCAGCATCATTAACCTTTTCCTTCCCAAGGGCTATGTGACTGGTTGCTAGTTATGCTAATATCATTTCACCTCTTCTTTTACAAAAACAGAACACCTGGTTTTATCTGGTTACAAAGTCACCTGGAATAATCAAATAATCAACATATCTCCTAGCTCTCCCCTGCAGCTAGATGTAACCGTGTGTGTGTGTGTGTGTGTGTGTGTGTGTGTGTGTGTGTGTGTGTGTGTGTGTTGGAAGGAGTGGGGGAAAAGGTGTGTCGTAGTGTGGTTTGCTCTCCACTCCACTTCTCGCTATCTGGAATGGAGACATTATAGCTGGGATTGGAATATGAGATGGAAGCTAAGTGTTAACAGCAGATAAAAGGAACCTGGGTTTCTGATATGTGGAGCCATGAGAGCAACCCTGGCCTGTCTACCTGGGTTATCTACCTGTATAGGAGAGGGAGAAACTTCTATCTTCTTTATACCACTATCACTGTGGGATATCTACCATTCACAGTAGAACTAGATCCCAACTGATACAGGTTAGATCACCTCTCTTTTAAAAAGCTAGAGGTAAGTCTCTCAATTTGAAAATAATTCCACATTCACTCCCCTTCCACCTACCAGTCCATATCTTTCCTACCCTTTAGGACAAATATAAACAAGGATTACAGTGGAAAATGTCCTAGACTGAGATGAAAAAGAAATGCGTTCTGGTTATACAAATGGATAGCAAATTCCTTGGTCTGTGTCAGAAGCCCACCTTCCCAAATCCTCTAGCAGCTTTCCCATTTTTTGTGGTTCCTTGAGGTAAATAGAAATCTAAGATGACCCCCAATGACCTTCACTTTTGTATAATCTCCTTGCTTTGAGTATAAGCAGAACCTATAAATATCATTCCTATAATTATGTTACGTTACATGGCAAAAGGGACTTTGGAGATGTAATTAAAGCCTCAAATCCACTGATCTTAAGACAAGTGGATTACCTAGACCTGACCTAATCACTCAAGTCCTTTAAATCTAGATCTGGAAGTCAGAGGTAGAGGAGGCCAGATTTGAAGAATTCCTAGTGCCTTTGCTGGATTGAAAATGAAGGCATGGCATGAGGGTGGCTTCTAGGAGCTGAAAACAGACCGTGGCTGACAGCCAGCAAGAAAATGAGGACTTCAGCCCTACAACTGAAAGAAAATGAATTCTGTCAACAATAAAAATGAGCTTAGAAGTGGATTTTCCACAGAGCCTCCAGATGAAAACTCAGCCTGGCCAACACCTCAATTTCAGCCTTGTGATACTGAGCAGTGAACCGTGCCACACTGTGCTGGACTTCTGCCCTACAAAACTGTGAGCTAATAAATGGGTGTTAGCTGAAGTGCTAAGTTGTGGTAATCTGTTATGCAGCAACAGAAAACTCATACTTCCCTTAAAGATTGGAAAAAAAAAAACCAGAACACAACTTTTTAAAGGCCAGTTGTACCACTAATTTTTTTTAAACAAGGCAAGTTCTGTAATTACTTGAACATGTTCTCTATGAGATAGGAGACACAACTTCATTTGCAGTGATTAGAAATAATTATCACCTAGCTTATCTGACCATGAATTTGCTTCTGACAACTTTTACCTTTTTCCTATCTTCACTGGAGAAGACTAGACACATGTATTTCAAATAAAGTATAGGATATGGAAGGTTACATTAAAGGAGATGGGAGGTATCAAAGGTAAAACTGTGCCTTGACTTTAGTATAAACAATCCCTGGATGTTGTCAAAGATGTAACCCATAAAACATACACATAAACCATTATAGATATGGGTATATAGAGATCTCAGCCATGAGTAGGTATTAAAAACAAAACAGAAACAGAACATAGCATAAGAATCATCTCAAATCTCCAGGCTGGCAGTCTTAGCATACATTTATGGGGCTGAACTAAAAAAACAAGGCACTTCATTTCATTTTAGGAAATATTTATTTCTTTAAGAAAAACAAAAAATGAAAAAAACATAACTTGTTTCCTAATTTGCACAGAAGTTTATAATTTGTGTACAGTCGATTCTGGAACTGTTCTGTTACTCCAAAACCTAGAGAATCTATCACTCCATCCTCAAGGAGCTGAAAAATACAATTTTACTTTCTTTATTTATAATTATTATGTTAATCTGCAAACAAACATGCCCGTATAAAATATAGAACACTGTTCTGGGAAAAAGGAGATATAGGGTGGTTGAGGTGACAACCAAGAAACATAATCTTTCCCTCCTCCAGTGGTCTGTCAAGTCAATCACTATATCCCATGAAAAAAAATTGTAGATTCCTAGGAAGCAAGTCTGTAGAAACAGCTAGATATGTCCCATTCCATAACCTTATTAAACCCCATTAATTCTCATTTTCCCTTATTTAAAAGAAGTTGCCTGAGAAGTTATCTCCCCACTCATTTCTTCCCTCCACAACAATCAGCATAAAAAGCATAAATTACTCACTTCAGTTTGTATAACTCTAATCAGGCAAAATAAATGCTGCTGTGTTTTAGCTATGACACCAAACTGACGACAGCGCTCCAAAAAAGTGTCTACAGAAGGATCGATTCTTCTTTGCAGTTTACTCCAAAAGAGAGTCAATTCCCTATAAAAAGAAAGATTACAGTAAAACATTTAAAGCAACTGGTATTTGCTACCCCAATTTTTTGGTTTGTGAAAAAATGGTGACATTAAATAAAAACTAGAAGAAAAAAACTGTCTATATTCTGCTTCCTCTCAAACTAGTAAAATTATTAAGAAGAATCCTCCTTTAAAGTTCCCCCACTTCTTTCTTCTTTGTACCTGGGCAAAAATAAAAACAACAAAAGACTACTTCCTTTATGCTGACATTTTCAAAGACTTACTTAGATCCCATCTTGTTCCAAAAGGTTTTACCCCTTACATTGGTAATTATACTGACTGAATTAAGCCCTGTCCTAGTGGGCAAGGACCATCAGACATCAATACGCTGCCAACAAAGTGTATGCAACTATGAAATATTCAAATGGTATAGTACTTTACCACGTTAATCTCATGGGCCCTTTCCATCTCTAAAATGTCATGATGCTACTTAGGCCTGTATCTTGGAATGATAATATCTTAAATATTACTAATAAAATTATTAAAATGGCATTCTTGGAAATGGCTAAAATACAAGAATCCCACAAATACTCATTATGAAAACAAAGAAAAGCTTGAAAAGAATAAGTTAAATAAAGGTACTGAATGGGCTAAGAGAAAACTCTAAAGGAAAAGCACTAGAAACTCAACAAATGCCCAGAACAGAAATGCTGATGTTAATGTGAAATGTGAATTCAAGGAAAGTTCCTTAGCAAAACAGAAGAGAATGTTATCACTTTAAAAAACGTGACTCTGGGGACTTCCCTGGTGGGGCAGTGGTTAAGAATCCACCTGCCAAAAAAAAAAAAAAAAGAATCCACCTGCCAATGAAGGGGACACGGGTTCGAACCCTGGTCTGGGAAGATCCCACATGCCACGGAGCAACCAAGCTTGTGCACAACAACTACTAAAGCCTGCACGCCTACAGCCCATGCTCTGCAACAAGAGAAGCCACCGCAACAAGAAGCCCGCGAACTGCAGCCAAGAGTAGCCCCCGCTCGCTGCAACTAGAGAAATTCCTTGCGCAGCAATGAAGACCCAACGCAACCAAAAATAAAATAAATATATTTAAAATATTTTTTAAAGTGACTCTTTTCTCTACAACCTTAATGGATACTGTGTATTTGTTAAATGATTTCCATTAAAAAATATTATTTTCACGAGCCAGTTTTAGAACACTAATATCCTATAATTGCTATTAACACAGACTATTCCAGGGAACGATACAAATCCAAAGCTTAAGAAATGAATACACCTCTTTTTATAATAGATTTAAAAACAAACATGTTTAACAGAACGTATTTTCTTATACTTTTAAGGAGGTAACTGGGATTCTCATATGGTAAAATTCTTATATAGATATAAAACTTGCTTCAAAGATTGAAATAAATATATGTCTCAAAAGACATATATGATCAAAGCTTATAATATTTAATGATGGAAAACTGGAACTATATATAACAAGTAAAATTAACTTAAAATGCCTTTAAATATTTGTGTTTGGTGACTAGCATTACTTTCCTAACCAGAAAAAGTAAAAACTGAGATAGGCCAGCTTTGAAAATAGCTACCAGGCAGGCAAGTAATTGGGATGACTGTTCATTTTTAAACTTAGAAGACTGCTTCATTCACATGTAAGCATGTTACTAATAAAACTTTAGAGAATAATGCAAAATTCTGAATAACAAAGTAAATGGAGAATTACATATGCTCCGAGATAAAATAAGTACCTACCAGGGTATATGTGAAATCTATGCTATTTGAAAAGAACAAAATTATCAAAGCTAGTAAAACCTGATTATGAAGATGGTAAAGGATATCTACTATCTAAAATTCACCAACTAGCTACAAGTTTAAAGTTAGGCAAATCTGATAAAGTGATAAAAGGCAGGTTGAGAATTAAAGTCTCTCAAAATGTTTTAAAAAAATCAGAATGTCTAGGGCTTGATTTATTCCAAATTAAATATTTCAAACTCTAGTTATCTTAACTCCAAATAACCATGATCAAAAAAGAACATTTCTATCATGTATTTTATATTTGTACACTTATTTCCACAGTTACAATTGAGCGATTTAAAACTATTACCAAAACAAACTAAAACTACTATTACCCACCCAAACATACAAACATGCCTGACACCATGAAAACTGGTGGATTACTAGTGAGAATGCCAAGATGTCACTTTAATCATCCATTCAAATCTGCACACTGGAACAATGAAACCACCAACAGCAACTTATAGCCTCCTGGATCATACATGCACTAGGACAATATGTCTTCAACCACTACAATGATGTGATTTTTTTAAAAATGGACAACCATTAAAGAATATACTGAAAATGATTCTACTATATGGATGCTTCCAATGTTCAGATGATTTACTGCACCCTCAAATTAGCCCACTGCCTACCTCAAGACAACAAATTATATACAAATTCATAAAAATTGGAAAGGAAATTTAGTTCTATTAATAGTAGGAAACACATTTTGGCAGACATCTATTTACCAAGCAAGAACCTTAAACTGCACTGTTTCTGCAAAGCAGGAGGCCCACAATGTCACACTGTGATCCAGAATTTAGGTATTTTAGAAATGAGGCAAAGAAAACTTTGTGGAATTAAGGAATGACCACTACCTAAAGAGGGCTCCCGCAAATATAGATGATTCTTATGACTTCATTTTTCCTCTAAAAAATTCAGTTAAATAAAACATGAATGGATATCTGGATCTGGTCTTTGCCAGGTGCTGGGGACTGAACTGTAAATTAGACAACATACATGACGACCCTGGTACAGCACAGTCTAGTTGGGAGAGAAGCGACACGAAATTACATCTGATGAAACACAAATATACAACATAAAAGATTTAAAGCTCAGAGGTGTTACAGAAACCAAAGGTCAACCTAACGAATACTCACTGAAAGCTTAGTGTGGAGGTTTAAGGTTCAACTGTATCATTTTATTTTAAAGAAGCAGCAGCAATTACACATCTGTATGTACACTGTCCCATTCAAAAGGGTTATCTTTCTCACTTGCATGGCTACTCTAATTATGTTACCATTGCTAGACATATATAGGGAACTCATTCCTCCAGCACTTCTTTGATTTTTGCAAATAGCCAAAAATCTTTTGGGGTTAAGCTTAATGAATAAGCTGAGTGATATACCTTTTGAGATCAGTAATATGGTAATTGCTATAAAGTAATGATATATTTTATTGCAATTTGTAAATGTCTCTGAAGGAAATTTAAAAGAATAAAAAACTGTTTTGGGTGATAGTTACATAGTTTACCTTTCAAATATCTTCAATGGTGACCAAATTCGAGAATGACATTTAATAAATTCTAATATGTGCATTTAAAATAAGTGACTGCTTTTATTATCATATTCCAATTTTACTGTCATCAATAAAATACCAATTAATAAAAATTTTTTTTCTTTTCTAGACAAATACTCCCATATAGCCTACTATCTTCAACACAGGACACCACTAGCACAACAAAAGAATCTATCCTATTTGAACAGAATTCCTGGGACTCATTCTCCTTAGTAAAATTCACTGTTTTTATGTTATGGCTATGCTAACTCCAATATCCCACTACCACCACCTCCTCACCCACCCACCCCCAAAGCCTTTGAAAACAACAGAAGGGCGAAAAAAATGTTTTAAAATTCTAAAATTTTATATTCTAGTTCCCTCTGAATTGCTTGGAAGAAGCTTACTTTTAACAAAGTGTGAAGTGATTTAAGATTTTCTTTCCTCTCCTTTACTCATTATAGCTCCTCAGGAGGCCAATAAGAGGGAAATCCCTTTTAATCCTTTCCTGCTGCAGGAGAACAGCATTAACCCTAGACTCACTAAAAAAAAGGGAAGCTATATCAAGAATATTAAAAGTACTGTGTGACTATAGTTTGAAAAAAACTTTATAATCTGTAACACATCCCATATATGATTTAATGTATTCTTTGCACTAAAAACTTCGCTATAGCTAGCAGATATTTTTTCATTATAGGCAAAGAAAACAACTGTAAAAAGAAAAAATGGGGGTTATTCCACAAGTAAATACATCTGCTTTACTGAGGTTAAATCTCTAATCTCTAGTGCATGATAAACAAATTCTTCTACTTGATAGTGATCAAAAGTCTCACTGCTCTGCTAAAATTCTTTTTACTTATAGCACTTTTTTTTTTTTTTTGGTTAGCTAACAAAATGCCCACAATGATATTTAAGCCCCTATCCCAGTATCTCCTTTCTCAGAGGAGATATAAGTCTGGCAGAGAGGACTCGGTAGAAGACTGCGATGTGAATTCTGTCCCTGTGCCAAGAAAACAACTGCACAGAAGAAAAGCACTGCATTAGGGGTTGAAACGCCTGGGCTTTATTCTCCCACTTTAGCTCTGAGACTGTGGGCAATTATAAGACTTCTCAGATCCCATTGATCCTCCACCGCCTTATCTGTACAACGATTATTAGGAGGATTGGGAGAGATAATTTAAGGAACTCAAATAGTATTTCTATAAAAATTAGTAAATAAAAAGAAATACAGCAACATAAAAAATGCTAATAACTATAAAACTTTATAGATATACACAGATGCTCCAGAGGGAGATCAATAAGGGCTGAAGTATATGAAAGGTTTTATTAGGTTTTCCTATAAACAAAATGCTTACTTCCAACTTCAAACCATTCTTAGAAGCTCCTCTAATCAAGGTTATGCAAATCCAATCCATCATTCTTTGAATTAAAGCTCAAATACTACCTCCTCCCTGACACCTTCCTTAAACACTGGTGTACAGTGAGCACCCTTCCCTAATCTCTTACAGTCTTTTCCATACCACTAATCTGATACTTAACGGATAGAGTCTTGCATTTTAGAGGTTTCCTGTGTACCACATTTGTCCTGCTGTCCTAAATAGTTTCAATACAGTTAAGATGAAAGAACCAAGGGTTACACTTACTGTGTCCTTTTTAGCAACTAAGTACTCTGTAGGCAAACAAGATATAAATGGAATTAAAACCAAATAATGCAATTGTGCTAAATAGTACCAAAGTTGCAAAAAAAGATTACAATTCAAATGGGTTTCCTTCTCTAGTGCAAGTTTGACCTAGAAACCTAGATAATTAGTGAGTTTCCAAATAAGAGGGGGAAAGTGACTATCAGAAGATGTAATAAATGTAAAGGAAAACAACCTAACACCAATTTGGTTTATACTGCCATAATTTTATCTTCAAAGAAGAAGATATATATTGAAGTTAACAGACAACTCTCCATGGAATAATCAAGAGGAGCTCAGACTTTTTACTCTTTCTTTATTTTTGGACTCCCCTGGAAAAGATTAAACCAATAATATTTTTAATTAAATGGTTTAGCTTTTAAGCAAGATTTAATTCTCATGTCATCATTTAATCTGATTAGTCTTTAAGTTTGAAATAAACCAACATTTTACATAAACCCTAAATGCTATATACTATGTACTAACAAATAAAGGGAATAAAAACTAAATATACTTACCAAGAACAATATACACTTGCAGTTTGGAGCTGCTGGGTAAGGTAAGTCGTACAAAGAACAAATGCTGTGTTATCCTGACCCTCAGATTCCAGGTTACATATGATGTCTAGTACCTCCTTGCAGTCGACCTTCGCAATCTATCAAAAATGAGATGACTAAGTCAAAAAGAAAATGGTGACTTTTCTGTAAACTTTGTTATATAACATGAAGCTTCTTTATAACATTTTCTGTCTTTGGTAATTGATGAGGCAAGAATTAGGGAGATATAATTTTCTTCTACTAATAGCTGAGTCTTCTGGAATAAAAATTTCATATAAGAAATTATTAGAGAAGAGAATAGATGCTATGAGGAAGTTCCACTGCAGTCCCAACACAGATAAAACATTTTTGTACAGTTAAAAAAATTACTCATCAACATTGTTACTATATAAAAGAATCAAATTATGTATAACTTCAGGTTATTTTCACCTGAAGTACCATCAACTTTTCTCCCACAGTTTTTTTGTTTCTTTCTTTCTTTTTCAATTTAATTCAAGTCACTCTAGTTATAGACAGAAAAATAACAAGCTTACCCTTACTCCCAGTAGGGCTAAAGGAGGCCAGCTGAGAAACTGTTTTAAATATAAATACTATATCAACATATCATCTTCTCATGTAATTAAGGAAAAACTATTTTGTATAACTGAGTTTTTCACACAACTAAAACACTTTTAGAAACACATCTTTTTCATTTACACTATTGATAGGAATCTTAAAAAATAACAAAAACAACCAACCTCTGGGCAAATCAGAAGAATTTTCCGGGGCTCTTTTTGTATAGTGGTAAAACAGTAGATTAAGACTTCTGAAGACCCTTTCTCACTCTCTATTTTATCATTTCCCTGTCTTAATAAACAGAATATGAAGAACATAGTCTATTTCATGACTGTGTCAGCATTATAAATGTCAATCATACTAGGCACCAAATATACAAAACAGTGATACTTTCAGGACAAATGAAGTGTTGTGTATCAGGGCAAATGAGGCATATAGAGTTTAGCTCATCTCCTTCCAGCGTGCTATGCAGAACCACTCTGGTGGTTCTAAGTCTCTAATTTTAGTTATACCCTCAGGTAGGCACAGAAAGGCTTCTTTCTCAGCTTAGCTCAAATGCCATTTTCTCACTGAATCCTTCCCTAACTGCTAAAAGCACGTTAGAATCCCTGGCAAAAACTCTACTCTCAAATTCTCCTTTGTAGCATTTACCACAACTGCAATTCAATCATTAGTTGAACAACTTATTAGCATGCCTTCTCTGCTAGAATATAAAATCCATGTGTTCAGGATTATGTACATCTTGTTCAAAACTCAGCCACTTATCACAGTGTCTGGAACATAGAAGACACTCAGTAAATACATGCTGATAAATGGAATAAATGAATCAAGTTTAATTTAAAGGTAAAAAGTTCGCGTTTAAAAAGTGAAACGTATTTAATACTGTGTTTTCTAATCTTTGAAAAGACAATGCAATGACATAATAAGCAGTGTAGTGCAGTGGTTAAAAGCAATTATTGTAGAAACAGACTGTATACATTCTCTTCCCAGCTCTATAGCTATAGCTATGTGATCCTGGATAAGTTACGTAACTTCTCAGTAACTTAGTGCCTCAGTTTCCTCATCTTTAAAATGGGAATAACAGAACCTTCCTCATAGTTATTATAAGAATTTTTAACATGTTTCAGTACAGCACAGTGACTATAGTTAATAATACCATATTGCATATCCGAAAGTTGCTGAGCGTTTATCTTAAAAGTTCTCATCACAAGAAAAAAATTTTTTGTAACTATGTATGGTGACAGATGTTATCTAGCTTTATTGTGATGATCATTTCACAATATATACAAGTACTGAATCATGATGCACACCTAAAACTAATATATTTCAATTATACCTCAATTTCTAAAAAATGTGCTATGTGTACCTATTAGAGCTAAGTTTTTTTAAAAAATATGTTTTAAAAGGGATTGGCAGGACTTCCCTGGTGGTGCAGTGGTTAAGAATCCGCCTGCCAATGCAGGGGACACGGGTTCCAGCCCTGGTCCGGGATGATCCCACATGCCGCGGAGCAACTAAGCCAGCCCATGCGCCACACTACTGAGCCTGCGCTCTACAGTCTGTGAGCCACAACTACTGAAACCCACGCGCCTACAGCCCACGCTCTCCCCTTCTGTGGATCAACTTTTCACTTTCTTGACTTTGACACACAAAGTTGGATGAAGTCCTATTTACTTTTCCTTTTGTCAACTGTGTTTTTGGTGTCACATATAAGAAACAACTGCCTAATCCAGGGTCTTAAAGATTTATTCCTATATTTTCTTCTAACATGTTACAGTTTTAGCTATTACATTTAAGTCTATGATTCATTTGGAGTTAATCTCTACGTGTGGTATTAAGGGTCAAACTTCATTCTGTTACAAGTAGATATCCATTTGTTAAAGAACCAACTACTGAAAAGATTATTCTTTCCCCCATTGAATGACCTTGGCATCCATGTAGAAAATCAACTGGCTATAAGCGTGAGGGCTTATTTCTGGACTCTCTCTCTTTTTTTCTTTGGCTGCGCCACACAGTACGTGGAACTTCCCTGACCAGGGATCAAACCCATGCCCCCTGCATTGGGAGCACAGAGTCTTAACCACTGGACCACCACGGAAGTCCTATTTCTGGACTTTCAATTTTAGTCTATTGATCTTTTCGCCTACCCTTTTGCCGGGAAAACACTGGCTTGATTACTGAAACTTTTTAGTGAGCTTTGAAATAAAGAAGTGAGTCCTCCTACTTTGTTCTTTTTACAAGATTGTTTTGGCTATCCAGGGTCCCTTGAATTTCCACATGAATTTTAGGATCATATCAATTTCTGCAAGAGAGGGAGGTAGAATTTTGACAGAGATAGCAATGAATCTGAGGATCAATTTGGGGAGTACTGCCATCCTAACAATACTGTCTTCTGGCCCAACAACGTGGGATGTTGTTAGTTTCTTTTACTTAGTTTCTTTCAACAATGTTTTAAAGTCTTCAGTATACAAACCAATCTTGTACTTCTTTTAAAAAAATTTATTCTAAATATTTTATTCTTTTTTTTTTTTTTTGCAGTACGGGGGCCTCTCACTGTTGTGGCCTCTCCCGTTGCTGAGCACAGGCTCCGGACGCGCAGGCTCAGCGGCCATGGCTCACGGGCCCAGCCGCTCCGCGGCATGTGGGATCTTCCCGGACCGGGGCATGAACCCGCGTCCCCTGCATCGGCAGGCGGACTCTCAACCACTGCGCCACCAGGGAAGCCTATTTTATTCTTTTTGATGCTATTGTACATGGGATTGTTTCCTTAATTACATTTTTTGTACTGTTCATTGTTAGATGTATATAAATAAAAATGATTTTTGTATATTGATCTTATTAGGGTCATTCATATACAAGATCATGATATATGCAATTAGAAATACTTATACATCTTCCTTTCCAATCTAGATGCCTTTTAACTATTTTCTTGCCTAACTGCTCTGACTAAAACTTCCAGCACAATATTGAATAGAAGTGTCAAAAGCAGACATTCTTGTTTTGTCCCTGATCTTTGGGGAAAACCACTCAATCTTTCATCACTAAGTATTATGTCAGCTGTGGGTTTTCACAAATGCTCTTTATCAGGGTGAGGAAGTTTCCAGCTTATTCCTAGTTTGCTGAGTGTTTTTAACACGAAAGGGTGTAGGATCTAGTTAAATGCTTTTTCTGTCTCTTGTGACAAACATGTAGCTTTTGTTCTTTATTCTATGGCACAGCATTTACATATAACCTACGCACATCCTTCTGTATACTTTAAATCACTTCAAGAATACTTATAATACCTAATACAATGTAAATGCTATATAAATAGTTGTTGGAGGGGGCAAATTCAAGTTTTGCTTTCTGGAAATTTTTCCCCTGAATATTTTCAGTCCACAGTTGGAGGCGGAACCCATGGATACAGAGGGCAGACAGTACTCCTTTTTATATATTGCTGGATTTGTTTTGCTGGGTTTTGTTGAGGATTTTTGCATCCATATTTGTTACAGATATTGGTCTGTACCCCTCTTTCTCTTGATATCTTAGTCTGGTTTCATTATCGGATAATAATGACCTCACTGCATGAGTCTGGAAGGATTCTCTCCTCTTTTACTTTCTGGAATACTTTGCGAGGGATTGGTGTAAATTCTTCTGTATATGTTTTGTACAGTTGACCAGTGAAGCCATGTGGATATGGGCTTCTCTTTGTGGGAAGTTTTTAAATTACCTACTCGATCTCTTTACTAGTCATAGGTATATTCAGTTTTTCTATTTCTTTGTGAGTTAATTTCAGTAGTTTGTTTCATTCTAAGATTTGTCCATTTCATCTAAGTAAATCTAACATTTTGGTGTATAGTTGTTCATGGTATGCTCTTATAATCGTTTTTATTCCTGTAATATCAGTAGTCATGTCCTCTCTTTCATTCCTGATTTTAGTAATTTGAGTATTCTTTTTTTATGTTTAGTCTAACTAAATAAAAGTTTATCAATTTTGTTGATCTTTAAAAACAAACTTTTATTACTTTTTGCTATTGATTTTGTATTCTCTATTTCATTTATTTATACTCTAATCATTATTATCTCCTTCCTCCTGCTAGCTTTGGGTTTAGTTTGCTCTTCTCTCTAGTCTTTTAGGGCAGATGGTTATTAATTTGAGATCTTTTTTTTTTGGCCACACTGCGCAGCTTGCAGGGGGATCTTAGTTCTCCGACCAGGGATTGAACCTGGGCCACAGCAGTAAAAGCCCAGAATCTTAACCACTAGGCCACCAGGGAACTCCCAAGATCCTTCTCTTTTTAAGATTGACATTTTACAACTGTAAAATTCCCCTAAGTGCTGCTTTAGTTGCATCCCATAAATTTCAATATGTTGTGTTTTCATCATTCATCCCAATGTGTTTTCTAACTTCCTGTTTTTTTCCTTTGATCAATTGCTTATTTTGAGGTGTTGTTTAATCTCCATATATCTGTGACTTTCCCATATTTCCTTCTGCTACTGATTTCTAATTTCATTCCATTGTGGCCAAAAAATTACTTCGTATGATTTCAATCCTTTTAAATTTATCAACGTTTGTTTTATGGCCTAACATATGTCTATCCTGGAGAACGTTCCATGTGCATTTGAGAAGAATGTATATTCTGCTGCTCTTGGATATTCTATAAATGTCTGCCTATGTCTAGTTGGTTTATAGTACTGCTCAAGCCTTCCATTTCCTTGTTGTCTAGTTGGTTTACCCACTATTGAAAGTGGAGTATTAAAGTCTCCAACTATTATATTTGAATTGTCTATTTCTCCCTTCAATGCTGCCAGCTCATGTATTTTGGGGCTCTTTTGTTCCTCAGATTGAGTAATCTCAATCGACTTTTTTCTTTTAAATTTGCTAATTCTTTCTTCTGCTAATTCAAATCTGATGTTGAGCCTCTTCAGTGAATTAATTTCAATTATTGTACTTTTTCACTCCACAGTCTCTATATGGCTCTTTTTTTTTCTATTTCTTTACTGCTATTGTCTACGTCTTGAGACATTTTTCTCATACTTTTCTTTAGTTGTTTTAGTTCTTTGAATATACAGTTAATCTTCATTATTTGCAGATTCTGTACTTATAAATTAGCCTACTTGATGAAATTTATTTTTAACCCCCAAATTCAATACTCACAGTGCTATCACAGTCATTCATGAACATGCATATGTAAATGGCAAAAAATTTGAATTCTTTCTTGAGCATGTTCCCAGCTAAGGTCAAACAAGGTGTTGCTCTGCTGCCTTTTTGTTTCAGTTCTCATACTGTAACAGTATCTTTTTCATGTTCTACTTAGTGCCACTCTTTAATGTTTTTGTATTTTTCATTGGTGATTTCACTGTGTAGAATAGCCCCTAGTTGTAGTGACAAAGTGCTGCCTAATTTCCTAAGTGCAAGAGACTGTGATGTGCCTTATGGAGAAAATACATGTGTTAAATAAGTTTCATGCAGGCATGAGTTACACTGCTGTTTGGCTATGAGTTTAATGCTAATAAATCAATAATATAAATTAAATAAGGTATCTTTAAACAGAAGCGCACATAAAACAAGGTTATGTATTGATCAGTTGACAAAAATTATGTGACCAGAGGCTTGCAGGAACCTAACCTTGTATTTCCCCTAGGAGCAATGGATTCAGTATAAGCTAATTCAGTGTTTGCAGTGACTATATAGAACATAACTAACACGAATTGAGTGTATTTGCAATAACTGATTTAAAGTTCCTTTTCTAGTAAGTCCAGCACCTGGGCATCCTAAGTTTCTGTTGGCTGCCTTTTTCCCTGTGTATGGACTACCGTATTTCTTTATAATGATAAGTGGATATTTTAAATAATACATTATGGCAACTCTGGAAATCAGAATCTTTCACCTCTTTGGGGTTTATTATTGTTACTGTTTGTTTAGTGACTTTCTTGGAATAATTCTGTAAAGCCTGTATTCGTTGTCATGTGTGGCCACTACAGTCTCTGCTTGGTTAGCTTAATTCAAGATGCTGAATATGTTGCTTAAATGCCTTGAACAAGCAAGTCTCTCTGCTTTTGCCAAGCAGCTGTGTGTGTGTGTGTGTTGGGGAATCCTTTCAATATTTCAGTAGGCAGTTTACAGCTCTAACCTGCCCTTCATTTCCTACTGTGCGAAGCCTCAAGGTAACCAAGAGGTGAGGGAGTAGAGCCTTCTCAGGTCATTCCTTGGCAGACATACATTTGTGTTACCTTCCAGAGTACTAGGAATATATCAGAGGTTTTCAAAGTCCTCTATGGATATCTTATATCCCAGTTCTTCTTTTTAATTTTTTTGTCAGTCTTTTGTTAAGCCCAACTGGTAATTCCTCCTCAGACAACTGTCATGTTAAATAATTACCAATCATTATTTTTGATAAATGCCCTGGGACAGAACTTTTGGTGGAGTGAGCTCTGAGTCAAATAAAGACAAATCCTGAGAACACAGCTTTTCAGAAAGTTGCCAAGTAGGTCAAATAGTGACAATTCTGTGGGGATGGGCTTTTGCAGAGTTCCAAAACCATTCTGCTTCCTCGGGTGGCTGCTAGGCTGCTGGTTTTCAAGGTTACTGCGAAGCTAGGGAGAGGGAAATGAGAAGTAGGGCAAGTTAAAATGCCACCAAGCTCACTGTTCTGAGATTCATGCGTTTTTCTTGAATAAAACTTCCTAGGGAAAAACAAAACAAAACAAAACTTCCTAGGATTATGGTATGCCTTTAGTTAATTTCCAGAGTTCTGCAAAAGTTAATGCCCTCCACTCTGGTTTCAAATGCTGATAACTCGGAACTCAATTTCCAGCACAGACCTTTCCCCAAGCCTCACATTGTGTGAATCTGTCTGCTGTTGCTCTCTCCTTTGTGTCTTTTCGCCTCTGTATTCCCAGTGCCTAATACAGTCTCCAGTGAATATATATTAAATGACTGGAAGGCATGCCTGTAGTATTTCTTACAATAACATCTGAATCTAATATTATCTCAGAATAAAATGCCTAATTTTATTTAAAAAAGAAAAAAGATCACCTCAGCTGTTGCAGAGAATGGATTTTGGGGACAAGAACAGATGCAATTAGAAGGCTTTCATAATAATCAGCGAATTAAACAGCAATGGTACGACAGGTAGCCAACTGGCATAAGAGAAGGTGGGTAGAGATGGCTTATTTGTCTTCTTAAGTTATCTTCATGCTTAGGCTAATCAAGGTAAACTAGTATTCTGGCCAGTGCCATTACTGGAATATTTTAACATTTACATTTCTGTAGAACTATGGTTTTCAATCTAGTATTTTCCTGATCAGTTCCGGGGTATAATGCAAATAATTTGTTCCTAATAATGGATTTTAAAAAACAAGCTGGTAAATGTTTTTTTCAAAAAGGAATCAAAGTGGAAGTTATCCACATAATAAGATTTCTCTCACTTGCATCCCTGAGTAGGAAAAAGGGAGGAGTCAGTTAGCAAGCCTCCATTTAATGTAACCCTGGGGCTACTTTTGACAGAATCATCCCTGTTAGGTTCACAGACATCACCTGGAAAAAAGGTTGTGCTTCTAAAAACCAGGTTTCTTTTAAACTGCAGCAATACTACAGACCAACACTGTGCTATCGAGTGGTCACTTGTATGTTTCCTAAAGAAACAAATGGTCATTGATGCTTCTAGTTAAATCCCGTGACTCTGAGTAACTGAGAGAAGCCTGAATTGTCCTACTGAATTCTTGAAAATGACTGTGTCTGACTAACTCCCCATGATGACCCCTTCAATATAATCATATATCAACAAAAATACCCACACATAACCCATGAAAGTAACAGCAGAGGTGAGATCCAAATATATACTAAGTTTTAGGAAGATGTCTCTTCAAAGCTATTTAAAAGAACTCTGCTTTCGGAGATAAAATATTTAAATAGGCAAATCTTCCACTTCTTCATACAGGCTTCTACCTTTAGTGTATTTTCTGAAAGTACATCTCATTCACCATATGACCATAATGATACATAAAGTAATATTATCGATTTTAATTTTAATTATACACTTTATTATTCCTTGTTCAGGATCCATCTTAATCTTCTTATTTAAGGTATCTGGCGACTTCCCCAGTGGCGCATTAAGAATCCGCCTGCCAATGCAGGGGACACGGGTTTGAGCCCTGGTCCGGGAAGATCCAGCTTGTCGTGGAGCAACTAAGCCCGTGAACCACAACTACTGAAGCCTGCGGGCCTAGAGCCCTTGCTCTGCAACAAGAGAAGCCACCGCAATGAGAAGCCCGTGCACCGCAACGAAGAGTAGCCCCCTCTCACCACAACTAGAGGAAGCCTGCACGCAGCAACGAAGACCCAACGCAGCCAAAAATAAATACATAAATAAATAAAAATAAAAATTAAAAGGTACATCTGGAATCTCTATGCTGTTGTTTACTGTTTCTTCTACTCCCAAACTGGATTCCCAATGGGTCCTGTTTAACTGTATTTGCTCTGTTTACCATTTACATACCTAGTGACTGTGTCAATTCCCAACAGTGTTAGACTGGTGAGTAAATCGGGACCTGTTTGTCTTTTCCTTTCCTTATCAAGAGAAGAAGCAAGCCTTGTAACCACATTAGACACTGAAGATGCAGTTCATTCAGGGATCAAGACTGAAATGAACCACTTCTTTATCTGTGCCAAGAACTCTGCAGACAGATTTCTTGCTCTTCATAATAATAGAAGTGCTTCATGTTTAAAACATCGTTATCCTTTATACTATATGTGGGAAACTTGACCTTTGCAAAGATTTCCTCTTTCAGTAATAAAAAATATACACATAGGAAACATCCACTTGCGACACTAGGCCATGGCCAAGTCTGTAACTTTCCTTAAAATCCTTTCATATGTAGGGACTTCCCTGGAGGTCAGTGGTTAAAGACTCCACACTCCCAATGCAGGGGGCCTGGGATCCATCCCTGGTCGGGGAACTAGATCCCGCATACCGCAACTAGGAGCTGGCACGCTGCAGCTGGGGATCCCACAAACCACAATGAAGATCCCTCGTGCGGCAACAAAGATCACCTGTGCCCTAGCTAAGACCTGGTGTAGCCAAATGAATGAATAAATAAATATATTTTAAAAAATCCTTTCATATGTAAAATTAATAAGTGTCATCTCATCCAATTCTAAATAAGGTATTTACAACCTAGAACTTGAGGATTCCATGGAGTTCTAAATTTTGGGTTCTGAATTCTGGCTTTCAAGCTGACCCCATCAATTAATCTTAATTGTACGTGTCTGGCTAAATCTTCCCCAGCAAAGGTTTCCTATTACACACACCCATTATTGTGATACCCACAGGTGCCAAAATATAAGTACTTTTATTCCCAGCTGTTACTCAAGTTAATTTGACTCTTCTCCTGAACTCAGCTGAAGTAGATGGCAAATGTTGTGTATAACTTTGCTGCCTTAGAACATGTGCTGATTTTAAACTCCAATTAATGAACATCTAGTGATTCACTGGTCCTTTCCCAAAGCAAATTTTTAAAGATTTCTTTAATTCTGCTCTCACTTGCAAAAGAAAGCATCACTGGATAAGAGACTAATTATGATGGTACCAGTGTTCCTTTTAAAATAATTTTATGATGTGTGCCAAATGTCGCATTGACATATTTAACAAATGAATCCCAATCATTATAAAAATATTTTAAGTTGCACCTATACATAAATGTATAACTATGAATGGAATGAAAATACCACCAAAATGTTTCCTGTTAGAACATGACTCATCAGTGTTTACCAACTAGAAGTAAGTTGTACAGCGTAAAGAGAGCTGGCCAGGGAGCCAGAAGATCTGTGTTCTAGCCTGGGCTTGGACTTAATAATTAGCTTAATGAAGGTAGGGCCTTGGAAACACTACCTCTTGGCCTCAGTCTCACCACTGGTGAATCATGGAAGGTTAGACTAAATGATATTTAATGGTTGTAATACACTAGGAAATCTGAATCTTGCATAGCAAAGGTCATCAAACATTTTTTGAAAACACCCAGACAGAAAATATTTTCAACTTTGTGGGCCAGATGGTCTTGGTTGCAGCTATTCAGCTCTGCCATAGTACAGCAAGACCAGTCATAAACAATAAACAAATAGGCGTGACTGTGTTTCAGTAAAACTTTATTTACAAAAACAAGTAGCCGGGTGGATTCGATCCACAGACCATAGTAAATCAGATCACATTTCCAATAACCCAGTTCCTTGCATTCTCCACAAATTTGTTGAAAGGAATTAATACTATAACTTCAGGAAGAAATCCTGTTTTCTTGATTTGTTATTAATAAACCAGGAAAGATCCTGTACAAAGCATCCCATATCCTCCCTGTTCTCCCATAGCCCCCTCTTCTTTGCCATTCTTGTCAGTAGCAGAGCACCCCCATTCTTCCAGTTTCCCAGGTCTTATGAGTCTCTTAAAGGGATCTCTGCACATTATCCCTTATTTTTGTCCTGTCAGCAAGTCCCATCCTTTCTCCTCTTGCTAACTCCAATCTCTTCTCCTAAATCTAATATGTACTCTGTCTATGCTTCCTAAAACACTGTTTCAGTCATTTCACTTCCTATCTTCAAGACCTTCCTAATTTCTACTGCATTGAATCTAAGTTCAAATGCACTGGAGTTTCCAAGGCCTTACTTTTCCCTACGCAACAGGTCTTATTTCTCACAAGACCTAAACATCCACTCTCTGCCCCAGGCAAGGTGTTCTCTAGTGGTTCCCTACAAAGTGTATATTCATTTCTGTGCCTTTACTACCACAGTCAGTTATCCCCAAACCATTCTTTCTACCCACCCAAACCCCACCATTATTTCAAGGTCCAGCTCAAGGATCCATTTTTATAAAGCCTTATAGTCCAGTCCACAAAATATTCTCTACCTCTATGGAATTTAGAGGCACTATCATATGGCTTAGTACTTATCTTCCTATTACTGTTTCTGGCAACCAGACTAGGCCATGTACATCCTTATGTATTTGCCAATGCCTAATAGAATGCTAAAAACAAAATAGGTTTTAAATAAACAAAGGCTGAGAGATAGAGGGATCAAATCCAAGGTCTAGCATTTTTGCTTCTTCTGAATTCTTTTAGCATATATTAGGTGCTGAGAATAACCATTACTCCATCTTATTATGATTAAGCTTCCCAAACACATGATATTGCAGCTGTTATTAGAGGTAAGCAGTCTCCCATCTCCTTACCCTTCCCAACATTGCAAACAAATAAATTTACAGGCTTATATTTAGTCCCTACTATGTGGCTACGTATTTGTCTAGGATGTAGAGATACAGCAATGGACAAACTTATGTCCCTGTCCTTACAATGTTTTCAATCTAGTGGGAGGAAACAGAGAATAAGCAAATATTATGTCCAGAAGTAGTGGTATGTACTATAAATAAAAAAAACAGGTAGATAAGGGGGCAGAGAGTGATGGGGGTCCTTTTAGATGGATTTGTATATATTTATAATAATTGACAGGAGGGCTTCCCTGGTGGTGCAGTGGTTGAGAGTCTGCCTGCCGATGCAGGGGACGTGGGTTCGTGCCCTGGTCCGGGAGAATCCCATGTACCGTGGAGCGGCTGGGCCCGTGAGCCATGGCCGCTGGGTCTGCGTGTCTGGAGCCTGTGCTCCATGACGGGAGAGGCCATGGCAGTGAGAGGCCCGCGTAAAAAAAAAAAATAATAATAATAATAATAATAATTGACAGGAGATATTTATTAAAGAAAAACAAGACTGAGTAGGGGGAGATAGGGTGTTATTTTAGGTGGGACAGTGAGGAAGGCCTCTCTAATATGGCAATATTAAGGAGAGATGTGAATGATGTAATGGAATGAGCTATCCAACCTATATTGTGGCAGGGCATTCCAGGGAGTGATCTAAGGCAAAACTCTAAGGTAGGAATATGTTTGGCTTGTTCAAAAAACAGCAAAGACAAGAGGGCTGGAGAGGAGTGAGCGTTAAGCTGTACAAGATATAGTCAGAGATGGTTAGACAAGTAGCCAGGGGCCATGGCACACAGAATATAAAGACTTCTGGATTTACTGTGAGCAAGACAGAAAGTTATTGAGTGGTTCTGATCAAGGAAGTGACATGGCCTGATTTTTCAGAGATTATTCTGGCTGCTTTGGGGAAAAATAAACTGTAGGAGGCAAGAGTGAAAGCAAGTACACCAGTTCAAAGGCTTCCAGATTCATCTTTGTATCTCCAATGCCTAAGAGAGCATATGACATATAGACACTTAGGTATATACCACCTAGAATAGTATTTATGATCCTATATCTTTAATATTAGTGGTAGTACACCAAACTCAGGTTTGAATCTCAGCTTATCTACTTTAAGTTTTATAACCATGAACATATTACTTTATCTGAGCCTCACTTCCTTACCAAAATGGAGCTACCTAAGAGTTGTGAGAACTAAATGTGACAGTGTATACATAGCATTTAGCATAGTGCCTAATACATGGTAAAAGCTCAAAAAAGTGGTAGCTGGTTGTTCTCTACCTGCCTCCTGCCCCTCCAACAATGAGAATATAGTTGGAAGGCAACTGACTTCATTTATATTTATTCTTATTCTTTCATTAATTTTTATTTCTTAACTATTGTCTTTTTTTAAAATTAATTGTTATTGGAGTATAGTTGTTTTACAATTGACTTCATTTAGAGGAAAGCTCATAAAAACAAAACAAAGCCCTAACACCAGGAATATCAGGAGCTTAGTTATGGATGTGTTAAGTTTAAGATGCCATTAGCCATGCAAGTCAAGATAGTGATTAGGCAGTTGCATATATGAGTCTGGAGCTCAGAAGAGAGGACTGAGCTGGAGATAAAACATCTGGGATTCAGGCCGTAACTGGCATTTAAGACCGTGAGCCTAAATGAAATCACCAAGGGAATAACGTGTAAATAGAAAAGAAAGGACACAAAAAGAGTCCTAGAGTAATATAACATTCAATCATCAGAGAGAGGAGGAGGAAGAGCAAGTAGAAGTGAGAAAGATCAATCAGCCAGGTAGACAGAAAACCAAGAGAGTATAGAACCCTAGAAGCCAAGTGGAAAAATCCATTAAAAGTTTAAAAGACAGAGTTAATAAGTCAGATGGAGTAAGGTGAAAACTGGGAAGTCATCGTTGGATTTTTTTCTTCCAGTTGTATTGAGATAATACTGACATATAGCACAGTAAAAGTTTAAGGTGTACAGCATAATGATTTGGCTTACATACATCCTGAGGCCATTATCACAATAAGTTTAGTGAGCATCCATCATCTCGTATAGACACAAAATTAAAGAGATAGAAAAAAAACTTTTTTCTTGTGATGGGAACTCTTAGGATTGACTCTTTTAACAACTTTCATATGTAACGTTGAGCAGTGTTAACTATATTTATCATGTTGTACATTACAATCCCGGTACTTATTTTATTAACTAGAAGTTTGTACTTTCTGACTGCTTTCATCCAACTCCCCGTCACTCCACTCCTCACCTCTGGTAACCACAAATCTGATCTCCTTTTCTATGAGATTGTTTGCTTTTGAAGTATAATTGACCTACAACAGTATGTTAGCTCCTGTTTCACAACACAGTGATTCAATGTTTCTATACATTTCAAACTAATCACCACAATAAGTATAGTTATGCTATGTCATTATACAAAGATATTACATAGTTATTGACTATATTCCCCATACTATATATTTCATACTCATGACTCATATATTTTGCAACTGGAAGTTTGTACCTCTTAATCTCACCCATCTATTTCTTTCCTCCTCCCTGCCCACTCTCCTTTGGCAAACACCTGTTTGTTCTCTGCATCTAGAACTCTGTTTCTATTTTAAGTTTGTTCACTTGTTTTGTTTATTTAGACTTTATATATAAATGAAATCATATAGTATTTGTCTTTCTCTGCCTGATTTATTTCACTTAGCATAATACCCTCTAGGTCCATCCATGCTGCAAAAGGCAAGATTTCATTCCTTTTTATGGCTGAGTAATATTCCATTGCATATATGTATACACACACAATGCGAGATATATATATATATATATATATATATATATATATACCTCACATCTTCTTTATCCATTCATCAACTTAGGTTGCTTCGCATCTTGGCTATTGTAAATAATACTATGAACATAGGGGTGCATATATCTTTTCTAATTAGTGTTTTGGCTTTCATCAGATAAATACCCAGGAGTAGAACTGCTGGATCATATGGTAGTTCTATTTTTATTTTTTTGAGGAACCTCCACACTGACTCCACAGTGGCTGTGCCAATTTACATTCCCACCACCAGTGCACGAGGGTTCCCTTTTCTCCACATCCTCGTCAACACTTGTTATTTGTTGTCTTTTTGATAACAGCCATTCTGACAGGTGTGAGGTTATACCTCATTGTAGTTTTGATTCAAAGTTCCCTGATGGAGCTTCCCTGGTGGCACAGTGGTTAAGAATCCACCTGCCAATGCAGGGGACATGGGTTCGAGCCCTGGTCTGGGAAGATCCCACACGCCGCGGAGCAATTAAGCCCATGCGCCACTACATCATTTACTGAAGAGGCTATCTTTACCCACTGTATATTCTTGCCTTCTTTATCATAGATTAATTGACCATATAAGTGTGGGTTAATTTCTGGGCTCTCTATTCTGCTCCATTGATTTAGGTGTCTTTTTTTGTGCCAGTACCACACTGTTTCGATTACTGTGGCTTTGTAGTATAGTCTGAAGTCAGGGAACATGATACCTCCAGCTTTGTTCTTCTTTCTCAAGATTGGTTTGGCTACGCGGGATCTTTCATGTTTCCATACAAATGTTAGAATTCTTTGTTCTAGTTCTATGAAAAGTGCCACTGGCATGTGATACGGTTTGCACTTTATCTATAGATTGCCTTGGGTATGGTCATTTTAACAATATTAATTCTTCCAATCCATGAACACAGTATATCTTTCCACCTGTTTGTGTCATCTTCAATTTCTTTCATTGGTGTCTTACAGTTTTTGGAGTACAGGTATTTTCTTCCATAGTTAGATTTATTCCTAGGTACTTTACTCTTTTTGATGCAACTGTAAATGGGATTGTTTTCTTAATTTCTTTGATAGTTCATGTTAGTGTACAGAAGTGCAACAGAATTTGTATCCTGCAACTTTACCAAACTCATTGATGAGCTCCTCTAGTTTTTTGGTGGTGTCTTTAGGATTTTCTACATATAATATCATGTCATCTGCAAACAGTGACAGTTTTACTTCTTCCTTTCCAATCTGGATTCTTTTAATTTCTTTTTCTTGTCTGACTGCCTTGGCTAGGACTTCCAATACTATGTTGGATAAAAGTGGTGAGAGTGAACATCCATGTCTTGTTCATGATCTTAGAGGAAATGCTTTCAGCTTTCCACCACTGAGTATGATGTTAGCTGTGGGCTTGTCAGATATGGCCCTTGTTATGTCAAGGTATGTTCCCTCTATACACAATTTTTGAGAGTTTTTATCATACATGGATGTTGAATTCTGTCAAAAGCCTTTTCTGCATCGGAGATAAACATATAATTTTTATTCTTCAGTTTAATGTAGTGTGTCACACTGATTGATTTGTGAATATTGAATCATACGTGCATCTCTGGGATAAATCCCACTTGATCATGGTGCATGATCCTTTTAATGTATTGTTGAATTCAGTTTGCTAATGTTTTGTTGGGAATTTTTACATGTATGTTCATCAGTGGTATCAGCCTGTAATTTTCTTTTTTCGTGGTGTCTTTATCTCGTTTTAGTATCAGGGTGATGCTGGCCTCATGTAATGAGTTTGAAGTATTCTTTCCTCTAGAAGTTTTTGGAACAGTTTGAGAAGGACAGGTATTAACTCTTCTCTAAATGTCTGGTAAATTCAACTGTGAAGCCATCTGGTCCTGGACTTTTCTTTGTTAGGAGTTTTTTAAATTATTGATTCAATTTCATTACTGGTAATTAATTGTTCTGCTCATATTTCCTATTTCTTCCTGGTTCAGTCTTGGGAGATGGTAAATTTCTAGGAATTTGTCCATTTCTTCCAGGTTGTCCATTTTATTGGCATATAGCTGTCTGTAGTAATTTTTTATGATCTTTTGTATTTCTCTGATGTCAGTTCTGACTTATTTTCCATATCTCAATTTATTGATTTGGGCCCTCTTTTTTTCTTGATGAGTCTGGCTAAAAGTTATCAATTTTGTTTATTTTTTCAAAGAACCAGCTCACTGAAAGTTTCACTGATATTTCCTATTGTTTTTTAAAATCTCCATTTCATTTATTTATTTATTTTTATTTTGGTTGTGCCAGGTCTTAGTTGCTGCAGGTGGGCTCCTTAGTTTCAGCTCGTGGGTTTTTTAGCTGCAGCACATGAACTCTTAGTTGCAGCATGCATGTGGGATCTAGATCCCTGACCAGGGATCAAACCTGCGTCTCCTGCATTGGAAGGCAGATTCTTAACCACTGTGCCACCAGGGAAGTCCCACATTTATTTCTCCTCTGATTCTTTACGATTTCTTCCCTACTACTAACTTTGGGTTTTATTGGTTTTTGTTTTCGTTTTAGTTCCTTTAGGTGTAAGGTTAGGTTGTTTATTTGAGATTTTTCTTGTTTCCTGAGGATGTTATAAACCTCCCTCTTAGAACTGCTTTTGCAGGTGTATTTAGTGATGTGGTGGACTGGCACAAGTCAATGCCATATTAGAATATACATTCAAGGAGAAAAATGTTAAACAGTAAATTCAGACAATGGTTCAAGAAATTACACTGAAAGGGCAGGAGAGAAATGGGGTGGTAGCTGGAAGAAGAAGTCTTTCTCTTTTAAAAATGGAAGAAATAACAGCATAAATGCTGATGTGATAGTTACAGCAGAGGGGGAAATTGATAAATGCAGTAGAGAAAGGGAAAACTGCTGCAGCATTATACTTGAGGGGGCAAGCACAGATGGGTTCTGATACTGAAGTCAAGGGGATTGTTGGCCTTAGCAGGGTAAAACAGATATAGTTTATCCTTAGTAACAGAAGAGAAGGTGTAAACGCATAAATGCAGGTAGGTGAACAGATGTCATGGAAATTCTCTTCCAACTGTCCCAGTTTCCTCAGAAAAATAGGAAGAAAGTTCATCAGTGGAGACAGAGATGGGACAGAAGGTATTGTAGCATAGGTTTAAAGAAAAAGGGGCTTCCCTGGTGGTGCAGTGGTTGAGAGTCCGCCTGCTGATGCAGGGGACACGGGTTTGTGCCCCGGTCCGGGAAGATCCCACATGCCGTGGAGCGGCTGGGCCCGTGAGCCATGGCCACTGAGCCTGTGCGTCCGGAGCCTGTACTCCGCAACGGGAGAGGCCACAACAGTGAGAGGCCCGTGTACCACCAAAAAAAAAAAAAAAAAAAAAAGGAAAAGGAAAAAGTATGAAATAGTAATCTAGGAGAGTGGGAGAGTGAATGAACTAAAGAAACACAGTGTGACTGAATTAAAGTAAAATCAGTTGCCAGGTTATTCTCCACCTAAGTTTGGCCCCACTGGTGCAGGTAAAGATACAAAACAGGTGGAGATGTAGGGATAATGAGGATACAGGTTAGTCAAATAAGCACAATTAAGGGAGAGACCAGCAGAGGAATTGAGGGTGTATGCAAAGGAGTGCTAATAATGATTGACTATGGAAAAGCAGAGTAAGGAGAGTGAAAAGCTGATCAGACTGATAGACTGTTGGTCCTGGTGGAGTCTGAATATTAAAGGGAGTGAAGTGGAAAGGTGGAGAGTTTCATTTGGAGAGTAAGATATTTACAGCTGAAATTGTCATGAAAGGTTAAGAATTACTACAGCATAGAACCAGATCCTTGGGATTCCTACATTTAATAAGAAAGTTCAGTGTAGAGGTAAAATGAGAATCCATATGTAAGACCTGAGTGGCAGGTAAGAGAATTAAAGGTAGATGATGGAATATACCCTTGGAATTCCTCATTTTCTCTGTATAATTTATCAAAAACTCTTAGAGAAAACTAATTCCAACTTTTCTAAGGAAAACAATGATTCAGGTTAAAAAAAAAGTTTGTCTGCTTAATCATTGTTCAAAATGTATTCATGGTTTCTAAAGTCCTACACCTCTCTGCTTACAGAGTTAAATAACTGCCATTCTCTTTAGTTTATCTCTTGACACCAGTATTAATAATTTCCACATTTCCCAGAGAGAAATCATTAGTTTAAGAAGAAAAAGCAACTTTCATATTTAAAGATTTCAAAGCAAACCATCACCCAAATACATAAACATTCATCTGCATAATCTTTAATTATCTACTTTTCAAATCCACCTACAAGACATAACTTTATATCCAATCTGTTGAACAGTTAAATATACAATTAAAATGGTACTTTTCATAGCGTGAAAAAAAATGAGTCTTGGGTTTCAGCCTGGCATACAACAATTATTAAAATCTATTAAATTCATAGTTAGTGTGAATGACAACAGCAGTTATTTGCTTTACTTACCTCCTTAATAGCATCTTCATTAGGAAGAATGGAACATAAGCATGTGATATAGGCTTGCTGAAAAGATGACACATTTGAAATTTCTTTAGATTCTGCACATAGTTTTGATAAAGCAGTAGCCTGGGGGATGCAGTTAGATTTCAACAAATGTTTTATTCGCATTTGCAGAAAGAAAGGTCCTTCTTGTGCAATCAATTTATTGACTAGAAAAAAGGAAAAATAAAAGTTTGATAACATACCACATAACATGTCAAGGTTGTAAAGATGAAAGTTTGATATCTTTTGCTGTTGCTTGTTTTTAGTGGACAAAAAGTCAGCTGATATAACTGCAAGTTTATTCTGATCTCAGTACTCATCTAACAGAGCAAAGAGCAAAATAAATTAATGTTGCTAATTATTCCCACATTACTTAGTAGTTTTATTTTGAACACCATACCTATTAATAAAGCTACTACTAACATTTCATCAAAGTTCATTCTTTCACCTTCTCCTCCCTCACTTTCTGATAAGGATAATAAGGAACAATGAAGTGAACTATAAACTTAAGTACAAGGCAAAAAGGCAAGTATCCTGTGTAATATTAACAACTACCACTTGTACACTTATGAGGTACCAAGCTTTAAGCTGACTGTTTTCATATACCTCTCATTTATTCTTCACACCACCACCAAGGCAAGTATTGTTATCCCCAGTATAAGGTTAGGAAAATTAATACTCAGAGAAATTAGGTAACTTGCCAAGGATTCCAAAGCCAGTGGTGGTCTTTCCGCTAAACCAGGCATTTCTCAAAGTGTGTTCCACCGACCAAAAGACCTGAGAGATAGTCCTAGAAAAAAAAAGGATTCCTTGGTCAAATCTCTGAACAGTCCTGCAATGAAGAAAACTGTTCACTTTTATTTAACCCAATGTTTCCCAAACTGATTTGACCAGAGAACCCTTTTACACATATCATTAGCACAACGTAAAATCTACGTTCCTGGTTCAGTACACACTTTGGAAAATGCTGCTCTGAGTAGTACTCAGTATTAAGCACCTGAACACCGATTTGTAGTGTTCTGGACAAGCTCGATTTACAAATAGTAAATACTTAACAAGTGTGTGGCATCGTTACACAGTATTATTTAAAGAACAGAGGTGGAAATACACACATCAAGATGAGTGGCAAGCAAACAAACTGCTTTAGGTGGTTCACCTAAAACAGTGTTTCTTAAACTTGGAAGTGCCTTCTGAACCACCTGGGGAATTGTAGTAAAATGCAGATGCTAATTCAGTAGGTCTGGGATGGGACCTGAGACTGTGCTTTTCTAATAAGTCTCTCAGGTAATAGCCATGCTACTAGGTCTACAGGCCACATGTAGAATAGAAATCATTAATATTAATGATTAACCACCGGGACGGTGGGGAGGGGAGGGACAGACCACTGGCCCAGTCTTAACTACATATCAGAATCAACTGTAGAGATTTTAAAGTTCTCTTTTTAAAAAAATAGGTAACACCATATATGCAAACGACACAAAATTCAAAAGGCACACCAAAAAGTATACAGTTAAAAGTTGTCTCCCTTCTACTCTGACTCCAGTCCCCTAGGCTCTCTCCCCAAGAAACAATAATCATTTCCAATTTTTTGTTTATCCTTCCAGAAACATTCTTAGTACAGAAGACATATTTCTTTTCCCACTTACTATATCATACGGGTCATTCTATCACATCACTGTACATTGAGAGCTACCTCAATACTTTTAACAAATAAGTATTGTTCCACTGTAGGGATATAATTAATTTAACCAATCCCCTCCTGATACACTTGCAAGTTGTTTCCAATCTTTGACAACTGTCAATAATGCTCCAATTTACAGTCCTGTACAGAGGCCATTTCACACATGCATGACTGTATCTATAGCAAAAATTCCTAGAAGTGAAATTACTGCCAAATTAATCTCCAGAGACTGTACCAATTTACAGTCCCAGCACTTATAGGTGGAAGGTGCCTGTTTCCTGTGGCACTTCAAAAAGGTCTGTATTCCAGAGCTCCAACCCTGGAGATTTTGATTTAGCAGGTAGAGCCTGGACCTTGGGGGTGCGTGTGTGTGTGTTTTGGTTTTAAATTCCATAGATACTCTAATACACAGTCAAAGTCAAAAGGCATGGACAGAAAACAGATCATGTGCATTTGGACTTTTCTCTATTTTAGTCCCACAAGCACTAAATTCCACAAAATGAACTCACAGTCATATCTCAAATAGCTCCTCGTTCCTTACTTCTATTTTCAGTAATGGTATTCTCTCAATCATAAAGAAATGAAATTTTGGCATTATCCTTCCTTGCCAACTCCTTTCCTAAGGAAATCAACTTAGTTACTGTCCTAGCAATTCTTTTTTAAATTCTCTCCAACCTAGTTCCTCCATATTATTTCCTGCCACATCTGTCCCCCTACATCCTAAACTGCCTAATATCAGATTATGCTCTATTTATCTGCTCTACCAAGTTGTATGCATTTTCACAAATCTCACACCTGAAAACAGGCATGTTATCTATACAACCCACCCCTTTCTAAATTCCCACATCATTTTACTTCTTTTACCACACTTAGTTTTCTCTTTAAGTACAATAAAAAATGATTAGAGTATGAAGGTTAAGATCTCAGGTTATGGAATCACAAAAGTGAGGTTGAATCATGACTCTCACATATACTAGCTGCGAGGCCCTTGGACAAATTAGTAGACCTGTCTGAGCCTCAAGTTTCTTCATCTATGAAAAGGTTAGTAATATCTACCCCAAAGAGATGAAAGAATCATAAATGAAATACCAGAATGCAAGTAAGACACTGAGCACAGGGCCAGGCAGAGTAAATGCTCAATACTACTTGCTATTATTTGTCCCTGATATCCCCCTCATTACACTGTCAGCAATTTGTGTACAAATACCATGTCTTGTTAACTTTTGTATTCCCTACAGCACTAAGCACAATGCTTTATATATTACAGGTGTTTAATAAAACCATGTATTTAGCAACCAATGGTTATCACTTTAATCAATCAAAAACTTTTAGATATCTCCTCATCTGGGCTCAGATCCTGCCTCCACAGTTTTAACTACATGGCCTTGGGCATGTGTAATCTCTTGCCTGTTTAATGGATTACAGGAGATAGAAAGCACTAATACTGTGCCCATCACATAGCAGGCACTCTATAAATCATAGCTATTATTTTTATGAGGTAAAACTATTTTACTCAACATATTACAGCCACAGTTAAACCACTGTATCAATTTGTAACACACAGATCAAACTTGCATTTTAAAAATCATTTTAAGTTATGTTAAAATCAATACTTAACTGTATTTTTTAAAAGAAAATCCATCCATACATTTCAATATTTAAAATGACATAATGAAGTGTACACTAAGATGTGTCACTCCCAACTGCGATCCCTTCTGTATATTATTTTTTCTAAATATTTTAATACAAAAAAAAATGTTTATTCATATACCCTCTCCTCCATCTAGGTTCAACAACTGAACTGTTTTGCCATATTTCTTTATCTAGCTTTTTTTTTCTCAGCCACTTAAAAGTAAGGTGCAAACATCATGACAGTTTACCTCATATATACTTCAACATGCAAAAAATGGTAACATTTAAGGTCCAGCTAAAAATTTTGTTTTTTTCTTTTTTAACAGAAAAGAGTGTTTTTGTTTTTACTGAAGGCTCAGGCAGCACATGACAATTCATAAAATGGCTTCAGAGGTAGGTGGCAGAAGGGAAAAAATGAACTGGGGTGGGAAAGAAGAACAACCAGGAAGAAGTAAGAGCTGGCTGGTTCCTTCTCAGCTTGATTTAGGGGAGGAAGTTAGTACCTCTGAACAATTAGATGGCTCTCTTCCTTCAACCCTTGGTAGGGGAGAGAAAAAAAGAAAAGGCTGCTGCTTTGGCTCTCCTGAGTCTCAAGGAAAATGGGGAAAAGCCAGTGCTTTGATGTCATGAATTAAGGGGGGGAGGAGGGTGCTGGGTAGGGCACAGGTCAGCTGGAAAAACTGGCAGATACCAGATGGTAGCTCTGGGTTTCCTCTAGTTGGAACCACTCTAGTACAGTGGAAGGGGGGTCTCCAAGGTTGATAGGCCTGAGGTCTTTAGGGCTGTGGGCTGCTGCCAGCACCACTGGAACCAAGGGTGGTTTGTGGGCACTGGGGCTCAAGTCAGGAACCATCAGTGGGGCTGGGCTTGGTCTTGCCGGCCCTACGTTTTGTGGTAGGCTGCTGGGGTGACCTCGGGTAGAAAGGCGTTTCATACCTGGGTGGGAGGACCTGCTCATTTCCCTGCTGATTATGCCAGGCAGAAGTGTCAACAGCTGGTACTTATTACATACTTCAGTAATAACTGTTTTTTGGTGCGGACGGGGTTACAAAATTCCAGAATTTGTGGCAGGAAAAATAAAAATCTTATACACTTTTTTTTTTAATTCAATAAACTAAACCAAAAAGCATTTACTGAGTTACTTGGGAGGCTAAACACTTTGCACTTTTATGCTTCTGATTATTATGTTATTGAAAAAAGGCAATTAATGAAATGATAGTCACTGCTTTCTAGCATCAAATATGTTGATATCTGGGCTGCAAGGGCAATGGAACTATAAAGGAGGCTTTCTAAATCTGTTGACCTGAAATTAATAAGGGCCAGTTGCAGAAGTAAGCAGGCAACAGGCTGCCCACCACTTATACTGTGGTTCTCAGAAAAATTCCTTACATATGTAGGTAACCTATACCCATTCAGAGTTTATAGATAGTGGGTACTTACTTAACCTTTATTGAATATATAGGATACCATGGGATATTAGGTAAACAGTGCTTCCCCCCATTTCTTGATTTTTTTTCTATGTGAAAAGAAATTGAGTACCGTTAACTCCTCGGGTGGGGGGGATATATTGATTAGTACATTGGGGAAAATAAATTGGGGACATTTTATGCAACTCCATCTTTTCCCCCCGAGGCTTGGGCCTATCTACAGAGGCCCATTCTTCACTCCTGGAGCCTTATCTGGACAGGGATCTGCCTAATTCTGGGATCCTTTTGCAACTATTTGGCTCTGTCCTCTAACAACTTTTAATAATAAAAAAGGCAATAATTTAGCCTCCACCTGCCTATATTTACAAAAGGATGCCATTTACTGGGAACCTCAACAGAAAACAATAAATACCAATCTATTTTCTATTTAACAGCTATTCTCCTTATTCATTTTTTTTCTTGTCAGTATAACTGATAAGCAGTAGAATTATCAGAGGAAAGAGACCAAGAGAAAATCTAAACACTCTTATTATCAATCTTCTGACTCTACAGAAAAACCCAAACAGCAAGTATACAATAGGTTATCAAACTTGGTGAATGAATAAGCTAACTGGAATATTTTAGGATATCAACATTCAAAAGGCCTGTCCTGAGACCTGAACTAAAGATCTATCAAAAATGGGACTTCCCTGGTGGCGCAGTGGTTAAGAATCCACCTGCCAATGCAGGGGACACGAGTTCGAGCCCTGGTCCGGGAAGATCCCACATGCCGTGGAGCAACTAAGCCCGTGCACCACAACTACTGAGCCCGCGCTCTAGAGTCCACGAGCCACAATTGCTGAGCCTCCATGCCACAACTATGGAAGCCCACATGCCTAGAGCCCGTGCTCTGCAACAAGAGAAGCCACCACAATGAGAAGCCCATGCACCGTAATGAAGAGTAGCCCCTGCTTGCCGTAACTAGAGAAAGTCCGCGTGCAGCAACAAAGATCCAATGCAGCCAAAAATAAATTTAAAAACAATTTTTTAATAAAATAAAAATTTAAAAATGATCTATCTAAAGTATAAATAAAAACTGTTCTGAAACTCATTCTTATTCCAGAAACATACTTAACAGAACGTGATCCTTTTTAACTTTCCACTAACTTAAAGCAAATGAAATCATAATTGTTGGACATATAAAATGAGATATTTTGTGTGTCTAAAATGCAAATGTCAACTATGTCAACTCAAACCCATAAATCTTCTGGACTTAAACTGACAACTTTGTAAGAACTTTCTTTCTTTGCATATCTCTATAAAAACGCTAAATTCCAATGTTTCATAAATTTAAAATAAGAAGTAATTTTTTTTCATAATCCTCAGCTGTAGTAACCAGTAAACAAATTATCATTATATGCAAAGCTCTACTATATACCAAGGACTGGAAGCAGATTATTAATTTCTATCTCAGGAACTCTGTATAAACATTGTCAGTCAATGCAACATTTAAAAACAAGTATAAAGGGATACTTTTAAAACACTACATAAATATTCAAGAATCCTTAAGCAAAACATTAAGTGCTAATGGTTAGTTTTTACTATTCAAAGGATAAGAGAATGATTGGTTATAGACACACAGGTGAAATTCACAAAATTTTAACCCAGAAAAAAATTTTATTTCTCCTAGAACTATATATCCTCCTTCAATAGTCAGTATAGTTTTAAGCTTACCTTCTTCTGTTTCTACTGGCTGTTGAGACAGAATTTTAAGAAGAACAGGGTTTTTCCACACCCCCTCCTTGGTAACATGAACCAGTATTTGTAGGTTATTATTCCCAAATTCCAATAATGCATCATGTGATTCCTTAAAAAAAAAAAGCACATCCAGAAAACAGGCAATATAAAAAGTCATTCTGCCCTTTCAATATATCTGAATGTCTATGAAAAGACCTATATCTTGGATTTACTAAAAATAAACAAGCAGAAAAAAAACTATCCTCAAAGTTATGTGAAATTATGTTGCTGCTTTTTAAAAAATGAAACTAGGGCATTTTCACTAAGTTAAAGAGTACCTTTAAAATGTTTTCCTGAATTCTCCTAGGTAAAATTATCACAATTCAATTTACATCCTTGAATTACTCAATTATTTTAAGGCCACTGGCATAGATTTCTTTTAAAAAGATTCTGCAGTATTCACACAGGCAACCTATTCCTTCTAACAGAAGTATGACTATTGTTATATATCTTTTTAATTGTTTAAATTCTTCTATCAAAGGACTTTTAAAATGATAGATGGCTCCAGGGACTTCCCTGGCAGTCCAGCAGTTGGGACTCTGTGCTTCCAATGCAGGGGGCGCAGGTTCAATCCCTGGTGGAGGAACTGTGATCTCAAATGTAAGTTATTAGCTGTCATTCTATCTCCTCAGAAAACAAACAAAATATAATTGCCAATAGTTTATTCTTTAAAATACTTATAAACACAAAGGGTGGGGACATAAGGGGTCAGAAATTTAACTTGACATAAATGATTAAGCATATATCTCACTGTCCTTTATTACTAGTGAGGATTATTGGTTGTTTCCATATTCTAAAATTTTAACTTGTTTTCCCTTATTTTAGACTGCTGAAATTCTCAAGGAACATAAACTTTCACTGGTAGCAGTATTTCTTTGGAAAATAAAATATAGGTTAAAAATGTTCACAGACCTAAGACTATAATCTTATATTCACCTAAGTGAAATATAAAAAATAAAGTTCGCTTTTTTCCCCTCAATTTTAGAATGACAGGGTTTTAATACACACACACACACACACACACACACACACACACCATATACTGAGTTATCTTCTGCTAAGAAAGGTTTTAAAACTGACACAGAAAGTGATATTTCCAATTAACAGTTAACTAACAGCAATATTTAAATGCTATAATTTTCCTTTAATGGCTTGAAATGGCTTGACCTGTCCTCAGGCTTCTTTTTCCTTAACTTAGGACAACAGGCATTTACTTTGCAGTGAAGATGAAGATTCTATGTCAGAATGTGCTGTGTCTGGTTAACGTATTTGTAATACCTAACAGCCCTATACCACTACACTTTAGCAGAACACTCTCACCCCCATGATACATAGCAACTAAAATAAAAAGCCACTGTTTGGGTTAAAAACAAAAACAATTTTCTAATTTTTCATCTGTTCAAAATACAGTTTATTCTGAGTAAGAATGATGTGTAATCCTTTATTACATATATATACACATACACACATATATATTATAGCAAAGTTACTTTAAAAAAATAACATTAGGTGGTCCGGTGGTTAGGACTCTGCGTTTCCACTGCAGGGGGCATGGGTTCAATCCCTGGTCAGGGAAGTAAGATCCCACAAGCCTCACAGTGCAGCCAATGAATGAATAAATGAATGAATGAATGAAGAGAGAAGAAGGAAGGAATGAAGGGAGGGAGGGAGGGAGGCAGGGAGGAAGGCACTTTAAAAAAATAAAAAATAACATTAAATAGAGTCCTTAAAAACTATGGTGGAATTTTAAAATTAATTTAAAAACTTAGATTTGTTTCTTTTTTAAGGTAAAACTATCCATATCTTGAAATCTACAATACAGAAATACTAGCACAAGATGTTCACTCTAGCACTGTTTACAATAAACAGCAAAGAGATTTGGCCAAATAATTTATGGTGCAACCACATAACAGAATCCCAGGCAGTCATCAAGGGAGAGCTACATATGCAATCCTAGATACATGTCCATGTTAAAATCATTAAGTTAAAAAAAGTTGCAAAAAAACAGGATCTCATTTTTCTTTATTTAAAATTTCATTTCAGAACGTATTTTTATATCCATAAAGAAAAGGTCTGGAAGGGTTACACAAGCTGTAAACAGTGGTTGAGAATGCTCTCTGTGGCCTGCTCCTGTAAAACTATTCTCTTGCTAAAAGTATCCTCAAAACTACCTGCTGCCTTAACCATTTATCACCTAAAATAAGAAAACCTCAAGGTTTTATGTTTCAGATTTCTACAGGGACCATGTCTTATATTTATCTGTACCTCTACTGCATTTATTAATATTCAGAAATGTGAATATGTATATCCTAAATGTCTGATAAATACCGGGCAGTTACACAGGTCAGAGGGAAGGCAAATATTTTATTCAGGCATACAATTTAAGAAAAGAACGAAGAAATATGAGAGTATTCTCTCTTCAAAGGATACTACTACTAATAATAGTAACAGCCTTAATAAGTACACTTGCCCTTCTAGAATGTCGTATGCCAGGACAAAACTACTGGCAGGCAGAATGACAAAATCAATATGCTCTGTATGAAAGATGATTTTAACAGCAGCTGTATGAATATGTGAAGAGTTAGGACATTACAGGGATTAAATCAGGCCAAGGACATGACAAAGAATTCTTCTCCTCAAACAGAAAATCTAAAGATTAACATTATATCATTTCATTTTGGATTTTTTTTATCCTACAGGAAAGAAATTTCCAGATAACGAGGTGTGTCTGTTAACATGCAAATCTTTACTTATGCCTTCATGAAACAGGTGCAGGCTACTATGGAGTTTGTGTCCTCGAGGAAGCAGTTAAACAAAGCAAGCTCTAGGTATAAATCTAGGTGTAACTTCGGGCAAGCTAATTCACCTCTCTATGCCTGTCTCCCCATTTATAAATGGAGATTCAAATGATCTCTACTGTATAAGGTTTGCAATTTGATTAAAAGATACAAAATGTAAAAACATGTAGAGTACTGTTTGGTACATAATTAATGATAATAAATGAATGTTAGCTATCTACTTATTATGTCTATTTTCTTTAAATAGTTTTCCTACCTCTACTGGTAACAGGCAAATTTGCTTCCTATTGTTTTCCCTCCTACCTTACTCTCCCCTCCCCAATTTGCTACTTTCTGATCTGCTCATCTAAGAATTCTGATAATCAAGCCAATATAAGAGCCAACGTAGCTCTCCTGTAAGAAAAATGCATGCACAGAATCTCTGATGACTATTTTGACGGTTTAAGAGACTTAACATTGTAAGTCCCTGAAATGTTAGGGGGAAATTACTAGATAAGTGTACTACCAATGAAGCAAATACTGCTACCTTATAAACATATAAAATTTTACATTTTTAATAGCTTTATTCTGCCTAAAACTTTGTTTCTGAAGAATGAAAACTTTTTTTGTTGATTTCTAAGCTATGTAAAGGCTAACAAAACTAAATGAGAGGGAAAAAAACAACAACTTTTAGCAAACTCCCTTCATCTGGAAGGCCTCCTTCTCATTTCATGAACTTACTACCAATATATAATGAATTTGTTTTTGTTCTAAGTTTCCAATTTTAGTTTGCTGGGAGAAATTAACTACGTGTCTTGAATACCTAAACAGAGACCTTTTTTGAGGCCACATCAACTCACCTGTAAAGACTGAAGGAAGAGTACCCAGGCTTCACATGGCAGTTCACTTTCAGACACTGAAAGCAGTAATTCAAAACAACTCCTAGAATATGAATAACTAAGTCAGTATATAACGGTGGTTGTAGTCATAATCAAGTACAGTTATGACCGTGATACTGAATATACATTTTACATTTATTTAGACTATTTTAAATTTGTTTTTCACTCTTCAGAATTTCATTCAACATTGTTATATTAACTTTTCAACTTTAAAAAAGAGAAAAAAGAAAAACTATGAGGCTTTAGAGGAGGAATAATGGGATTGTAAAACCAGGAATGTTTATGTTGCAAAAAAAAAGTATAAAGTTAGAGGTTTGGAGTTTGGGAAAACAGGAAGGAAAACAGGTAAGACCAGAGAAAAATAAAATGGACCACCCAGACTAGAATTTATCCCACCAAACAATCTGCAAACTGAATCAAGGTGATTCCACAACTAAAAACTAACAGCTGTTGTATTTTTTCAATTTGCAAATAAATACATTAAAGGTGTAACTCTGTCTGCTATTAGGCAGCCAAATATTAAAACAGCAGCTAGATTATCATGGATCCTTGGGGTGGTAATCTTATACTGTACCCTGATATTTTCTGCTAGTATAATTCTTAGTTCAAATAATATAACTGAATTGCAGAATTTCACAGTGTTTCCCCCCAAAGTGTTCCTCAAAGACCGCCACAGCTTCCAGATACTCTTGTCACTTCACTTGATCTATTCCTAAGGACAGAGAGAAAATGCATCATTCTAAGCCTGAGTAGGAAAAGGGACTCGAGGCAGTTAAAGATTATGTTGCTTGGCTGGAGCTTCACTTATACTTTATCTCCTGAAAATGTGACTATAAAGGCTCAGAGCAAAGGAAATTTCATTCAAAGGTATGACCCTGATGTTGCTTTGAACAATGTGATGCCATAGTAAAGAGAAGTCAGGCAAACATTACAACCCAAAATACTCAATTTTAAGAGGGAATTAAGTTCTTAAACTTACAGTACTAATCTGCCAAGCACTAAGAGGACATCTTCGCATTCGGTAGTTAAATATGGGCGAGCACTGGCAAAGCTTTGGATGGCAAGTCGATATACCTCCAGAAGATACACAATATGTTCTGATGCATTCTTGCTGCTTGCATATTGCAATAAGGTCTAAAAAATAAAGTTAGAGTTTTAATTATTAAAAAAAAAGACAATGAAACAAACAAGACTACCTTTGTTCTCAAATGCACTATCCCTTCCTTTTTGTCTAACAGATGCATACACCTTTTATTTGCCTTTTTTTAAAACATCTTTATTGGAGTATAATTGCTTTACAATGGTGTGTTAGTTTCTGCTTTATAACAAAGTGAATCAGTTATACATATACATATGTTCCCATATCTCTTCCCTCCCTCTTGCGTCTCCCTCCCCCACCCCCCTAGGTGGTCACAAACCACAGAGCTGATCTCCCTGTGCGTGCTATGCGGCTGCTTCTCACTAGCTATCCACCCTACGTTTGGTAGTGTATGTATGTCCATGCCATTCTCTCACTTTGTCACAGCTTACCCTTCCCCCTCCCCATATCCTCAAGTCCATGCTCTAGTAGGTCTGTCTTTATTCCCATCTTGCCCCTAGGTTCTTCATGACCTTTTTTTTTTCCCTTAGATTCCATATATATGTGTTAGCATACAGTATTTGTTTTTCTCTTTCTGACTTACTTCACTCTGTATGACAGACTCTAGGTCCATCCACCTCACTACAAATAACTCAATTTCATTTCTTTTTATGGCTGAGCAATATTCCATTGTATCTATGTGCCACATATTCTTTATCCATTCATCTGTTGATGGACACTTAGGTTGCTTCCATGTCCTGGCTATTGTAAATAGAGCTGCAATGAACATATTGGTACATGAGTCTTTTTGAATTATGGTTTGCTCAGGGTATATGCCCAGTAGTGGGATTGCTGGGTCGTATGGTAGTTCTATTTGTAGTTTTTTAAGGAACCTCCATACTGTTCTCCATAGTGGCTGTATCAATTTACATTCCCACCAACAGTGCAAGAGTGTTCCCTTTCCTTCACACCCTCTCCAGCACTTATTGTTTCTAGATTTTTTGATGATGGCCATTCTGACCGGTGTGAGACGATATCTCATTGTAGTTTTGATTTGCATTTTGTTTGTTTAGAGGATTCTATTTTCATCACTTAATGAATTGTTTCTGCTGAGTTAAAGAAAAGGCAGAACTGCTCTTCTGACATGAGAATAAATCTAAGAATAAAGCCATAAAACTCCTATAGTTGTTCTCACTAGAGGTCTGGAGTTACTATCTCTGAAATTCAGTAATGTTTCATTAATACAACATTAAATTGAACATCAACCATGTGCCAATACACTGGGCATACAAGGATAAGAATATGATCCCTGACTTACACAAGAGACATATTGCTGAGTGTAGCCCTCTCAGCTCTTTTTTCTACACACGTAGAACTTATTAGGCTTAATTTATACTTACCAATTTATAAAAGGTTGAGGTTTTTATTTTTAATGAAGTTTATTTCAAAAACTAATATACATGCCAAATGCCAGTTTATTTGTTTACAATGGGGGACAGTCATATTACCACCTAGGGTCCCCATTCCCCATACTTTGATATAAGAGGTTATCTGGCAAGTTTAAAATCTAAAACACAACCACAATAAAGCCTGATAAATTACATGTATTCAAATGACGACAGAAATCTGGCTTCTGTTCTCTCTGGATAGTGTGGAAAATCTGCCAAATTCTGGTTTGGGGTCTCTCTTTCTAGGTTCCACAAAGTTGCTCTCCCTACTATTAATATATTTATTTCCTCTAACAACTGGATAGGTTTTGCATAACTCGTTAGGTTAAGACTTGAATTGTGCAAGTTTTTGCCCCCTAGAACACACATTCTGACTGGGCTAGGGAGTTAAGGCTACTTCAACAATAATTTCTTCTAACTTTCTGTCTTCTGATTTTTCTGCTTAGCAAACTACAAATAGCTGTGGTGGCACTGCAGGATTCCACTGATCTTCTGCAGTTTTCACAATAACAGTCCCTATAGCTGTTCTGGTAATTAAGAATTGACTGGTCTTGATTATTTAAAACAAACAAACAAACTTAACAGGGAAATATATGATCAACCATTATACCATATACAGTAAAAGCACTCTTAACTAACACATAGGATTATCTGATCTTTGCATACTTGAATGATCAAGCCAGTTAAGCTATTTTAGTACACCCATTTCAATTCAGTATCTTGCTGCTTTATCACAATCACTTTAGAGAAGTGGGCTCTTTCTGTATTTTCAGAAAAGCATTATGTCCCCATCTAATCAAATCCCAAATTTTAGTAAAATAAGAAAAAATCAATAATAACAGAGGATCATAAAACTGACCCCACAACAATCCTTTCTAGCTAAAACAGTGAAGAGAAGGAACGCAGAATTGTGTGCTTACCAGTTACGTAAATAAGATTTCACATAATCTCTCTTAAGAAATTTATTAAAAGCTATGTCAGAAAGAAATAGTTTTAGGTCAGCAAATTACTTACTGTCTGCATTGGTTAATCTGAAAACCAGAGGGCTTTACAAATTTATATTCAGTAGCAGATTTTATGCTCCTGAGGTCAGATTTATCTTATCAATCTTTACAGGCCTAACATTCTTTTCTACCCCCTTCCATCTCCATAGGACATTCAAGTCTCATTAAATGTTTACTGAATAAATTTACCATTTTACTGAATAAACTCATCATTCTATTCATTTGACAAATATTTTTTGATAGCCTACTCTAGTAAGGAGCTAGGTACTGGGAGGAAAGAGATGGGGGCCTATCATTGTGGAGCTTTCAGAATGAGTCAACACAGCATGATAGTTGAAACCACACATGTAAATTAACCAACTACTGGCTGAAGTATGCAAAAAGAAGGGCATAGTGCATACAGATGAGGTTATTCTTTCCACAGTCTGCCTTCCCATTCAGAAGCTCCTGCCACCAATCTAGTATCTTCTGACACAGACTATCTTCTGACACTAAGACTCCCAACAAGTTACACAATTTCAAAGATTCAATACCCCATGATTATTTATGTTTATGTTTTTCCTTTTCCCTCTTACATGTTAATCACATTAAGGTGTCCTTAACATGTCCACTATGAGCATACTCTGGACGTTGGAAGAATCACTGAAACAATCTTCATTATCATCTTTTTTAAAAATGCAAGATTAAACAATGAATTATAGCCAACCAAATGACATTTTAAGTACCTCATGTAAACAAAATTCCATCAGAAGCAGAAAAGAAAAATGGAAGTCTCTTATTTTTCTTTAGACATTTAAATTTTAGACACCAATAAGAATGGGGCAATAAATGATAACTAATAACTATGACTCCCTCAAGTTCACTGGCATTCTTCAGAGACCAAATTAATGGCCTCTTCTCTTTGTTTGAGTAAATTCATTTACGCTACAAAAGCTTACTATGTGGCAGTACTGTGCTGAGTACTAGAGATGAAGACTCTTATCCTGCCCTTAAAGAACTAAATACACTGAGAAGACAGATAAATTAGCCCAATCAGGTACCATCTTTGATTATTTTAAACATTCTTACTGGGGTGCTCTCATTCATATCCCAGGCAGATTATCTCTCAAGTCCTTGCTATATACCTCAAATGCCTGTTAGACATTTCCATCTGGATGTTCTAGTCAAATCTAAAATTCAACATGTTGAAAACAAACATCTTCCCCAGCAAATATGTTCTTCCTCCTATGTTCCATCTGCTTCTTTTCAGGAGCCAGAGCTAAAAAAACCTGTCCTTGAAATCACCACACCAGTTTGCTGATTCAACTGCAGAAATACCTTTGCCTGTGATCTTATGCTTTATTTCTACAGCCAGTGACCTAGACCAGGCCCCCAACATCCCTCATCTGGAATGCTACAACAGTTTACTTCTCTAGGCTAAATATCCTCCACTTCTGTGCATGTGTTGTAGTTATAACATATTTGTACACACAAAAAATTAATGCACAGGGAAAAAAATTAGAAGGAACTAAGCTAATACGGTTATGAGCACTGGAGTAGTAGTAGGATTATAAACAATTTTCTATCATTTTTATAATTTTCTGAAATTCTTCCCAAATTTTCTTTAATAAGTATTATTATATTTACAGTGAAGGAAAGAATCTCTTCCCTATCCCAATTCTATCTATATTCCTCACTACATGGTTTCAAAGAGGTTGGTAGCATCCTGACTATTCTCTGAAACTATCAAGGAAGGAGAACTTTTTTCTTCATGATGGTCATATTTTATGCAGGGATGCATTCCAATTTAAAACTCAAATGGTTCAAGACTAATTTTTCCAGTGGAATAACCATAGTTAATATTTTTGAGCACACAGTATGCACTAAGTATCTTCCTAAGAGCTTTACATGCTACGAACATTTAATACAACAGCCTGAAGAGCTAGGTGATTTATCATCAGCTCATTTTTTAAATGGGGAAACCAAAGCACAGAGAGATTAAGTTATTTTCCAAAAGACACCTGGTAGTAAATGTTAGGATTTGAACTAAGGTCATCTGACTCCAGAGCTCACACTTAATTACTTTGCTACAAGACTTTTCAGAATGCACAATTCTACAACGATTTTAGGTGTGTTTTTGTTTTTGTTGTTGTTGTTGTTGTTTGCGGTACGTGGGCCTCTCACTGTTGTGGCCTCTCCCGTTGCAGGGCACAGGCTCGGGACGCGCAGGCTCAGCGGCCATGGCTCACGGGCCCAGCCACTCCGCGGCATGTGGGATCTTCCCAGACCGGGGCACGAACCCATGTCCCCTGCATCGGCAGGCGGACTCACAACTACTGTGCCACCAGGGAAGCCCTAGGTGTGTTTTAAAACTCTACTTCCCCCACCAGGTGTTAACTTTAATCTTTTACAGCAAGTAGTATCATGGTCATCATTTGGCCTTCTTCCTGAGAGTTTACAACATTTAATTTCCACTTAAAGTGACTGCTTCTGGGGAAAGTTTTCCAGCAATAGTGCTGATTGACACTCCACAGTTCAGAATGTTGGTGGTTCACAAAGAAATGACAAAAAATATCTGGTACTTGTTAAAGCTGCACGTCCTATGGCAACAGGAAGTTATGTGACTTTTAAAAGAGGAGGATTTTCATTATTTCAAATTTTGCACAAAGAGCGAGAAATCTTATTGATTTTAATTTCTCAACTCGTGAAATTCCCAGAATTACATATGTTTGAGTAAAATGTGATTGCACTATGACAGATAGACTTTCAGCAGGGGGTAGCACTTGAGCTGGATTTCTGAGGTATGGGTCAAGTTTGAAAATGCAAAAGTGAGGGGAACAGGACTCCAAGTAGACAGTAACTTGAACAAAGTCAGAAAAGACCAACAGAACAGATAGGGCAAACAGTGACAAGACTTTACATCCATTGGTGAGGAAGCACAGAAGGTTTCCCTAGAAGAGACTAAGCTGGGTGTGAGATGGAATGGGAAGAGAACAACAGCTGGCTACTTACATTCAGAAAGTGGCTAGAGTAAATTACAACTTTTAAGTCTTTCACATATGTTGCTATTAGGCCCCACCTCACACTTTCTATATTGGTTACAGTTGTTTTTTTTTCAATCTAGATATATGACTTACTTATTACTCTATCTACCTACCTATTCATCTATCCTGGATTCAGTTCATCATCCCAGCCTACCAAGATTATTTTTAGATAGTGATTCTGTCATGGGATTTAACTATGCTTTCTAACTTCATTTCATTTTCAAAAATATCTTTTGCTGTTTTTTCATAAAATTAATATCCTTGATTGTTTAAAAAATATAGATCAACAGAGAAGTAAAAATAAAAATATCAACAATCTACACTATCACTACCCAAAACCAGACCACTGTTAACGGGTAATATTAAGTTTGAGGGGTTTTTAATGCCTAAATAACAGTATTTTAATGGACTCAAACTATACATTATTTTGTAAAATTTTCTTCAACATCAGTATTTTTTTAGTTCATGTGTGTATCACAGTTTATTACTCAAGTCCCTGTTTCTGGGCATGATGGTTTCTAACTCTGCATTATTATATATAATATTTAGGACAATGTTCTATAAATGGAATTGCTAGGTCAAAGGATGCATAATTCTTAAGACTTTACAAAGTGCCAAATTCTGCACCAGAAAATTTGTTCCAATTTACATTCCTATTATTTATGTAAGATAGTAACAGACTGAGGAACTGTCACAATTACTGTACATTACAACTTAAATACAACTTTTTGAGGGTCAACTGGATAAGGGAAATAGATTATTTTGTTTATTCAATACATAATCTTTTCATTACTACTGTGGTTGAATAAAAATTTTCATGTTGGGCTTCCCTGGTGGTGCAGTGGTTGAGAGTCTGCCTGCCGATGCAGGGGACACGGGTTCGTGCCCCGATCTAGGAAGATCCCACATGCCGTGGAGCAGCTGGGCCCGTGAGCCATGGCCACTGAGCCTGCGTGTCCGGAGCCTGTGCTCCGCAACAGGAGAGGCCACAGCAGTGAGAGGCCCACGTACCACACACACACAAAAAAATTCATGTTTCTTTTACAGCACCCATATGGTATCTTCATTTCAGTTATCAATAACAGTAAGGAAGAGAGCTTGGATGAGAACAGCATCAACAGTTAATCTTCCCAAAAACCTGAAGACGGAATACATCCAAACTCATTCTATGAGGCTAGCATTATTACCTTGATACAAAAGCCAGACAAAGACTACAAGAAAACTACAGATCCATATGCCTTATGAACACTGATACAAAAATCATCAACAAAATATTAGCAAACTGAATTCAATGGCATATTAAAATGGATTATACACTATGACCAAGTGGGATTTATTCCTGGAATGCAAGGATGATAAAGCATGTAAAAATCAATTAGTGGGGCTTCCCTGGTGGCGCAGTGGTTGAGAGTCCGCCTGCCGATGCAGGGGACACGGGTTCGTGCCCCGGTCCGGGAAGATCCCACATGCCGCGGAGCGGCTAGGCTCGTGAGCCATGGCCGCTGAGCCTGCGCGTCCCGAGCCTGTGCTCCGCGACGGGAGAGGCCACAACAGTGAGAGGCGGAAAAAAAAAAAAATCAATTAGTTACTACACCACATTAAGAGCATGAAGGGAAAAAACCTCACATGATCACCTCCACTGATGCAGAAAGAGTGTTTGAAAAATTCAACAACCTTTCATGCACGATTTAAAAAAACCAAACAAACACTCAACAAACTAGGAGTAGAAGAAAATTACCTCCACATAATATAGACCATGAATGAAAAACCCTAACATTATACTCAACAGTGAAAGGCTAAAAGCTTTTCCTTTAAGGTCAGGAAGAAGGATATCCACATTCACCACTTCTATTCAATACAGTACTGGAAGTCCTAGTGACAGCAATTAGGCAAGAAAAAGAAATAAAAGGCATCCAAATTGGAAAGAAAAATACAAGTATCACTGTTTGCAGGTGACATGATTTCACATATATAAAATATTAAATATTCCACACCAAAAAACTATTCATATAAACAAGTTCAGCAAAGTTGCAGGATACAAAATCAACATACAAAAACCAGTTGTGTTTTTTGTTTTTGGCCAAGCCACACAGCTTGCAGGACCTTAGTTCCACAACCAGGGATCACACCCGGGCCCACAGCAGTGAAACTACAGAGTCCTAACCACTGGACTGCCAGGGAATTCCCTCAGTTGTGGTTTTATACACAAACAATAAATAATCTGAAAAGGAAGTTAACTAATTCCATTTACAGTTGCATCAAAAAAACAAGAATAAACCAAGGAAGTGAAAGACTTGCACACTGAAAACTATTAAAACTTGATGAGAGGGCTTCCCTGGTGGCACAGTGGTTAAGAATCCGCCTGCCAATGCAGGGGACACAGGTTCGAGCCCTGGTCCAGGAAGATCCCACATGCCGCGGAGCAACTAAGCCCATGCGCCACAACTACTGAGTCTGCGCTCTTGAGTCCGCGAGTCACAACTACTGAGCCCGAGTGCCACAACTACTGAAGCCCGCGCGCCTAGAGCGTGTGCTCCGCAACAACAGAAGCCACTGCAAGGAGAAGCCAGCATACCACAATGAAGAGTAGTCACCACTCACAGCAACTAGAGAAAGCCCACGCACAGCCACGAAGACCCAGTGCAGCAGCAATCAATCAATCAATTTATATATTAAAAAAACTTGATGAGAGATATTAAAGAAGACACAAATAAATGGTAAGACATGTCATGAAAATGTCCATGGACTGAAAGACAATATTGTTAAGATGTCAATACTATACAAAGCAACCCACGGATTCAATGTAATCCCTATCAAAATCCCAATGAGGGGCAGAAATAGAAAAATCCATCCTAAAATTAACATAGAATCTCAAGGGACCTTGAACTGCCAAAACAAACTTGAAAAAGAAGAATGAAATTGTAAATCTGATACTTTGATTTCAAAATTTACTACAAAGCTACAGTAATCAAAGCAGTGTGTACTCGAGTAAAGATGGACACACAAACCAATGAAATAGAACAGAGTCCAGAAATAAACCCTCGCATATATGGTCAAATGATTTTCCAGGGTGCCAAGACCATTCAGTGGGGGAAAGGACAGTCTTTTCAACAAACGGTGTTGGGAAAATTGAATATCCATATGCAAAATTAGACTCTTACCTTATACCATAAATTAGCTCAAAAGAGATCTAAGATCAGACTGCAAAGGCAAAAGAAATAAAAGCAAAAATAAACAAATGGGAGTTAATGAAACTTTAAAACTTTTGCACAGCAAACAAAACCATCAACAAAACGAAAAGACAACCTATGGAACGGGAGAAAATATTTGCAAATGATGTGACTGACAAGGGGTTAATATCCAAAATATACCAACTACTCCTACAACTCAGTATCAAAAAACCAAACAACCCAATCAAAAAATGGGCAGAAGACCTAAACAGACATCTCTCCAAAAAAGACGCACAGATGACCAACAGGCACATGAAAAGATACTCAACATCACTAATTATCAGAGAAACGCAAATCAAAACCACAATGAGATATCACCTCACATCAGTCAGAATGGCTATCATCAAAAAGTCTACAAATAACAAATGCTGGACAGAACGTGGAGAAAAAGGAACCCTCCTACACTGTTGGTGGGAACGTAAACTGGTGCAGCCACTATGGAAAAAAGCATGAAGATTCCTTTAAAAACTAAAAATAAAGCTACCATATCATCCAGCAATTCCACCTCTGGGCATATATCCTGAAAAGACAAAAACTCTGATTTGAAAAGATACATGTACCCCAATGTTCATAGCAGCATTATTCACAATACCCAAGATGGAAACAACCCAAGCGCCCACCAAGAGACAACTGGCTTGAGAAGATGTGGGGTGTGTGTGTGTGTGTGTGTGTGTGTGTGTGTGTGTGTACACACACAAACACACAAAAGAATATTACATAGTCATAAAATAGAATGAAATATTGCCATTTGCAGCAACATGGATGGACCTAGAGAATATCATACTAAATAAAGTCAGTCAGACAGAGAAAGACAAATATCACATGATATCACTTATATGTGGAATCTAAAAAATAATAAAAATAAATCTATATACAAAACAGAAACAGACTCAGACATAGAAAACAAACTTATGGTTACCAAAGGGGTAGGGGGGATAAATTAGGAGTATTATGGGATTAACAGATACAAACTGCTACATATAAAACAGATAAGCAGGACTTCCCCGGTGGTGCAGTGGTTAAGAATCCGCCTGCCAATGCAGGGGACACTGGTTCAAGCCCTGGTCCAGGAAGATCCCACATGTCACGAGGCAAATAAGCTCGTGCGCCACAACTACTGAGCCTGCGCTCTAGACCCTGTGAGCCACAACTACTGAAGCCCACGGGCTTAGAGCCTGGGCTCCACAACAAGAGAAGCCACTGCAATGAGAAGCCTGCGCACCACAACGAAGACCCAAAAATAAATAAATTAAAAAACAAAACAAAACAAACAGATAAGCAGCAAGGATTTACTGTATATCACAGGAAACTATATGCAATATCTTGTAATAACCTATAATGGAAAATAATCTGAAAAATATATGCATAACAATAATTTTGTTGTACACCTGAAACTAACACAATATTATAAATCAACTACACTTCAATTAAAAAAAGAAAAGAAAAAAGGAAAAAATAGATCTAAGAGCTAAAATCATAAAACTCTTGGAAGAAAACAGTGGAAAAGCTTCATGACATTGGACTTGGAAATGATTTCTTATTCATGATATTGAGAGCACACGTAACAAAAGTAAAAACAGATAAACTGAGCTATATCAAAATTTAAAACTTTTGTACCCAGAAATTTGGATACTATCCATGTGGTAAAAAGAAAACCTGCAAAACAGGTGAAAATATCTGGAAGTCATCTGTTAATGGATTAATATCCAAAATATATAAAGCTTTAAAACTCAACAACAGGGCTTCCCTGGTGGCGCAGTGGTTGAGAGTCCGCCTGCCGATGCAGAGGATACAGGTTCGTGCCCCGGAGCAGCTGGGCCCATGAGCCATGTCCGCTGGGCCTGCGCAAACGATCCTGTGCTCCGCAACGGGAGAGGCCACAGCAGTGAGAGGCCCGCATAGCGCGCGGGGTGGGGGGAAGATCCAAAAAACTCAACAACAACAAAACCCAATTAGGCAGGACTTTTAAACAGACATTTCTCCAAAGAAGATATACAAATAGCCAATAAGCACATGAAAAGATGTTCAACATCAGTAAGTAGGAAATGTAAATCAAAATCACAATGAGATACCATTTCATACTCATTAGGATAGTTATTATCAAACAGAAAATAACAATTGTTTGCAAAAATGTGGAGAATTTAGAACCCCTGTGCATTGTTGGTGGGAATGTAAAATGGTTCAGCCACTGTGCAAAATGTATGATGGCTTCTCCAAAAATTAAACAGAATTACCATATGATCTAGTAATTTCACTTCTGGATATACACCCAAAAGAACTGAAAGCAAGGACCTGAAGAGCTTTTGTTCCCATGTTCATAGCAGCATTATTTACAATAGGTGGATGCAATCCAAGAATCCATCAAGGGATGGATGAACAAACTGTGGTATATAAACACAGTGGAATATTATTCAGCCTTAAAAAGAAAGGAAATTTGACACATGCTACAACCTCGATGAATCTTAAAGCCATTATGCTAAGTGAAATAAGCAAGTCACAAAGAGATATATGTTTCCACTTATAAGAATGCACCACAGTCAAATTCATAGAGGCAGAAAGCAGAATGGTGGTTACCAGAGGCAGGGGAGAGGGACGAATGGGAGATTAATGTCTGATGAGTTCAGAGGTTCAGTGTGGGAAGATGAAAACGTTCTGAAGATGAATGGCGGTGATAGCTGCATAACAACATAATATACTTAATGCCACTGAACTGTATGCTTAAAAATAGCTAAAGTGGCAAATTTTATATTATGCATACTTTACCACAATATAAAAAAATACCCCAAAAAGTTAACTTTATGTCTTGAGATATAAGAAGAGCAATTTTCAAGAAACAGAAGTGCGTGAGCATGATTTGGAAGACTGGGGAAAGAGAAGGATAAATTCAAATACCCCACATTTCTGTTTTAGTAAGTCACTAGTACTAAAGAGATTGATCTAGCATACCTCTTAAGGCTTGAGATTTTTAAATCCAAGCTTTAACACACTGGGGAAAAGGATCACAATTCTGAGGCAGTTGTGTAATAGAGTGAAATAACATGCCTTTCGGCTGTGGATTCAAACCTCTACCCCCATCATTTCCCAGCTAACCTCTCTGGGTCTTGATTTTTAAAAATCACTTAACTGAAATGACTGAGTACTAATTTTGCACCAGACATTGCACAATATAGCTTAAAAAACGGTGGCAAAATACACGTAACAAAACTTACTATCTTAACCGTTTTTTTAATGTACAGTTCTGTGACATTAAGTATATTTACACTGCCATGCTACCATCACCAACATCCATCCACAGAACTTGTTTCATCTTGCAAAACTGAAACTGACCCATTAAACAATAACTCCCCATTTCCCCTTCCCTCCAGCCCATGGCAACCACCATTCTACTTCCTGTCTCTGTGTGTAATACAGCTTTCATAACATTGTATTTTCTGTTTGAAAAAAGCAACACAAGAGTGTGGTAATGGCATCAGGGTATACAAAAAGATCAACAGAACAGAATAAAGTCCAGAAACAGACCTACATACATATGGCTAATTGATTTTCAGCAAAGCGCAAAGGCAATTTCTCAATTCAATGGGAAAGCAGTCTTTTCAACAAATGATTCTGGAACATTCAGATGTTCATATTTTTAGAAAAAGAACTTCTACCCATCACTCACACAATACACAAAAATTAACTCCAAATGGATCATAGATCTAAACGTAAAACCTAAAACAGTAACATTTTTAGAAGAGAACATAGAAAGCCTTTGTGCTCTTGGGTTAGGCAGATTTCTCAGACACACCATGAAAAATATAATCAATAAAAGAACAAGTTGGGGGCTTCCCTGGTGGCGCAGCGGTTGAGAGTCCGCCTGCCGATGCAGGGGACGCGGGTTCGTGCCCTGGTCCGGGAAGATCCCACGTGCCGCGGAGCGGCTGGGCCCGTGAGCCATGGCCGCTGAGCCTGCGCATCCGGAGCCTGTGCTCCGCAGCGGGAGAGGCCACAACAGTGAGAGGCCCGCGTACCGCAAAAAAAAAAAAAAAAAGAACAAGTTGGGCTTCCCTGGTGGCTCAGTGGTTAAGAATCCGCCTGCCAATGCAGGAGACGCAGGTTCATGCCCTGGTCCGGGAAGATGCCACATGCCGCAGAGCAACTAATCCGTGCACCACAACTACTGAGCCTGTGCTCTAGGGCCCGCAAGCCACTACTACTGAGCCCACATGCCCTAGAGCCCGTGCTCTGCAACAAGAGAAGCCACCTCAATAAGAAGCCTGTGCACAGCAACAAAGAGTAACAGGGAAGGCCCACGCGCAGCAACGAAGACCCAATGCAGCCAGCAATAAATAAAATTAATTAATTAATAAAAAAATAAAAGAACAAGTTAATAAACTGAACTTTATCAAAATTAAGAACTTGTGTCCTTCAAAAGACACTGTTAAGAGGGGCTTCCCTGGTGGTGCAGTGGTTGAGAATCCGCCTGCCGATACCAGGGGACACGGGTTCGTGCCCCGGTCTGGGAAGATCCCACATGCCGTGGAGTGGCTGGGCCCGTGAGCCATGGCCGCTGAGCCTGTGCTCCGCAACGGGAGAGGCCACAACAGTGAGAGGCCCGCGAACCACAAAAAAAAAAAAAAAAAAGACACTGTTAAGAGAATAAAAACACAAACCACAGCCTAGGAGAATACATGCCAACAAGCCATGGCTTGGCTGCTCTTATGCCCATCTAGTAATGCAGGACTTTTCGTTCCTGTTAATGTCTCACCCAGTTTTTCCTTGAAGTTCTTGGTAGTGTCTCTCATGAGTTTAGAACAGTTCTGTCCACAATGTGTGTGTGCCACCATGCTGTTCTGCCTCAGATCATCCTTGTCATGATCTGCTCCTTCTAAGCTGGTAGAGAGCACCTCAGGCTTTCTCCATGCCGACATCAACACAATGGAATCTGTGTCACAGCCAAGGGTGTTCCCTCCAGAGATCCCAAGTGAACCAGAGGCAGAATGTGTGTAACTTAAAAGTGATACAAATCACCATCCCCAATCTGTCTACCCTTTGCCATCTAAGTCACAACATTTAAAAAAGGAAAAAAAGAAGAATATATTGCATAAAGGACTTGGGTCCAGAAACACATACATACACCCCTCAAAACTCAACAGCAAGAAAACAAACAATCCAATTTTTTCAAATGAGCAAGAGTTGAAAAGATACATTTCCAAAGAAGATATATGGTTGGTAAGGAAGCACATGAAAAGATACCCAACAGAAGTCATTAGGGAAAGGCAAATGAGAACCACAATGAGCTGCCACTAATTTTAGAATGGCTGAAACTAAAAAGACTGGCCACACCAAGTGTTGATCAGGAGGTGGAAAACTAGAACTCTCATACATTGTTCCTAGGAATGTAAAATGATACAACTACTCTCAAAAACCTGACATGTGACCCAGCCATTCCAGATATTTACCCAAGAGAAAGAGAAGGAGATTGTTCACACAAAGAAAGACTTATACATGAATGTTCATAGCAGCTTTGTCTGTTATTAGCTAAAAACTGGAAACAAGCCAAATATACCAACAGGTGAATAAACAAATCATGATAAAGCCATACGATGAATACTCAGCAATGAAAGGAATTATTAATATATACAACAACATAAAAGAATTTCAAAATAATTATACTGCCAGAAACCAAAGAGACTTATAGATTCATTTATGTAAAATTCTAAAAATGCAATATAATCTATACAGAGAGAAAGCAGCATAGCTGAGTGAGGATGGAAGGTTATGTACAGGAGGAAATAAGAAAGAGGAAATACAATGGGAGTAGAAAGAAAGTTCTAGGAGTGACGGATATATTTGTTATCTTGATTGTGGTTTCATGGGTATACAGATATGCCAAAGCTTATCAAATTGTTCATTTTAAATATGAGCAGTTTACCGTATGTCAATTATACCTCAAGAAAGCTTTTTTTAAAAAAACACAATGCTCCACAAAAGGCATAAAATCATAAAAGGAATTTAAATAAATGTTACATTTCAATAGTCAGATTTACTACTTTTACTGCAATAAAGTGTAAAAATTCTGTGCATAAAAATAATATAAGGGACTTCCCTGGTGGCACAGTGGTTAAGAATCCTCCTGCCAACGCAGGGGACACGGGTTCAAGCCCTGGTCTGGAAAGATCCCACATTCCACGGAGCAACTAAGCTCGCGAGCCACAACTACTGAGCCTGCGTGCCACAACTACTGAAGCCCGCATGCCTAGAGCCCGTGTTCCAAAACAAGGGAAATCACTGCATCGCAACGAATAGCCCCCGCTCACTGCAACTAGAGAAAGCCCGCGTGCAGCAATGAAGACCAATGCAGGCAAAAATAAATAAATAAAATAAATAAAAAATTTTTTAAAGTTTAAAAATTACATTAAAAATAATAATATAAAAAGTGAAAAGGGCTTCCCTGGTGGCGCAGTGGTTGAGAGTCCGCCTGCCGACGCAGGGGACGTGGGTTCGTGCCCCGGTCCGGGAGGATCCCACATGCCGCGGAGTAGCTGGGCCCATGAGCCATGGCCGCTGATCCTGCGCGTCCGGAGCCTGTGCTCCGCAACGGGAGTGGTCACAACGGTGAGAGGCTCACATACCGCAAAAAAAAAAAAAAAAAAAAAAAGTGAAAAGATAAACAAAAGATAATTCCAAAGTAATGACCGACAAAAAATTCACGTCTAGAATATAATTTCATAAAAACTGTTAAGAAAACCCAAATGAAAAATGAGCAAAAAGTGGGAAAAAGTAATTCAGAAAAGAGGAAATCTGAATGGCAATAAATATAACCAAAAAGATAAGCAACTCCTCACAAGTAAACAGAAAAAAAAATTAAAACCACAATGAGATACCACAGTCTATCCACCAGAACGGCTACAATTAAACTGTCAACTATACCAAGTATTGGCAAGAATGAAGGGCAATGGTAACTTTCATACACTGATAACTGCATAAACTGCTACAAATACTTTGGAGAATAACTTGGCAGTATTTATTATAGTTGAAAATAGGCTTATACATGAAGCTAGCAATTCCACCGTAAGCATATGCCCTAAAAGAAATTATTGCACCCATGTATAAACATATAAGGAAAAGATATCTACCCCAGCAGTTAATGTAAATGGCTCTAGATCCATCAGTAAAAGAATGGACAAATGAACTGTGATATATTTACATAATGAAATACTACACCCCAGTGAAAAATGAATGTATCAAGACTATACATACCAAAAAGTATACGTACATACTTGATACACCTTAGAAATATTACATTGGGGCTTCCCTGGTGGCGCAGTGGTTGAGAATCCGCCTGCCGATGCAGGGGACACGGGTTCGTGCCCCGGTCCAGGAAGATCCCACGTGCCGCGGAGCGGCTGGGCCCGTGAGCCATGGCCACTGAGCCTGCGCGTCCGGAGCCTGTGCTCCGCAACGGGAGAGGCCACAACAGTGAAAGGCCCGCATATCACAAAAAAAAAAAAAAAAAAAAAAAGAAATATTACATTGAATTCAAAAAGCTTCAGAAGAATACATACAGTACATCATTTAAGCAAAGCTGGAAAACATAAGAAATAATATTACACATTATATTAAAATACACAAATACAAAGTAAAGAGATGGAGGAGAGATTAAATACCAAAATCAGGTTGATGGTGGGAGGTAGATGATGTCTGTAACAGGTACATAGGTAGCTTCAATTATTTTATTTCTTAGGTTGCGTTCATTTTAGTGTGCACTTTACTACCTGTATGTTGGAAATATTTGATTTTTTTTGAAAAGTAACATACCATTCAAAGTTCTGAGCAAAATGGATTTTCAACCTAGATTCCTATACCCAGTCTAACTAACACAAAAGAGAGGGGAAACCTCCTCAGGAAGCTACTGGAGGGTAACTCCTCACACCCCAAATAGGGTAGTAAAACAAGACAAAAACAGGAGGGCCAGGAAACAGTATCTAACAAAGGAAAGAAGCAAAGACAAGTACTGAAACAACAGGTGATAAAATGAAAATTAATTTAAAAGGGTAATATATAAGTATAAACCTTACAAAAACACAAGAAATATAAAGTGAATGTCCCACTTATTCTTCACTGAAATGCAACAAATGATAACACTTTAGTAACTGTCTTTCAAAACTTTTTCTATACATCATTGCTTTATAAAATGGGATACTATATAGTTTTCTAACTGTTTCTAAAACAACAGATCTTGGATATCCTTTCATACCAATACATATAGTACTACCTTTTTGCCTGTTTAAATTTTATTTGAAAAAATACTGAAATACACCAAAAAGGGAAAATCCACTCATATTCCCACCACTTTAAAATTTTCTATGCAACAAAGAAGTGAAAGATCACACCAGTGTTCCATCTAATTCTACCCCTACTCTCTATCACCAAATAACCCCGATAAATACAATTTGGTACATATGCCTTATATACATAAACAAAAGCTTTCTAATTCTTTGTAATAATCTCCTGGGCTCAAATGTTTTATGGCTCTGGGGTGTTCAAAGGGTACTTATTTTTTGGCATTTCCAAATCTAAAATAACTTATAAAAGCCCTTATCTAGTCCAAGATGGATGCCTGGCATTCCTGCTCTCCCTTAAATTAGTAGGGTCTTCCCTTCTTAACCATACACTTGCTTCAAATTTTCAGTTTGGCAACAAACACGAATGAAGCCGATTATAGAAAAGTGGCATGGAAAATCATTTCTTTATAATCTATACCAATTGGAAAGAGCAATAATGTTGCTTACTCAAAACCATTTATGTTCGACTTAAAAATTATTATGCAATAGTTAGGCAAGGGAATTGTTTTACTTATGTTCATGTTACCTAAGGACAAACTAGTTGGAAGGTAGATAAATACATATAACCATCAAACACTGACTACTGCTCTATTGTACCAATAAGCATATGTAACAGGAAAAACTGCTTAATATTTATCTTCTCCACTAGACAGTAAGCTCACTGCAGACCAGAACCCCAAGTAGCACATAACAGGTATTTTGTAATTATTTGCTTTTGATTCTTTGCCCAATTATTAAAGGATATGCTAACTTATTTTTGAAGTTTGATTAAGACAATTTTTCCAATACATATCTTTGATTAGCATGAAATATGCCTGTATACTAAAACAAATTCAACTAAGTAGACTGAACTCCAAATTCTCACTGCTTCCTTCAAACCCTGCAAAGGAGGAGAGCAGCATAATGTTGACCAAACTGCACTTGTGGGAATTTTAAAAAGAAAATGCTTAAGATCACAGTATTTTTTAGAAAGGTGCTCACATCAGATTACAATGATAATCCTCAATTTTGCTTGATAGTAAATAGATATGTCAAAGTTCAGAACTTTATTGATATTACAGCTGTCATATAATATCACACAATATTGATATAATTATTCTGATCCTCAGCTAACATCCTCGACTGAGAGGGAGTTTCTAACTTACAAGTTTTAAGCTGGAAAGAGAATGGGGCAGATACCCTCCAAAGTTCTTCCCCCAAACATAAGATTCTACAATTTTATGAAAACATGGCCAACTTTTCCTCAAGAACTCAAATCCAACATGTTACAAATTCAAATCACTTTTGATACATGCACATTTCAATAAAATGAAACATAATTTAAATGCCAAACAGTAAACCAAGTTAAAGCCAACAGCCAAATGAATAAAAAATATTTCATATAGAATGATCTATTAGTTGCAACAGGTCAAACGCATTATACCTACTATAAACCCCAAAAGGCATCCATATTGCTTCAATGTACTAGAAATTTACTGTAAATTACACTTCCAGTCTACAAAACTCATCATAGGCTCTCTGAATCTACAACTATGTTAGCAAATGCTCTGAAAGCATTTAGGAAACTTTTTTCAGTGAGCTCTACATTAACAGGAAAATGGAGGAAAACGACGCGACATGAAATACTTCTTTAAAACAATATTCAGTATAGAAAGGAAATAAAGAAACGGACACGCTGGGTACCTATCTGCTGCTACCAAAAACTATGCTAAGGGTACTGTAATATTGTCCCATTTGATCCTCACAACCACCTACGGGGTAGCTTTCTGTTACCCCCAATTTTATAGACAAGAATATAAACCCAAGGCAAGGTTTAAGATCACAAAAGTGTTGGAATGAGGATTTAAAGTGAAACCTCTTAACTTCAAATGTACTTTCTATTGTACATGTTCTCCATTTCATAAGACAATAAAACATAATATTGACAAAACATGATGTTTTACCCACATTTACTGTTAGAACTTCATGGGATAATTTGCTCTAGGTTTAACATTTTCATTTACCAAAATCAAGCTTTCATTATGAAGGAAAGAGCCAAATAAGGATAGTGAGCATAACAACTAATGTAAACAAATAATTTCAGCTCAAATTAGTAGAGTGGTTTCCACTAGGATGGGCATTTACCCTAAAGGTGTAAATGATAACCCATCAAGGGGCAGAAATATAATATTGAAACTTTTATTTAAATTAGTTTTAAAAGTCTCATCCCTTTTATATTTCTATGTTTGCTTGTAATTTATATTGGTACTGCATAAATAGAACATTTAAAATTTATTTATTTCAATAAGGATACACAAGGCAAATGTTTGGATATGCCTTAGAAAATAATCCTTAGCAAATGTTTCCCAATAGACTTATGTAGTTTTAGGAGAGAATCACGCCTAAAAGGTCATCTCATTTAAGCAGCAATTTGAGGCCCCATAACAAACTGATTTGGTGCAAGGTAATACACCCATTCAGTGACAATTTATTTGAAAACATATAAAGATAACAACATAAGAAAAAGTTAGCTAATGTAAAGCACTAGGGTCGTTCCATTTATTCAGCTATGACTCAGTCTTCCCAAAGATTCCCAAATCTCCCCAAAGTAATAACGATCAATAAATGTCTGTTGGAAATGAGTACACTGACAAATCTCTCACAGCAACAAACCATCACTAAATTGTATCATACATTCTGATGGCCTCAGGTTAGGCTGCAACTAACTCTCTGTAGTATGTTCTGCTTCTTGAGAACCTCAAAGCAGCATGGAATCTTAAGATTACAAGGTTACACTTGATGATTAGACACAACCAAATTTTAATGACTTTTAAATAATAACATTTTAAAACAGAAGTATGTTTTAAAAAAAGGTAAAGACAAACCTCACAGGAAAAAAAAAGTAAATATCTAATACACATGAAAAAATAACAAGGACTTCCCTGGTGGTCCAGTGGGTAAGACTCTGTGCTCCCAATGCCGGGGGTCCAGGTTCAATCCTTGGTTGGGGAACTAGATCCCGCATGCATGCTGCAACTAAGTGTTCACATGCCACAACTAAGAAGCACGTATGCCACAACTACGAAGCCAACATGCCACAACTAAAGATCCTGCATGCCACAATGAAGATCCCGTGTGCCACAACTAAGACCCGGCACAGCCAAAACAAATAAATATATAAATATATAAATATATATATATATATTTTTTTTTTTTTTTCGGTACGCGGGCCTCTCACTGCTGTGGCCTCTCCCATTGTGGAGCACAGGCTCCGGACGCGCAGGCTCAGCAGCCATGGCTCACGGGCCCAGCCGCTCCGCGGCATGTGGGATCCTCCCAAACCAGGGCATGAACCCGCGTCCCCTGCATAGGCAGGCAGACTCTCAACCACTGCACCACCAGGGAAGCCCATAAATATATTTTTTAATGCTGTTAAAATACAAATTAATAGTGTGATAGCAATTATCTATCACTATCAGATGGGCAAATATTAAAAAGTTTAGTAATACCAGGGTTGGCAAGGATATAGTGAAAGAGGGACTCCATAACACTATTGGTGGAAGTACATACTCAACTTCTCGTAGGCCAGTATCTATCAAAATTTTAAAAAAACATCCTCTTTAGTCCAGTACTGTAATGTCAATGCCAGGAATTTATGCTATGGATATAAATAACTAATGCTTAATGTTTAAGGTTGTTCACTTCAACATTATTTGTGGTAACAACAAAAAAGAATGCAAATTATTTAATTATGGTAATGTTCAACATGTAGTGATACAGAAAGTTGTCCTCAGTATATTAAATCAAAATGTAGGGACTTTCCTAGTGGTCCAATGATAAAGAATCCGCCTTACAATCAATGCAGGGGATGCGAGTTCTATCCCTAGTCAGGGAGCTAAGATCCCATGCGCCGCGGGGCAACTAAGCCCGTGCACCACAACTACCGAGCTCATGTGCCTCAACTAGAGCCCCCGTGCTGCAAACTATGGAGCCCATGCGCCCTGGAGACTGCACGCCACAACTAGAAAAGAGAAAACCCGCACACCACAACTAGAGAGAAGCTTGTGCACCACAACGAAGAGCCCACACACCGCAACAAAAGATCACGCATGCCTCAAGGAAGATCCCAAGTGCTACAACTATGATCCGATGCAGCCAAAAATAAATTAAATAAAAAAGTAATAACTCTTTTCAAAAATTAATTAATTAAAATGTAAATTGCAGAAGAGTGTGCATTTTAATTTTTAAGAACACACAAGACACTGTTAACTGCTCTGGGGAGTGACTGGAGGAACTGAAGGCAAAAAAGGGCTTCTACTTTTCCCTTAAAACTTTCTGTAGCTTCATATATTCTGCCTTGAGCATAGCTTTTACAGTTTAAAAATTTTTTTTAATTAAGAGTGTTGAAGGCTTTGGGACTTCCCCGATGGCACAGTGGTTAAGAATCTGCCTGCCAGTGCACAGGACATAGGTTCGAGTCCTGGTCCGGGAAGATCCCACATGCCGCGGAACAAATAAGCACGTGTGCCACAACTACTGAGCCTGCGCTCTAGAGTCCATGAGCCACAACTACTGAAGTCTGCAAACCTAGAGCCCATGCTCCACAACAAGAGAAGCCACCACAATGAGAAGCCCGTGCACCACAATGAAGAGCAGCCCCGGCTCGCTGCAACTAGAGAAAGCCTGCACACAGCAGCGAAGACCCAATGCAGCCAAATAAATAAATAAAAAAAAATTAGAAAAAAAAAAAAAAAAAAAGAGCGTTGAAGGTTTTGCTACCTGCATAATTTAAAATCAATGCAGTTTTGGACTTCCCTGGTGGCACAGTGGTTAAGAACCCGCCTGCCAATGCAGGGGACACGGGTTCAAGCCCTGAACCAGGAAGATCCCACATGCCGTGGGGAAACTAAGCCCGTGAGCCACACCTACTGAGCCTGCGCTCTAGAGCCCGCGAGCCACAACTACTGAAGCCCATGCACCTAGAGCCCACGCTCCACAACAAGAGAAGCCACCGCAATGAGAAGCCCACACACAGTGATGAAGAGTAGCCCCCGCTCACCGCAACTAGAGAAAGACCTGTGCACAGCAATGAAGACCCAACACAGCCAAAAATTAATTAATTAATTAAAAAATAAAAATAAAATCAATGCAGTTTTCAATGGAATACTATGCAGTTGTTTGTTTGTTTTGCGGTACACGGGCCTCTCACTGCTGTGGCCTCTCCGATTGCGGAGCACAGGCTCCGGACGCACAGGCTCAGCGGCCATGGCTCACGGGCCCAGCTGCTCCGCGGCATGTGGGATCTTCCCGGACCGGGGCACGAACCTGTGTCCCCTGCATCGGCAGGCGGACTCTCAATCACTGCGCCACCAGGGAAGTCCCACTATGCAGTTTTTTTAACGTAGTTAATATGTATGTGTTCCATATGAAAAGATATCTACAATATATTAAATGAAATAAGCAAGTTTTAGTATATAAACTTGACACTATTTTTCTAAAAATAATACATATCATATGGAAAAATTCTGTAAGTATACATTCCCAAACTGTTAACCTAAGAAAACGTAGTACTGAAGTAGAGGGAGTATATGGTAGTTTTCACCTTAAATTTCTCTTTTTATGTTATTCTAAGTTTTTACAATTAGAATGTGTTCATGAGTTGCTTGGGCAACTAAAATTTTTAGTATTTATATACACACATATACTACATGTGCTTTTCCAAAAATCAGAATAATACATCAAGTTATTAACAGTGAGACTACATGGTACTTTCACTTTTTTTTTTTTTTTTTTTTTTTTGCGGTACGCGGGCCTGTTGTGGCCTCTCCTGTTGCGGAGCACAGGCTCCGGACGCGCAGGCTCAGCGGCCGTGGCTCATGGGCCCAGACGCTCCACGGCATGTGGGATCTTTCCGTACCGGGGCACGAACCCATGTCCCCTGCATCAGCAGGCGGGCTCTCAACCACTGCGCCACCAGGGAAGCCCGGTACTTTCACTTTTTACTTTACTTTATGCATTTATACATCTTGTTAAGCTTCTAGAATGAGCATGTATCAGTTTGGAGTCACAAAAACAAAAAATACATATAATTAGTTTTATTTCTTTAAGATACCTTATATACTTTAAACATACATATGGAAAAAAGAAAATGAAATCCCAAACTAAAATGCCTATTTTATACAACCATATATCATAAAAATACAATTCCCAAGCTAAGTCATCCATTCTATCATATCTGGTAATAATTCTTATAAGTGTCCATATTAGAAGGCATTACTGTGCTGGCTAATGTGACACACTCAGGTTATTTCTTTGGAGGTAAAAATACTATGAGATCAAATGTCAGCACAATAAGCTACTAGATCCCCGCAAAAAGGATAAGAAAAGTCCTCTAAAAAACATATTAGAGAAATCAGGTGCAGCACAAAAGTGAGGAGAAAAGACAAATACATCAGTAGCTCCCAAGCTTGCTATCTGCAGAAATATAGGTAAACCTAGATGAATAAATAAACTTGAACTCAAAATATGTCTGAAATGTAATTCATTCTCAACTTCCAAAAAATTATAATACATTAAAATATTTTTCCTTTGGGACAATAAGTATAATCTAACACCTGCAAAAACTTTGGAGGGAAATTTTTTTTATAAAAAGCTCAGTCAGGACTTCCCTGGTGGCACAGTGGTTAAGAATCCGCCTGCCAATGCAGGAGACACGGGTTCAATCCCTGGTCCAGGAAGATACCACATGCCACGGAGCAACTAAGCCCGTGTACCACAACTACTGAGCCTGCAGTCTAGAGCCCACAAGCCGCAACTACTGAGCCTGCATGCCACAACTACTGAGCCCACACGCCACAACTACTGAGCCCACACGCCACAACTACTGAAGCCCATGCGCCTAGAGCCCGTGCTCCACAACAAGGGAAGCCACCGCAATGAGAAGCTCGCACACTGCAACAAAGAGTAGCCTCTGCTCGCCGCAAGTAGAGAAAGCCCACGCGCAGCAACAAAGATCCAATGCAGCCAAAAAGGAAAAAAAAAAAAGCTCACAGTCATGTTTAGGCTAACACCAGGAAATCGGTGGTGTGCAGAAACATAAAGCAATCAACTCTTCACCACACTAATTTGCTTTACTATAATGAAAGTAAAGCATGTGATTTGGGGGCTGACATAAGGTTTAGAACATGGCAAAATGTTTCATTTATTTTTTTAAATTAATTTTTATTGGAGTATAGTTGCTTTACAATGTTGTGTTAGTTTCCACTGTACAGCAAAATGAATCAGCCATACATATACACATATCCCCTCTTTTTTTGATTTCCTTCCCATTTAGGTCACCACAGTGCATTAAGTAGAGTCCCCTGGGCTATACAGTATGTTCTCATTAGTTATCTATTTTATACATGGTATAAATAGTGTATATGTGTCAATCCCAATCTTGCAAATGTTAAATGTTTTAGACACCTTAATTTTGGCAAATGTTGTACAATATTTAAATGTCTCTCTAGAAGAGTCACAATGTGTCATATTAAAAAAACATTCAGGGACTGCCCTGGTGGCACAGTGGTTGAGAGTCACACGGGTTCGGTCCCTGGTCCGGGAAGATCCCACATGCCGCGGACCAGCTGGGCCCATGCACCACAACTACTGAGCCTGCGCTCTAGAGCCCGCGAGCCACGACTACTGAAGCCGCTTGCTTGGAGACCGTGTTCCATAACGGGAGAAGCCACCTCACTGAGGGGCCCATGCACTGCGGCAAAGACACCACAGCTAAAGGGGAACCGTGTGCAGCAACGAGGATCCAACGCAGCCAAAAATAAATTAATTAATTAAAAAACAACAACAACAACAAAAGTTTATCCCAACATTTTCCCAACTTATATGAACAAATAATCCTTATTTAAAGAACTGCTTATGAATACATATATTTCATGGAACAAAACATAATTTAGGAAATGCTGATATAAGAAAAACAGCATGGGCTCTGGAGTCAAAGACTTCGCCACAGCTGTGTGATCCTGGGAAAGTTTCGTAATTTCCCTGGGTCTGTTTTGTACCTGTAAAAGGAAAATACCACCACCTACCCAAGTGCCTGGCACACAAAAGATGCTCAATAAATTAAATATCCCTCTATTTTTTCATATGGTTTCTATGTTGGCTTATGTCAGTAATGAAAGTTTTAGGAATCTATTTTTTATACCATCTTGCAATCTATGTTTGGGTTTTAAAGTATGGTGTCAATCATATCCAAAATAAATGCTTCAATCTGGCTAAGAAAGCTTGCTGAAAAATTCATTACTTTAAATATTTGTGGAATATAAGCAACCAGGGGAAGTTCTTAAAAAATATAAATAAAATTAAAATGAGGTTCTACTCTTAGTTAATCAAGTTACAAAGAACAATAAGACCTGATCTCTACTAGGAAGCAGCATAAACCTGTTGACAAGAAAAGTTCCTATTTCTTGATAAAGATAAGCTAAGTCTTTCTTGTTACTCTTAAGAAGTCTAGTCAGGGATTTATGGAAGGAAGGAGATAAAAGATCAATAAATACTGATTGAGTAGCCATTAAGTGCCAGGGACTAGTCTAGGCACTGGGTAAACAAAACAATAAACACCCTCAGGATGCTTACATTCCAGGTGGGGATACAGACAAATACACATATCAGACAGAGTCAGAGATTAAAAGAAGTATAAAGCAGTGTTAAGGAGTCGAAAGAAGATGGGGAAGTGCCATTTTAGATAGGACAGTCAAAGAAGACCTCTGGAAGAGATGACAGATGTCTAGAACTGAATGAAAACAAAGCACATTTTAGTTTGCCAATGCCTTTGCAGTCTTGAAATAAGCGGTGTGTTCTATCTAGATTTTTTTAACTAACATTGTTCAGAAGAGCATGATCCACAGGTAGACACAGAAGTCACTAGGGGCCACAGTACAAGAGACTGGGTGGTACCACAGTAAATAACAGCACCCAAAGTTCTCACTGCTTCACAGGTCACATTTATAAAAATATGTTTTGGTTACATACACTGAAAAGCTAGCTTTTGCTGTTATAACTAACTGTCATTTAGTTCCTATTTAGACATCTCCCAGAAGGCAGCAGCAGAAGAAAAGCTAATGCATTTAATAAAAGCCCTTTAAAATAAACAATTGAAAAAGGTAAAAATAAATGAAAGAGGTAATGCTCAAGTCTTCATGGCCACCAACCTCAAGGAGTTAGGAAGACTGATCCTCCCTATCTCAACATCTCCAAACTGTTGTCCTGTTAGACTGGTAACTCTTCCTCAATACTATATAATGCCTCCTATTTTCTCCTTCCATCAACACTAGCCCTCAACCCACACATGAAAATGTGTATTTTATTATATTTATTATATGAATGTAAGCTAAGTTGACAAGTATTGTCTCTAAGAAATGACCAAAATCGCCTATCCTGTTCCTTTACAGGAACTTCTTATGGTAAAATTGCCTTTTAACATACTAGATTTTACATTAGGTGTTTCTTTTGAAGTACTCATCTCTTGAGTATTATGAAGTTCCTACAATATAATCCATTCAACAGATTAGTTTTGTGGGCCAGGCACTGTGTTAATTGCTAGGTACCAGGTATACAACAAAGACTTACTAGTTGGCTTACTAGTCAATACAAGAGATAAACACTGACAAAAACATTCAGGTACCATGCCGATGTACAAGATGCTACTGGAGTACATATTCTAAGTGAAAGAATCACCTCATTCTGTCTGGTGAAATCAGAAAATGCTCTAAAAAAACTTATTATTTGAGCCAGGTCTTAAAGGATAAATAAGCAGATGAGGAAGGCGTGACCCTGGGGTTAATCAAGTGGACTGAGAGATGAACACTGGGATGAAGGCAGACAAAAAAAAAAAAAAAAAAGTTGGGTGTAAGGGGTGGAGCAAGTCCAGATCCTAAAAGGCTTTGCATGCCAGGCTGGTAAGTGTGAATTTTATCTTGCCTTTGGGGAAAAAAACCATTGAAGAATTTTAGGGAATAAAGTGACTAACAAGATTATTTTTATAATTTAAAAGGAACACCAAAATGCATTGCTGATAAGGCCAGTAAGAAGGCAAGAAAGATTAGTGAAAAGTTGCTGCAAAAGGACACTATGAAGCCTGAACTAAGACGGTGACAGCAAGGAAAGGAGTTAAAACCATAGGTATGTGCAAAGTGTCAAAAGAACACAAACAACTAAGAGGAAATCTATCTAGTAAAATCAAAGAAAGCTTCACAGACAAGGTGACATTTGCACTGGGCCCTAGAGAAGGAAAACTTGCCATGCAGAAAATGAGAGAAAAGGATAGAACAGCACAATGAAAGGGAAAGACATAAAAATGCTTAATGAGCTGAGCTTTTGTTAAAGTAGTAATTCCATCCTTTTGTAGATCAGTCACTTGGGAAATATTTACTGAAAACCTAACATGTGTCTTGGATCTTGAAGAATCCAATGAATATTAAGATCATCTTTTCCAAAATAATGCACCTGGAAATTCACAGGCAAAATTTTAATCAGAGTAACTGAGATCCCACTTTGATCCATGAACTCCAAGTAAAGTACTCCTGAATAAGTAACAGTAGAACTGGGGTGATGGGATAGACTAGGTAAGAGCTGAAAAGTAAGCTGGGGGCAAGGCTGTTAAGACTTTTTTTTGCGGTACGCGGGTCTCTCACTGCTGTGGCCTCTCCCGTTGCGGAGCACAGGCTCCGGACGCGCAGGCTTAGCAGCCATGGCTCACGGACCCAGCCGCTCGGCGGCATGTGGGATCTTCCCAGACGGGGGCACGAACCCGTGTCCCCTGCATCGGCAGGCGGACTCTCAACCACTGCACCACCAGGGAAGCCCTGTTAAGACTTTTTATTCCAAGAAATCTGGATAACTCAGATAATTCTGGGGCCATTGTTTTTTACAGAGATTGTTTTATTTAGTCCACACAACAGTGTATTTACATAGAGAACAGTGAGTACTGTTATTATTCCATCTGCAAATGAGAAAAGGTTTAAAGAAAATAACATGCGCCAAGGTCACACAGCTAGTTTAAATGGTAAAGCCAGTATACGCATCTGATTTAGGCCCTTTGAACTCAATCACTAATCTAGGGGAAAATGAAATACATTCAGTACTTACCTAATTTAACATTTAAAAATCTACAAAGTCATTGTTAGTTCCAGAACTCATAGTGTCTCATAAACAAGGTTTACTCATAAAACTACTCTGCTTGATAGTCTCAAAGTATAATTTCAAGTTGTTAATGAAGTCTACTTTAAAAGTGTTCAAAATTTGTGTTACAAATACAACAACCAGTTGGAAAACTTCAGGAATCTGGGTTCCCAAAATATAGCAAGAATTTGAGAGGATATCATCAATTTTTCAGCAAAACAAAGAAAGACTGTTTTCTGGAGTTAATCTTATCCACACTGTCTGTCTGGCAGACAATGTTTTCAGAAAAGGAACTGAGGGAAGGGGAAAACACACACACACACACACACACACACACACACACACACACACACATCCCATAATCACTGAATACAAATTTTCACTGACTACAATTTCATCTATATATCATTTTCTTAGTAATTATTACTTCTGAAGTTTCATTTTGATCATCTTCACAAACTTCTGAAAATTGAAAACATGCCCAGAATGAAACAAGCTTCTCTATCCTTTCATATGCTAGTTTATTTCTTGATTTGGTGCAATTCCAAAGACAGAGCCATATCTTTTAAGTGCTGCAAGAGCTAGAGAGAATACGGTCCCAGCCTGTTGCAGGGGGGATCTACTTGGCACAGTATAAGTCCTTAAGACAATATCTCTAAACTAAACACATGATGGAAATAATTTTGTGGCAGTTAAGCATCCCAGAGAGCACAGGTCAGGCCTTTATGATAATATAATACAACTACATCTCTCTACACATTCATTAGGTGCTCCTGCATGCAGGGCAGGCTCCTATCTCCAGCACTTAATGCAATGTCAGGCACACACACACACAATCAGTAGATGAATAAATTTTATTCTGCCTTTCAAATGTGAAACCAAAAGCTATTCAACCAAATTTGGATAGTGAAATTATTCCTACTTCATCATAAAATTTTAAAAAACTTTTCTGTATCTGGTAAGAAAGGATACCCTATTGATTTCATCTGGGTTATGGGGAAAATGTGACAAAAATACTGTGAAGAGTTGAATATAAACTTTCTGTCTACTGTTCCTATAAAGCACTACAAGATAAAGGTCAGAAAACAAAACATAATCTCACAGTCATAGTTTGCCCCAGGTTATTAGCTAGTAAGTGGTAGAGTCACAATTAAGACCCAACTAACTCGCAATCCAATGTGCTTTCTATTACAACATACTGTCACAGATACTCCTTTTATTTTATTAGTGCAAAAAATTGTTTTGGGAAAATTTCAGGCCAAAAAACGAGAACTTCATAAAAAAGACAAATTACAAAAGTACTTTCTTTTTAAAATTCTTCTGTGCCCTCACATATCTAAGTATCACTAAGACTCAATACATTAAAATTCAGTTAAAATAAAATCAGAGCTGCCAGCAGTAGGCATAAAGCAGAATATATATATGTTATCCTCTGACAAGCTTCAATTTGATGGGTTATATCCATTCTTGCTATTCTTCTAGGAAGACAACGCAAGCTTAGGAGGCTTACCCAAAACCAACAGTTTTTCTGCTCTCCTCCTCACTAATCCGGGTCCAATTAGCTCCCTCTTCTCCCAAAGCACTGTTTTCCTTCTCATCTCTACCTTTGACACTGGAATACCACTCCCTTCCCCAATATTCAGGACTCATTTTCATCCCTTCAGCCAATAGAGCCTTCCCAGGCCACCCCATCTAAATTGGCCTCTCCCAGTATTTTTACAACGCCTCCTCTTCCATCATTACCAAAACTGCATTGGCAATACTGTTATTTCTACTACCACCTCCCAACCGTAAGCTCATCAAGGGTAAGTGCAGCCTTATTTATGTTTCCTCAGCACTTGGTAAAGTGTCTGGCACCATTCTATGGAGTCAGTAAAAGTTTGTAAAGTACATATGTGTACTAAGAATGATCACTGCTAGTGAAGAAGCAAAGAACACCTTAGTACTTCAGAGTTCAGGGAAAGGCTGAGGGTTGTAGACATAAAAACTGGAGTGATACAACGTATGGAAAGGATTAGCAAGGACAAAATCCATTCAGAGATGAAGTGCTTCTGGCTCAGCAGAGAGGAGGGAGAAAAACATTCAATCAAGTCAATTTTTGATTCTTCTCCGGACCAACAGAGCAAATTGTCCCTCAAAATTATAACTTTGGAACACCGCAATTTATTCAGCACACTCAATTACTCATTAAGAGCCCAAGTGCCAACGATTATTTTGCATTTTCTAAGGTGCACCAGGTGAGAAGCAGAGGGGCGGCTCCAAAACCTGATTAGAACAAACAAGCAGACGTAGAAATAATAAGGGCACATCTTTAAATTTATAAAGAAAATTCTTGGCGTGATCCTGGAAACGAAACTAAGCATACCAAGAAATATGTAATCATAGGTTTAGGACCTAATACGGCACAGAAATGGTCACAGAACTGCCAAAAGAGACCACACTCCTCATCTTTCCCAATCCTATTCTACTCAAAGAGCCTAATAACCACTACAAGGATCACGAGCTTCATTTCTGGCAGCACAATTCTCAAAGGAATATAGAAGAGGCGAAAGAACAGCTTTGATGCCCCCCCCCAAAAAAGGCAGCAAAAACCAAACAGCCAACCAGCTCCACAATCCTTAAGCAGAAAGCCCTAGACGCCTTTCAAAGCCAACTGTCATACCTTTTAGGGGCCCAGAAGACGTTGACTCCAAACATAAGTCTCTGGCCCCAACATATATCTCCGGATTATTTAGGAAAACCCAGGTTTTCCAATTTGGAGATCTGCACTCTACTCAAAAAAGCATCTCCGGGAAGGAACGAGCGAGCAATCAATCCCTCAGGAGGCAATGGCGCTCCAACCACCAGCCGGGGGGACAGGCAACGACGACAGGGCACGGCCCTTCCAGGGAGCTGCCGGCGCCCTTCGGGATCTCAGTCTAACACAGCGCAACCCGCCCTGGCGGTGGCCGAAGTCGGGCAGTGGCTGAGGGGGGCCAGCGGTCGGGCTTCCGAACTGGGCCTTCCCGGCCCGGGGGCGCGGCAAGACATGGAGGTGGCGCCTTTCAGTCCGGCCCCGGCTGCAGCAACGGGTCCGGGGCCTCTTCCCCTGGCCTCCCCGCCCTGCCGCCCTCAGCCAGCCAGTCCGCCCCTCACCTGGCAGAAGCTCCGGCAGTAGTTCAAAGATGAGACCTCCGACACCTCCTGCTCCCTCAGCTCTGTCTCCAGCTGCCACAGACACGGTCGCAGCCCTGAGGCTCCCGGCGCCGGAGATGCAGGGCTATGACCCCGAGCCATGGACTCTGTCTCGGTTCCGTCTCCGGCTCCGACTCCCGCCGGAGCCTCAGCCCCAGCCCCGGCGGCAGCGGCGGCGTCTCCCTTTCCGTCCGCCATCTTCCCACGGCCCAGCAGCGCGTAGGCAACCAAGCCACGTGACTCAGACCTGGCCCCGCCCCCGGTCGACCGCGCTCTGTGACGCACCCCTGGGCGACGCTGGCGCCCGCTGGATTCCGTCACTGGAACTCGGGATGCCCCTCCCCTCCGCGGCCTCCCCAGCAGCCGCCCGGGCAACAGCCTGGCAGCAGCTGACCAGGGTCTCCTGCCCAGTGTAGTCCTTCCAGACCTTTTGGAGTCGTGGGGTCACCGAGACGGACATACCTGTAGATATAATCTAGATATGGGGGAATGACATTTGAGCTGCGATCTGAAGAACGAGAGAGATGCAGCCCCGAGAAGAGCGTTAAAGTAAAGCCTCCCCAGTAGAAGAAAAATAAGCCTGTGGAGGTTGTGAGGCCGAAATGAAGAGTAGCCCATGGGAACGTGGTTTATAATAGAGAGGGATTACGATTACGAGTCAGTAGGTAAAGGGTGAACTTTTCAATAAATGGCGCTGGAACATTTTTTTCCAAAAGGGAAAAAAATTAAATTGGATTTTTACCTCAAAGCATATCCAAAGAATAAATGCTGGATGGAGTAAAGAAAATATAAATATCTTTATGATATCAAAATAGAGAAGAATTTCATAAATAAGATCCAAAAATCACACACCATAAGGCAAAATATTGTTAGCTTTACTGCATTAAAATTTGTTAATTCTGTAATAACAAGTTTTAAAAGATGGCACACAACGACAAGCCAAAGATTAGACAATATTCACCATATATATAGCCATCAAAGGGTTAATATCCCAAGAAGTTCCCAAAATCAAAAGGAAAAAAGCGAACAATCCAATAGAAAAGTAGAGAAAGGATATTGAGGTAGATCACCAAAAAAAGAAACCCAAATGGCCAATAAACCCATGACAAGATATTTACCTTAGCTGTAACTATCAAAGTACAAATTAAAACAACAGTGAGATATAATTTCATACCCATCAGTTTGGCAGAAATTTTAAATTAGTACCATGTGTTAGGAAAATGGAACTTATGTACTGCTGGTGGAAGTATAATTTGGTACATCATTTAGGAGAAGAATGTGTAATACTTTGTAAAATTAAAGATGCACATGGACTTCCCTGGTGGCGCCATGGTTAAGAATCCACCTGCCAATGCAGGGGACACGGGTTCGAGCCCTGGTCTGGGAAGATCCCACTTGCCGCGGAGCAGCTAAGCCCATGCGCCACAACTACTGAGCCTGTGCTCTAGAGTCTGAGAGCCACAACTACTGAGCCCGCGTCCCACAACTACTGAAGCCCATGCGCCTAGAGCCCGTGCTCCACAATAAGAGAAGCCACCGCAATGAGAAGCCCGCGCACCATGACCAAGAGTAGCCCCCGCTCGCTGCAACTAGAGCAAGCCAATGCAGCCAAAGATAAATAAATAAAATAAATATATTGTTTAAAAAAATCCCTGGCCCATCAATAGAGCACCCAGAAATGTATAAAAATTAAATTCAGTCATCTTTGATATTTTGCCAATTTTCAGTCACATACACAAAAATATTACAGTTTTGTAATGTATCTTTTATAATTTCATGGTTGTAAAGGTGCATTTATTAAGTTAGAAGGACAGAACGTGTTTTATCTAACAGTGTGTTGTTAGCTTGGTTATAACTCTAAGTAGTTAGACGTATGGTGTGTGTGCCTCCATTTATGCTCATGCTTCCAGGCCCTACAAATAATAAAGGTGGACATGCTATCATCACTGCCCTGAAATCCAGCCTCTGCCCCCTAACTATCTCCTTTGGCAATCTAGTAGTCATCTCACAAGAAAACATGTCAAAACTGCTCCTCTCTCAGTAAGTGACTCCTCTATTCATTCAGGTGCTTAAGCCAAAGACATTGGATTCGTGCTCAACTCCATTTTCTCACGCTCCATAGCTAATCCCAGCTCTAAATTGGAAATATATTCTCAAATCGGACCCTTTTTCACCTCCTCAAGATCTAGCACCCTAGACCCCTCCACTAATACGTCCCATCTAAACTTAGGTAATAACCTTTTCAGTGAACTAGCTATTTCTGTTCTTGCCCTCATCCAGTCAGTTTTCCACAGGATAGCCACATAACTCCTTTTAAAACATAGTTCAGGGACTTCCCTGGTGGTGCAGTGGTGAAGAATCCACCTTCCAATACACGGGACACGGGTTCGATCCCCGGTCAGGGAACTAGATCCCACGTGCATACTGCAACTAAGAGTTCGCATGCCACAACTAAGGAACCCACGAGCCGCAACTAAGGAGCACACATGCCACAACTAAAGGAGCTGGTGAGCCACAACTAAGGAGCCCGCCGGACACAGCTAAGACCTGGCACAACCAAAATAAATTCAAAACAAAACACAGTTCAGATCACATCACTCCCCCCTGCTCAGAACATTCTAGTGGCTCCCTGTCATCCTTACCAGAGCCTACAAAGTCCTATCTGTATCTGCCCTATTACCTCTCCAAATGCTCTGCCCACCACTTCCATCTCACTCATTGGGCTCCAGCCACACTGACCTTGCCATTCTTAAACAAGACAGACAAGGTCCATGACTTTTGTACCTACTGTTTCCTCTCTCTGGGGAATCCTTCCTTTTTTCATTTCGGGAAGTATGACCGCTCAGGGGCAGATGACCCTGTCTAATATAGCCTTCTTTATCCCTAGCTCTCTTTTCATTTTGTTCATATTAATTGGCTTTACATTATCACTATTTTGTGTGTCTCACCTGCTAGAAGGTAAGTTCTTTGAAAGTAGGGTGACTTATTTTACTCAATGCTATATCCCTAGTGTCTAGTAAGGTAGTTCCTGGCATGTGGACAATCAATATTTGTTAAACAAAAGAAGAAAATGTAAAAGTTTATGGTATTTAAGTGGGACTAGCTGAGATTACCTGGGGAAAGGTAAATCAGACATGACTTAGACAGGTGACCTAAATGAGTAAAGCTGGCTGGATATCAGATGTTTGGAAGTAGTGAACTGGTTAAGGAATGACCCAGGCATGCCAGGGAATTCCCAAGTTTGGTAACTTTTAAAGAGAAATATAAAATCTCCAACTTACCCACTTTAACATTAAAAATGAGGAACACATCTTTATTCAAAAATTACAACAAATATAAAAAAGGAGTAGCATAAGATAGTAGAAGGAACGTTGGATGAGAAATTAGTAGAACTGGGTATGGTTCGCTTTTTAAAAAATAATTTATTTTATTTAGTTATTTTTTGGCTGCATTGGGTCTTCGTTGCTGTGTGTGGGCTTTCTCTACTTGCGGCGAGCAGAGGCTACTCTTTGTTGCAGCGTGCGAGCTTCTCATTTCGGTGGCTTCTCTTGTTGTGGAGCACGGGCTCTAGGTGTGCAGGCTTCAGTAGTTGTGGCGCGCAGTCTCAGTAGTTGTGGCGAACGGGCTTAGTTGCTCTGTGGCATGTCCCGGACCAGGGCTCGAACCCTGTCCCCTGAATCAGCAGGTGGATTCTTAACCACTGTGCCACCAGGGAAGTCCTGGTTCTCTTTTCATTAACTAGTTTTATAACCTAGAGAAAGTTGCTTAGCCTCTTTGGTACCTCATTTTTTTCAGGTGTGATATGAAGCCCACCCCATGCTCACTCACTCATTCTTTCAAGAAACACTGATTACGCCTAACTGTTGGGAGATACTGTCATGAGAAGTGAGATAACAGGAGACTTTGACTTTCTACTTACACATTTCTGTATAATTTGATTTTTAAAAAGCATCGATTACTTTTATAATCAACAAAGACCATAAAGATGTTATGGGCTGAATTTTGCCTCCTAAAATTGATAATGTTGAAAGCTTAACCCCCAGTAACTCAGAATGTTACTGTTTTTGAAGACAGAGCCTTTAAAGAGACAATTAAGTTAAAGTGAGGTTGTTAGGGTACTAATTCAATCTGACTGTTACAAAGCATGATATTAACCCAATCTGACCAGTGTCTTTATAAGAAGAGGAAATTTGGATGCACAGGCACCAGGGATCCATGTGCACAGACGAAAGACCATGTGAGGACACAGTGAGAAGGTGACCATCTGGAAGCCAAGGAGAGAGGCCACAGAAGAAAGCAATCCTGCTGACATCTTGATCTTGGGTTTAAAGACTCTATCACTGTGAGAAAATAAATTTCTGCTGTTTAAACCACACACACACAAAGAAATGACCCAGGCAGAAGGTACTCAGCTCCAGCAAATTACAGCAGTGTGAGAATGCAGACCCTATTTTGCTAGATCTTCTAATTTTCCAAGAGAAATTGGAAATGTGGGCTTTTTTAAAAAACACAATTCCCCATTTTAAAAACTGCAGGACATATAATACCCACCTGTGAGTTCAGTTTGGGTGATGAGTTGACAGTTTGTGACCTCAAACAGAAAAAAGAGGAGAGTCCAGGACCACTCCAAGATCGACATGTCAGAAGAATAGGATCCAGCCAGCAAAGAATGTTGAGAAGAAGCAACCAAAGAGGTGGAGGGAACCCCAGAAGAATGTGATATTTCTGAGGACAAAACAATAAAGTAGCAGGAAGAGAATAGTCAGCAGTGTAGACCGTTAACAAAAGTTTGGGTAAGATGAGGACAGAAAGTGATCATTTGATACGACATCATGAGTATTGATGATAACCTTGACTACAGAAGTTTCTGTGGCTGTCTGGTATGGACCCTGACTAGAGAGGGTTGAAGAATTAATTCAAGAAGAAGTGAAAAGCAAAGGGATAGGGTGGGGAGAATTAACCCCTTTGAGAAGATTTTTCTGGGAAAAGAGGCATAAAAGTGGGGTTGTGCTATAAGGGGATGTGGGGTTGCTGCACGTGTGCTTTCTCTAGTTGCGGCGAGCGGGGGCTACTCTTCGTTGCAGCGTGCAGGCTTCTCATTGTGTTGGTTTCTCTTGCTGCGGAGCACAGGCTCTAGGTGCGCGGGCTTCAGTAGTTGTGGCACACGGGCTTAGTTGCTCCGTGGCATGTGGGATCTTCCTGGACCAGGGATCAAACCCGCGTCCCCCACACCGGCAGGCGAACTCTTAACCACTGTGCCACCAGGGAAGTTCCAGGCTAGAATTTCTGACTTGCAAATTCGAGAACTTGATTCTGTCGTTTCACCTCGGTGGTGATTAAATCACAAGAGTCCAATGTACTAATTTATCCTAAGAAATATAATGGCATACCTATAGAAAAGTTGGCTTGGGAAAAATATTAGCATCAGAAGGTTGCTTGCGGAGGGTAAGAATCAGTGTAAAGGCAGATAGAAGATCTTAAATCACCCCTGTTCCAACACCCAGGCTTCTCTCATAATTATTTTCTATTCTCTCTTTCCTTTCCTCAAAATCTAATCAGGGTAGATGCCAAATCCTATCAATTTGTCCTTAGGAAATTTTCTTCCACCCATGTCTGACCTATTTCCACTTAGCCATGCCCAGGCAAGGAGACCATATCTTCTAAAGGTCTAAGAAGAGCTTGGTAGGAGGGAGTAGCTGCCATGTGAGGTAGCAGTATTTATACCCTAGAACCTTCTTTTGAGTGATGATTCCCCATGACTGTCACCACTCGTTCCCAGGCCCTCTCCTTTGGACTTGCTCTCATCAGCTCACGGGAACCCCAGGAACTTAGGTATTCCTTGCTAGGAGGCTTTGTTGCTGTGTTTTGATGAAGAGTCAGGGGCCTTAAAGGTAGAGAACCCCCAAAGGAGGTGGAAACTCTGAAAACTGCACAGACACTGTTTCAACCTTTTCCCTCCTGCCAGTGATTTCCCCTGGAGAACTCTTCTTTGCTCTTCCTTTTGGGGAATTTTATACTGTTGGATATGAGGAAGGGGCAGTTCCTTCATTGTACCACCTACCCTTAGGCAAGTCTTACTTTCCTCTTGCTTGGGCTATTGCAAGAGCGCTCCAAGGGATATCGCTGTTTCCAGGTCATCCACTTTCTCCCTGACCATCTTCCTAAATTTACCTCCATTGCTTAAACATGTTAGCCCCTTCTTGCTTCAAATAGAATAAAAATACTCAACCTGGCTTTTAAGTTCAACCGCTTGCTACTCCTAAGATCACAGAGTTGCTTGTTAGCTCCCCAAACATGGCACCACTCCACCTCACTTTATAGTTTTCCTGCCTTTGTGTCTTTGCTCAATCTGTCACCTTTTCCTGGAACTCCCTCCCACTTGCACTAAATGGAATTGAGACACAGTATCATCCAGTTATGGATGAGCAGCCCCAGCTACACTGGCCTTCCTTCAACTCCTCAAGCCCTCATTTTTTATTACCTCAGGGCCTTTGTACTTGCTGTTCTCTCTGAAACATTCTTCACCTGTCCAGTGCCTTCTCAATCTTTGGGGTTCTTCTTTTACAGTAGGTTCCTTTCTTTTCTCTCTTCTAGCAACCTGTTCTTTTCCCTTCATAACACTTACCACAGTCTGTAATTATACATGTGAGTATTCATTTATTTGTTTATCCCTCCCCCTCCATGAGATTGTAAACTTGCAGACAGTGTTCATATCTGTTTGTTCCCCACTCCATCTCAGCACCTAACACAGCTCCAGGCCATTGTGAGCTTGAATATTTCATGAATTATTGAATGGGTTACAATGCGTGGAACTTGTAATTTTTCATCAGCAAAATCCCCTAGAGCATAAGTCTCCTCTCTGATTTAACTGAGACCTGGTTCTCCCCAAAGAACATTTCTCCTCACAAGTTCTGTCTTTTCTCTTTTGTTCATGTCATAGATTGGGGCCTGGCACAGAGCAGTTGCTCTGTATATATTTATTTAATTACTCCTTACTTGCTATGTCCTTTTCCCTTTAGTCTAAAGAATGGTCAGGAAGATAGCCTAACAGAGTGAAAAGCAGTCGTTGTTTGGAGGTCAGACAGATTGAGATTGAATCCTAATTCTGTTGCTGACCAGCTGGTGATATTGACCAAGATTTTTAACTTCTCTGAGTCTCAAGCTTCATCTTTTACGTGTAACTTGAATTTCAACTTGTGCAGAGCTACCTCCTTAGATCAGCCCAAGGAGTAAATCCACACTGCCCCCTAGAAGACCTTTGTTTCTGGGATAGTGGATTCAGAATCCCAGGACCACTGGAGAATCTTTGTGAGCAACCCTCACGCCCTGGAGAGGGAGGAGGGCTCCAGCACAGCCCTGTGGGAGTTGGCTCCAACGTAGACAGTGGGCCAGAGGTGAAACGTTCACTGGTCAAGGAAAGGGCAGCACAGACTTGGACAAGATCAGCAATCCTTGAGCCACAGAGTGACAGTGGTAGTTCTGGTTATTTCTGAGAACTAGGGAGGGCACCTGGTTTAACAGGATTTACTGCTACTTAAGTATGTGGTGGGTTGTTTAGAGCTTGGAGATTTGGGGTATTGTTAAATGTGTGATGCATTTGTGTTAACCATACTTAGTTGAGGTCAGGGGTACTTCTAAGCCACATGCAAAATGATTTTAGTAATGAATACCCAGCTGTTGGGGTGGCTGTGAGGAAGGAATGAGAAAATGGATTCATGTAAAGGGTCAGTATGGTGCCTGGTACATATTAGACGCTCAATAAATGGCAATTGCTATTATTGCTCTTGAAAATACAGCAGCCTTTCCACTTTTCCTTCTAGGCCACATGACAAATTTACTCTCATAAAGAATGAGAAAAAAATTGAATTGAAACAAGAACATGGTCAAACTATGCATTTTTTGTGGGCTAGCATTTGCTTTTTGATTTAATAGCAAAATACAGACTTTCTGTTAATAAATGTGTGTAGTTAAATATATTTGAAATCTATTAATAGATGGTAATGTGATTATTCAGTGGTTGTCAGTGGCCAAGGGTGGGAGGATAAAATTGATTGAGAATGGGGACCCAGAACTTTTTGGGGTAACAGAAATTTTTTATCTTGATTGTGGTCATTACATGTGTACATACCTTTGTCAGAATTCATCAAACCCACTTAAATGGGTGTTTTATTGTTTGTGTACTATTCCTAAATAGAGCTAATTTTTTTAAAATTCCAGTGTTTTTATAGGCTTTATTATTTTAACAGTTATCTCATTTAAATTAGTTTAATAATTGAATTTGAAATTTATCATTTTTATTATTTATTAATTTTTATGTTTGACATTAAATAATTTAATACAGTTTAATTTAACTGAGGTAATATCAGTAATAGCAATGGAAATGAATCAGTGGGGGGAAGGCTATTTTTATATACGTATAAAGAGCCAAAATTATGACTCTGACCTAGTCACAGTGCTGGGCTCTTGGAGTACAAATTGAAATGGACGTGGTCCCTGACCTCAAGCAGTAGCTTACTGTCTAAGGAGGGGCACACCTACATAAGCAGATAATTTTTCGCCTTTAAAAAATTATATTTTTCTCTTTTTCTTGGCCTCACCACGCGGCACGCACGACCTTAGTTCCCTAACCAAGGATCAAACCCATGTCCCCTGCAGTGGAAGTGAGGAGTCCCAACTACTGGACGGCCAGGGATTTCACACACACCCCGCCACCCCGCCAAATTAATGTTTTTGAGTAATTAAAATATGCACTTAGTTTTTTAAATTAGTACAAAAGAATAGATAGTAAAAGTGTATCCCTTACATCCCTGTCTCTCAGTCTCATAGTTTCCCTCCCTGAAAGTCACCACTGCAAAACAGTTTATTTTTATCCCTTCAGAGATACTTTATTCACAGCTTTGTATACAGTAGCTTTATTCCCTTTATTCTAGTTCTTCTCCTTATTTTATTTTATTTTTTCACTGAACAGTCTACTCTAGATAATTCCACAACAAACATATAAAATAGATAGTTTTCAATATAAGAAGTGATGACAAATTGAAATTATTATGGGGGTAATCACAGTTCAGGCATACAAAAATGAAGTCAGGTGGCCATTGAGGATCTGGTCTCAGACACCTCTCTGTACCACTGAGAACGTGAACTTTTTTTGAACCATACTAGACCCAAGAACACTACCAGCTGTATTCGGAACAACACCTGCCAGCTGCAACCTTATGGTCTCAAGGTCTCCCTTGTAACTATGCAACCATTTCTGATCCCAACCAATCCTTACTTAACAAGCACCCTTACTGCTTGCCAGCTCCAATTATAATTCTTGATAAACAACTCATGTAACTAACTGTAACCTTGCAGTTTTGGCCTTTATAAGCCTCCCTCATTTTGTAGTCCGGTGGAACACAATTCAAGTGCTTCTTGAATCTGTGTCTCCTGGGCTGCAGTCCTAACAAACCAAAAATAAACACCTTTTCATTTCAATCAGGTCTTTGTTTCTAAAATTTTGGTTAACAGAAGATAAAAATACTGGTAGAGGAATGAAAAGAATGCCGTGGGTGTACAAATTACTGGCTAACTATGTAAAGCTTTCTGGAGGATGGCATCTCCTTTATGAGTATTCCGAGATAAAAACACATGAACTAATTAGTAAACTAAACTCTCTAGTTGTAGACTAAACTGCGTGCAACTGTCTGTAACTCTGACAGCTCTTCGGAGGGGAGCAAAAGCAATATGTGCAGGTCAAGGGTAGAGAAAAGGTGTGGTACAGAAAGTAAGCATAGAAAGGGGCACACCTTGTGCCTTTGAAGCAGAAGTGTGAGGTGGAAAGAACTCAGTACAGGAAGAGCTAGGAGCCCAGCGTGGGCAGGGAAGTCTTGAGTTATAGATGGTGTTTCAGGATTAAAGGAAGCTTATTTGTAGTTCTCTCTAACTAGGATTGCCAGATTTTGGCAAATAAAAATGCAGGACATCAGTTAGATTTCCAGTTCAGATAAATAATAAATAATGTTTTATTATTTATAAGCATGTCCCAGATGGCAACCCACATGACTGAGTCAAATTGATGGCTTGTCACCGTGCACTTAAAATCAATAGGGAAATAAGCATTTTTAATAGCAAGAGTAGACAAAGAAGGAAATATGAGGAGCTAAGGTCAAGATTTGGCTGGTGAGTTTAGGGCAGGTGGGGCCCAGGCCAAGGAGGCAATTCCGATGGTCTGGGCTGGCAGGGCTGGGGTTAGGTATAGCTTGAAAGGTCTGTCAGGACCAGTAGGTCCAGGGCCAGATAAATGGCCCTCATGTTCAGGGCAAAGAAGGCAATTCTCTTGGTCAGGGTCAGCGGAGACAGGGCCAAGGAGATGGTTCGTGCAGTCAGGAAAGTGAGTAAGTAAGTCAATATATTGAGAATAATGGGAGTCAGGTTTCTTACTACTGGAGAAGATAGTTACAAATATAGAAACAGGAAAGACTAGAACAAACTGTGTGATGTTGGACTAGAATTAGAGGTAGAGGTGTGAGCCCAATGGGTGTATGTATGTGTGTGTGTATCTGTGTGTGTGTGTGTATACTTATGTATATAATATCAAATATTATATATAAAGAGAGAGAGAGGGTATGTGTGTGTGATACATATGTAGTAGTGTGCTGGTAAAGTGGCTTTCTCATTTTAAAAAAACATTGATTTTAAAGAAAAAAGAAAAAAACCCACTGATTTGTAATGTTTGCTGATTTCCATGGTGTAAATATTCCCAGCATAGCTTATTCAAACTGCCACTAGTTTAACAGTCACTCACAGAATTCCTGAATATTAACTATTGGCTTTTGCAAACCCATACAAGCTCACTCCAGCCCAACACTTCAGAAAGCACACAGTATGTATGTGTGTGTGTGTGTGTGTGTGTGTGTGTGTGTGTGTACCCATACGTTATTTCCTAGTTGGTGTCCTATTTCCTAGCCCTAGTGAAAGGATGTACAAGAATGACACCCTAGTAGCAATAAGCCCACCTAGCATCTACATTTTGACTTTCAAATATCATTCTTCACTAAAAAGGAACAAAAACTTCTGGAGAAAAGGCTGATCCCATGACTGGGGCAGTAAAGCATGTTACTGGTTCCTCATTAAAGAAAGGAAGTGGTCAAAGAATGAGGAGGTAGTAAGCTAAATAATGGCCCCCACAGATATCAGGTTCTAATCTTTGGAACCTGTAAATATTACTGTATATGGAAAAAAGATCTTTGCAGATGTGATTAAGTTATGGATCTTGAGATAGGGAGATTATCCTGGGTTATCTAGGTGGACTGTAAATGCAGTCACAATTGTCCTTTTAAGAAAGAGGTGGAGAAGGATAACATGGAAGAAGATGACAAGGCAGGAGGGAGAGACTGGAGGGGTATAACCACAAGGCAAGGAATATCAGCAGCCACCAGAAGCTGGAAGAGGTAAGGAACAGATTCTCCCCTAGAGTCTCCAGCATGACCTCTCCCCATCCAGTGGACTTGCCATTCTTATCAAAAATCATTTGACGATATATGCAAGGTTTTTTTTCTGGGCACTCTATTCTTGTCCATTGGCCCATATGTCTGTCTTTATGCCAGTACCACACTCTTTTGATTACTGTAGCTCTGGATTAGCTTTGAAATCAGGAACTGTGAGACCTACAACTTTGTTCTTCTTTTTTCAAGATTGTTTTAGCTATTGGGGATCTCTTGAGATTCTATATGAATTTCAGGATGATTTTTTAATTAATTAATTAATTAATATTTAAAAAAAATTTTTGGCTGCGTTGGGTCTTTGTTGCTGCATACGGGCTTTCTCTAGTTGTGGCGAACTGGGGTTACTCTTCGTTGCAGTGCACAGGCTTCTCATTGCAGTGGCTTCTCTTGCTGTGGAACATGGGCTCTAGGTGCATGGGCTTCAGTAGTTGTGGCTTGCAGGCTCAGTAGTTGTGGCTCAAGGGCTGTAGAGCGCAAGCTCGGTAGTTGTGGCACACGGGCTTAGTTGCTTCACGGCATGTGGGATCTTCCCGGACCAGGGCTCGAACCTGTGTCCCCTGCACTGGCAGGCGGATTTTTAACCACTGCCACCAGGGAAGTTCCCAGGATGATTTTTTTTACATTAAAAAAAATCAAAAAAACATTTTTCTATGGAAAGAAATGGTATACATTCTTTTTTTAAAAATATTTATTTATTTGGCTCTGCTGGGTCTTAGCTGCAGCATGCAGGATCTTTAGTTGTGGCATGCGGGAATCTATAGTTGAGGCACATGAACTCTTAGTTGCGGCATGTGGGATCTAGTTCCCTGACCAGGGATCACACCCGGGCTCCCTGCATTGGGAGCTCAGAGTTTTAGCCACAGGACCACCAGGGGAGTCCTTTTTTTTTTTTTTTTTTTTTTTTCTCCCAAGCCACGCAGCTTGTAAGACCTTAGTTCCCCAACCAGGGATCAAACCCAGGCAGGCAATGGCAGTGAAAGCACCGAGTCCTAACCACTGGACCGCCAGAGTGGTCTCTGGTACACATTCTTATAATTCAAGAGTCTCCTTAGAAAGCTCGTGACTAGCCACAGACGTGAAATTAGGGACCCTTTTGAGACATGCCTTAGTGGTACTGGATCCCTATAACAAACAATGTTGAAAAGCCCAAGACAGCATTTTATGAGATCTCCCATCCCTGTTTCTACCCATAAGAGATCAGGCTCAATAACCCTCCAGGTCCACTTTCCCCAAGGCTATTACATCAGAAAAGAGAGCTTATCTGTCATTGGTGTTTGTTCCAAAGACCTTTTCAGAGCTATGAGGAGTTTAGTGGTTCTTGATGGGTTTGCTTTATCTTATTCATGGAGAAAAAATAATTCAACAAATACTATACAGTCACAACATCTTTAATGACCCAGTATCACTCAGCTGTATAAAATGATCTTTGATTAATTTGCTCAAACAATACATTTGAAATCAAATCATTCAACATGACCCTTCTCTAAGATGAGAAAAATAATAAGTAATATATATTTTTAAAATATGCATACAAATTCTGGCTCTGCACTTAGATGTCTCTTAATTTCTTTGTGTCTCAGACCTTTAAAATGGAATAGTGATAGAAATAGCATCATGGGGGCTTCCGTGGTGGCAGAGTGGTTAAGAATCCGCCTGCCAATGCAGGGACACGGGTTCGAGCCCTGGTCGGGGAAGATCCCACGTGCCGCGGAGCAACTAAGCCCGTGCACCACAACTACTGAGTCTGCGCTCTAGAGCCCGCGTGCCACAACTACTGAAGCCCGCGTGCCTAGAGCTCATGCTCTGCAACAAGAGAAGCCACTGCAATAAGAAGCCCGCAAGGAAGAGTAGCACCCGCTCACCGCAAGTAGAGAAAGCCCGTGCACAACAACGAAGACCCAACACAGCCAAAAATAAATAAATAAAATAAATAAATTTATTCTTTAAAAAAGAAATAGCATCATGGGATTGCCTGAGGATCAAATGCATTAATACATGCAAAACTTTTAGAACAATATTATTAAAATGTCAACCATTATTATTGCCTTATCAGGTATAGTGAAGATTAAAGGAAATGAGATAACCCTTGTGAAGCTCATGGTACAGTGCCTGACACATAGAAAGTGCTAAATAAGTGTTGGCTATTGTTATAAATAGATATTTCTGTGATTTCCTATGAAGCCTACCACTTTATTAGGTATATCTTGCCTTTCTTCACAACTTGGACATATGAGGAGTATGTTATCATAGTAAGCATTGATTTTTTTTTCACAGTTATTCTTCAGCCAAGCAACTCAGTTTCGAGACCTTATGTCTGCATTTCCGAACATGGTAGCCTGTGGCCACATATGTCTATTGAGCACTTGAAATGCGGCTTGTACAAAATGAGATGAACTATGATTGTAAAATACACAACAGTTTTCAAAGTCTTAGTAGGAAAAAAAAGATTGAAAAATCTCATTAATAATTTTATATTGATCACATGTTCAAATTGTTATATTTTGAATACATTGGGCTAAAAAATATATTATTAAAATTAATTTTAATTTTACCTTGTTTTTTTAATGTGACTACTAGAAAATTTAAAGTTACATATATGGGACTTCCCTGGTGGCACAGTGGTTAAGAATCTGCCTGCCAATGCAAGGGACACGGGTTTGAGCCCTGGTCCAGGAAGATACCACACGCCGCAGAGCAACTGGACCAGTGCACCACCGCTACTGAAGCCCACGTGCCTACAGCCTGTGCTCCACAACAAGAGAAGCCACTGCAATGAGAAGCCCACATGCTGCAACGAAGAGTAACCCCTGCTCGCCGCAACTAGAGAAAGCCCGCACACAACAACAAAGACCCAATGCAGCCAAAAATAAATAAATAAATTTATTTTAAAAAAAATTTTAAATAAAGTTACATATATGAGAATGTGGAGAAAAGGGAACCCTATGCACTGCTGGTGGGAATGTAAATTGGCGAAACCACTATAGAAAACAATACAGAGTTTCCTCAAAAAATTAGAAATAGAACTACCAGTGGATCCAACAATTCCACTTCTGTGTATTTATCCGCAGAAAACGAAAGCACTAATTCGAAAAGATATATGTACCTCCATGTTCATTGCATCATTATTTAAAATAGTCAAAACACAGGAACAACCTAAGTTGTGGCCCTAAGTGTCCATCAATGGATGAAAGGATAAAGAAAATGTGATATATATGTATAATGGAATATGATTTGGCCATTAAAAAGAATGAAATCCTGTCATTTGCAACAATATTGATGGACTTTGAAGTCATTATCCTAAGTGAAATAAGTCAGAGAGAGAAGACAAATATTGTATGATCTCACTTATATGTGGAATCTTAAAACAAACAAATAACAAATGCACTGAGCTCATAGATATAGAGAATAGAGAGAACAGACTAGTGGTTGCCAGAGACAGGCATGGGGGTTGGAGGAGGGGACTGACAAAATGAGTGAAAGGAGTCAAAAGGCACAAATTTCCAGGTATAAAATAGATCATGAGGATGTTTAAAAAAAATAAAGACCTACTATAAAGATACAGTAATCAAGGTAGTGTGTTATTTGCGAAAGAATAAACAAATAGATCAATGGAACAGAACACCCACAAATAGAGCCACATGAGTATAATCCGCTGATCTTTGACAAAGGAATACAGGCAACACAATGGAGCAAACATAGTCTCAAACAAATGGTGCTGGAACAGCTGGACATCCACATGAAAAAAAAAATCCAGACACAGACTTTACACCCTTCACAAAAATTACCTTGAAATGGATCATAGACCTAAATATAAAATGCAAAACTGTAAAATTCCTAGAAGGTAACAGGAGAAAACCTAGATGATGTTAGGTATGGTGATGTCTTTTTGGATAAAATACCAAAGACACAATCCATGAAATAAAGAATAAGCTGAGCTTAATTAAAATTAAAATTTTTTGCGCTGTGAAAGGCAATGTCAAGAGATTGAAAAGACACCACAGACTGGGAGAAAATATTTGCGAAAGATATATCTGATAAAGGACTGCTATCCAAAATAAACAAAGAACCCTGAGACTCAACAGTAAGAAAACAAACAACTTGATTAGAAAATAGGCCAAACATCTTAACAGACACCTCAAACATCTTAACAGACACCTCAGATGGCAAATAAGCATATAAAAAGATGCTCCACATATGTCATTAGAGAAATGTAAGTTAAAACAATTATAAGGGGCTTCCCTGGTGGTGCAGTGGTTGAGAGTCCGCCTGCCGATGCGGGGGACACGGCTTCGTGTCCCCGTCCGGGAAGATCCCACATGCCGTGGAGTGGCTGGGCCCGTGAGCCATGGCCGCTGATCCTGCGCGTCCGGAGCCTGTGCTCCGCAACGGGAGAGGCCACAGCAGTGAGAGGCCCGCGTACCGCAAAAAAAAAAAAAAAAAAGTCTTAACAGCCTTGCCCCCAGCTTACTTTTCAGCTCTTACCTAGCCTATCCCATCACCCCAGTTCTACTGTTACTTATTCAGGAGTACTTTACTCACCACGTGGGTGGTGAGAGGCCCACATACCGCAAAAAAAATAAAAAAAAATAAATAAAAATAAATAAAATAAAATAAAACTCAATCTATGGTTTAAAAAAAAAATTATAAGATACCACCATACACCTATTGGTATGGCCAAATCCAGAATACTGACAACATTGAACACTGGTGAGGCTGTGGAGCAACAGGAACCTTCATTCATTGTTGCTGTGACTACAAAATGGTTGAACCACTTAGAGGACAATTTGGCAGCCTCTTGAAAAACTAAACTTACTCTTATACAAACCAGCAACGTGCTCCTTGGTATTTACCATTTACACAAAGAAGCTGAAAAGTTATTCCACAAAAATAACCTGTGTATGAACATTGATGGCAGCTTTATTCATAATTGCCAAAACTTGAAAGCTACCAAGATGCACCTCAGCAGGTGAATGGATAAATAAACTCTGGTATGACCAGACAATGGAATATTATTCAGGTCTAAAAAGAAATGAGCTATCAAGCCATGAAAAGACATGGAGGAAACTTAACTGTATGTTACTAAGTGAAAGAAACCAATCTGAAAAGACTACATACTGTAATTCCTCTATGACATTCTCAAAAAGGCAAAATTGTGAGAACAGTAAAAAGATCAGTGGTTGCCAAGGCGATAGGGAAGAAGGAAGGATGGATAAGTGGAGCACAAAAGATTTTTAGGGCAGTAAAATTATTTTATATGATACTAGAATGGTGGATACATGTCATTATACACTTGCCAAAACCCATAGAGTGAACAACACCTAGAGTGAACCTTAACGTAAACTATCGACTTTGGGTGATAATAATATGTCAATGTAGGTTCATCAGTTGTAGCAAATGTGCCACTCTGGTGGGGGATGTTAATAATGGAGGAGGCTGTGCCTGTAGGGGGACAGGGGGTATATGGGAAATCACTGAACCTTCCCTCCATTTTGCTGTGACCTTAAAACTGCTCTAAAAAATAAAGTCCACTAAAAATTTTTTTTTCATAAAGATAAAGCTACATATGGGGTTAACATGTCATTTCTACTGGACAGTGCTGCCTCATAGGATAACAATTTGTGATCGTTTACTCAAGTCACGACCACAGCTTTAAACTGGACTTCTCATAATTTTGCTTAATCAATAAGTAATATTTCCAAATATTTATAAAGATATATCAATAATTTACCTCTACGGTGCCATTATATTTTAACCATACTTCATGTTAAGATCTCTTTTTTTCCATATTATCCTGGATTCAAGGCAATTTTATAGCTTCAACTTGTTCCCGTTGATTACAGTCATTGATTTTCAATATTCAGCTTGTCGTGCTTGACTGTTCCTGGGTGTGAAAACTTTCTTCTCAAACTGGCCTGTTTGCCTCCTCCAACACTATACATGATATCCCTAAAGAACTGCTGCTTCCCGTCAGTAATAAAACGTACTAGGAGTTTCTCTGCCTGGAGATTTGGCACTGGCTGCCTTCCAAGAAGCACGGTTTCCTTTTAGTGAGGGATAAACGCGAAGGGTTTAGACTCTAGGGCTGCATTTGTATCTTCTCAGTGACTGTTGGGTGTCAGCTTGCCAAAAATAAACATTAACCATTTCACTGGCTGAGTGGAAGCCTTTCAGAGTCATGAGTTCAATTTAACCCCAACCTCATTATTTTTATCTTAGCCTAACATAAATAATAATGCTAAATAGAAAATTTAATTCTAATCATTTAACAGTGCAATTCCCCCTCTTCAACATTCCTGATCCCTCCTAACCTGCTCTAGTTTTACCATGGTACTTATATTTTCCAACATATCTCTCTCAATTTTCATTTCTTTTCTTACCTAAAATTTTCAGCTTTAAAATTTTTAATACATAATATATTTATATCACAAACATTCTTAATTTCGTGAGAAAGTGAAAGCAGTACCTAAATGCTTTCTGGAACTGTCCTGGAACTCACATCTGGACCTTAGCATAGCTAGGAGCTAGCCGGGTACTCACAGCTTGGCCATAGCGTTCTCCTGTTGAACATAAACACAAATGTCAGATAAGGCCACTCTGATTTTGACAGAGGCAGACAAAACAAGACCACTCCATAATCATGTCTGAGCAGACGGAAACAAGTGTTGTCTAAACCACAATAAAATATTCCGTTTTCCTGGATAATATGAGTGACTACTGCTTCTTTCCCAAGTACAGCTTTAACTCTGCTTTACTCCTCTTGCCTTCTGGGTAAAAACCACAAGAAAGGAGGAACTTCCCTGGCGGTCCAGTGGTTAAGACTCTGCGCTTCCAGCACAGGGGACACGGGTCTGATCCCTGGTCAGGAAACTAAGATCCTGCATGCCATGGGGCGCGGCCAAAAAAAAAAAAAAAAAAAAAAAAAACCCAGAAGAAAGGAAATTTATATACATTTGTATACATTAGAATTTATGATTTGGCTTTGCTCTGAATAATAATTACATAGTCAAAACAACAGAAGTATTATGTTGTTGATTTCCACTTTTGGAATCAACTTATACACAAAGCACAGAAGACCGGATGTAAGTATTTCCAATCTTGATCATGTAAAAGTGAAAATACAGAGGATAGAAGTTCGGGGGGTGAAAGTGGGAAAGATGTTGAAGGGTAGAGGTTAATGACAAGGGTCAGAGGGGAGGAGGGTTTGTTCCAGGGGACATTTGACATTGGCTGGAGACATTTTGGGTTGTCTCACTGGCAGGGTGCTACTGGCACCTAGTGGGGAGAAGCCAAGGATGCTGCTTAGCATCTTAAAATGCACAGGACAGTCCTCCATAACAAAGAAATATCCAGTCCCAAATATCAATAGTGCCATATTGATCTAGAGTAAAAAGCAAGGTCCTTACCATGGCTGATACAGCTCTACCTGCCCTGGGCTGGCTGCCTCTATTGTCAGCTCCTTCCACTGTCCTTCAGTCACGCTAGTCTATTCTTTCTCACCAGGGACATTTCTGCCTTGGAGGCTTTGCATGTATTAGTTCTTTAGTTAGGAGCCTCTTGCCCCACTAACCACATGGCTAAATCCCCCTCCTTCTACAGGTGTTTAACAAATGTCCCTTCTCAATGAGATCTACCTTGACCATGCTACTTAAAATTACAACACCCTCACAGACACTAGCAATCCTTGCCTGGTTCTATTATTTTTTAAATTCCATTTTACTTATTGCCTACTAACATTATTTACTTTACTTATTTTTTGTATTTATTGCTAGTGTCTTTCTTTCCTATGATAAGCACCACAAGGAACTTTGTCCAGTTTGCTCACTGACCTATCCCAAGTACCTGAAACTGTGCCTGGAATATATAGCAGCTGTCAATAAATATTAATTGCATGAATTCAGTGAGTGAACTTGATAATTTCCAAAGCCTTTTAAAGCATATAGGTATTGTCAATGCCATTTGCAGCAACATGGATGGACCTAGAGATTATCATACTAAGTGAAGTAAGTCAAAAGAGAAAGACAAATACCATATGTGATCACTTATATGTGGAATCTAAAATATGACACAAATGAACTTATCTACGAAGGAGAGACAGATTCACAGACATAGAGAACAGACTTGTGGTTGCCAAGGGGGAGGGGGGCAAGGAAGGGATGGATTGGGAGTTTGGGATTAGTAGATGCAAACTCATATAAAATGGATAAACAACAAGGTCCTGCTGTATAGCACAGGGAATTCAATATCCTGTGATAAACCATAATGGAAAAGAATGTGGAAAAGAATGTATATATATATATATATATATATATATATATATATATATATATGAATGAATCACTTTGCTGTACAGCAGAAATTAATGCAACATTGTAAATCAACTACACTTCAATAAAGTACATTTTAAAAATATATAGGTAGTCTCTATTCACTACCAATTCCAGATTTCCAAAAGACATTTAAAAATCAAGAACTTTCAAAAAATCCATATTACATATTACAAATTATACCTAACAATACACTCTCACCTGCAGACAAGATTTTTTTGAAAGTCCATGGATTGAAGTAGGAAATGATCATACTATCTGTGCTGGTCTCCAGGAGATAAATTGCACAGCCAGTTACACTCTAACTGGGTTCCCAGAATCTTGTTGCTTCCATATTAAGGATTCAAGATAGAATTGCATTCTCGTAAAGCAGTGGGCCAGCCTGCTTACCCCAGCTCTGTCTATTACATTTTGAAAATGCATTGCATTTAGATATTAACAAAATTAAATTAAGTCAAACTCTGTTCAGTTTTGGTTTTGCCCCCAAATTTTCCAAATAACTGCAGACACAGAAAACACTCCCCCTGTACAAACATACATGCACATGCACACAAATTACAGGAAAAGTTTCTCCTTAAAAACAATAGGGTTTTTTGTTCATAAAAATTTGGAAAGCTCACAAATTATTTCCATGAGACAGGCAGCTCTTATTTGGCAGTCAACAATCCTACCATATCAAATCAAATAATTCTTAATTTTTAATCCATAATAACTTAAAAATTGGTCAGGAAGACAGCTTTTGCTTATTTTTCACTTTGTAATATATTCGGTCAACAAACATATTTTGAAACTTATATGTTGATAAATTATGAATTTTCTTAAATAATTAAGTTGAAATAAGTTAAACAGTGTGTGTCAGTTGTCAAATTGGAAAAAGTTTAAATTTATCTCTCTGTCATAAATATAATTTTAAAACTGTGTTAAAAATGAACTTTATAATAATAACATATTTAGAAATATGCTAAACTAAAAGAAGTTTTACTAGAGTATAGGTTACACTGAAAGGGGTTCAAAAAACAAGAAAGTGTGTTAAATGTTGATCTCTAGCATGAGTATTTTAATATATTTTAACGTTATTTTATTCTATGCTTTGCTCAGTACATGTCTTATAGTTAATAAACTAGCTTGCTAAATTTGTATTGTCTTAAACTGAAATTTAAGAGTATTTTATTTTCATATTAAATATGGAGCTGTTGCCTACAACTTTATTTTTTTTTTTTTAATTTATTTTTTTTATTTATTTTTGTGGTACGCGGGCTTCACTGTTGTGGCCTCTCCCGTTGCGGAGCACAGGCTCCGGACGCGCAGGCTCAGCGGCCATGGCTCACGGGCCCAGCCGCTCCGCGGCATGTGGGATCTTCCCGGACCGGGGCACGAACCCGTGTCCCCTGCATCGGCAGGCGGACTCTCAACCACTGCGCCACCAGGGAAGCCCGCCTACAACTTTAAATTCTTAAATATGGTACAATTTTCTTTGCTCTCTTCTTTTTAAAAAATTAAGTAGGAAACTACTAAATTAAGGTCTACTGATAAATCTGACCACATAGAACCCCAGAATCTTGGAGCTGAAAGAATTAAACAGTAACTTAGCCCATTGCACCCCACTCCCAGTTTTATAAGTGAAAAAACTCTGGTAAGAGATGTTGTAGAATGATCTGGCTCCTTCTCTTGATCTCTTTATACCACATCCACCTCTCATAAGTAAAAAAGGAGTTTCTGTACCAATAATATATGACTTATTAAATAGATTTATTTGTGTTCAAACTCATACAAGATAAAAAATACTTGAAGCAACTCACAGCCAGAACACATGCAATAAACTAGAAATTGAAATGGAGCACAATATCCATTGAGAAAGCCAGGCACCCAGCTTTGGGGGCCTGCCGTCCTTGGACATCTTGACCTGATATCTCTTCCTTTTCTTTGATTCTCTTTCAATAGTATGTTTTACAATCTCCTTTGGAGTGTGGAGAACAGTTGGGAAAATGTTCTCAGGATTTATCTTCTCTTGGGGTATTGCTAGATAATATGGGGAAGGAATAGCCTTGTTTTGAAAGTATCAGGCCTTCTTGGGGGGCCATCTGAGGACTTTTAAAGGTTCATGGGAAGGTGTTATATATCACAACACTCCATGATGCCACAAGAAGATAAGGCAGCAAGAACCCCACACCTCTCCAGAAAAACAGCTCTTAATCTGGGCCTAATGGTTTCCTCTTTCTAGCTGTCCTGGTTGAAAATCTGTTCCACCCACCAGGGTTTAAATGCTACTAGTATATAGGATTTGATTGGGATGGACGAGGCAGCACTGGACTGGGGGGAATGGTTTAGCATGTGCAGGATAAAATCCTTTATAAATGTTGATTCCTCAGAATTGTGACTTCAGAATGCCATTGTGCCTTGTGGATTTGTAACTCTCATAAGAACTTGCAAGTCATAGGTAGCAGTGGTTATCTGGAGTAAAAACTGTTGGCTTGGGCTTTCCTTGTGGCACTGTGGTTGAGAGTCTGCCTGCCGATGCAAGGGACGCGGGTTCGTGCCCCGGTCCGGGAAGATCCCACATGCCGCGGAGCGGCTGGGCCCGTGAGCCATGGCCGCTGAGCCTGCGCGTCTGGAGCCTGTGCTCCGCAACGGGAGAGGCCACAACAGTGAGAGGCCTGCGTACCGCATTAAAAAAAAAACAAACAAAAAAACCCGTTGGCTTCAAATTCTGTTTCTTACCTGCTCTCCCACCTTGACAACTTCACATCTTGGGTTCTTCATCTGAAAATTGAGGATGATTGGGCTCACTTCATGAGGTTGTTGTTGGCTTAATTAAATAAACTCCATAAACTTCTGTGAAATAATGGAAAAAATATGTATTGTTCTCTGCCCCCAGTTCTTGGCACACAGCTCCTAAAACCTTTGTAATTTCTCAAGTGATAGGAGCACTTAGGAGCATCTTTTGTTCTAATATCTGGTCTTTGTCTCTGGTTCCTGAAACAGAGCTCCTAAATCCCTTGGAATTTCATGGGCAATAGGAGTGTTTTTTTGGTCTAATGAGGCAACTCCTGGTGGGCTCCTGGATGGGGCTGGTCACCAGAAAGAATAAACCATGATTAGATGCTTAGAACTGTCAGCCCCACCCACCTCCATCCTGTGGGAAGGGGAATGGAGCTGGAAACTGAGTTAAGACCAATCATGCCTACACAATGAAGCCTCCATAAGAATCCTAAACGTACAGAGTTTGGAGAACTTCTGGATTAGTGAACACATTTACATGCCAGGAATGTGGCACAGCCCAGCTCCATGGACCTGACCCTACATATCTTTCCATCTCGCTGTTCATTCACATCATTTATTATAACCTTTACAATAAACCTTTATAATAAACTAGTAAACAAACGTGTTTCCCTGAGTTCTGTGAACCATTCTAGCAAATTATTGCACCTAAGGAAAGTGTCATGGGAATCTGGATTTACAGCCGGTTGGTCAGAAGTACAAGTGACAACCTGGGACTTGTGATTAACATCTGAAGGGGGCAGACAGTCTTGTGAGGCTGAGCCCTTGACTTGTGGGATCTGACAAGTTAGTGTCAGAACTGAATTAAACTGTAGGACATCCAGCTGCTGTCGGAGCATCGCTTGATGTGTGGAAAGCCCACACATCTGGTGTCAGAAGCAAAGTGTCATAGAAGTCTGAGAGTAAAGGAGGAAGACACAGGAGGAGTGTAGATTTTCCTTTATGACCTCCTACAAACTTCATGGCTCATAGCAAGTGCTCCATAAATGTTAGTGTTGCTGACCTTAAAAATAAAACAGTCAGTTCTTTTACCAGCAAAAAATGGGTTTATTCAGGAATAGCAGGGGAAATGCATTTGGGACAAACAAGCCACAGCAAAAGCCGTAGGCAAACCCAATAACTAAAGGAGAGGAATGTTACTTTATAGAGAAAAAGGAGGAAGTTGGAAGGGGTTGTTTTGAATGAAAGTCCATTGGAGAAAAGTGAGAATTCAGGGTGATGATGGTTTCTCATTGACTGAGTTGCTGGTGTAGTCAGTTTCTTGCAGGAGATGCAGTGTACATCTTTTCCTGTTAGGGCCTTTAATTGATGGTTCTTTCCTGTGGATTCTTCCGCTGGGGTCTGTAATTGACCTGCTTCTGTAATTGACCTACAGCTTCTCCTGTAATCGTCCTGTAGTGCTACTGCAGTGAGAGCTCCCCCTTCTGGCCTTCTGACTTCACGTTAGTGAGGTTTCCCTTTATTAATTTTCACAGTGATAATGACTGGTCTTTGTCTTTTCTCTGGGCCTCCAGGGAGGCTATGGCTACTAACAAATACTAATAAACAAATACATAGCCTTCAGGTGGTTTTGATCTGACCCGCAGATGGTGTTAAGATCCCCCACTTAACATGCTACTGAGCACGTCGGCTCAGTAGTTGTGGTGCACGGACTCAGTAGTTGTCGCGCCCGGGCTCAGCTGCTCCGCCGCATGCGGGATCTTCCCGGACCAGGGCTCGAACCCAAGTCCCCTGCATCGGCAGGCAGATTCTTAACCACTGCGCCATCAGGGAAGCCCCAGGATGATATTATCTTGGGTGCATTTTAAAATTTCACTTAGATAAAAGTTTTTACTTGTTTTAAGCAAATAAATGACCATGTCCACTTGAATAGACTCCGTCTGCCCTGCTGGCTTAGTGTTTCTGGCTAATATCCAATAAAGCTGAGCTTCAAGCATCCCAGTGCTTTTCAGGGCTAACCTGCTGCCTTTTATTTTGCTTCTCAGCAGACAAGAGCAACTCCTCAAAGAGACTATTTTTTAATTAATTGGGATCTCTTTCGTTCTGAATGGTTCTCAAGTGACCCAGAAGGGTTAAGAGTAGAAGAAATTCCAGTTCTTCCTAATCCATCCACAAGAGGCAATTGAAAGGGTCCCTCCTATTGTGAGGCTATTAATAGACGGGAGAAAGGTGCTTGTTTATTGGGTACCAGCAGACAGAGGAAAAATCATGACACCAATGGCCTCATTCTCCCTAAGTGCCCATCCCTCTCCCAGCAATGCTCTCCCTCTGGACGGAGGTAACTAGAAGTGCTGCTCATGGTCCCTCATGAACCAAGACTATTCCTGGGCCATCGACAAGTTGTGTATTCAGAAGGAGAAAGCCAATGAGTCGTCTGTGGTCTCAGGATATCATCTGAGCGAGCAGGATGCACCCAGCAGGAGGCCTACGCCCAGAGAACTCAGTCCTCTTAGAGGGTTTCCAGTCTTCTCTGCCACTGAACTATCTCCCACTTTCCCACATGAACAGACTAACCCCTGTACTCCTTTTCTCATCTCTCAGGGCATGACCATCACAAGCAGAACTTTCACAACTCCTTCATGAAGGCTCCAACTTATACCCACTCAGTTGGCTCTACCCTAAGAACAAACCTTGTAGATGTTAAAGGGACACACCATGGTTCAGGAGAAGCTGGCGGTGGGGAAGGGAAGAGTTACATCCCCTCATCCTGGAGTGTTCAAAAGCAGAGCTATATTCCACCCTTACCTAAGACCCATTCATTCAGTCATTCTTTCCCTCAACAAATATCGGTTATCTACTTATGCTTTGAATTGTTTTAGGTGTTAGGGATATAGTAGTAAACAAGACAAAATTCTTGCTTTCATGTATCTTACAAAGTAAGTAATAAACTAATGTATGTATAATAGGTGGAAATTGAACAGAAAAGGGGATAGATAATTATATACATATAAACACGTATTATTATTTATTTATTTATTTATATTTGGCTGAGTTGAGTCTTTGTTGCTGCCCGCGGGCTTTCTCTAGTTGTGGCGAGTGGGGACTACTCTCTGTTGCAGTGTGCGGGCTTCTTATTGCGGTGGCTTCTCTTGTTGCGGAGCATGAGCTCTAGGCGTGCGGGCTTCAGTAGTTGTGGCAAGCAGGCTCAGTAGTTGTGGCTCGCGGGCTCTAGAGCGCAGGCTCAGTAGTTGTGGCGCACGGGCTTAGTTGCTCCGCGGCATGTGGGATCTTCCCGGACCAGGGCTCGAACCTGTATCCCCTGCATTGGCAGGTGCATTCTTAACCACTGCGCCACCATGGAAGCCCTAACACGTATTATTTGCTGAAAGCTTTACACAGGTGACCATTGGACAGAGATGAGAATGAGGTGAGGTTGTCAGCCATGCAAATACTTGGGGGAAAGAACATTTCAGGCAGAAGGAATAGCAAGTATCGCTCTCTTTTATTTTTATTTTTTGGCTGCACTGGGCAGCTTGTGGGGTATTAGTTCTCTGACAAGGGACTGAACCTGGTCCATGGCAGTGAAAACCCGGAATCCGAACCACTAAGCCACCAGGGAACTCCCAATAGCAGGTATCCTGAGGTGGGAGTATGTTTGGTGGGCTCATGGAGTAGCAGAAGACCAGTGTGCTGGAGCTCAGGGGATAAAGTGAGCTATGAGAGATGCAGCCAGGGACGTGAGACTGGAGGCTGGGTATCGATAATGTAGGGCTTTGCAGGCCATCGTAAGGATGTTGAGCTTTATTCTAAGTGTGATGGGACCTTACCGGAAAGTTGGAGAGGAAGGATTAACATGATCTGATTCACATTTTCAAAGAATCACTCTGGCTGCTTGTGGAGAACAAACTGTAGGGGCCAAAAGTGGAAGCAAGGGGACTCATTACAAGGCCTTTGCAGTAGCTCAGGGGAGAAATGACAGACAAGGATGGTAGCAGTGGAGGTGGTGAGAAGTTGTCAGGTTTTGAATGTATTTTGCTGATGCGATTGGATGTGGATTATAAGAGAAAGGAAAGAGTGAAGGATGACTCCAAAGGTTTTGGTATGAGCAGCTCAATGTTAAAAAAAACAAACAACCCAATCCAAAAACGGGCGGAAGACCTAAATAGACATTTCTCCAAAGAAGACATACAGAGGGCTAAGAAGCACATGAAAAGCTGCTCAACATCACGAATTATTAGAGAAATGCAAATCAAAACTACAGTGAGGTATCACCTCACACCAGTTAGAATGGGCATCAACAGAAAATCTACAAACAACAAATGCTGGAGAGGGTGTGGAGAAAAGGGAACCGTCTTGTACTGTTGGTGGGAATGTAAATTGATACAGCCACTATGGAGAACAGTATGGAGGTTCCTTAAAAAACTAAAAATAGAATTGCCATATGACCCAGTAATCCCACTCCTGGGCATATACCCAGAGAAAAGCATAATTTGAAAAGACACATGCACCTGAATGTTCATTGCCGCACTATTTACAATAGCCAGGACGTGGAAGCAACCTAAATGCCCATCGACAGACAAATGGATAAAGAAGATGTGGTACATATATACAACGGAATATCACTCAGCCATAAAAAGGAACGAAACTGGGTCATTTGTAGAGACGTGGATGGACCTAGAGACTGTCATACAGAGTGAAGTAAGTCAGAAAGAGAAGAACAAATATCGTATAGTAACGCATATATGTGGAACCTAGAAAAATGGTACAGATGAACCGGTTTGCAGGGCAGAAATAGAGACACAGATGTAGAGAACAAACGTATGGACACCAAGGGGGGAAAGTGGGGAGGGGTTGGTGGTGATGGGATGAATTGGGAGACTGGGATTGACACATATACACTAATATGTATAAAATGGATAACTAATAAGAACCTGCTGTATAAATAAATAAATAAAATTCAAAAAAACAAATTTAAAAAAAGGTTTTGGTTTTGGTATGAGCAGCTGGTGAATATAATGTCATTTACAGAGACAGGAAACCCTGGGAGAGGAAGAGGGTTTTGCGGGGCGTGGGGAGGGTGGCGGTAGAGAGGGGGGATGGTCCAGCGTTCATTTTAGACATGTTGAGTTTGAGATGACTGTTAAACAATCAAGTAGAAATGTTGAATAGGCAGTTGAACATTCTTGTCTGAAGTTTAGGAAAGAAAAAAAGTCCGGGCTTGAACCACAAAATAGAAGAGTTCAGTATATGGATTGTATTTATTTGCTTGGATTATGGAAAAAAATTTTAAGCACATACAAAAGTAGAGAGAATAATATACCCGTCACCTAGGTACCCATCACCTAGCTTCATCAATTATTAATATTTTGTTAGTCTTGTCCCATCCTCCCCTGCTCCTCCCTGGGTTGGACTATTTTAAAGCAAACTCTGTATATTTATTGCTTTCCACATAAATACTTCAGTATGTAATAGATTGTTTTTAAACAAATGACATTACCCAGGGAGTGTGCATAAGTAGAGAAGAGGTCAGAGAACTGATCTGTGACTCTGCCTTTAGAGGGTAGGGCTAGGAGGAGGAGCCAACTAAGGGGGCTGAGAGGGAGCAGCAAGTGAGATGGGAGGGAAAGTGTCGGGAGTGTGGGGTCTCGGAAGCCAAATGAAAAATGGGTTTCAAGAAGGAGGGAATGATCACTTGTGCCAAATGCTGTTGAGAAGCTGGAGAAAGGTGAGGGCTGAAAAATATTCCTTGGATTTAGCAAAGTGGTAATCACTGGTGACCTTGCTGAGAGCAGTTTAGTGGAGTTATAAGCATAAGAGCTTAATTTAAATGGGTTTAAGAGAAATTGAGGGCTACTCTAGTGGCGCAGTGGTTAAGAATCCGCCTGCCAGTGCAGGGGACATGGGTTCAAGCGCTGGTCCGAGAAGATCCCACGTGCTGCGGAGCAACTAAGTCCGTGCGCCACAACAACTGAGCCTGCACTCTAGAGCCCGCGAGCCACAACTACTGAGCCCACGCGGCACAACTACTGAAGCCCACGCGCCTAGAGCCCATGCTCCACAACAAGAGAAGCCAGTGCCCCGCAACGAAGAGTAGCCCCCACTCGCCGCAACTAGAGAAAGCCCACGCGCAGCAACAAAGACCCAACACAGCCACAAATAAATAAAAAATAAATAAATAAATAAAAATCAAGATAAAAATTGGAATTTTTTTTTAAAGAGAGAGAAAATGAGAGGACAGGCAATAGAGACTTCTAGTACACACAACTTTAAAAGCGATCTTTTTTTTCTGTTAAGAGAAGCTGGGAAATGGGGTAATTGCCAGAGGAAGGTGTGAGGTTCAAGGGAGGTACCCTTTTTAAGATAGGAGAAATTACAGCATGTTTGTATGCTCGTGGAAACAGTCAAATAGAGAGGGAACTTCTGATGCTGTAGAAGTGAGAGGAAATAAATTCCTGGCGTAGTTAAGAGGAAGTGGGATCTAGGGTTGTAGATCACTCATTTCAGTAGCTACGGGAAATTCTGAAGACGCAGGCCTTGCCTCTTGTGGGTCAGGTCCTAGGGTAGAGGCAGACCCCCTTCTTTATCAGCACTGGTTCCAGGGAATGAGTATCTTTGCCCAAAGCATGGTTGGGGCTGGTCACTGAGATAGATGGGATCCTCTCTCACTAAGTGGAGTTATTTGGATGTGTCTTACCCATTGTCGAATCTGCATCTATCTAGTGACTCCCACAGCAGGCCCAGTCCCAGCCATACAGAGATGGGGGTCCCCCCAAGAATTAGCAATAAAGTTGAGTAGGTCAGATATTAAGAATAGAAAACTTTTTTTTTTGTCTCTCCTTATAGTATTCATTTTGTCCAGGAAAGCTGACTTTAATTCAGGGGTGGAGCAGATCAGTGCACACTTGACCACAGTCATAGATCCAGGGGTGGACATGTGATCTAATCCAATCCAATCATATCTTTTTTGGGAATGCTAGGCTAAAGATTCCCTGTTTTCTATAAAATAGAAAAGAGAAAGTGCGAGAATAGTACCAGCTCTTACTTGCATGAAGGTCTGATATTTGATGATGGCAGAGTGATTATTCTGTACTCTGATGGTTAGAGTAGATTGCTTGGGGTTCTCAGTTGTTTTAATTTGTATCTGTTGTTTCCTGGAAAAAATGTTTTAACAAGATAGAAGACTTTGTGACAAGATAAGCCTCCTGCTTTATATATAGCTTCTTAGATTCAACTGAGAGATTAAAAAACTAATGGCATAAATGCCCCCAACCAACCGTGGCAGTTATTTTCTAGCAGGAGGATACTGTCTTCATAGTCTATTCCTTTTAAATTCTTTCACAAGGCAAAATAGGATTGCCCTGTATTATGTGCAAGTAAAAATGTCTATACAGAGCTTGTATGGTTTGCTGGGTCAAACAATGGTTCCAACCTAAAGTCTATCTCATTTCCACTTTAACTACTTTTAGTCATATTTATTAAGTAAGGCAGTTTGTACTTTTTAATTTTGTAATGTTTTGTGATTTTTTTTTTTTTTTTTTTTTTTTTTTTCCGGTATGCGGGCCTCTCACTGTTGTGGCCTCTCCCGTTGCGGAGCACAGGCTCCGGACGCGCAGGCCCAGCGGCCATGGCTCACGGGCTCAGTTGCTCCGCGGCACGTGGGATCTTCCCGGACCAGGGCACGAACCCGTGTCTCCTGCATCGGCAGGCGGATTCTCAACCACTGCGCCACCAGGGAAGCCCTGTGATTTTTTTTGTACAGTACTGTATTTCTACAATAGAGCTATTCTCAGCTCATGGAATGAATGAATAAAATGAGTGATTTTACTTTAAAAAAAAAAAGAGGAAGTGCGTAATTCTGGAGCTCTGGGCATCAATCAATCAACAAAAGAAGTCAGTCTTACCATGAAGCCAACATTTTAGAAGGCAGAGTTAAGGGATGAAAATAAATTACATCCTTGTTGAGCTGTTGGACTAAGTATTGCCTGAAGTTCTGATAGTAAGTTTCAGCACAGTTCTGAAAATTTTTCAGTTATGTGGAATAATAAATCCCCTTTATTGCTTAAGCCAGTTTGAGTTGGACTTTCTATTAATTGCAACCAAAAGCATCTGAACTGAAGCACAAAGAAAGGCACAGTTCTCTACTGGGGTATGCATTTGTTAAACATGTTTATGAGGGCTTCCTTGGTGGCGCAGTGGTTGGGAGTCCGCCTGCCGATGCAGGGTACATGGGTTCGAGCCCTGATCCGGGAGGATCCCGCATGCCGCGGAGCAGCTGGACCCGCGTGCCACAACTACTGAGCCTCCGCTCTTGGGGCCGTGAGCCACAACTACTGGGGCCCGTGTGCCACAACTGCTGAAGCCTGCGTGCCTAGAGCCTGTGCTCCACAGCGGGAGGGGCCACCGCAGTGGGAAGCCCTCGCACCGCAGCGCAGAGTGACCCCCGCTCGCTGGCTGGAGAGGGCCCGCGGGCAGCAACGGAAGACCCAACGCAGCCAATAAATAAATAAATAAAATTAAAAAAAAAAAAAGAATAGCTCAACCCCTAGGGCTGCTTTAAAAGAAATGTTTATCATACACCAATTCTGTGTCAAGCATGTGCTATGCTCCAGGGATATAGTAGTAAACAAGGATGTGTCCTCACAGTCTAAAAGCAACCCCCCAGGCACTTTCTTCTTGAAGGGCTTTTGAGTTATTTACTCTTTGTGTGAGCCCCAGGGATTCAATCTTCTCTCTTCTCAGAGCTGTCACCTCCTGCCTTGACCACATGGGATCTTCTCTAGCCAATTTCGTCTTTTTAAAAAAATTTTTTGTTGTATTGGCTGCACCATGTCACCTGTGGGATCTTAGTTCCCCAACCAGGGATTGAACCTGGACCCTCGGCAGTGAGAGCACTGAGTCCTAACCACTGGACCGCCAGGGAATTCCCCTAATTTTGTCTTAAAGCATGTTTATCTTCCCAGCTCTCCTTGTCTTTGTCACTGTGTCAGTTGGAGATCAGTCAGGGAAACAGAAACTATTTTAGATATTTCAGGCAGGAAGGAATTTATTTCAGGGAAATAATCTTTTAATCAAACCATTAAAAGAGCTGGAGGACTGAAGGTCAGAGTAAGTCATCCTTTGCTCTCAGACTTGTCACTAGCTTTCAAAGGGTCAGAAGTTCTAGGAACTGCAATGATTACTCCTGCATGCAGCACCAAGGCGGGCAATCTGTGGGGAACTACTTGGAGGCTACTATAAAACCTCTTGTCTCCCTGCTGCTGGCCAAGAAGCAATAATATACAGCTTCCGCTTCTTGTTTGCTTTCCAAATCTCATCTGAATGCCTTTCACTGACTGGCAGTAACCTGAACTCCACTGGTGAATTTCCAACAGACAATCTGACACAGCCATTCATCAAAGGAAGAACCTAACTATTTTCTTTTAAGGGGTTGTCTGCTAATCACATCATACCTGCTCTTTGAAGACAGTGGGGACTTGACTGGAGCAGGCTCCTAGAGAGACTATTTCGTCTGACAAAAGGTAGATCTTGTATAAAAGGAAGGGGCGGGTGGGTGGGACAGCAGCTTCACTCAGGAATGATTCACATATTGTACTCCATCATCATGATGGAGTCAGTTTTAGAGGTCACCAGACTACCTGCCTACTCACCATGCATGCTACAATGAAGACTGCCTGATGATATGATATTCACCTCCTGCTCACATAGAGTCCGAAGTTAAGGGATAGGCCTATTGGAAAAACACAGATGCAGAGGAAATTCAAGCTAACTCCCTATGTAGGAATATGAATGGGCAACCAAGCATCCAAAGAGGAAGAAAAGAAAACAAACAAAACAGGTTCTCTTATAAAGAAATGAGACTTGTCATCATTAGCAATGAATGCCTTCAAAGTTGTGAGTAAATAATTATTTGAACCTAGAATTGTTAAAAAGAAATAGAGCCAGACACAAGTTAAAGGCTGTAAAGACAGATTTTATTTAGTACCATTGCAGCAAGGGAGAGAGGCTTCAGTAAAACTGAGCTCAACTCCAAATACAGCAAAGACAGCTGGCAAAGAGCAGAGTGAGGGAGTCAGTGGATGGAAACTACTAAGAGGAGAGACCTGAAGGGTAGGGGGATCCTTGTTAAACTTGCCTAACAGGATTCTTGTTAAGGGCAGGACAAGGACTTAGACATCAAGGGTGGGGAATGAATAACTTCATCAGATATCAATGGTGATCAGATATTAAGAATGAGGGAATTCTTGCTAAACTAATTTAGCAGGATTCTTGCTAAAACTGGGCTAGACAAGTTGAGTACAGAGCCCAAGGGTGAGGAGTAGTCAAAAGGAGGGCTCAGAGTAGCCTGTCTAAAGTTTGGTCAAGAAGAGAGTCTTTGTCAGAATTCTATACATAGCCAAACTGCCAACTGAATGTGAGGGCAAAATAGGAAACATGTAGAATTCAAAATGCTTGACACCATATATTCTATGTGGAAAAATTACTCATAGATATACTTCAGCAAAATGAAAATGGAATCTAACAAAGAGGACCATATGGGATATAAATAATAGAGGTATAAGACTAAGCAAAGTGAAAAAACCTTGGAAAAAAATTAAAGACCCATAAGATCCTGATACATGGAAGAAGGCTCCCTTTTGAGTTACAAAGTTTTAATGACATAGGAGTATATTTCCATCTCTAAGGATCTAATCACGTTACTTGGTTCTACAGTTAATATTTATAGAATTATAATATGCTGTCATTTGGTGAAATATCTGTTTACTTTATTGAAAAGTCAATGGGTGTCTAGATCTTGGTTATCAATAATCATTTTTTTAGTAGCAAGCAACTTTATTAATTTTTTTTAATCTATAGAAAGCATTTTGGGGCTTCCCTGGTGGCACAGTGGTTAAGAATCCACCTGCCAATGCAGAGGATATGTGTTCGAGCCCTGGTCCGGGAAGATCCCACATGCTGCGGAGCAACTAAGCCTGTGAACCACAACTACTGAACCTGTGCTCTAGAGCCCACGAGCCACAACTACTGAGCCTGCACGCCACAAGTACTGAAGCCCATGTGCCTAGAGTCCATGCTCCGCAACAAGAAAAGCCACTGCAATGAGAAGCCCATGCATAGCAATGAAGACCCAATGCAGCCAAAAATAAAATAAATAATAAATTTATATTTTAAAAATTGGGTACTTTAACAACAACAACAACAAAGCATTTTCATTTCTTGTCTGCGAAAAAGAAAACTGAAACCTATGAGTGTTCGGATACTCCTCTAAGTTCTCATTGCTCCCTGCCTACTCAGGGAATGTATACATATCTTATTAACTTTCAGTACTCTTTGAAGTTACATTGAAATTTGGACTTTGCAAGCTCTCACTTCCTATTATAATATTAATAAGCGTCAGAAGCTACTTATTAAAATAACAACCTGGAATTGACTTAAATTGAAAGAACTTTGTCTCATTCTAAATGGTTCCCTTAAAACCAAATCCAGAGGAAGTAAGAACTCTACTGCTACTTCTCTACATGGATACCTTTAATTATTTGATTAAAAAATGCTTGGGCAGGGGGTGAATTCTGAAGAGGTCAATGGAAGAGACAGACCAGAGGTTGAGCTTTGTGTGATGGACTGTATTTGCCAGGAATAAGGATGGTGACCCCATTCAAGATGGTATAAATTATTTGGGAAAAGGAGCAGAGTAGGGATTTTCAGGGAATATCTCTTATAGATCAGCCCTGTTAATTTGACACTAAAGAGAGATAGGTTTGGAAAGATAGTTTGTTTTTTTTTTTGAAGACAAAAGCATCAATCATATCCTGAAGACTAGGGAGAAGTGTTGAAATTTTGTTTTTCAATTTGCTTTGCTTTAAGAAAAATCCGGTTGTTGTTCTTATAAAAAATAACATTTTCATTATAAAGAATTTAAGCAATGCAACACACACACACACACACACACACACACACACACACACACGGAAAACATTTTAAACCCCTTAAAATCCACCATCTAAAATAATAATTATTAACATTTGGTTAACATCATTCTAAATCTTTCCATGCTTTTACACAGATAGAATGATAGATAAATAGGTGTGTTAATGGATATACCTAATTTTTAAAAATAGTATCATAATATATGTGTTATTTAAAAGTTAAAAAGTATTGCATTCAAGCTTAGTTAAATTTAACAGAATTTTAAAAAACTAAAAGGAAAGCTGGACATCAAATAAGGGTTTATTCAATACAAGAGTTATCATTTTTTAATATAAATTTAAGGTTAGAAAAAATGGTTTTGATATTATGTTATTCTTATTGTTGTTTTCAAAAAACATATTTTAAGTTAAAATCAATTGACCTTGATGTGGAAGATCAGGACATTGGCACACTCATCCTATCTTTCATAATCCCTTCCCATGGGGCCAATATTTCTTAGTCATAGTATTTTACATTGTTAATCTGTATAACATGTATATGCTCCAAAACAATAACTCATTCAAGTGTTCATTACTAATTCTGTATTTAAATGGATTCAATGATCATCACACATCCTTTTACCAAGACTTCTCAATTCTTAAAATCTTAATTTTGCCCTATTTCTTAATTGGCTGAATTTCACTTTCAAGTATTTCTCTTTTCTATGACTTCTTTTATATTTGTGGGAACTGTCCAGTACCTTTATTTTTGAATGACATCTTGGCTGGGTATACTATTCTTGGATCACACTTTTGTCGTTTCAGAACTCTGTAGACAATGCTCCAATTCTTCTGTCTCTGAATGTTGCTGCTGAGATATCTGAGGAAAGCCTGACTTTTTTTCTTGTAGGTGATTTGCTATTTTTCTGCCTGGATGTCTGAATTTCAATTAATTAACTAAAATATGTCTCAGGGTTAAATATTTTGTATCAAATATTTGACCTTTCAGGCTACAGATTAACTCATCATTTTAGAGGAACTTCTGTACATATATATATATATATTTTTTAAATAAATGTATTTATTTATTTATTTTTGGCTGTTTTGGGTCTTTGTTGCTGCACACGGGCTTTCTCTAGTTGTGGCCAGTGGGAGCCACTCTTCTTTGTGGTGCACAGGTTTCTCATTGCAGTGGCTTCTCTTGTTGCGGAGCACAGGCTCTAGGCACCTGGGCTTCAATAGTTGTGGCACGTGGGCTCAGTAGTTGTGGCTCGCAGGCTTAGTTGCTCTGCGGCATGTGGGATCTTCCTGGACCAGGGCTTGAACCCATGTCCCTGCATTGGCAGGTGGATTCTTAACCACTGTGCCACCAGGGAAGCCCTGTACTAACATTTTTGAATACTTTTTCTGTTCAATTTAAGAGTTCTCAACTCCAGGGACACCAACAAACTCTGTCTTCCATATCTAGTAGCTTCTCTCTGATTGTTTTAATCTCTTAGTGTTTTTCACTTCCCTTTATTGTGATTACTTCAAGCCTTTTTCCACATCAATAATTCAACCTCCAGCCATGTCTGTTCTGTTCCTTGCTGTTTAGATGTATTTATTAGTTATTTAATGACACTGTTTTGGTCTTCACTTTATCAGATGTGCAATTTCCCTATTCATCGCTTTCAGCTGTTTTATTATCTCATTTTTGAATTTCATCTACTGAGATCATTTTCTTTTTAGGTTATTCTAGTGCTCAAAGCACTTGGGGTGAATTTTTTCTGTTTCTCTACTTGCCTTCTGAATTCCTTCCCACTTGATCTGAAACTGGTTTGGTTTTCCTAATGAACAGCAACTTGAGGCTGTTATTTTATGCTGTATGCACTTTTTCTATGACTTATAAGCTTGTCTGAAGGAGGGGAGGGAGAAGAACTCAGGGAAGGTGAGGTGCAGTCTTTGTTAGAATACAAACTTCTGCAATCACTTCTGAGGTTTTAAGTGTCTATTCCAGAATTCACTCTCCTATGGGAAAGAGCCTCCTCCGATTCAGTATGCTTTCCTAGAGTCTTCACGGCTACCTAAAGACTTAGTCTATTCTTCACTTCTCACTCCACCTTCATCTCCCCAGTAGCTATTTTCACTTTTCCAGAGAGAAGAGATAAAAGATAAGGAAACCACTTAATTTTCTTCTCTCTTGGAATACATGCTCATATGTATGTGTTATTTTCCAGGATTTTGTGGACCTAACAGTATGAGTTTTGATGAAATGGAGGCAGGATTGGAAGCTGTGACATGCTTGTTCCAGACCAGATCTTCTAGTTCTTTCCTTGACTGCCACTTATTGACATTTAAGACACTGAGCTGTAACCCTTTGCTTGCTGTGGATGAAATTTTAACTTTTAAAACTTTCTTGGTTATTGGTGGAAACAGTCTATGAGAGCTTTATTCCATTATCTTAACTGAGAAATACAGTAATTTAAAATGTATATATATCCTTTTTTTCTGATTATAAAATTTATGTATCTGTATATATATTATTCATCATGTTGTCTACCTTAAACTAATACAATGTTTTAATTATATTTCAATAAAACTGGAGGAAAAACCTGGGAAAAATAAAAGTTATGTATCCTTCCTATAAAAATTCAAACCATACTAAAGCATATAAAGTAAAAAATGAAAGTTCCTTATAATTTTCAGCTAAAAATTGTTGCTCATCATGTCACCTACAAGAATGAAGTTACTAGCCACTGCAGTCTTTGATCTTCAACACCCCCTGAAAGGAGTTCAGAGTGGAGATCAGGAATGAGGCACTCTGAGCTTGAAAAACCTGGCAGAACAAGGCCTCCAGATAGTTAGATATTTTCAGGAGGAGATTTTGGGAACCCAATTTCTTGCATCTTCTCATACCCAGGAAAGCACTGAAATCATTAACAGAAACATCTGCTCCTCCTGACTAGCAGCTACCTTCTTGTCACTAGCAGCAACCCTCTGCCAAAATGTGTGTTTGACTGCAGGCATCCCCCTTCACCTAAATTACATATATACTGACCTCCCCCTTACCTCTTTGGAGCAGTTCCTTAGAGCTATCTGAGAGGCTGCATCCGGGGCTATAGGGCTCACTTTGCCCCAAATAAATCTTAACTCACAACTCTCATGTTGTGCATTTTTTTCAGTCGCATAATACAGCCCCAAGAATATCACTCTTAACAGTTCCCTGATCTTTTTGTATATTTATTTTCTTTCTTTTTGCTTGTCAGTTCTTTGGCCTTTCAGTTAAAATCACTAGAAACATGTGAATATATAGATTAGAAAACAGTTGGTTTTTTGTTGTTGTTGTTTTGTTTTTGTGGTACGCGGGCTTCTCCCGTTGCGGAGCACAGGCTCCGGATGCACAGACTCAGCGGCCATGGCTCATGGGCCCAGCCGCTCCGCAGCATGTGGGATCATCCCAGACCAGGGCACGAACCCGTGTCCCCTGCACTGGCAGGCGGATTCTCAACCACTGTGCCACCAGGGAAGGCCCTAAAAAACAGCTGTTTTAATGTAGGTTTTACATATCATAAAATTCACTTATTTCATGTGTACAACCCAATGATTTTTGGTAACTATAGAGTGGTACAACCATCACCACAACACATGAACTTCTTGCAAAAATACAGTTACTAGCTCTTCCTTTACAATATATCGAAAACATTTTTTGTGTCACTATATACAAATTTACCTTATCCTTTATAAAATCTGCTTCACAATATTCCATTGTATAGTGGATACACTTTTTTTTTTTTTTTTTTTTTTTAGTGGATACACTTTAATTCACTTAACATATTCTCCATTTAAACAATTTCAATGTTTTTCCGAAAAAACATTTTTGAGCAGGGAACTAAAATGGTGAAAGTGGATTGAGATAATGAATCTGGAGGCAAATGAAAAAGGGTAAAATGGTGGATGAGAGTTTCCTGCAATAACCCAGCTCTAAGATTAGCCCAGGAAGTGCCAGTGGCTTTTCCCATCACTCTTGCAACTGTCAGATGCTCTTGTCAGTCTGGAAGCTCTGCCATTTCTAAAAAACAGGTAGCTTTCCTGTCTACCTTAGCTCATAACAGTCCTTCTCCCTCATTTCATCTTTGCCTGTTGAAGTCCTATCTTTCCTTCATGATAGAGAACACCACGCTGCCATGATTAACCCTGGAAATTATCCCTCCCCTTCAATTTCTGATAGAGAGCTGAGTCCTTCCTTCTTTTCTTCCTTCCACAAAGTACTTTTCTTCGAAAGGCAGCGCAATGCAGAGGTTAAGAGCAAAGACTTTGGATCCACCGATTTACTCTCTGTGAACTTGTTTCCTAACCCAAATGCACAGTGCCTCAGTGTCCTGACCCATAAAATGGGGAGAAGTGTATTCGGCGTTGTTAGGAGGATTAAATCAGATACCAGATGTAAAGCGCTTAGAATAGTGTTTGATGCGTAGGAAGCGCTGAATAAATGTTGGCTTGCATTTGATTCCTGCTGGCGGTCTGTTCGCTAGGGTAACACTCCAGGACAGACACCCGTCCGCGCAGCTTCCCATGCAGAGCTGTGGAGGATGCGGCTCATCCCCTCCCGCGCCAGGTCCACGAGAGGGGAGCGCGGTCATGTGATTGAGTCAAGATGGCGTCGTCCAGCTCTTTGTGGCTCCTGGCTCTCGCTTTCCTGCCGGGGTCCTGCGCTTCCCTGGCGCTGGGGCATCTTGACCCGCCGGCCCCGGTGCCTCTGGTGATCTGGCATGGGATGGGTAAGTGAAGGAGGGAGTGAGAAGAGAGTCAAAAGGTTTTGGCGACTCTTTCCCTCTCCAAACCTGTGTTCGTGACTGCAAAGTGCAAGTGTGGAGGGCGAGGACCGTGGTCACACAGCACCCGGCTGTCCCCACGGTTTAGGATTTGGGGGTTACTCTGCATTGGAAAGGGAGATGCGGAAGGAGCTGTCTTTCGGTGAGCGCTCACAGAGTGCTGTGCAGTGCGGTAGGGTTTTACGTGGTGTCCTGGTTTAATCCCCGTGGCAGTGGCGTCCAGGTGCAGCATCAGACACTTGCTAGGGGAAGGCTGGGCTGTGGCTGTATGACCGGGGCATCCATCCTTTTGTTCATTCACACACTGAAGAGATTTGTTTGGCACCAGTAGTTCATTTATACATTTGACACATAGTTATTGAATACCTGCTGGATGCTGAGGATACAGCAGTGAAAGAAATAGACTAAATTCTTTGCTCTTTTAGAACTTTCCAGTGGGAGACAGACTATAATATAATATAATAATATAATGTAATATAATATGTCAGATGGTGATACGTGCAATGGAGAAAAATAAAGCAGAGAGGGGGATAGAGACTGCAAGTGGGGGCTTGCAGTTTTATAGAGCAAGGTCAGGAAAGGATTCACTGAGAAAGTGACACCTGAGCAAAGACCTGAAGTCGATGAGGGAAGATGCTATGTGAGTATCTGGTGGAAGGAACAGCAGATGCAAAGGCCATGAGGCAAAAGTATGTCAGGTATGGTGGTATGTTCAAGGAACAGCATTCAGGTCATTGTAGCTGGAAGAAAATAGGTGTTTAGTGAGCAAGAAGAAAATAGGTGTTTAGTTCAGGGATGGGAGGAGGATGGGGGTGGCCTGCTGATGTTGTTGGGCCTACTAAGGCTACTGTAGGAACTTTGGCTAGAATGAGATGGGAAGTTCTTGTGGGTTTTGAGCAGATGAGTGACATGATCTGATTTGCACTTTAAAAGCACTCTAGTTGCTATATTGAGAATGGATTGTAGGGGGTCGTGGACCTTTGCAAGGAGAAAAGTTAGGAAGTTTTTGCAGTAATCTAAACAAGAGGTGATGGTGACTTGAAACAGTTTAGTAATAGAGGAGATGTTGAGAAGTGGTCAAAGTTTGGATATAGTTTGAAGATGGAACCAATGGGGTTTGCTAACAGGTTAGATGTGGGGTGAGAAAGGAGTCAAGGATGTGATTCCACGGGTTTTGGCCTGGACAGTGAGAAGGGTGACGTTGTCATTTTACCAAAATGGGGAAGCCCGTAGGGTGAGCAAATTTGGGATGCAAACCAAGAGTCTGCTTTTGGACTTACTAAATTTGAGTTGTTTGTTACACATCCAGATGTAAAGGCATTTGGAGTGTGGAGTCCAAGACAGATACAGGCTGGAGATTAAAGTTGGGAGCCTTTGGCATATGGCTGGTATTTAAAGCCATGGAACTGGGCGAGATCACCTAGGGAGTGAGTGTACACAGAGGAGGGAAGAGGTCTAAAGACCAAGACCTGAGGCAGTCCCAGCATTTGGAGGTTGAGGAGATGGGGAGGAATTGGCAAAGGAGGCAGTGATGGAACAACTAGGGAGGCAGTAGAGTCAGGAGAGGGCAGAGTCCTGGAAGCCACATGAAAATGTTTCAAGAGGAAGGGAGTAAAAAACTGTGAGATGTTGATGACAGGTCAAATACAGTGAGGGCTGAGAATTGGTTATTGGATTTAGGAATAGGAAGATCACTAATGACCTTAACAAAAGCACTTTTAGGGGAGTGGTGAGAGTAAGAGCCTTTTTGAAATGGCTTAAATAAAAATGTTCAGAGAGGAATTAGAGTCAGTAAATAGAGACAGTTCTTTCAAGGCTCTGTGCCAGGGCCTGGGACTACTACAGTGGAGTTAAAGGAGAACAGGGGAGCTCCGTGCCGTCCCAGAGCACAGTCAGTCTGTATGGGAGGCAGTTAAGTAACCCACGATTATAGTTGAGTGCAAGAAATCAAAGATGCCTGAGGCCTTTTCCTTCTTTAAAAACAAATTCTTAAGCTTATTCTCAGGTTGAAAATGGGATGATTAAGTTCAAAATGGAAAATGATCTCAGCCCAGTGCTCCCACTCAGCGGCCACTTTGCTCCCTATTCTTAGTTCTGGTTCCTTGAAACAGGAAAAAAAAAAAAAAAAAAAAAAGCAAAATGTAAGTTCAAGGCCAGCACTTACATGAAGGCAAGAGTTAGCACCTCCTTAAATTTTGTGTCCTAGGCGCTTTACTTGTCTTACTGGAGTCCTGGCCCTAAAGAGAAATCAGATTCCAAAGTGCTTTTGAGTCTATGAACCCCAAATGTTCTAGATGATAAGGGAATCTGCACCCCTGCTTATTTTCAGTTGTGAATTTTGTGTCCCCATTATATTGTGTGGGCTTTTGAAGTTTGTTATTACCTGATAAACATGAGCTGAGCAAAAAATGTTGTTCTCTCTTTTTGTTGTTGCTGAGGGGAAATTCATATAACATACAATTAACCATGTTAACGTATACAATTCAGTGACACTTAGTGTATTCACATTGTGCAATCTCCACTTCTCTCTAGTTTCAAAACTTTTTCATCACCCCAGAAAATACCTGTACCCATTAAGGAATCACTCTTCAGCCCCCACTTTCCATCATCCCCAGGAAATGTTCAGTCTGCTTTCTGTTTCAGTGGATTTGCCTATTCTGGATGTATCATATAAAAGGAATTATACAATATGTTACCTTTTGTCTCTGGCTTATTTCACTTATAATAATGTTTTCGAGCTTCATCCACATTGTAGCATGTGTCAATACTTTGTTCCTTTTTATGGTGGAATAATATTTTATTGTATATATGTACCATAATTGTTTATCCAGTCATCCATTGATGGACATTTGGGTGTTTTCCACCTTTTATTTTTTTTATTTTTTATTTTTTTTTGTTTTTTTTTTTAAGAAGATGTTGGGTGTAGGAGTTTATTAATTAATTAATTTATTTTTGCTGTGTTGGGTCTTCGTTTCTGTGCGAGGGCTTTCCCTAGTTGTGGTGCGCAGGCCTCTCTCCATCGCGGCCTCTCTTGTTGCGGAGCACAGGCTCCAGACGCGCAGGCTCAGTAGTTGTGGCTCACGGGCCCAGTTGCTCCGCGGCATGTGGGATCCTCCCAGACCAGGGCTCGAACCCGTGTCCCCTGCATTAGCAGGCAGATTCTCAACCACTGCGCCACCAGGGAAGCCCCTTTCCACCTTTTAGCTATTACAAATAATGCTGCTTTAAATAGTCTTCTACAAATCTCTGTAGGGACATACGTTTTCACATCTCTTGGGTATGTATCCAGAAGTGAAACTGATGTGTCATATGGTCATTGTATGTTTAAATTTTTGAGGAACCATCAAATTGTTTTCATGGTGGCTGCACCATATTACATTTCCACCAGCCATGTAAAGGGTTCCAATTTCTCCCTATCTTTGCCAACACTTGTTATTTTCCATTTTTAAATGAATTAATTTTTTAAAAAATTAAAGCCATCCTGGTAGTTGTGCAGTGGTATCTCATTGTGATTTTGATTTGCATTTCCTTAATGACCACTGATGTTGAACATGTTTTCATGTGCTTGTTGGCCATTTGTATATATCTTCTTTGGAGAGATGTCTGTTCATGTCCTTTTCCCATTTTAATTAGATTGTCTTCTTGTTGTGGAGTTGTAGAGTTCTTTTTATATTCCAGATATTAAACCCTTATCAAGTATATGTTTTGCAAATAGTTTCTCCCATTCTGTATGTTGTCTTTTCACATTTTCATTAATGCCTTTAAAGCACAGAAGTTTTTTTAAAAAAATAATGTCTTTTTTACTCATGAGTTTCCACGATTGCCTTTGTTGTCTAGGAGACAGCTGTTGTAATCCCTTAAGCATGGGCGCTATTAAAAAAATGGTCGAGAAGAAAATACCTGGAATTTACGTCTTGTCTTTAGAGATTGGGAAGACCCTGGTAGAGGTGAGGCCCCTCACAGCTCTGTTCCTTTGAAGGTTTGCTGACTGATTTCATAGGATATACTATTAAGATGCTTAACCTTGTATTTTTAACAGTAGATCATACAGCGATACTTTAGTTCTTGAGTGGCTTCTGTGAGGGTACCAAACTAAACAAGTTTGCTCTTAGAGAAGGTGTCAGTGACAGTTTTCAGCCCCATCCTTTCACTTCTCGTGGCTCTTCTTTTAGGATGTGGAGAACAGCTTCTTTTTGAATGTCAACTCCCAAGTAACAACGGTGTGTCAGATTCTTGCTAAGGATCCTAAATTGCAGCAAGGCTACAATGCTATGGGATTCTCCCAGGGAGGCCAATTTCTGTAAGTCCCTTTTTGTTATATCACTTACGTGGAACTGATTTTTTTTCATTTGATTCAGATAGATCTACCCATTCAGTTCTTTTGGAATCTTCACCGATTTTGGAAGGGAAACTCTTTTAAATATCCCCATGGAAGAAGTTCTATGGAGCTTAACTTATTTTCTGTGAAGGAATAAAGATTTGTTTGGTGGCATCAGAGGAAAGTCCTGAAACTTTGTGGCTTTGGGGAGCCACAGAGGATTAAGTAGCTTAATCTGGGAAGTTAATTGTTGATGATACATTTCCATCTGACAGTTGGAACTGATATTCCTTTTTTTTTCTCCAGGAGGGCAGTGGCTCAGAGATGCCCATCACCTCCTATGATCAATCTCATATCAGTTGGGGGACAACATCAAGGTAACTTTGTCCCCTTTGTCTAAAAAATTCTAGCAGCTCTATTTGTACAAGAAGTCAGCCATCCTTGAAAAAATCCTGTTTTTCTAATTTATAACAAATTAGCCAGGAGAGATGACGAAATAGGATTCCAGAGGCCTGGAACACAGGTGAATCATTAGGTTACCACCTACTTCTCTCTAATTGACATGATTTCATGGAGGTGAGATGGTTGCAGCCACATAGCAGGTGGTGGTTTAGGAGTTAGGAAAGTCCAACAACCTTTCCTTTTTTTTTCCTTTAAAAAATTTATTTATTTATTCATTTGTTTGTTTTTGGCTGCATTGGGTCTTCGTTGCTGTGTGCGGGCTTTTCTCTAGTTGCGGCGAGCAGGCCTGCTCTTTGTTGCAGTGCACAGGTTCCTCATTGCGGTGGCTTCTCTTGTTGCAGAGCATGGGCTCTAGGTGCGTGGGCTTCAGTGGTTGTGACACGTCGTCTCAGTAGTTGTGGCGTGTGGGCTCGGTAGTTGTGGCTCACAGGCTCTAGAGTGCAGGCTCAGTAGTTGTGGCGCACGGACTTAGTTGCTCCACAGCATGTGGGGTCCTCCCGGACCAGGGCTCAAACCCGTGTCCCCTGCGCTGGCAGGCTGATTCTTAACCACCGCGCCACCAGGGAAGTCCCCCAACAACCTTTCCTGTTTTCTGACATAAGTGATGTCCTACTGAATTTAGACTTAAGCAAAGAATAGTGTCTAGGCTTTTTGTTAATTTTATAATTAACAGTAGAGATTAAATCTTTCAAAAAACAACAGGTTTGCTATTTAGACAGAATTATTTACTTTTGGGGGAAGATGTGTCTTTGGGATAGAACGTTATCTCTATTCTGATGGATATAGCTGTTAGCTTGTAGGGTGTAGGGACAGACGGATTCTCCTTATAATCAGGAAACTGGCTTCACCCAATTAATGGTTACTGATGGGCAAGTAGTGCGGTATCGTAGGTTCATTTCATAGATGAGGGAAACATTTAAAATAAGACCCTGCCCATCTTGTGGAAATTTTTCAGAGGATGAAATGAAATAATAGGTAGGAAAATACTTTTTAAAAGTACACGTATTATTTAAATGCAAGTTGGTAGGAACAGCTTTATCATTCATTCATTGATTCTACAAATATTTATTAAAAACCTAGAAACAAGACAGACAAGGTTTCTGCCTTCATGAAACTTCCATTCTAGTCAGGGGGAGAATAGACATGAAATGGGTAAACAAATAAAATAAATACAGATAGTGGTAACTATGATAAAGAAAAAAAGTAGGATAATAGGAAGAATGGTGATTGTATTGGTGAAAGGTGTGGGCTCTGGAGCCAGAATGCCTCTGTTCATATCCTGGCTCCATCACTTACTGTCTAACCTTGGACAAGGTATCTAACCTCTCTGTTTGAAAGTTTCCTTAAAAAAAGAAAAAAAATTTCCTATCTGTAATATGCTGCAAATGATTCTACTCTACAGGGTGGTTGTGAGGATTAAATTAATTATTGCCAATATATGCTTAGAACTGGTATGTCTGGTATCCCCCAAAATGTTATTAATGAAGATGATGAGGATGCAAGTATAATTGGGGGAGGGGAAGGAACTGGGATTGGGCACTGCTTGAGTTAGGGCACTCAGATATGACGTCTCTAAACCAAGACCCAAGAGATGAGAATGAGGCCAGCCATTGAAGCAGTAAGAGAAGTACATACTCCAGAGAGAAACAGATGCAAAGGTCCTGAGGCAGAAAAGTGTGGGGGAACACCAGGAGGAAGCTGGTTATAGTATTAATTCTCAAAACATTATTTTCTTGAGGAATAAATGAACAAGATCAGGGTCTAGTTCTGGTTTTTGTTTCTTGCAATGCCCTGCACATAGTAGGTATTCAGTACATGACTACTGAAGGCATGGATGTTTGTCTTCTACTACTATAGGTGTTTTTGGACTCCCTCGGTGCCCAGGAGAGAGCTCTCACATCTGTGACTTGATCAGAAAAACACTGAATGCTGGAGCTTACAAAAAAGCTATACAAGAACGGTATGTATGGTTAGCTGAAAAGGATACAGAACTGTCACTAATGAAAATATCATGCTGACTTTCATGCTAACCGTGATTCTAGGAGTAGTTGCTAGTGATTTTCAAATGAGATATTTATTGTAAATATGTCTATACTACCTGCTTCATTTTATTGTAAACCTAAAACTGCTCTAATATTAATTTAAAGGAAGGGAAGACATTTTTCTATAAAAGAAGAATGTAATTACAACAATTTTTTTTTTTACTTTTCGGCCATGCCGCGAGGCGTGTGGGATCTTAGTTCCCCAACCAGGGATTGAACCCTGGTCCCCAGCAGTGGAAGTGCAGAGTCTTAACTGCTGGACCACTAGGGAAGTCCCCACAACAATACATTTTCATCTGTTAAAAAAAAAAAAAAAAGAGCCTTTAGAAAGTAGTAAGCCCAAGGAATTGCTGTTAATATTTGGAGGACAGATTCTTTCTGTTGTCAACAGTGAGGGGTTCGCCTCCTACGTCAGTGTCCTTAGCTACCTGTGTTTGGGTATTTAAAAGTATACAGAATCACTTTCAGAGTGTGTTTTCCTTCAGTTGTTTCCAAACTTAAATTATACATCAGACCCCCTGGGAATTCATTAAAAATGAATTCCAGGGCTCCATCCCTAGAAATTTGAATTCAGTAGGTCTGGAGTATTCTGGGTGATAACTGAGATTTGGGATCAACTAGTATGGTTTTGGTATCTATCCTATGGGTCTTCCAAGTGTATGATTCTTGTTTGATAGCAGCTCTTCAATACAACACTTCCTTGAAGGCCTGTCCAAGGTACAGCCTTGTGAATGACTGGCCTGTAGAAAAGACCTGCAGCTAGCTCTCTTTTCCTTTCCTACCTATTGGCTGGCTACACGTGTAGCCACAAAGCTGTCTTGGGTCAACAGTGCCACCTGATGGTCAGTGAAGGAAACTAAGAGACTTTATCTACCTCCTACCCAGTCAGGCAGCTCAAACCACTGCTAAGCTTTACCCCTTCCCTGGTTTGACTAGTTACAGCTTGGTTATTTATGTCCAAATATTCTCTGTTCTCATGGGTATGTATGATCTGTTTAAACTACATTGTTCTTTATTCTTTACTCTGTATTCTTCTAACTATTGCCCAGATGCCTCAGAAAGAATCCACCCTTTTCTTTCTTTGTGTTTCCTTCTTTGGTGAACCAAACACAATTGGAATTATTATTGACTGTAGAGAAGCAGTCAGCTGGGGGGTGGGGGGACAGTGACACCTAAGTACTGATTAAAAGTGGTACATGGATGTGTTTATCTTTACTTCCTTATTAACCTTTAATAAACTGGTAGCAAAAGAATAAAAAGTGATAAACCCACAAGGGCAAAGAGAACAGGAAAGGAGAGAAGAGATAATAAAAGACGTCAACATTTTTTTTGAAAGACAGAATGCAAATTAATGAGTGATAACTGTTTTAGCAGAGCAGAAAATTCTGAAACCTTTATGTCTGTGGAGGGATACACTGACAAGAAGGAACCAGCTTCACTTTTTACAGTCCCAGAAAGACTCAGGAATTAGATGCCTAAGATACCTTGGAAGGTAGAGTAAGTGCATGGGACTTTTTGTTGAAAATCTATATAAACAATGATCAAACTCCTTAGTTCCCTGAAATGCACATCCAAGTGACTGCTCCTCCCCCACCCTGACAAGAGAAGCCAAATTTATTTTCTGGAGCAGTTTGACTAAAGAAGTACCAGGGGAATTCCCTGGCGGTCCAGTGGTTAGGACTCCATGCTTCCACTGCAGGGGGCATGGGTTTGATACTTGGTCTGAGAACTAAGACCCCGCATGCCGTGTCATGTGGCCAAAAAAACAAAAAAATTAATTTAAAAAAAATGTAGTGCCAGACTTCGACATAACAGGCACCTGACAGTGGTAAGACACCATACTGAAAACCCACCCCATCCTATTCTGCTCCTAGAATGATAGCAGCCAGGCTTATTACCTGCTAGGTAGAAGTTTGACGGATCCCTCTCTGAAAAAACTGATTGGTCCCAGAGAAAAGACCTACAGGTTCATGTTTTGGAATCCTTCAACAAGTTAGGACTCCTCCTGACTACTACGTAGTCAAGCCACCAGTAGATAAGCTTTGTTCTTGCGTGAAGAACTTTCAGTCAGCTTCTTTAAATATGAACAGTGAGCCAAGGACCCCCAGTCAGACATCTGGGGAAAGCTTCCAAAATGAAAGACCAAAACAAGCAAAAAGTAAAAAGGAACTTGGAAGAAACAGATGGCAATTCAAGGAGCTGAAGAAAACCTTAAAAAAAAAAAAGCCTGTATTATTATCTTCAGAGACAAGAGATCATCCATGATGCTAGAAGAGAATGCAAATAAAACCAATCGTCAGAGAGAAAGAGATCCTGGAAGTTAAAAATAAGATAACCAAAACAAAAATGTGTTAGCAGTATGGGAATATAAAGTTGAGGAAATTTCTTGGAAATTAGAAGAAAATCTCAATGAGGTAGAAAAATAGGTAAAATTAGAGAAGCCATTCAAGAAGTTCAATACCTACCTGATCAGAGTTTCAAAAAGAGAACAGAGGAAAGAGTGGATTGGAATTATCAAAGAAGTAATATGAGAACACTTCTCAGAATTATGGGACATGAGTTTCCACATCGAAAGGGCTCACCAAGTAGTCAGGGGTGAAAAAAGACCCACATCCAGGTATATTCCCATGAAGTGTCAGAACACTGGGGGTAAAGAGCAGACCCCCGTGAGGCCGCACACGGACTCCCTGACAGCAAAACTACGAGCTAGAAGGCAGTGGTGCAGTACCTTTGGCTTCTGAGAAAAAGTGATTTCCAATGTAGAATTCTCTACTGAACCTGGAAGTAGCAATCGAATGTGAAGGGAAAGTAAAGACATCTTCAGACATGTAAAAAGAAAAGACATGGCCTTCCATATTCTCTCTCTCGGGGGTTGTTGGAGACGCTCAGTGCTACACTGTCCAGCTGTGTGGCCTTGGATGTCCTTGAGCCCACTTCTCCTCACCTCCAGCATGAGGCTAACAGTGCTTTCCTGCAGGGTTGCTGTGAGGATTAGACCAATGGAGTGTGAAGCTCTCAGGGCAGTGCTCAGCTCATAGTAGGCAGGGTTGGGCTGGTACCACTAGTGGTGCTGTGTTGAAAATGTTTATTCAACTTTAGCTCTCTCTTTCCTTTATTTATAAGTATTGCAGTGGTTGTGTTGTCTCTAAGTTTTAGTCGCACTGAAAATACTTTGTTCATAATTTAATCAAGTACTGAACTATTACTGTTTGCCAGGCCCCATTGTAAGTCTTGCAGATACAGGGGAGAATAAGACAATTAGGGTAACATGGTCTTGCAAATAAGATATTTAGGGTAACATACTCTGCTTACTTGGGGAAAGGGGGTCTCCAAGTAAACAGATGCACGAGATAACAGTGCTAAGCCCGTGGCAGAAAGAAACAGGGTGCAGCAATGGACAGTAATAGAGGAGGTGCCTACTTTGGACAGAACGGTCTTTGAAGAAAAGATATTTAAGCTGGGATCTCAACGACGAGGAGCATAGGAGATGCTAAGAAGAAATGGATCAGGCAGAGGGAACAGAAGGCTCTGGTCCTTGGTCCCTTTAAAGTCTCTGGGTGGCCTGTGCACAGGGGCATGCCCCGGGAGTGCTGACCGAAGTGCAGCTTGGTCACCTTTCTTTCTTTTCCTCCCACAGCCTGGTGCAAGCAGAATACTGGCACGACCCCATAAAGGAGGACATATACCGCAACCACAGCATCTTCTTGGCAGATATTAATCAGGAGAGAGTAAGCACCCAACCCAGGCTACCATAGATGTGCATTCATTTTCCTGTTTGGGGCATTATAAACAGATTAGCAGTGACCGTTTATTCAGAATATCCCAGGCAGAATCCAGGAAACAGGAAGTTCTGTTTTTTGGGAGGCGGTGCTTATGAGATTCAGTTCCTTTTAGGGAGGCTGAAATTCATGTGGCTTTCTTCCTGTAGGTTCTTCCTCTTTCCTAGTGTTGAAGCAGCAGGGTGAGCTCAGTAGGTGCTGGCTGGCTTACATGGAACTTCAGCTGCTGCCTTACTGAGGGAAGCCTTTCTAGTGGATCCTTTTTGGGTCATAGTTTCTCGAGTAATTTACTTAGAAGAGAGACTGCAGACGGGACTGAGTGTGTCCCAAAGATGAGCATGCTTTGGGAGATTCTGGTAAACTAGGTGGCTCAGTTTATATTGGGCTTATCTGGAGGTTTAAAACAAACAAAAACAGAATTTGAAGCGGGTGGTGGGAATAGAAGAGTATAGCAGAACCACTCAGAGTTTGTAGTTTCTTATTTTGCCTTGGCTTTCTCTGGCTAGAAGCCTTTAACCTATGTGATGGAGGCCTTTGGAGTACAGTGACGGATTCATGGTGGCACCAGTATGCCATGGTTGGTGGGAGCATTGTCAGTCAGATAGGATAGTAAGAAAAGGCTGTACCTGGTATATTCTGGGAAGGAAGCTAGAAAAGCAGCCCATACCATGGAGAAGAAACATGGTGGCCCAGGGTCAGGGAGACCAGAGCACTGAAAGGTTTTAATTCCCCAGCTATAACCTGATGGTGGTGTCCCTGAGGTACTTACTGTTCGCCTTTTCTCCAGGGTGTCAATGAGTCCTACAAGAAAAACCTGATGGCCCTGAAGAAGTTTGTGATGGTGAAATTCCTCAATGATTCCATTGTGGACCCCGTGGATTCTGAGGTGAGATGCTGCTTAGGCCACAACATGCCAGGAGACCATCAGAGTACATGGCATTAAAACACAGCTGCATGACTTCCCTGGTGGTCCAGTGGTTAAGAATCTGCTTTCCAATGCTGCAAGGGACGCGGGTTTGATCCCTGGTCGGGGAACTAAGATCCCACGTGCCGCAGGGCAACTAAACCCACGCACCGCAACTAGAGAGAAGCCTGCACACCGCAACTACTGAGCCCATGCGCCCTGGAGCCCACATTGCCACAACTAGAGAAACCTGCACACTGCAACTAGAGAGAAACCCGCAAAGAAGAGCCCACGCGCCGCCACAAAGACCGAGTGCGGCTAAACTGAAAAAAGACAAGAAACAAAACAAACGAAAAAAAGCCCACAGCTGCCTGCTGGGAAAAGCTGTCAGTCCCTTTCACCCACCTTTGTGTAGAGCAGGGGTTCTGAGGTCTATAAATGGGACACTGAGGGTTGTAGCCCCCCAACTGCTCCTAATTGTGTGCAAACTTAGTTGACCCTTGAAAAACGGGGTTAGGGACGCTGACCCTTCGCACAGTCAAAAATCTACATATAACTTATAGTCGGCCCTCAGCATCCACAGTATTGGAAAAAAATCCACGTATAAGTGGACCAGAGCAGTTCAAACCCATGTTGTTCAAGGGTCAGCTGTAGTAGCACCCTCTGAGGAAGGGTCTATAATTTTTATCAGATTTTCAGAGATCCGTGATCCAAAAAAGGTTCAGAAGTACAAGTCCAAAGTCTATAAATTCCTGAGGTTCACATTCAAGGTCTGCCTTGACCTGTCTTCGACCTGTCTTTCCAACCTAATCTTAACTTCATGACCACTTCATATCCTCTCTGATCAAGCCGTACTGTACTACTTGAAACGCCCCGGGCCTGGCATGTGCTTTTTCTTTTGTGTGTCTTTGTTCCTTTGTTCACGCTTTTCAGTCTCTAAAACACCCTTCTGTGGGCTTCTCCGCCTGACAAGCTTCTATTCAGCTGTCAAGGCCAATCTCAAATGTCACTTCCTCCATCCAGGATGCCACCCCTCTTCCAAGCAGAATTTGCTACCACCCACCTGCTTTTTTTTTGGTTGCTCCACACAGCATGTGTGATCTTAGTTCTCAGACTAGGGATCGAACCCACGCCCCCTGCAGTGGAAGCGCAGAGTGCTAACTACTGCACTGCCAGGGGACTGCCTTTGCTCCCTCTTTTAAAGAATCACCAGCCTCTGTTCTATCAGAGTTCATCACATTCTGTCAGAGCACCAGGGACTAGCAAACTACACCTGTGGGCCAAATCCAGCCTGCCACATGCATATGTATGGCCCACAAACTAAAAATGGCTTTTATATTTGTAAATGGTAGAAAAACGTCAAAAGAATATTGGATGATGTGAAAATTAAATGAAATTCAAATGTCAATGTCTATAAATAAAGTTTCATTAGAATGCAGCCATATTCATTTCAGAAGTATTGCCTGTGGCAGCTTTTGCATTACAATGGCAGCATTTAGTAGCTGCAACCACGTGGCCCTTAAAGCCTAAAATATTTTGTATCTGGTCTTTATGGAAGTTTGCTGACCCCCATGCTGAACAGTTAGTTGTTTCTGTGCATTGGACTAGAGCTTCTTGAAAACAGGGACTGTATACATATTCATCTTTGAATGTTTAGACTTCAGCACAAGGATTTTCACAGAGTAGGTGCTCAGTAATTGTAGGAAGCAGCAATTCTGGGGAGTTGGAAAGCTCTTTGGAATGATTAACTCATACCTCAGGACCCACCCTTAAGAAAAGATGACTCAAGACACACTGTTTTCCCTCCTTGCTGCAGTGTTAGGGTGTTCAGTTTGTTGGCAGTCTTAGCTACTAGCCAGTCTTAAACCAGTTTGGCAGTATGCGCCATGTGTCTGATCTGACCTCACTTCTTCCTTCTCTCCTGCAGTGGTTTGGATTTTACAGAAGTGGCCAAGCCAAGGAAACCATTCCCTTACAGGAGAGCACCCTGTACACACAGGTAACTGGGGAAGAGAGGCACAGTCCTTTTCGGCTCCTGCTTCCGGAAGCTGCTAGGTGCTTTGATGACAGACCTTGTCTTGTACACCCCAGCACAGCAGGTGCTCAGGAGGCGTCTGACTCGTGTCTGATGTGGGCAAGGCTTGTTAGGCTGTTGATTGTTGCACTAGCTTATCAGGCATTGCTTTACCGAAGCCTACATCCTGAAGGTTGAAGGACCTGTATGTCATATGTTTTCAGGCATGTACAAGGGACACATCATCTCTGACTCCTTCCTTCTGATAACAAGGTTTAGAACCAGCTTCCTTTGCTGAGGTGTAGTCCACTACAAATCCAAGAAGCCCCCACGCGTGACAGAAACATAGAGGGCTGTTACTTTAAAACAACAGATGCACAAGTCCTGTTTTTAAATCAGGCACTGACACGGGGAGCTTCTCCTGCAGGAGACTGAGAGGAACAGAGCTGTGAATTTTGTTCAGCAGTAGGTCCTGTTTCTCAAGCAGAGGTGGCAGCATTTCACCACCTCCAGTTCCGAGACCTTCCGTACTCTAAGGCTTTCATCTTGGGAGATACTGTCCCCAAAATGCAGAAGTGTTACATCTGAACCACTTGCCTTCTTTCTATTCAGATTCCTCCAAGTAATTTCAGAGGCCAATTGTCACCTCTTGGCTTTTCTCCTGCATCTGGTGCCCCATCTTGGGTGAGGTGAAAGGACAGGGAAGCTAGGATCTGTTAAAGAGTTGTGGATATTACAACTAAGAACCTGTCATGAAACTCAAACTGATGGTATAGCTACAGCAGAAGCAACATTCTGGCACCATCATAACTGCTCATCTTCTCACCCATACTTGTTCTTCAGCACCCCAGCTGTGGGTCATGACATGTTCAGCTGCAGGATATGAAAGTGTCTGAGTTTTGTTATCTAAGGGTTGGATCTGTTGTAAGTTATCTAGCTAATGTTCTCCTGTCTTTGGCTCAGTCCCACTTAACTTGACATTTTGAGGCAGTTCTGTCCATGGCTTGCCCACTCATAGGTGGTCCTCCAGAAGCTTTGGGAAACTTTTCAGAAAGCAGAATATAAAACCGTATAGAATAACCTCAACTGTACATACATTTTTAATGCTTCGGAAAAAAACTGGAGGGAAGTATCCTTTGGGGCATTTTCAACAATACACCTGAATTTTAATACTCGAAAGAGAAAAGACTGCATTTTGAGAATATATCTCAAGTTAACTTTCCTTACGATTTCACTATGAAGCTTTTCATTAAGCCTCTTGATTCATTATGGCCTTTCTCTCTACAGGACCGCCTGGGGCTAAAGGCAATGGACAACGCAGGACAGCTGGTGTTCCTGGCTCTCGAAGGGGACCATCTTCAACTGTCTGAAGCATGGTTTTATGCCCACATCATACCCTTCCTTGAGTGAAACCCTTGTAGTTTGCACCAGAGCTCAGAGAACCCCTCACACTTCCAAACCAGTTCCCTCCATGCCCAAGCCAGAGCTCAGATCCAGCTAGAAACTAATCCTTCCCTTGTCACTGTCTAACATGCCCTGCTTGGAAAGATCCAAGATAGGAATCTTATCCTTTGCCTCATCCTATCAGCATATGGTGTTGAATGCAAGTTTAATTAGCTAATAACCATGGAGATTGTTTTACAACCCTTTGATGTGGTCAGACTGTTTTAGGAATCAGGAGTTTGCTGCAGGTCAGTGGCAGAACTGTGCCCAGGCCCGGAAGAGACTAAACAAACTAAACCAATGAGATAGAGTCTAAGGCAGATGCCCTTCTCAGGAAAATCTAGCCACATCTCAAACCAAGAGGCCTGTACCAAGGCCTAAGGTATTCACATAAATGCTTTCTCAGTTGTGCTGGTGGAGATTTGACCAGTGCTTGGAGAAGTATTGCTTGGATGATGTGTCCACATAATTTCTTGAGGCTGTCCTCCTCTCTTTGAGTGTGTTGCTTTCTGTGGTGTCTTAGCTATTATTAGACAAATTTGGGCAGCCCACCATCTTGCTTTGGTAGCACTTTTTTTTGTCTCCTCAGGTAGTGATGAATTCGTTGCTCTGTCACAAAAGGAGGGAAATAGCACCCAATTGGATTGCTTAAGGGAGGAAGTATACATATTGCTTAACTTAGATGGGGCAGGGGAGGTTTAAAGAAAAATAGGAGGTAGTTGGTTCTTTCCATTCCATCCTTGATGAACCTGCCCTTTCTAAATATGACGAGTGGTGTGGATTCTAGAGTCACTCTATTGCTGGCATTAGCAAAGAAAGGGAGGAAAAATGCGAAGAGATCAGGCTTTCTAACTTCCATCTCAAAAATTTGAGATTACCGCACACTTCAAACTGCTTCTGATGTGTTCTTTGAAAAAAAGAGTGCTCAAAAAGCTTAGGGAGTATGCCATCTCCCTTTTCTCCTCTTGAAGATCAACCCACCTTAGAATATTAAGGACTCTGAAAATTCCTGTTACAGTAAAGAAAACTAACCTTAATCTACCGTTTCCCACGCTATTTGAGCATGGACGTCTTAACCCCCAATCCCTTATCCCATGAAAACCTAGCAACACTTTTTGGAAGATTGTTCTGCAGAATGCCAGTTTGCGGAAATGGGTAGCTATACTTGAGGGAAGCACTTTGTTAGTGCTGCAAAGTTTACCCTCTGTGATTTTTCTTTCGCCTCTCTCAAGACTTTTCAATTAAGAGGATGAAAGGCAAGAAGTGGGGACGTGTGAAAATAATTTTATGAAGTTGTTTAAAATAAAGAGTAGTTTCTTATCCTTGGTGTCATTTTTCTTTTCAAAGTCCTTACATCTCTGTACAGCAAATATCATACATAAATACTAAGCAAGTTTGGTATTAATTTTATTCTATTTTCTGTATAACTTTAAGTACATAAAGGTTCATTTCCGCAGGCCTCAGGAAATGGGTAGAAATCACAGGACAATCTCTCTTCCCACCAAAAAAAAGTTGCATATTTTGGTAAAGTGTTTGTCCTAGAGGAAAAACTGAAATTTACATTAGCAATGCTGTGCAAGATTTTTACACAAGACCTAAAACCAGCCTGCAATGGAGATTTTAGTCCTCTGTTCAGATGCCCAGACAGAAGGAAGCCAAAAGCTGTTGAGCATGACAGGGCAAAGGAAGCAATAAAGATGGATGATGGGCACCCAGCATGGAAGGAGAAAGAGAAGCCAGATTCCTGGGAAATGGTGTGGTTTTCCTTTTTTTTCTCTTTTTAAGTCATCTCTGTAGGAAGGTGCTGGGCAGAAGCCCCAGAGAGAGGAAGGGTCCAAGACTCCTTTAGCTGGCCTGGGTGCAGGGCACCACCACAGCAGCTAACACAGGACAACCTACTATCTCAGGTTCAGGCAGATGCAGGATGGAATGCAGAAGAAAAGGAATGCTTACAGGAAATCATTTTGCTTGGAATGCTAGATGGCCAAGCTTCAGCCTTTGGTCCTGTGCAAACCCTTGCCTCACTGGTCAATAGTGAAAATTAGTTTAAGTTAGAAGAACCAACTAGGATCACACCAGCTTCTGCTACCTTCACGCTCATTGTTAGAAAAAGATTAACTTGTGTGAACATTGTGATCTGTTAATTCCTGGGGGCTGCTTTATCCTTCCCCAAAGACTACTTGTTGGTCAAATAACCCCAAAGGCTGAAAGCTAAAACACACCTGTCCTGATGTGCAGTTCCTGAAGAATGGACTGGCTGTAATGGTTGAGCTGATACGGAAAAGCTGCATCTTCCTGCAGAAGATCGAAGACCTGCTATCCCACCCCAAATCTCAGCCTGAGGTATATTTCAGTGAAGGCAGGTAGCTATGCTTCTCAAAGCAGAGAAGCAGTTTAAGAGCAGAAAGGTAGAGGAAATCTAAAAAAGAACCATCTTGATACAGATTTATCCCACGGTGTGAGGGAGAGGGCAAAGAACCCAGTGGCACTTCGCTTATCCAGCAATTTCTGTCACTGTGGTGACCAACTTCCGCCCATTCCATACGGTCTTGAACTGCTCAGGGACTGGGAACTCATTCTGCAAATAAAGAAACAACAGGTTTTGTCCCAAGCTAGGCAATACCCTGGGGTTAGTTAAATCTTAACTTTCTCCCAATGCTTGCTTGAACTACACTCTGAGAGCAAGTAGGATGTAATGAGAGAGAAACTGAATCCACCTGAGAAAGCAAGGCTGTGGAACTGGCAGCACCACATCTTCTAGACCACCTCCCCCACTGCTGACAGTGGAGGAGCAGCGCAGTGTAGGAACGAGAGCAAAGGCTCCAAAGCTAGACAGATGTAGGTTTGAGTCTGTTTCTTACTGTTCACTGATCAGTGACCTTGCAGACTGTTAAACCTACGAGGCGTAGGTGGGAATGTGTATGGCTTCATGGCACCAGCCCAACAGGGTGCTGTGATTCAATCCCATTCCTTTTTGACTACCCTGAGCATCTGCTCTGCCCAAGAAAGGCAGAAACCACCCTCCTTTGGGGGTCTACTTCGTGGGACTACCTCACGTGTCTGTGTGCCTGAGGTGTGCACTGCTGGGCTGCTCCCACTTGGTGCAGAGTGTCCATCAGCTGCGTTGGAAGACTTCTCCTCCAACGCAACTCTTCATTCCCTTCTGATTTCAGATCGTACTACTAAAGAGACCAAGGAACTTACGAAGTCATCGCCTTCTGTAGGAATGAGGACATTCATCTCAGAAGATTTGGCACTGACTATCTCACAATCCAGTGAATTCTTGCTCAGGTAAACGTGGCAGCCATCTGTTTTGTTGATGGAAATGGTTGGCACTTTACCCATTACCTGCAGGGGAAACCAAGAGCACTGAGTCCCAGCAGGCAGGAGAACAAGTTAGCTGTGGGAAAAGCTTTCACTGTTTCACAGGATTACATCAAAAACTCACAGGTGTACAACAGATACTGGATACTAGGGGCGGGTGAGAATGGGTACTGGAAAGAGCTCCTGATAAGGGCCAACTCTTTTCCTGCCACATCCAAAGCAGCTCAGCTTACAGACTCTGTAGAGTCAGATTCCCACCACAGCAACATCTGTGGGTCGGCTGTGTCTCTTTCAATTAATTCCTCAGGGACTAATGGAAGGAGCCAAGATATCAAGTTACCTGAACTTTGACATCCCTACTATTGATTATCTCCACAATGCCCACCACGTCATCGAACACCAGACCGAGTTTCTTACAGTTATCTAGGAGAAGAAAGGGAGTGGGTCAACAGTATAACTTTAAAGGAAAGTACTCGATTTAAGAATTAAGAATTTAAGAATCTCTAGAAATAGGGTAGGTATGGTTCCAGCCCTCTCAAGCTCTGGGACAGAGCCTGCCTAGGTCAACAACAAGAACTCACCTACTGTAATGGAGTTAATTTTGCCCTTGATTTGCAATGTTGAGTTGACACACTTGAATATGTAAGCCACCTGTTTCAGCTCTGTGTCATCTATCACCAGGTTGGAAACATTCTCCTGATTTTCCTGTTAAAGACATACCCCTTTTAGGAATCTCATCATTAAGCACATGCCACCCCAAAACACAGACTATGCCAAACTTTCATTCTTGCAATCTAAGCCAGAACCCTGGACTCATTTGGCTGTGCTCCGTTTAACCGCTTTGTCCCCACTCTTTGTTCCCCTAGTCCTGGCATTTTTAACTCACCACTCTCCACTTCTTGCCCTCCAGTTCAAGTAGAGCTGGCTCCTTCTTTGTGACTGGTTTGGGGGAAGGACTGACTCCTGGTTTAGATGCAGAGAATGGTTTGGGGCCACTTCGTACTGGAGCACTCTGAGCCTTCAAGGCAGGGTTCTTGTGAGTCTTCAAGTCATCAGATACATGTTTCAGGGCTGTAAGAACAACAGCTGCCTTGTTCCTGTCCTTCATACCAGGGCTTTGGGCTGAGGCAATAACCAACTTCTGCTATTTAAAAGAAGTTAAACTGATCCTTAAGAAAAAATTCAAAGCCCAAAACCAGAGCCTTTGAGATGTTCTCTCACACACAGCTTTGGAGAAGCACTTTTATAATTTTTCTTCTACCTCAAGATTAAATTATAAAGTTCCACTTAAAAAAAAAAAAAAGTGGAATGTGTGTGTATGGGGGGATGTGTATGTAAAAAGATCTAGAAAGACACATACTAAGTATCAGTATATACTCACAAAATACATATGTAGTTTTTAAAGCAACAGAGGAAGAAAAAGTAGTATGTGATAATAAAGAAAATTTGGTAAAAGGAAAAAAACCTCACCACAGCTAACCTATGACCCCCAATCAGTGTTAGCATTTGAAACTCCCCTTCCAATAATTTTTCTATTCATAGTTGTTTTTTACTTAGATATAAGCATGCACACTGTTAAGAAATTTGGTTTAACCAATTAACACAATAAAAATTTTCTCAAGTTAACCTATAGTTTCTAACAATATTTTTTGGGGAGCTTCCCTGGTGGCGCAGTGGTTAAGAATCCTCCTGCCAATGCAGGGGACATGGTTTCGAGCCCTGGTCCAGGAAGATCCCACATGCCATGGAGCAACTAAGCCCGTGCGCCACAACTACTGAGTCAGCACTCTAGAGCCCCTGCGCCACAACTACTGAGCCCAGATGCCACAACCACTGAAGCCCACGCGTCTAGAGCCCATGCTCCGCAACAAGAGAAGCCACCACAATGAGAAGCCCGTGCACCGCAACGAAGAGTAGCCCCCACTCGCCCCAACTAGAGGAAGCCTGAGTGCAACGAAGACTCAACACAGACAAAAATAAGTAAATAAATAAATTTAATAAATAAATAAAAATATCTTTTTTTTTAAGGAAAAACATTCCATAATCACCCTCAACAGGCTGACACATGCCTTGCTTGTGGACACGGCCCAATCTATATAACCAATACTGGCGTTTTAGCTCCACCACTCCTAAACACTGCATGGTTCACTGCAGAAAAAGATTTAATGGCTGCATAGTATTGCGTCAAGAGGAACATACCACAGTTAACCATTTCTCTTACAGTGGGATATACAGGTTGTTACACCATTTTTAGATACTATGAATAACAATGTATAAAACTTGTTCTTTCAGTGTTTTTATAGGTAGATTCCTAGGAGACTGCTGTATAATTTAGACTTCCACCTACTGTGTATAAGGGCGTCTAGTTTCTCTACACCAACATCAGGTCATTCTTACGCAAATTTTTCATATGACTAACATACACCCTCTGAGGACGTGAACCACCTCCTCCACGATGACCTCCTGAAGAGACCGCATGGTAACTTGGAAAAAGCTCTGGGGAAAACTGCCGGCACCATGTCTTGGCACAACAGGGTAGGTACTCTGTATATGCCCCTTAATATTAAATCACTTTCCTCTGGGGAGAGAGATTCCCCCAACTATAATGATCCATTGAGCCAGCTCTGCTATCCCTTTAGGCAACCTGAAGGAATGTGACACCCCAAATGAATCTCCCATATACAAACCACGGTTCTGGTTTCCAGACTGTCAGGTCTCTAGTTGGTAAGTTCTTGCCAAAACAACTTATTTACCAACTATTCTTGCCAAAGCATTCACTTACCATGTGTGATGCTCTCCCCCTGGTTAATCTGTGCAAACAGTGCTGAGCGTGAAGCAGACTCATCTGAGCCTGGACTGGTGGGGACTGGGGGGGGAGGTGGGCCTGGTGGAGGGGGAGGAGGACCCGATCCAGCAGAGGGTCCCGATGGCAATCCACTCAGTTCTTTTGCCACAGGCCCCTGGAACAGTAAGTGTAGGTAACACAGTCAGCCTCTCTTCCCCTCTGTACCATCCCCAATAGGGCCCTGCATGTGTCCAAGATACATGGGGTACCCACTGTGGCCCTTGATGCAATAATTAATGCTCCCTACCCACACCCAACTTGGCTTTATTCTTTCTCACCCTTTCCCAAGGATCCAACGCAACTCCATTTTTCAACTTTCACATTTTTCCATTGGCCTCTACCTAATTCCAGCTCTGAACCTATAGTTCTAAACACTTACTTAGTGTGTCACTGGTACCTCAGACTCACAAAGTCCAAGACTGATTTCAGCATCACACCCATGTCTCTATTTCAGTGAGAGATATTATCATCCAAGCCTGACCATTCAATCTTCTTTGAGTCTTCCAACCCCCTCAATCTCATTAAATCCGTTTATTGCCATGGTTGTATGTCATTCCTTTTTGTACCAGCCCCTAGTGCCATGAGCACTTCCACAGTCTGAGCATAAGCCCTTACCCCTAACCTATATACTAAGACTCTTTTAAGGACAAATAGCATCATTATCACTCTCTTGCTCAAATACCTCTGTTACTTATCACCTATTATAAAGTCTAAAAGTCTCAACTACCTTCCTTTCCAGCCTTTCCTCCTAAATATGTGACTGTCTCTCCTTATTGAAGCCAGATGACCAATCTCTACATTTACTCTGCATTTACTTAGTTTAAGCTTTGCTGTTTACTAGTATTCCCATTTCTCCCACTTCTGTCCTATACCTGAAAAGTCTGAGTATACCTCTTCAAAGTACAGTCTCTCCCAGTGAGAATCATTCTTCTCTTCTTCATACTCTGTAGTGTGTACCTTTATTATAGCACTTAGCTTGGTGATTTGTAGTGGGGTTTCGTATCTTTAGTTTTAAGCTTCTTGAGGGTTGGCACAGTATGACTCATTCATCTATCTCTCCTCCAGCCCAATCACTGTCCCTGACCCATGTTTACTGACGCTGAATAGAACTGACTATTCCTTCTCTGACTCTTGCTTCCTTTACTCTTTTTTCCCCCTTTCCTTCTCTCCTTTTTCTTTCTGCCCTCCACTGAGAAGACTAACATTCCTTCTTAGACCTTGGTAGTGCTAATAAAGTCTAAGAAACCTGTAGATCCAGTCGTGGAGGGATGAAGGGAGGGGAGGAGCACTCACCGTTTTGCTCCAGGCCAGTCCAGTGGTATGGAACTCCTTAATGTAAGCCTGCAGCTCTGTCCATATACTCAAGTAGGCTTTGACCCAGTCCACATGCTTCTTATCCCTAGGGGAATTACAGAAGAACTCATCACAGGCAGTCAGGGTACATTACAATAGTGATTCCGGATTCCCCTCCTATCTGTGAACTCACATTCTCTTGCCTGTGGCGTTTCTTTCTATCGTAACTGAGCTTTCCTTCTTTTTTTGAACCTATTCTCTTACCCTAATTAGACCAAAGTCCATATGGATAGGGACTCCAGATTATATCTTTCTATCTCTTAGAGCAGTATTCCTCAAACTTTTTTTAAAAGTAGCAAAACCACTATTTCAAAGTAGACCTTAGGCAGAACCTGATATACAAAACTGATAAAAGCGGACATTCCGTGCATGAAGCCATGGTAGAGAGGTCTCTCGAGCATCACTGTGGATCTCTAGAACTCCAAGAGACTCAACTGCCTCATAGCACAATGCCTTATGTCAAAAATATGCCCTCCTCCTAAGAAATTAAAAATAAAAACTTCCATTAGGAGGAAATAATCAGTATTAAATTATAGAAACAGCATTGCATTATAGTTCAAGTCTCCTCTCTCTCTCTCTTTTTTTAATTTAAAAAAAATTTTTTTGGCTGCGTTTGGTTCTTCGTTGCTGAGAGTGGGCTATCTCTAGTAGCGGCGAGTGGGAGGCTACTCTTCGTTGCGGTGCGTGGGCTTATCGCAGTGGCTTTTCTTGTTGCAGAGCGCGAGCTCTAGGCATGTGGGCTTCAGTAGTTGTGGCAAGCAGGCTCAGTAGTTGTGGCTCGAGGGCTCTAGAGCGCAGGCTCAGTAGTTGTGGCGCATGGACTTAGCTGCTCTGTGGTATGTGGGGTCTTCCCCGACCAGGGATCAAACCTGTGTCCCCTGCATTGGCAGGTGGATTCTTAACCACTGTGCCACCAGGGAAGTCCTCCTCTCTTCTTATACATTATTAGCTGGAAGAGTTTATGATTGTTTAGCATAAAGCCTAATTTCCTCAACTGTAAACTGCAGAGTATACAGTGGAGTATAATGAAAACATTGTGATGCTTAATCCCAGGTTACTGGAAGGATCAAGGAGCGGCCTGGTGTTCTGGGACATTTTTCACCCACATGAAGGCTTATTCCTTCACAGATGTTGGTTAACTGATGATGGACGGAAGAAAGGAAGGGTTTGGAGAGTTATGCAGCTAAGTAATAGCTGCCTGCAGTGACTCCAGCTCAAAACCAGCAATGGAGAAGTAGGCACTGGTGGACTCGTGTGGTTGGACGTACAGTTACTCCCCTTGTGCAATATCTGCAGTGGTCAGGCAGCCTTCATCTCACTTTACCTGACCACGTGAATAGTCAGGGTCATTTTCTAGTAAATCTTACTGAATCTTTTGCAACTGGGCCAGTTAGAAGTTTTCAACAAAGGAACAAAATCTTGACCACACAGGCAAATAAAAGGGCATTAGTCCATTTTACCTCCTAAACCTGGAAGGGTAAGGATGAGAAGACTCAAAAGTCCTCTACAAACCCTGGAGAAAAAGCAGAAGAGGAAACAGAAACACTTCCTGCGTGCAAATACAGCTTCTATGAGCCAATATCTATCAAACTTTCCAAAAAGCAGCCCTGAGATAAGAGAACCAACACAGCAGCCAAAGGCAGTCTAAACTTAACCCAAAGCACTACTCCAGCAAGTAACCAGCTGGGTTTGTCCTTTACCCCTTGAGGACAGGCTGGACTTACACATCTTTGTACTCCTTGAGGACTCGGTTTGTATAAAACATGGCAGCATCATTCATTTCCTTCACATAGGGACCGGGCTTGGGAGCCTAGAAAAAGAGAAGCTGTCAGTGACTTGGGGCCTCTCCAGCCCTATCTCCTTGTCTCTTTCAATCTGTCCCTTCCCTTCCATGGAAGCTGTGCTGCTCACCATAGCCACCCAGCCCAGGGCCTGGATACTTTCGCTGACACCTGACAGGTGATTGAACAACTTGCTGCCTCGGTTCTTCTCCCGAAATGTTATCACTTCTTGGATCTGTTCAGAGATGGGTGCCAACAAATCGGAAAGCTTATTCTAGAAAAAGATGCAAGAAAAGACTGAGGTTAGTGTATTTTTATTGAAGGCTTTGTTTATGTTGCTCAACTCTGATCCTCAAGGCAAGAATTCTTCACGAACTACAACAAGCATGCAAATAAACTCTGTATTTATCTTGCAAAGATTCACATGGCTACAATACTGCTCATCATCTCACTCTCCTTAGACAGTTCTAACTCCCCAGGCTGGATTTTGTGGCTCTTCATGATCAGGACCCATACTCCAGCTGTACCACAAAATTCTACCATTTCTGCCACTTGCCTCTTTTCTGTCCCACTAACAGGAGACACTAGTTCATTTCTGGGCTCCTCTCTTTCCATCTATCTGTGTGCTCCTCTGCGTCATGAGGAACAGCACTCCCACCAACCACACCGGCCTCCTACAGCATCTATTGTCAGCATAACCCATTCTGGCACCTTATCACACAACAGCACAATTTATTAATGGACCCATGTAAACATGCTTTTCTTTGTCATTGATTCTTCAAAGACAAGGGCTTTGTCTTAGCCCTCTTTTATAATCCGTATAGCCCTCAACATGTTGCTAGCCATATAGAAGCTGCTGAGAAGAGATCTATTGAATCAAATGTAATTAGAGGGCTTGGCACTTGAGCAGACAGCTTAGCAAAATGGATGAATCTTGTGTTTCTGTGTTTTCATCCTTCATGCGAAGCTTGGTTTCCTGAACATCTTATTTCTCAGATCTTAGCATGAGAACAGTCTAAAGCAGGCGTCGGCAAACTTTCTGTAAAGAGCCAGACTGTAAATATTTCAGGCTTTGCAGGCCATACGGTCTCTGTTGCTATTTTTCAACTCTGCCGTTGTAGTGCACAAAACAGCAACAGACAATACTTAAAAGAATGGACATGGCTGTGTTCCAAAAAAAACTTCATTTAAAATAGGTGGCAGGCCAGATTTGGCCTGCAAACTACAGTCTGCCAATCCTCAATCTAAAGCAAGGGAAAGATAATAATGTCTCAGCTGCCTGATTTGTTGTGGAAAGTGTGGGCTTGGAAAACAGGTTTAGACAAAATGCTTTAACTATTCGAGACAGATTAAAAATTAGAGTCTAACATATTTAACATTATCTTATGCTATTTTTACACTATTTAGGCATGCCAAGGGTTCACAGGTTTTAATACAGCATTAGTAAGAAGACTTATTGTATTAGCCTTCTGCCTAGGAAAGCCAAATGCAAAAAGAAGAAATGAAACAAAACTAAAATGTTTGGCTCTGAGAAAAATCTAAATTTTCTCTAATTTATTTTCATACTTGTGGCAGCATAAAATCTTGAGGTAGGAATAAAGTTAAAGAGAGATGCCTAACCACTGAAGGGTGAGGGGAGAAGCAGTACTTTAGGAGTTTTAGGATCTCCCCAGCAGCCTTACTTAAGCCCACCCATAGTGGAGCAAGAGAACCACTCTCTAGGTCCCAGAGGGCATAAGGGACAATATGATGAACTTGGGCTAAGAATGTCTATTGAGAGAAGCAGCAAAGTCCCAGGGATAACTACAGTCCTAAGTAAAATGACAGAAAAAAAGCTATTAGAGCCTAATAAATATATACTGAATGGCACATTCCCACAGTGGCGCTTAAAATCTGACTCTCCCTCTGGGACTTGGTGTGAACATACGTGAGCCTAGTAGGTCTATCTTAGTATGTTGTGATAGCTTAGCAGAAAGCTCTCAACCTGTCCTGTGCATCAAACCAACTAGTAATGAACTTACACCTGCTGGCTGCTGGCATTGAGAGGCTGTAACCAAGAGCGCTCGCTCCAACTTCAGACCCGTGTGGACCATCTCCGCCTGAAAAGGAGAGGAAAGGAGAAGAATCAGCTATCAATGACACTTTACAGCTGGAGAGGTCCTGGTAAGAATAACCTGAAACCTCCGCTTCCATGTACTCTGGTAGCAACCCAGGCACTTCATGTTGATTTCTTCACGTACTCCTGATTCTTGGGACTGATGGCAGACTAATATATCAATGTTCCTGCTGGAACTAATCAGGGATATAATCCAGAGTTGGAAACGAAGATAACTGGGGCGAGCTTTCGATGAAGTCAAGTCAGCAACTGAACATGCAGTGTGATATGAAGTGCACTGAAAATCCCTCTTACCTCTCCTCACCTCCCCCGCCCTCCCAAATCTGTTCTCAAGAACTAGAGGTAAGAGTTAAAGCAAAAGCCTAAATTTATGCCTCAGATTCTCAAGGTATTTACTCCTTTGTGTTAAAGCTATTTTTCAAATGTTGGACCATGACCTACCACAGATAATTAAATCAACTTTGTGACCCCATAACCTGCACTTCATTAAGTGAAGGAGAATAGAACAATGAGTGCAATACATCAACTGGAAATTATTTCAAAAAAAAAAAAAAGTGCAACACAAGTAGCATAATGTGAAACTTATATCTTAGTTACAAATATGCATTTCTTTCTTTCTTTCTTTCTTTCTTTTTATGGCTGCGCCGTGCAGCATGCAAGATCTTAGTTCTCCAACCAGGGATCGAACTCATGCCCCCTGCAGTGGAAGTGTAGCGTCTTAACCACTGGACCACCAGGGAAGTCCCACAAATATGTATTTCTTACTGAAGGTCATGACCAAGGGTTTAAGAAACATGAGGCTATAAGCACTACAAATATAAAAATTCATATTGAAATCATACATTTTTTTCTGGATTTGTATTTTTAAAATATAAAAGTAAAATATATATATATATAAGTGATACGTTTTAAAACCTTTTCAAATGTGACCTACTGTATAAAGTAAAAATGCAAGCCCCACACTCCTACCTAAGTCCCAGTCCCACTCTCTAGAGTTAACACCATTGCCAACAGATGGTATATAAGAGGCTCCAAATAGCTCTTCCAAAGATCAAGCAACCAGTTTTGCTGATGGGTCAGGAAGATCCTAAACATGGTTCTTGCTGACAAAGGATCACTTAGAAGACTAGCAGGAGGACTCTGGGTCTCAGAGAGAGAAAGACAGAGTAGGGGTGGGGGTGACAACATGGGGAGCAGCACATGAAGGGAGGTTGGTGGAGAGGCACCTGTCATTGCCTACTTCACATTCTTACTGTGGGCTAAGTGTGAAAATAACTCACATTAGCATAGCTTTAGCATAAGTACCATGCTTAGTTTTATAAATGCTAAGTCATGATGACGACTCCTTTGAATAAGCCACCCCAGGCTTGGTTATATAACACACTGGGATCAGACTGATAGCATGTTCTCACTACAAAGATGAACCAAGCCACATTTTATGCACCAAGCAAACTATCTGTATAAAAGAAGTCCATGCGGAATATGTGATAAAAGCAGGGAGCCTGGAAAAACCTGAGGAAATGTTCCAGTGCGTGGACTGAGTTCCTCAGTGCAGGTAGAAGAGAAGGAGCCAGGAGCCTCTCAAGGGGCTCTTCAACCAAGGATGAGTAGGATCTGAAGAAAGCCACCAGTCCTTAAAAGAGGGAAAAAAGGGCCAAACCTCCTTACATGCTTCTGCACATCTCCCCCAATCTCTTTACTGATCTTGAGGTACTCTGCCACAGGACCGGCCAAGAGTGAGTCAAATGCTTGCACATATGGAGTCGTTCCTGCTGAAGACAGACACACCACGAAGAATTGGTCACACATCAGAAAGAGGATTTGTTAAAGGCACTTCCACTTGAAAGCAGAGAGGCAAGGTAACACAGTAAACAGAAGGCTGGAGCATGAGTCAGGAGCCTGGGTTCTAGCTCCAGAACCACCATTAACTTCTTGTGCGACCCTGGCTAAGTCCCCTTTTCTTGCCGAGCTTAATTTTCTTTGTCAATAGAATGAAAATAAACAAAATGATCCCCCTCAAAAGGAATCCCCCTCAAAGTTCCTTTTAGCTCTAACATTCTGATTCAATTGGGCATGTGCAAAATGGCCAATTTGCCAATCGTTTGGAGAGAGGAAATTTAATATCACTTGTCATTTGACTTATACTAGAGTCATTTTGCTAAAGAAAGAACAGGAAATATCACACAAGCAGGAAGTTCTCGTGTTAAAATAACTTAACCACAGGCCTCCCTGCACAAGTCACTTCCTCCCCTATCTGTTCACAGCAATACGAATTATAGGCAATGAACTTTCTAGATTAAACATTTTAGGTAGTTAGCTCCAAAGGAAGGAATATACTGTGACAGAAGAATTTCTGGCCAGGACACAAAGTATTCACCACTCAAGGTATTCTGCTGGCTTGTATGCTGCTTACCTTTTGCAGCACTGTCTGCATACCCACAGTGCATGTCAGAGGCCTGGGAGACTGCCTCCAGGCGGCCCACCGCTCTCTCCAACCTTTCTACCAGATTTTGCATGTCAGCCATAATGTAGCACCTGCTGAAACAGATCAAATGTCATTTGTTGTTTTAATATTACATAGAACCTAGGGAGAAAAGAAAAAAAGAATGCCCTGGGAGCGAAGAGAATGCCAATTCTGAGAAACAGAATCATTTCACAGTAGAATAAGATGGAAGATAGTCTAGCATATTTGCAAAATCATAGAGACTTCATTAAGCAAAAGAACTACCCAGGAAACAGTGTTAACTGAAAGCAAATGCTTACTCATTCAAATACTTACTGAATATTTACTATGATATCACCAAATAAATATTTGTATAAGAATTTAGAATTTACAAAGTACAGTCTCATATATTATCTCAGTTTAAGCCTCTCAACAACTATTTAGGAATGGAAAGATAATTACTATACTCTCAGAGATAGGAAACAATTTCAGTGAAGTTAAATGACTTGCCTATAGTCTCACAGTTAGCTGGTAGGGAAGCCAGTCCTCAAATTCAAGCCTTCTGGCTCTAAGTTCTGTGTTTTTTCCTACAACATCCTGCTGCCTACATATGGAATGCCCATAATCAAGATGAATAGGGTATTTATCCTGCCCCCAATAACTTACAGTCTAATAGAGGAGACTTTACATGTGCACTAACAACCATAAAACAAATAGAAAAAAAAAAGTAAGGTGACATAAGTTGCAGAGAGAATAACACAGGATTTCAGAGAGGGGAAGAATATATCAGCTGGAAGGATCAGATAAGGCTATTATGGCAAAGCTTCCAATTGAACCAGGCTTCAAATGAGGGTGGGTAGGATCTGGACATGCAGCAGGGAAGGAGAACAGACACACCCAGAGAGCTTGTTACAGATCTTTCACAAGTACCAACTTATCTGAACTAGCCTCATTCAATGTCTAATATCCTAAAGAAAGTAAGCTCCAAAACAGAAGGGACCTTCTCTGGTTTGTTTCCTAAACAAGCTTTATCCTCTACCATCTAGACCACTACCTGGCAGGTAGAAGGTGTTCAATAAATATTTTAGAAGTTAATGAACCTGAAGTATAGTATCCCAGAACTCCAGAGAGACAAGGGTTCTGAAAGTTACCCACAAATATACATAAATGAGTTTAATGTTATCAATATACATTGACATAAAGTGCTTTAGACTATAGGTGATCTCATCAAAATCAGTCAGTGTAATCACAATCAAAGACTTGACTTGGAGAGATTCCATTTCAAAGCATGAATTTATTCAGGCAACTGAAGCCGAATGAACTCAACTCCCTTGAAGCCACCTAAAATGACCATAGCGATTATAATTCCCTCAAAGACAGCTACATGACAGAATATCTCATTTAACACACATTGTCTTCCCCGTGGAAGAGAGAAGCAACTCAAAAGATAAACTAAGGAAGACAATATCATCCCTGTCCATTCTTTTCCATGTACAGGCTCTGATCTCTCAGAGCCCAGTGATTTGCCAGAGAATGTTGTTTAAAAAAGAATCAAGGAAAAAAATAAGAATGCGAACCAAATAAACCTTTCCATTCGCCAGCCTGAAGAGGTAACAGAAGCCTCCAAATATGTACTCTACTCAAAATGGAACAGACTATGGAGCAGACTAGAAGCATCCAATATATTCTCCCTTATGTTATGGCACAATCACCCAAATATCCAAACTGTTGCCCTGTTCATTCTGGGTACTATCCAGGGACACACACATATAATCCACCACACTCTGTAAATCCCAGGGGAAAAGGCAGTGACTGCAATAAACTCCCAAGCTACCTTGCATTAATAAATACCACCCACTCTGTTATAAAACATGTTCGTTCGGACATAATGGATACTATAAGTTGCAGCCAGTGTGAACATGGTAACACAGTACAAGCATCTCTAAAGGCTGCCAGGGTTCGTGAATAGTTACCAATCTGAAAAGCTTAATAATACAGCTTCATGGATTTTGGTTCCTTCTTTTCCATCTTTTACTTGTACTTTAAGCTTTCAATGCTAAACAAGCTATGGTTCTGCTGTTTAATTTAAGCAGAATGAGAAAAGACAAAACAGCTATCATTATAGCTAATCTCATTCCACCACTAATAGGAGAACAGTTCCTAGTTTTTTGTTTTTGGTGGGGCTGGAGTGAAATTTGAGATGTTATGGGAAAGAATGTCTAGAATTGAAGGACCAAAAGACACAGCTTGTCTTATTCTTTATGTATGCGTATTCGTTCTTTAGGTGGTCATGTCCACTCCAAAGCTGTCAACTATCATTATTGCGTTACTATCCAGTCCACTTGCTGAGTGATACCACCACAACCACCTATAGACTAACAACTCCCAGAGCAGTGTATCCAGCTCAGGCCATCCTTCTGGGATTCAGAATTTTAGATCCAGCTTCCACCTAGACATATCTACCTGGATGTCCCAAAGGACATCTGAAATGTCCAAAACAGAACTCATCATTTTCCCTAGCACTGCTCCCACAGACTCACTGTCTCAGTAATCCAGCATTACCAGCAATCAAGATAGTAACCTGGAAACTGTTAAGCAGTACAGTATAGTTAGTGGTTAAGAGTGTTGTTCTTTGGAGAAGTCAGAGAGACTGGGAGTTTGAATAGTGGTACTCACTGGCTCTGTGTCTGAGTGTTACCAAACTTTCTCAACCTCAGCTTCCTTATTTGTAAAACAGGGACAACAATATAAAATCCAGAGGGCTGCAGTGAGAATAAAAGAGGAAATACATGTGGAAGTGACTGGTTCGCTCAGTCCTGAAAAATGGTTAGGATTCCATAAACGTTAACTAAATGATCTTCTTACTAATCTCATCAGTCATCAAAATCCATAGGCTCTATCTTGCGTATCATAAATAGATGCCCCATGGGCTTCCCTGGCGGCGCAGTGGTTGAGAATCCGCCTGCCGATGCAGGAGACACGGGTTCGTGCCCTGGTCCGGGAAGATCCCACATGCCGCGGAGCAACTAAGCCCGTGAGCCATGGCCGCTGGGCCTGCGCGTCCGGAGCCTGTGCTCCGCAACGGGAGAGGCCACAACAGTGAGAGGCCCGCATACCGCAAAAAAAAAATAAAAATAAAAATAAATAGATGCCCCTTGTCTTCATCCTGATTGATAAAAATTTGGTCATCATGACTTTGCCTAGATCACTGCAATAACCTCTTCACTAGTCTCCTCTAATTCCAGTTACACACCCTCTTTATCCATTCTCCTTATTACCACAGTGATTCAGAGTGAAGTCCAAGCAAGGGTTTCCATAATCTGGCCCTGCCTTATTTCCTACCACTCTGCCAGTTTTCTCTCCTGCCACACCTTTCCTCAACATTCTACAGCAACCCAGAACTACCTGCATTTTCCAGAAAGAGTTATGCTTTCTCTCTTTTGAGCCTTTACAGTGCTATCCACTCTGCTTGGTTGCTTTCCCTTCCCAACCTGTTCATTTTCTCATAACTCCTACTGCCTTTTTCAGATTCAGCTAAGGTGTCACCTCCTCTAGGAAGCTTTTCCAGTTTGGTATGTTTTCCCTTCTCAATCTGCCCCCTCTCCAGAATTCCTACTGTCCATTCAGTCTCAGCCAAGGTATCACCTCCCCAAGAAGCATTTCCAATATGTACTCCCACATATCATTGTGTACTTATCTCTACCACACTTTAACACACTGGTTTAAAATCATTTAATAGTCAACAGGCAATCAGTCACCCTACAGAAGAGACCATGTCTTAGAGCCTTTGTAATTCCAGTACTATAAACATGGTAGGCACTATAAATACAATAGGTTAGTAAAGGTCCTTGGGAAAAATAAATACATTAAGTGCCTTTACCCCCTCTCCCCTCAAGGCCTGGTTATCTCCTCTCTGTGTCAAATCTGGGGAGAAGTGTGGGGGGAGGGGTTTCCCTTTCTTTAAAAAAACATTTTTTTTTGCCTGTTTGTAGGCTCTAACAAACATTCCCATCTTTCAAATAAATGCTGCCTTCTTGGGCACAAATTAAATTGATATAGAGATCTTCAAACCAAGTGCCATAAGGCAGATAACCTTGTTTATTAGATGATATAATATTAATTAAAAACAGAACTCCCTTAGAGTTGTAGGTGCTTTATATCATCAAACTGCTGCGTCTTTTGAGACTTAAAATAATTCTGTGATGTATGTTATAAAGATACTGATCCCCATCTTTAGAATGAAGAAACTGACAGAAGTTAAAAAGCTTGCTAGATAGCAAACAACCGGTGGGGAGAGAACCTAGCCTTCAGCACAAATTTTCTGAGGCTCTTTTAAGCAATTAAGTGACTAACGGCTTCATCACAGCATCCAGCCCCAGCTGTCTGCTGAGCACAGCACTGTGGGTTCAAGGTCTCTTTATGGTGTCTTTAGTTTAGGCACATTATTAGCAGCTTTCAATTCCTCTGCCCTCAATTTCCTCTATGGAGGCCAATATTTTTTCACATTCAGTACAGACGACACATGTTTGGAAAGCAAATATTTAAAATAAGGTTTTTCCCAAGAATACAGAATTGCCAGGGCAGAAAACTAAAGCTCTACCTAATCTTGCTCCCTGCCATTTCTGACTGACAGTAGCCAAGAACTATAGGCAATCCTCTGTAAATGAAGGTACAGATTCCCAACTATTTAAGCATTCATCATAAAAGCTTCAGAAGGAGAGGCAGTCCTAATTACCCAAGGCTAAATAAAACTTGGATTCAGGAGACCAAGGTTTGAGTCCCAATTCTGCCATGTATTAACTGTGTAAGTTTAGGACAGTCATTTAATGGACCCTCACCTAGCACACAGATGTAAGGATCAAAGGAGTTGGTTTTATAGATGAGTAGTTACTTTGGGAGCCTTAAAATGCAGTTCAAATGTAAAATGTTATCGCTGCATACCATGTACTAGAATACAGGCTCCAGAAACATGGCAATTTATCCATTCTCCCCACCCCTGCTCCCCCAGCTGCCCCCACCCCCAAAACCTGCAGCACCTAGAACAGCCTGGCACACAGAAGACACTCATAACATGAAAGTCCTTAGCATTGTGACAGCTACTGAAGAAACAGAAGACCCGCTGTCTCTGCCTTCTAGAAGCTTTCACTCTTATTGGGAAGGGCAACGCAAATGAAATGCCAGTGGACTAAATACTGAAGACTATATTTTTTAAAGTTCTGTTAGAGATTAACTAATTTCATTTGGATTGGGAAAAGTTAAAGTTACCAACTAATACAGTGGAGCTTTTTCTTTGCAGAATGTTGTATGGTCCTGAATTATATAGTATAAATGACTACATGCTTGGAGAAGAAATCAATGAGGACTAAAGGTAGTCTCAGGAGGTTTCAGGAGGGACGTGGGACATTCTGACAGAAAAAGTAAAAGAAAAAAGGGAAGACATTCCAGAGCAATCAAAAGCAAAGAGAGACCAAGAAGGCTATGTACAGAAAGTAAGAGAAGGTTAGCCCACATAGTCTCATGGGAAATAAGCAAGCTGGGCTAGGTTATGGAGGGCACTGAAACCTGGGCAGTATTTGAATTTGATGTTGTGATAAATGTGAAGCCATTCAAGGGTTTTGAGAGAAGGAATAATATGATGAAAGCAAAATTTTTACAAGTACTGTCTGATAGAATGGGTTTGGGGAGAAAAAAGGGAAGATATTAGGGTCTAGGTTAGGTTGAAAGTTGCTCAACTAGCTGCAAAATAAAAAAGGGGTACTGCAAAAAATATTTTTGGTATTGCAAAGGAAAAAAAACAATCACTTTTAGGCCGCTAAGTGACCGGCACCTGAATTAACAGTAAAATAGTTTTTCTACCCTGAGGGAGTCTAGCAGGAGCAACAAAGCTACCTTCCACTGAATCACTGGCTCTCAGAATCAGGAGGGAGTCTAGAAAGCACCATCTGATGACAGAACAGACCTTTCAACATTCTCAGCAATTAGTCAGGTAGCCTCTATTCAAACACCTTCAGTTTGGAGAACCCAAGACTTCTGGAGGCAGCCCATTCCATTCACACAGCTCAAAGTATTTAAAAGTTCTTCCTTATATGGAGGCAAAACCAGTCTCCCTGCAACTTCCACCCACTGATCTTGGTTCTGCCCTTGGAGGTCACACAAAACAACTGAGCATTAAACACAGAACAAGTATTAATTGTGTGGTACTGACTACTGAGTTACAGTAGCATTCAGAGAAGGGAGTCAAAGATGACTCCAGAGTTGCAAATCCAGGGGAGTAAGAGAATGATGACACTATAGGAAAAAACAGGTTTCTGGCACACTCTAGCTAAGGCAAGAAGATGAGGTCAGTTTCGGATACACAGTTTGAACAGAAGATGAAGCTTCCAAGTGGGAATGTCCAGTAAATAGTTAGAAATGAGCTTGGGGAAGGATCAAGGCTAGCGATCAATGTTTACAAAGTCATCAGCAAGGAAACATCATAAAGTCATGAGACTGCATAGGCTTTTGGAGGGATATCATGCAGAGCGAAAAGAAACCAGGAGCTTGATTCTCCAGCAATTTCTTTTGTGGTCTGAAACCAAGCAAAATCAGAAACTGTCAGTGATTCCTACTGAAGCTGCTTCATATTCTCATCATTCTAACAATCCAAGCAACCCAATTCCTTCTGCCTGTGTCATTCAGAAGTAAATGGAACCAGGTTACTCCTGCAGTTCTTGCCTCTCCTCACCAGGCAATTAAGGCAGTGGAATGAATTTCTACTCATAAGAAGTTGCTACGCTTAAAATGTTTTCTACTTTGTCAGGTAGTTGTTCCTCTAAGTCATACCCTTAAGTAAAATCGAAAAGAAAGCAACTACACAAGTCACCCTGTATGCTACGGTAGCCTAACTGATCTGCTCCAAAATGCTTCTGTTGGCCTTTGCTTTGTAATTCTGTTCCCTAGATGTTATCCTAAGAAAATAATACTAACATGAGAAAACTGATAGGCATGAAGATGTTCAATGCTGTGTTAGCTTAGACTTCTAGTTACAGGGGAAGAGCTAAATGCACTGTGGAAAAAGACCTGAAAAAGAGCACAAAATTTACAGTATTTGTCACATTCGAGCGATGGCGTTTTAGACAATTTCCCCATTTTCCAAAATTTTTTAAACATAGTAATATAATTTCTTTATAATAGAAGACAACAAAACAAAACAGCTCCACTTGGATATCTCTCCTAAGCTACCACTAAACTATAAGGCATTAGTTCTACTCCTAACAATATAGAAATTCTCATCACTAGACTCTAACATGTTACAGAGCAAAACCTACACATGCTAATAGGATACTTACAAGTTGGCTGATTTAACCCAGAAACCAAAGAACAGACACCACTTTGCCCCAGTAAGATGCCATCTAAATCTAACCCAAATCAGGAGCCACTGTTCTTCCCCAAGCATTTGGTTTCTCTGATGAAACCAATGACATTTAGTGCCTGAGTCACTGCCACCTGAGGTTTAGATTAAAACAGAAAGAAAGGCCTGTCTCCTGCAGAGGCAAAGAATTCTACCCAATATCAGCACTTGTCTCCTGACCATTAAACATGGTCCTCTATCTAAAATTCCAGGAGTGAGTAAAGCTAGTAATAGTGTACAAGCTGAAGTCAGACTTGAGAACTAGCTGTTTCTATGCTCTATTTGTTTCAATGCAAATAGATAACTTCGTGTGGTCAAGGGTTCCCCTCTCTCTCACATTCAAGCATTCAGCAGGCATCTTTTATATTGTATAAGGAAAAACTGCATTGGTTGATTTCAACTGGTAGTTGCTGTAAACAGAACAGCGTTTCCCATTCTCATGCATAAAGATAGATTCAAGGATGCCATTTGTCCCTAGTCATGATTCAGCTACAGCTAGAGATACAAAAAGATCTGCGACTGTAAGTCTATAATTAACTTACGTGTAGGAATTTTAATGACCTCTGGAGGGAAAAAAAATTAAAAATAAAACAAAAAAGCAAGCTCACTTCTTCCATTAAACATTTCAACTATAACTACTTTCGAGCAGAAGAGAAAAATTTGATACAACAGGTCTGGTAATACAAGGCAAACAAAGCTGCACTGTAGCTGAGGAGTATTTTTAGAGTTGGTGGTTTTTATTAGGTTTACATGATGGTATATCAAGAACAAATAGTTTCATGGTGAATGCTAGAGCTGCATTAATTTAAGGATGATGAAACTACAGTTGACCCTTGAAAAACACGGGGGTACGGGCACTGGTCCTCAGTGCAGTGGGAAATCCTCCAATAACTTTACAGCCAGCCCTCCATATCTGCCTGTACAAGTGGACCTGCGCAGTTCAAATCCATGTTGTTCAAGGGTCAACTGTATAACAATTTTATCAGTCAAAATAAATCTTGAGGGCTTCCCTGGTGGCACAGTGGTTGAGAGTCCGCCTAACGATGCAGGGGACACGGGTTTGTGCCCTGGTCCGGGAAGATCCCACATGCCGCAGAGGAGCTAGGCCCGTGAGCCATGGCCACTGAGCCTGTGCGTCCGGAGCCTGTGCTCCACAACGGGAGAGGCCACAGCAGTGAGAGGCCCGTGTACCGCCAAAAAAAAAAAAAAATCTTGAGTAACAACATCATAAACTACATCCAATGTAAAATAAATGATAATCCCTATCCACTAAACCAAGCTGTCTAAATGCAGGCAAAGAAAACAGGAATTTATATAGCCTCAGTATAGGGGAAATATAAATCTGCTGACTTGAGCTGTCAACTAACACCAACCTCATTTCTAGTGAGTGCCTAAACAATGGTCTTTCTCTATTAAGATCACATCCTCTGAGGGAAAAAAAACACAAAAAGGCAAGTTCTTCAAGGCCCACCCAGAAACTCCTTGAATGAACAATAATTCTTGATGCCTCAGTGAAACCCATGATTTATTCCTTGCAAGGTACCCATCGTTTATCATGTGCCATACACTGCTAACCACGGCCATGGAGCCTGCCCTCAGAGAACTGAGTTGGAGAGATAAGACACTGCACAATCAGAGCTATGATACTTTCTCATGCATTGTTCTCAAGCAGGGGCAATTTTGTCCTCCAGGAGACATTTGGCAATGTCTGAAGACATTTTTGGTTGTCACAGTTGAGGGAGTGTCCCTGGCATCTAATGGGTAGAGGCCAGGGATACTGCTGAAATCCTACAATGCACAGGACAACCCCACAAAATGAAGAATCACCTGGCCCAAAATGTCAGTTATGCTGAGGTTGAGAAACCCTGTTCTAATGTAAAAATGAGCAAAAGGTAAGTGCAAGAGGTACAAATAAAATGCTGATGTAATAGTTTAGAACTTTCTAAATTAGAATGTCACTCTGTACCACCCAATGAAAACTAAGATGAGGGTCTGACTGTGGAGAACTCTGTAAATTGGACAATAGAGTTTAGACTTGATTCTCTGGGAAAATGAAGCCAGTGAAGGGTTAACAAGATGAAAATGGTTCTTTTTAAAAGAGTAGTCTGGTTATGGTAGAGAAGCTGAAGTATAGATACGAAAGCCAGTTTAGTAGAAAGTAAAGAAAGAAACTGATGAGGACAAGTCAAAGGAATAATCACTAGGAGTGGCTAAGATATAGCTTGAGGATACTCAGATTTCAAATCTCAGGATTAAATTTCAAACCAGAGGGTTCAACTTTCAATGACACTGCATTTGCTTGTTTAAGTAAAATGAATCTTTGACTCACCATACTAAACAGAAAACTGAAAGGAGGAAGTCACTTTTTAAAGGCTCAGTCCCTAGTTAAAAAAATAACTGCAACTAAACAAAGGTATATATAAGCAAGAAAAGGGGTGAAATAAAAGTTCATCCTTCAGGTTGGAAACAACATTTTACAAACTAAACAGCTAACCTCCTCAAAGCAAAAATATACTCACTGAATCTTAACAATACCACAGGTTGTACTTGACAAAGTACTTTCACAGTTACCATTTTATTTAAACTCCTCTGAACATAAATTATGTCCATCTGCTTGATGAACTATTTGTGGGGAAGAAAAAGGGGGGAAATTCCAACAGAAATTTCTTTATACTGGACAGCAGCAAGTCAAACAATTAGCAAAATACCAACCACAGAATAAATCCAAACGCATTCATACAAGGCATCAAAAGCCCTTCAAACCTGGCAGCACCTACCTTTTTTTCTGGTCTTATCTTCTCCTACAAACCCCAGGCTCCAGTACTTCCCTGAACAATATAAACCCTCTCCTGCCTCCACACCTTTCTCTAGTTGAGATACCTTATTAGACATCTTTGCTTAGATGTGCTGCAAACACCTCAAACTAAATATGTCCAAAATTCATTTTCTTTCCATGTCACCTCTCCAACTTGACCCTCCTCTCACAGTAACTATATTGATGAATGGTGCTACCCAGTTCCCTAAACCAGAAAACCAGACAATCATCCTAAGCTACTGCTATTTTTTCATTTCCATAAACAATCAGCCTTCAACTCTATGGATTCCATCTTTTTAATATTGCTCAAATTCGATCCTTCCTCTCCTTCCCATTCTCATTGTCTTCATGGTTCAAGCCATGTTCAAGCTTCCAAACACTGGTCTACTTCCCCATTATGTTCCTTCCCCCTTGACAGGCTGAACTAAAACATCAACCTGACCACAACATTTCCCTACATAAGAGCCTGCAAAGCCTCCCCACAGCTTTCAGGGTAAGCTCCAAATTCCTTAGCATGGTTTACAAGGGCCTTCATATGTGATCCACCCCCACCCACTTCCTTCACTTCTCTGAGCATTACTGGAATTCCAGTCATGGTCTTTCACATGTCCAGATTCCATGTCCTTGCACTGGACCCTCTGGCTGGAAATCCCTTTCCCAGATTCACCATACGGCTAAACAAATCCTGCAGGACTTAGCCTCCCACTTCCTCCCCAAAGCCTGGAAAGCTGGCTCAGGTATTCCTCCTCTCAAGAGCCCTGTGCTCACACACTATGACACTGTAAGCCACCCCTGATTTACTTGTCTGCCTCCTCCTCCACTCCATGAGAACTACTGTATTCTTAGTCACCAGGGCTAGGTGCCTCATTTAATGTGTGCCTCACCCGTATCAAGGGCTCAATAAATGGCTGGTGAATGATTAATGTGCTGGGCTGCCCCTGTTTTCACTTGAACAGGGATCCCTATAAAGAGCTTCAACTGACAGTTCTGATACTAGCTTCTGCTTTAAGTTTCTCATTGCTCTCTTCATTGAGCTCTTCATGCTTCGAAACTCATCTTAAACCCTGCTTCTGCAGAAGGGATCTTCCTGAGCCCCTCATTACATACTGCCAAAGCACCCTGTTCTTCTTTCCTAACATTCATCACATTTATAATTATTTGTTAAATTCCCTGCAAACACTGTCAGCTCCGTGAGGGCAGGGTCTACCTTGTTTTGTTTCTGCCTTCCCTGGATGTGGCAGAGTGCCTAACAAAGAATAGACACAATTTGTTACACTGAATTTAATCCTGTGAGGTGAGCAGAGATCTCCACTTAAAAGATGACAAAAATGAGGCTCAAACAAGTTAAACAAAGCGCCTATGGCTACCGATGCTTGGAAGTGGGACCAGACCAAAACTGAGCCAACTGGTTTCACGTCCAAAAGTATGCAACACCTTCAACAAAGTTAACTTGGCTTTTCAGGATCAGAGCTATAGACTAGGAGAAAGGGGAGGCTCTCTGATTGCAAACACAAAAACCCGATCCTCTCTTTTTAAAAAAACTGCCCAGGTGTGCCGAACAGGCTGCATTTTTAAAAAGTTCCACGCAGCGGTAGCCTTTAACCTGCAACTGCCCGCGAGATGATAGCTATTGGAAGACCACCCCAAGGTAGAGAAAGGTTCCTGGGAAATGAACGGGGGAAGGATCTGGGGCTGGTAATCTAAGGAGCTGAGGTCTATATTCCGATTGTTTCCGTCGCTCGCTGTAAGATCTTGGACCAGCCTCCTCTCTCCGGGGATCAGTTTACCCATCCAAGCAATGGGAGCGAGACCAGGGATAGAGAAGATTCTAAGGTCTCGGAGGTTCCTTTCAGTCAGAGCACCTTAGGAATCAGGCCTCCGCTGAGGCTGATGGCCAGAACCGCTAAGTCCAGCGGAAGGGGCCTCCCCAGGAGAGCCTGGCTCAGTTGGTCACCGCGGCCCCACCTCAAGAGACCGCGCCCAGGATCCCGGGTCGGCCTGAGGGCCCCGGCGCCGGCCGCCTCAGGGAGGCTCACCGCGTGCGCCTAGGCCAGAAGGGTCATTAACAACGCCAGGGGCCAGTGGGCCGCGGAGAGGACCATAGTCCCTACCCCGCCGCGCACACTCACCTCAGAGATCTGCCTCACCTCGGGACTGCGATCAGCCGCTCTCCACTTCCGGCAAGAACCGCCCAGCAATCTTCGCGCGACCCACTTCCGTGCCCTCACTGGGCGCGGCACCCCCACCGGAAATGAACCGCCGGCCGAAACGCCGGCCCAGAGGAGGGACCGGGGAGGAAGTCTGGCAGCTCCGCTCTTGACTCCGCCCCCTATTCGCCATGCCGGAGAGAGAGAATCCCCACTTGCCTGGGAAAAGAGTCCCGCCCCCAAGGCGGGAGCGAAGGGGGCGTGCCTAAGGCTAGCCGCTCCCTTCTATCAATTGCCGCTGCCGGAATCGCCCGGACCAATGAAGGGCCGAAATTGCTGGCTAAGCTCCACCCCCGGAGGAGGACAGATGAGTGGTTAATTCTCCTGTCAGTTTGGCCTCATTGGCAAAGGTCGGTTCCTTTTCACAGTAGTCAGGAAGGGGTTCAACCCTTCAGTCCCTATTAGGGTCTAGCCGGAGGATTCTCTGAGGGCGGGAATCACGGGCGGCCGTCTACTCTCCGAGGGGGATCAAGGCTAAGCTCCGCCTCACTCTGGGTATTCAAACCTCGGTTTCCCTGTTTGTGACGTGGGGAGGCTATTGCTCTGGACAGTGTTTCGGGAGGACCTGCGGAGGCTGGGTATGGGGAGGGGTCAGCGGGGGCGCTCGGTCCCAACCCCGCGTTTCTGGGCATGCCAGCCGCCGCCCCGCTCGCTCTGCCCCGGGCTGGGAGGTGGAAGTTCGCCCCACTTCCTGTTTGTTCGGTGCGCTCTGTGACCATAGATGGTCAGGTCTGGGGCCGCGCGGAAGCCTCCGTCTGGCGGTTTGGGAGTCCTTCCTCTCCGCGCGCAGGGTGTTGTCCCCGAGAATAAGATAAACGGGGTGGGGGGGAAGATGAGCGGAATTAGAAGGGATCCGGCTCCACTCGGCTAAAACCTGGCTCCTGAGGCACCTTGCCCGGCTGGGCGTGGCCAGCCGGCTGCCACTCAGACCAGGGGAGGTTCTGCACGGTGGCCGCGGCGCGCGGGGAAGACTTCTCTTCCGTGCTTCTTGTGTCTGGGGATCAGAGCTTTGTTTCCTCAAGGCTCACACTTTCCAACCAGTGATTATCCTCCTACAAAGATTTTATTTACAGAAAAAAGTGGCAAGTTCCCACCCCTTCAGTTGAACGGCTGTGACGGCTGCAAGCTTCAAGTTGAATGCAAGCGTTATATGCCAGAGTGACTCATTCAACAAATACAATTCTTATAATAACAGCTACCATTTACTGCGCGCTGAGTACATGCCAGGCCTATGCTGAGTGCTTCAAGCGCATTTTCATTTAATTATAACGAACTCTCTGCGGTAGGTACCATTACGGCCTACAGTTTTCAAATGAGGTGGCTGAATTACTTGCCAAGTTCATAAAGTGTCGGAATTTTGAAGGGGACACATCTATCTAACTAAATCCCAGAACTTAACCCCTATGATAGACCGAACTGGAATCATTTGCTACAATTTGGAAGCAGTGATGCCCCTGGTGGGGAGACATCCTGGGTTCCAGTCATGGCTTAGGTGCTTACCAGGGGTCAGACTTGGGTCAGGTTACCTGACTTCTCTGAACCTGGGCCTCTTCTCAATTTTATGACTCCCAGAATATTTACAAGAAAATGACCACATGACAAAATATGGAACAAAAACTGCAGTAACTTTTAAATATTTACATTTAACAAAAACACTGTCTCTCACACACGCACACCAACTCTATTCAGACATAAAATTAAAAGGTTATAGTTGAGTGATTCATGTGTGTGTAACCTAGGGCAAATAGCCTCCCTGTCCCTTATCGTAATCAGCTCTACACTTAGCCCTTCTAAATCTCTTTCCGGATTAGAGACAGGAAATACCAAAACCATACATGCATCCTAGAGGAAGGGGAGAGAAAGTGGGAAACAGGAAGGAGAAGGAAGAAAGTTTCCCTATGCGTAAATTGGGGATAATAATTCATGGGGTTGTAATGAGAAACAAGCAATGTTCACAATGCCTGCCCTTCAGGAACTTCTAATCTTTTAAGAAGTCTGAACACAGGTACTTGTAACTCCAATGGGAGGCAGTTTAAGAACAGTATCTGTGACTTTTTTTAAAAATAAATTTATTTTATTTTTGGCTGCATTGGGTCTTCATTGCTGCACGCGGGCTTTCTCTAGTTGCATCAAGCGGGTGCTACTTTTCGTTGCGATGCGCGGGCTTCTCATTGCGGTGGCTTCTCTTGTTGTGGAGCACGGGCTCTAGGCGCGCGGGCTTCAGTAGTTGCAGCACGCGGGCTCAGTAGTTGTGGCTCACGGGCTCTAGAGCGCAGTCTTGGTAGTTGTGGCGCACGGACTTAGTTGCTCCGCGGCATGTGGGATCTTCCCAGACCAGGGCTCGAACCCGTGTCCCCTGCATTGGCAGGTAGATTCTTAACCACTGTGCCACCAGGGATGTCCATGACTTTTATTTATTCATTTATTTATACACGGAAAAAAATTACTGAGTTCTTCTGTGCTAAGCACGATGCTACTTTACACCAGGCACAACTAGGAGTACAGCAGTAGACAAGTCAGACTGTGTCACTGCCCTTGTGGACCTTCCACAGTCTATTGTAGAAACCAGTATCACCATCTGGGGAGGGCATCACTAGATGTGCTGACTACTGGCTTCCAGGTTTTTTCCTCCTCACTGATCTTGCCCAGTGCCCAGTACTCAGTGCCTCATCCATGGTGGGCTCTCATCAGGCTCATGTTCAGTGAGCCCCTTGAATTCAGAACAGTCATATCCTGGGCTGAGATGGATGGGTAGAACATTGCAGGGCAAATGTGAGTAAACAGTAGTGGAGATGGGAATCTGTGTCTAGATGAGGTGAGAGGTTCCTGTAGGAGAGGAATAGGAGATAAGGCTAAAAAAAAAAAAAAAAGAGGTTGAGCAAGCTGTGCCAGGCAGGAGAGGTGAAACCCTAGTGTGAAAGCAAGAGGAAGCTGGTCAGATCGCATTTTAGAAATACAATTCTAGCTGTGGTGTAGAGCATGGGCTTGAGTGAGTAAAAAAAAGAGGCAGGGAGACCTGTCAGAAAACAGATGCAAAGATGTAGTGATGTCTGAATCAAAGCTATGGTATCGGGGATGCAGCAAAGGGGACAATGCAGGAGATAGCATTCTTATAAAGGGACTAGGGAGGAGGAGGAAGACAGATGGAAACGGGATGATTTGAATATGAACCTTCAGACTCGATCTAGTTCCCCAGGGATACACTCCCATTGAATATTATTTTTCCTTCTTGGCAGATATCACAATCTTAATTAAATAATTATTTGTGCAATTATTTTTTAATATCTTCTTCTCTCTAAGTACCTTGGAGTTAGAGTCCTTGCCTCTCTAGCACAAAAATCTATCTCAATGGATAGTTCAGGAAAGTTGTGACTAAGTGAAAAGGGTGGGAAGGGCCTGGGTGGCTCTGAGACTGGGAGATGGGTGAATGGGAGATGGGTGGAAGACTAGATTTGGGGGTTTTCAGCCTCAGACCTTCAAAATCCAGCCTGGGGAGAGAAAGGGAGAAGAGTGCAGTTAATCATTTTTCAAACAAGAATTGTCAGCAGAGAGTTGATTGATTCTCACACATGCCCCCTCTTCATGTATTTTGCTTCTAAACCTGCAGAATCGCATTGTCTCTGAGGGTGCCACCCAAGATTCTTCCTTATCGCTCAGAGTTTCAGACACAGAAGTCTGGTGGTTCATCTGGAGTGTTTCCCAGCCTGGCTCAGAGGAGCGCCTGCATCTGTGCTGCCTGGCCCAGAGCCTCTTTGCATTTGGGCAGATCCTGTGTCCCCCTGCCAGAAGGGGCTGATGACAGACAACTATCTATGTGAGCCCATCTTTCTTCTCCTCCTAGGCTAGAGTCCCTGGCTCCAGCCTGAGTTAAGGTCTCAGGTCCAAAAATTACAAGTAGGCAAAAGAGATATTGGCAATATAATAATGTAGTGGTTAAGATCTGGCTTTGGCATCACTCTGACCTGAACCTGAACCCCAGCTCTTCCACTTAATGTGTGATATTGGTCAAGTCAGTTAGCCTTAGAAAAAGATATTAAAATCCATCTTGAGGGACTTCCCTGGTGGCACAGTGGTTAAGAATCCGCCTGCCAATGCAGGGGACATGGGTTCGAGCCCTGGTCCGGGAAGATCCCACATGCTGCAGAGCAACTAAGCCCATGCGTCACAACTACTGAAGCCCATGCACCTAGAGCCCGTGCTCCGCAGCAAGAGAAGCCACCACAATGAGAAGCCTACACAGTGCAATGAAGAGTAGCCCCCTCTCGCCACAACTAGAGAAAGCCCACAAGCAGCAACGAAGACCCAATGCAGCCAAAAAATAAATTAAGTAAATAAATTTTTATAAAATCCATCTTGAATGGTTGAGATGACAATTAGGAGAGAAAATTTATAAAACATTTGGCTCACAGTAAATATGCAATGAGTAGTAACAATTATTATTCAATACAGAGAGTCTATTGTCTGTGTCCCTGGTGAAGGCCACCAGGAGGCAAAATAAGGTCTGAAGGGTCAACACACTGGATGGTGCCACCAGAGGCACTGCCACTACTGCCCCATCACCAAAAATATCTGCTTCTTTTTCTGTTTGTTTTAATTAATTTATTTATTTATTTTTGGCTGTGTTGGGTCTTCGTTGCTGCACACAGGCTTTCTCTAATTGCAGTGAGCAGGGGCCACTCTTCGTTTTGGTGCGCGGGCTTCTCGTTGCAGTGGCTTCTCTTGTTGTGAAGCATGGGCTCTAGGTGCGCGGGCTTCAGTAGTTGTGGCCCATGGGCTCAGTAGTTGTGGCTCGTGGACTCCAGAGCACAGGCTCAGTAGTTGTGGCACACGGGCTTAGTTGCTCCGTGTCATCTTCCTGGACCAGGGTTCGAACCCATGTCCCCTGCATTGGCAGGCGGATTCGTAACCACTGTGCCACCAGGGAAGTCCTTATCTGCTTCTTTATATCTCTAACCTTTTTTTTGGCCACTCGGCTTGTGAGATCTTAGTTCCCCAACCAGGGATTGAACCCAGGCCCTCGGCAGTGAGAGCGCCAAGTCCTAACCACTGGACCAGGGAATTCTCTTTATATCACTAACTTTTTTTTTTTTTTCTTTGACTGCATCGGGTCTTCATTGCTGCACTCAGGCTTTCTCTAGTTGGGGCAAGTGGGGGCTACTCTTTGTTGCAGTGCACAGTCTTCTCATTGCGGTGCTGAGTTGACATGACACGAAACCTTTCTGTAACTGATCACAAGGCTTTAGTTGATAGTTGTGACTTCACATATCCACTACCCATTCCATATTCTCTTTGTCTTCAACCAACACCTAAGTTCATCAGGGCCATAGCGATGGGAAAAGAGGGCATGAAGGAAGCATGCTACTGTCTTAAAGTTCCTGACCCAGAAGTGGCATGTATCACTTCCACTTATACTTCATTAGCTAGAACTTAATCACATAACTTAGTTGGGGCTATAACTCATTTTCTATAGGTCACCCAAAGCTTTTTTCTTGAGGGATTGAAGAACTTGGTGGTCCTGCCTGTATAATATTTCCATAATTTTTTGCACTGAGCATGGCAGAACTAGGAGGTGCCCTAGGTATCCTCTGGATTATATCATAATCCTCCCTCTCTCTATTGCATAGTGACAATTCTCTTTTGCCTTAATAATGGCTCATTCACCTAACCAACCATCATAATCAGAGGTATACATTTAAACTTTAACAATATGCCCTCCATGGGTAAAATACCGGATTTGTAGCATTTGCCGATTTCTGTATGGTAAATACTCCCACCATGGCCAGCTTTAAGCTACCAATGTTATATTACTGAAGAAAAATGCACTGTGGTATGTGGAATAGTGGCCCTCCAAAGATGTCCACATCCTAATCTTTGGAACCTGTGAATGTAGTACCTTACATGGCAAAAGGAATTTTGAAGATGTGATTAAATTAAGGATCTTCAAATGGGGAGATTATCCTGGATTATCCAGGTAAGCCAAATACAATCACATGGAACCTTATAAGAGAAAGAAGGAAGCAGGAGAGTCAATCAGAAAAAGAGATGTGACAATGAAAGCAGAAGTCCTAGTGATATGACCAAAGAATGTAGGTGGCCGCTAGGGGCTGGAAAAAGCAAGAAACAGATTTTCTCCTAGAGCCTCTTGAAGGAACACAGCTGGGCTGACACTTTGATTTCAGCCCTGTAAGCTGCATTTTGGATTTCTGATCTCCAGATATGAAAGATAATAAATTTGTTTCTTTGGGGGGTTTTTTTTGAATTTTATTTTATTTATTTTTTATACAGCAGGATCTTATTAGTTATCTATTTTATACATATTAGTGTATATATGTCAATCCCAATCTCCCAATTCATCCCACCACCACCACCACCCACCACGTTCCCCCCTTGGTGTCCATACGTTTGTTCTCTACATCTGTGTCTCTATTTCTGACCTGCAAACCGGTTCATCTGTACCATTTTTCTAGGTTCCACATATATGCGTTAATATATGATATTTGTTCTTCTCTTTCTGACTTACTTCACTCTGTATGACAGTCTTTAGATCCATCCACATCTCTACAAATGACCCAGTTTCATTCCTTTTTATGGCTGAGTAATATTCCATTGTATATATGTATCACATCTTCTTTATCCATTCGTCTGTCAGTGGGCACTTAGGTTGCTTCCAAGACCTGGCTATTGTAAATAGTGCTGCAATGAACATTGGGGTGCATGTGTCTTTTTGAATTATGGTTTTCTCTGGGTATATGCCCAGTAGTGGGATTGCTGGGTAATATGATAATTCTATTTTTAGTTTTTTAAGGAACCTCCATACTGTTCTCCATAGTGGCTGTATCAATTTACATTCCCACCAACAGTGCAAGAGGGTTCCCTTTTCTCCACACCCTCTCCAGCATTTGTTGTTTGTAGATTTTCTGATGATGGCCATTCTAACTGGTGTGAGGTGATACCTCATTGTAGTTAATTTTTTTTAATTAATCAATCAATTTATTTATTTATTTTTATATTTGGCTGCGTTGGGTCTTTGTTGCTGCGTGCCGGCTTTCTCTGGTTGTGGCAAGCGGGGGCTACACTTCATTGAGGTGCGTGGGCTTCTCATTGCAGTGGCTTCTCTTGTTGTGGAGCATGGGCTCTAGGCACGTGGGCTTCAGTAGTTGTAGCACGTGAGCTCCAGAGCACAGACTCAGTAGTTATGGTGCACAGGCTTAGTTGCTCCGCAGCATGTGGGATCTTCCCAGGCCAGGGTTTGAACCCGTGTCCCCTGCAATGGTAGGCAGATTCTTAACCACTGCACCACCAAGGAAGCCCTGGCAGGCAGATTCTTAACCACTGGGCCACCAGGGAAGCCCCTCATTGTAGTTTTGATATGCATTTCCCTAATAATTAGTGATGTTGAACAGCTTTTCAGCTTCTTGGCCATCTCTACCTCTTCTTTGGAGAAATGTCTGTTTAGGTCTTCTGACCATTTTTTGATTGGGTTGTTTGTTTGTTAATATTGACCTGCATGAGCTGTTTATATATTTTGGAGATTAATCCTTTGTGCATTGATTCCTTTGCAAATATTTTCTCCCATTCTGAGGGTTGTCTTTTCATCTTGTTTGTAGTTTCCTTTACTTTGCAAAAGCTTTTAAGTTTCTTAGGTCCCATTTGTTTACTTTTGTTTTTATTTCCATTACTCTAGGAGGTGGATCAAAAAAAATCTTGCTGTGATTTATGTCAAAGAGTGTTCTTCCTATGTTTTCCTCTAAGAGTTTTATAGTGTCTGGTCTTACATTAAGTCTCTAATCCATTTTGAGTTTATTTTTGTGTATGGTGTTAGGGAGTGTTCTAATTTCATTCTTTTTGTTGTTGTTGTTGCTTTACGCGGGACTCTCACTATTGTGGCCTCTCCCGTTGCGGAGCACAGGCTCCGGACGCGCCGGTTCAGCGGCCATGGTTCACAGGCCCAGCCACTCCGTGGCATGTGGGATCTTCCCGGACCGGGGCACGAACCCGTGTCCCCTGCATCGGCAAGCTGACTCTCAACCACTGCACCACCAGGGAAGCCCTAATTTCATTCTTTTACATGCAGCTGTCCAGTTTTCCAAGCACCACTTACTGAAGAGACTGTCTTTTCTCCATTGTATATCCTTGCCTCCTTTGTCATAGATTAGTTGACCATAGGTGTGTGGGTTTATCTCTGGGCTTTCTATCCTGTTCCATGGATCTATATTTCTGTTTTTGTGCCAGTGCCATATTGTCTTGATTACTGTAGCTTTCTAGTATAGTCCGAAGTCAGGGAGCCTGATTCCTCCAGCTCCATTTTTTTCCCTCAAGACTGCTTTGGCTATTCGGGGTCTTTTGTGTCTCCATACAAATTTTAAGATGTTTTGTTCTAGTTCTGTAAAAAAGGTCAGTGGTAATTTGATAGGGATTACATTGAATCTGTAGATTGCTTTGGGTAGTATAGTCATTTTCACAATATTGATTCTTACAATCCAAGAACATGGTATATCTCTCCATCTGTTTGTGTCATCTTTGATTTCTTTCATCAGTGTCTTATAGTTTTCTGAGTACAGGTCTTTTACCTCCTTAGGTAGGTTTATTCCTAGGTATTTTATTCTTTTTGTTGCAATGGTGAAAGGGATTGTTTCCTTAATTTCTCTTTCTGATCTTTCATTGTTAGTGTATAGGAATGCAAAAGATTTCTGTGCATTAATTTTGTATCCTGCAACTTTACCAAATTCATTGATTATCTCTAGTAGTTTCCTGGTGGCATCTTTAGGATTCTCTATGTATAGTATCATGCCATCTGCAAACAGTGACAGTTTTACTTCTTTTCCAATTTGCATTCCTTTTATTTCTTTTACTTCTCTAATTGCTGTGGCTAAGACTTCCAAAACTATGTTGAATAATAGTGACGAGAATGGACATCCTTGTCTTCTTCCTGATCTTAGAGGAAATGCTTTCAGTTTTTCACCATTGAGAATGGTGTTTGCTGTGGGTTTGTTGTATATGACCTTTATTATGTTGAGGTAGGTTCCCTCTATGTCCACTTTCTGGAGAGTTTTATCATAAATGGGTGTTGAATTTTGTCAAAAGCTTTTTCTGCATCTATTGAGATGATCATATGGTTTTTATTCTTCAATTTGTTAATATGATGTTTCACACTGATTTGCATATATTGAAGAGTCCTTGCATCTCTGAGATAAGTCGCACTTGATCATGGTGTATGATCCTTTTAATCTGTTGTTGGAATCTGTTTGCTAGTATTATGTTGAGGATTTTTGCATCTATATTCATCAGTGATATTGGTCTGTAATTTTCTATTTTTGTCGTATCTTTGTCTGGTTTTGGTGTCAGGGTGATGGTGGCCTCGTAGAATGAGTTTGGGAGTGTTCCTTCCTCTGTAATTTTTTGGAAGAGTTTGAGAAGGATGGGTGTTAGCTCTTCTCTAAATGTTTGATAGAATTCACCTGTGAAGCCATCTGGTCCTGGACTTTTGTTTGTTGGAAGATTTTTAGTCACAGTTGCAATTTCAGTGCTTGTGATTTGTCTGTTCATATTTTCTATCTCTTCCTCGTTCAGTCTTGGAAGGTTATACATTTCTAAGAATTTGTCCATTTCTTCCAGGTTGTCCATTTTACTGGCATAGAGTTGCTTGTAGTAGTCTTTTAAGATGCTTTGTATTTCTGTGGTGTCCGTTGTAACTTCTCCTTTTTCGTTTCTAATTTTATTGATTTGAGTCCTCTCCCTCTTTTTCTTGATGAGTCTGGCTAAAGGTTTATCAATTTTGTTTACCTTCTCAAAGAACCAGCTTTTAGTTCTATTGATCTTTGCTATTGTTTATTTTGTTTCATTTATTTCTGCTCGGATCTTTATGATTTCTTTCCTTCTACTAACTCTGGGTTTTGTTTATTCTTCTTTCTCTAGTTCCTTTCAGTGTAAAGCTAGATTGTTTATTTGAGATTTTTCTTGTTTCTTGAGGTAGGCTTGTATTGCCAAAAACTTCCCTCTCAGAACTGCTTTTGCTGCATCCCATATGTTTTGGATCGTCGTGTTTTCGTTGTAATTTGTCTCTAGGTATTTTTTGGTTTCCTCTTTGATTCTTCAGTGATCTCTTGGTCATTTAGTAATGTATTGTTTAGCGTTCATGTGTTTGTGTTTCTTGCATTTTTTTCTCCCTGTAATTGATTTCTAATCTCATAGCATTGTGGTTGGAAAAGATGCTTGATATGATTTCAATTTTCTTAAATTTACCAAGGCTTGATTTGTGACCCAAGATGTGATCTATCCTGGAGAATGTTCTGTGTGCACTTGAGAAGAAAGTGTAATCTGCTGTTTTTGGATGGAATGTCCTATAAATATCAATTAAATCTATCTGGTCTATTGTGTCATTTAAAGCTTGTGTTTCCTTATTAATTTTCTGTCTGGATGATCTGTCCATTGGTGTAAGTGAGGTGTTGAAGTCCCCCACTATTATTGTGTTACTGTCGATTTTCTCTTTTATAGCTGTTAGCATTTGCCTTATGTATTGAGGTGCTCCTATGCTGGGTGCATATATATTTATAATTGTTATATCTTCTTATTGGATTGATCCCTTGATCATTATGTAGTGTCCTTCCTTGTCTCTTGTAACATTCTTTATTTTAAAGTCTATTTTATCTGATATGAGTATTGCTACTCCAGCTTTCTTTTGATTTCCATTTGCATGGAATATCTTTTTCCATCCCCTCACTTTCAGTCTGTATGTGTCTCTAGGTCTGAAATGGGTCTCTTGTAGACAGCATATATATGGGTCTTGTTTTGTATCCATTCAACGAGCCTGTGTCATTTGGTTGGAGCATTTAATCCATTCATGTTTAAGGTAATTATCGACATGTATGTTCCTGTTACCATTTTCTTAATTGTTTTGGGTTTGTTTGTGTAGGTCCTTTTCTTCTCTTGTGTTTCCCACTTAGAGAAGTTCCTTTAGTGTTTGTTGTAGAGCTGGTTTGGTGGTGCTAAATTCTCTTAATTTTTGTTTGTCTGTAAAGCTTTTGATTTCTCCATCTAATCTGGATGAGATCCTTGCTGGGCAAAGTAATCTTGTTTGTAGGGTCTTCCCTTTCATCACTTTAAATATATTGTACCACTCCCTTCTGGCTTGTAGAGTTGCTGCTGAGAAATCAGCTGTTAACCTTATGGGAGTTCCCTTGTATGTTATTTGTCGTTTTTCTCTGGTTGCTTTCAATAATTTTTCTTGGTCTTTAATTTCTGTCAAGTTGATTATGATGTGTCTCAGTATGTTTCTCCTTGGGTTTATCCCCTGGGACTCTCTGTGCTTTCTGGACTTGGGTGGCTATTTCCTTTCCTATGTTCAGGAAGTTTTTGACTATAATCTCTTCAAATATTTTCTCGGGTCCTTTCTCTCTCACTTCTTCTGAGACCCCTATAAAGCGAATGTTGGTGCGTTAAATGTTGTCCCAGAGGTCTCTTGGGGTGTCTTCATTTCTTTTCATTCTTTTTTCTTTATTCTGTTCCGTGTCAGTGAATTCCACCATTCTGTCTTCTGGGTCACTTATCCGTTCTTCTTTCTCAGTTATTCTGCTGTTGATTCCTTCTAGTGTATTTTTGATTTCATTTATTGTATTGTTCATCTCTGTTTGTTTGTTCTTTAATTCTTCTGGGTGTTTGTTCTTCAATTCTTCTAGGTCTTTGTTAAACATTTCTTGCATCTTCTTGATCTTTGCCTCCATTCTTTTTTCCAAGGTCCTGGATCATCTTCACTATCATTATTCTGAATTCTTTTTCTGGAAGGTTGCCTATCTCCACTTCATTTAGTTGTTTTTCTGGGGTTTTAATTTGTTCCTTCATCTGGTGCATAGTGCTCTGCCTTTTCATTTTGTCTTTCTTTCTGTGAATATGGTTTTCATTCCACAGGCTGCAGAATTGTAGTTCTTCTTGCTTCTGCTGTCTGTCCTCTCAAATTTGTTTTGTTTTAGTCCAGTAAATTTGTGGTCATTTGTTATAGCAATAATAGGAAACTAATACATATACTCAATCAACTCATGTAAGTCTGTATGAGCTGACTCTAGCAGACCACTGAAATAATCTTTTTTTTTTTTGGTCTGTTCACCTACTGGCATGACAAATTTGCCCCAAATTGGCAAATGGCAGCCTTACCTTCCAATACAGTGGAACTATTTTCATGTCCTCTAGTAGACGCATTCTTCCCTTGGGTAATAAAACTTGTCAATATCCATAGTCAGACTCACAGAGACATGAAGATAAACATTTAAACGTAATCATTTAAGTATAATAGAAGTGTCACTCCACATATACCCTTTTCTTCTCGGATCCATCTATTTTGGCTATGAGTGAAGTGCTACCACACGTTGGTTACTGGTTCAGAACAAATAGTGAATCCTATGTAGGCTAGAACTTCAATCTGGCAAGATGTTGTCTCTTACTTATGGCCATGTATTGGGCACTTTTTTGCCTCTGGGTGCAGCTTCTACTCCAGCTATTGCTATGGCAACCAGGTGGATGCAAGTGTGACCTAACAGTCCAAATCTTCATCTGCTTTCTCCAAATATCTCGCTTTCTGCTCTCGGGCTTCACTCATGGAACTCATCTCAGGGTTTGCCTGGGAGAACTTGCACAATAATTTTGACTCATGTGTCAGCCTAAAAGTGCCAACTTGAGAGAGTGCAAGGGAGTTTACCAGCAGTCAGGAAACCCTTGACCAGTAAAGAACAGGAGCTGGTGAATAAATACTCGACTCTTCCTTCCCTTGGTTGAACAAATGAGAGTCACATCCTACACTGCCTCTTCAGGGAAATCGAGCCCTACGTGCCCAAAGCAGTGACCTTCTGGAGCACTCCTCCTCAGATTGGCTTTCCTGGTTTGCCCATTTTATTCTTCCTAGTCAATCTCTGACTCTTGTCCCTTGGGATCACTTCTGAGAATAAACTACATACCTGTTTGCAAGCCCTTGTTCAGGCTCTGCTTTAAATCAAGTCTAAAAGTTTTGGTGGTAGAAGTGACCCTAGAAAGAAGATTCTTAGGATGGGATTCTGGCACAAGATCAGACCCTAATGAGTACCCCATTCCTGGTGCAGTGGTGATAACCCTTAACATGCAGTATCCTCATAATTACTAAAATCTTTACCAGTGGTATCTTGTAATAAGGTGTAAAAGGAGGGTGAAGCGTTGATTTAAGAGACAAAGGTAGCATTTGAATGGCCCAGAGCAATGGTATTATAAGGATTATGGTGTCAGCTGGCTTTTCTTTTTTTTTTTTAAATTTATTTTATTTATTTATTTTTGTTTGCGTTGGGTCTTCTTTGCTGCGCGCAGGCTTTCTCTAGTTGTGGCGAGCGGGGGCTACTCTTGGTTACGGTGCACAGGCTTCTCATTGCGGTGGCTTCTCTCGTTGCGGAGCACGGGCTCTAGGAGCGCAGGCTTCAGTTGTTGTGGCACACGGGCTCAGTAGTTGTGGCGCATGGGCTTAGTTGCTCCGCGGCATGTGGGATCTTCCCAGACCAGGGATCAAACCCTTGTCCCCTGCATTGGCAGGCAGATTCTTAACCACTGCGCCACCAGGGAAGCCCCAACTGCTTTTCTTAATACCTTTTGAGATCTTGGAAAAAAACAAGATAGGATCAGGTTAGCTAACATTGAAGATAGGTATGTCAACCATGGCTTGAGTGTTACACCAGGCTATGCTTGTGCACTTGTCCTCCATCAGTCACTCCTTCCTGCCCCTTCCCCTGACTTTTCTGCTGCACGTGACAGTTCCTGAAAGTTCAGTCCTGGTTTTTTATTCCTTGCTCTTTCCAATGGTGAATTACCCTTGTCTCGTGTCTTTTATTATCAGCTTCATTCCAATGTCTCTCTGGTGTGTTTGCCATCCTTTTAGGGAGCTCTAGATTCTTGAACATTTTACTTCAAATGTGCTTAGTGACATTGGACAAGTGTGTCAGTAAATCTCCACAAGATGGCAACCTTGCTAACTTTGGCCACACTGTATGCACTCCTTCCAGTTGGAGGGGGTAGGAGGGACTTCTAATAAGACTTTAATCTTATTTATTTAACATTTGTTGAGAGCCTGCTCGATACAGATCCTTTTAATATATTAGTGTTGTTTGTTTTTAATATTTGAAAAAGTATAGTCCCGTTTGCAGATGAGAAAACTGAGTTGAAAATGATTAATTTGCCTGAAGTCAGGACCTAGATTTAAAGCCAGATTTCTGTCTCCAAACCCAATTCTCTTTTCATTACATAAATGAATCTCAAGCTGCAACAGTATTATTTAAGGTTTTTTGGTTTTGTTTTTTACAAATTACAAGTAACAGAAAACCAACTTGAGCCAGCATAACAACAACACAACAAAGCATTTGGGAGTGTCTCATGGAAACCTAAACAGAAATGATGTCCTGGCTTTAAAAGAGTGAATAGAGCCAGGAACTGGAAAGTCTTCAAGACCTGGGGGAGAAAGGATGAAAAGTGAGAGAGGGGAAAAGATAGGGAAAGCTAGGGAGGCCTAAGAGATGAAGCTCTGCCCCATCCCACATTCAACTAGAATAGCCCCATTTTAGTGCATTTTACATTGGGGTCCTATTCCAGGTTCTATTTGAAAAATAGGGATTAGATCTATTAGACAATTTTTTTTTTTTTTTTTTTTTTTTTTTTTTTTTTTTTTGGCGGTACACGGGCCTCTCACTCTTGTGGCCTCTCCTGTTGCGGAGCACAGGCTCCAGACGCGCAGGCTCAGCGGCCATGACTCATGGGCCCAGCCGCTCCATGGCATGTGCGATCTTCCCGGACCGGGGCATGAACCTGTGTCCCCTGCATCGGCAGGTGGACTCTCAACCACTGCACCACCAGGGAAGCCCTAGACAATTATTTTAAACCACTGGTGTAATATATGAAGCCATTCCCACATTGTTGGATATTTAGGGGCTATTGGCTTTTTCCGATTTTTCACTCTAATAAGTAAAATTGTGATGAATATTCTTTCATATTGTACTAGACAGTGCATGAAGTCATGCAGTACTTCCATTTGCCCTGGGTCTTATAACTGCCCTTAAGGGAGGAAAGGATGGTGGAGGGGTTATAACCTCAGGCAACAGTGCAACTTGGGCCCTCCCCAATTGTCAGCCAGCCCAGAAATACTTAGTGAGCATCTAACTATATGCTCATCTACAATGGTGAGTAAAATAAGCATGGTCTGTCATAATGGAGCTAATGCTCTGGTGGGGAAAATGGACATGAAACAGATACTCTACAATGATTACAAGAATCACAAGCAAAGTGCTGCCCAGCAGAAGTTCAGAAGGTTAAGAAAACACACAACAGAGTGAGCTGAGTCACTCTGGGGTGTTAGGGTAGGCTGCCCTGAGGAAGTGCTATTTAATCTGAGACTTGAAGGATGAGTGAGAGCCAGACAAAGAGAATGGAGAAGAGCTGTTTAAGCAGAGGGAAAGTGTGAAGGCCCAAATGTGGGAAAACCTTGGCAGGTCCAAGAGACTGAGATCAGATCGGTGTGACTGGCCACAGAAAAAAAAAAAAAAAAAAAGGCAATGATATGAGACTGAGGTGGAAGAGACAGCAAGGTCCAGATCATGCAACGTCTTATGAATTATATTAAGCAATTTGTAGTACATTCCAAGGATATAGGAGATCATTGAAAGACTTTAAACCGAGGGAGTGCACGGTCCTATTTGTGTTTGAACAAGAACATAGCATGGAGGGCCAAAGTGGATACAAGGAGGCCAGTGGATAGAGGTATGGGGCTGATGCAAAAGTCCAGGCAAGGGATAATGACTTGGACTACAATGGCAGCAGTAGATGAAAAGAAATGGACAGATTTGAGAGTGAGTATAGGAGCTCTTGATTGATTATCAATGGGGGTACGTGTAAGAGAGGGTGAGTAGCCAAGACTATTAGTTTTCTGGCTTGAGTGGTTGGGTAGATGGTATTTCCTTACAGAGACTGGGGACCTGGAGGAAGAGTAAGTTTGTTGGGGAAAGTGATGACTTCTGTTTTGACAAGCTCAGTTCGAGGTACCTGTGGGATTTCCCGAATATGCAAGTAGACATATAGAACTGGAGCTCAGAAGACAAGTCTGGCCAGGAGGTGTTGGTTCAGGAATCCTAGGATTCATGGAGTATCAAGTGAAACCAGAAAAGGGTCATTCAGAGCTACTGATCTATGTTAATAGTGAATTAGAAGAAAAGCCAGAAAAGGAGAATCAGAAGGGGCAACCAGAGGGGTAGCAGAAAATCAGAAAAATACATGGTTCAAGAAAGCCAAGAGAAGAAAATGTTTCAGAAAGGCAGTGGATACCTGTACCAAAGCAATAGAGTGATCAAATAACAAGAGGATGGGAAAGTGTCCATTGGATTTAGAAACACGGTGGTCATTGATGATATTGTCAATAGCAATTTTACAGAGGTAATAGGCAGAGCCTAGCTAGGAGTGGGATGACAAGTGGGAGGTGAGAAAATGGAGACAACAGTGTAGGTCATTCTGGAAAATTCTGCTCTGAAAAGAGGCAGACAAAAGAGGTTGAAGGGGGGCATTCATTCACCCTGTTCTTCCAGATAGAGATTATGAAGCCATGTTCAACTTTTCTTTTTTTCTCATGTCCTAATCCAATATATCAACAAAGCCTGTTGGCTCTAATTTCAAAATACATTCTGAATCTCACCACGTATCATTTTTTCCACTGTTGCCTACTCAAAACCACCACTATCTCTTGCCTGGGCTATCTTATGAGCTTCTGAATTTATCTCCTAATTGGTCTCTCCCTCGCACCCCTTCCCTATATAGCAGATCTGTAAACTAAAGGGGCAAGTTATCTCTCCCCTACACACATCGTACATACCATAGTGGGAAAGGCAAAGGATAACCTCAAAAAGAGGGAAAGCGGGAGGTACACAACAGAGCCAACTCTGAAATGCTTGTTGGATTAGAGCTTTGCCCGATTGCTTGAGAGTCATTCTTGTTCCCTGTGGTTTTTGGCTCCAGTGTCTGGGCTCTTGGTTCCACCCTCTGAATCATCCTTACTTTTCCGAAAGTAAATTGAGTTTTCAACTGAGTAGCCTTCTCAGTCTCCTTCTTGCCCATGAAAGGGATGCAAAGGACTCTTTTCATTCTGTACTATGTCCCTGTTAGTCTGAGCTGATAATGCTTCTGCCAGGACAATTCCCTTAAAGGATTTGTGGGGGGTTTGTGTATAGATTTTTAACCCACTCCATTCAACAAAAACCACACACAACTGTCTTTGAGATCAGCTCATCTCTACCCTGGGCTCCCTGAGAGACTGCTGTGAGTGAACATCCTTAAGATCTTCAGAGAGACTTCTCTCTGACAGGTTCTATGGGGCCCCTCCTTAGATCTTTTTGAAGTTTTAACCCTTAACTTCATTTTTAGGTAATGTTTTCCGAACTGTGTCTTGGATTTTATTTTTGCCAAAGGACACTTTTGGGGGGGGGGGGGGGTGGAAGGCATACTGCATGGCTTGCCAGATCTTTGTTCAGCCTAGTAAGTCCTGGTCCTGGATATACAGGGAGGCTTTACATAGCATAAAATTTACCCACTTAAACATACAGTTTGGTGGTTTTTAGTATATTCACAGAGCTTTACAATCATCACCACAATCAATTTTACTTATTTTGTATTTTATTTTTTTGGCTGCATTGGGTCTTCGTTGCTGCGCACGGGCTTTCTCTAGTTGCGGCGCATGGGCTTTCTCTAGTTGCGGCGAGCGGGGGCTACTCTTCATTGCGGTGCGTGGGCTTCTCACTGCGGTGGCTTCTCTTGTTGTGGAGTATGGGTTCTAGGCACACAGGCTTCAGCAGTTATGGCACGTGGGCTCAGTAGTTGTGGCTCATGGGATCTAGAGCGCAGGCTCAGTAGTTGTGGTGCATGGGCTTAGTTGCTCTGCAGCATGTGGGATCTTCCCGGACCAGGACTAGAACCTGTGTCCCCTGCATCGGCAGGCAGATTCTTAACCACTGTGCCACCAGAGAAGTCCCACCACAATCAATTTTAGAACATATTCATCACACACAAAGGAACCCGGTACCCATTAGCAGTCACTCCCCATTTCCCCCCAGTCTCAATGCCCAGCAACCATTAATCTGCTTTCTGTTTCTATAATTTGCTTATTCTGGGCATTTCATATAAATGGAATCATACAATATGTGGTCTGCTTTATAGCTAAGTTTATTTTTTTAGTTTATCTCTCTCCTTTCATGTTTTATCATAGGCAACATGTAGAAGGCAGGTAGCAGGTATTCTGCCTAGAAATCTTGATTGGCTCCTTGAGTTCAACAGGGACATTTCTTATTTGCTGTATTACTTCATGTGACAGTATTGCCAGACTTTCTGGGAAAGGACCCCCTTTCCTCTCTTTCCTTTGTGTCCCCCAACAACCCCCTTCAGACCCTTTAGGTTTCAGCTCACACTCTTACTGAAGCTCTTTGAAAGCCGTTTCCCTCAAGGCCCTTCCAGCCTCTCTGCCGGGCAGTTCCAAAGCCAGTATTTTAGGCTTTTGTTCTGGCAGCACCCACACCAAGCTGTTTCATTATCCATTGTTGTGCAGTGAATCACCCCAAACTAAATCTGAGTCCTCTAGCAAGCAGGTGCCGAAGATGGAATTAGAAGTTCAAGGGTAAATGCCAGTGAAAGATAAAAATGAGAGGAAGCAGGAGTAGACAGGGAGGATCTGCAGAGCGTGACACAGGACTGGCACCCATGAAAGGAAGAATGAGGAAGAAGAGCCTCAGGCTTCCCTGGTGGCGCAGTGGTTGAGAGTCTGCAGGGGACGCGGGTTCCTGCCCCGGTCCGAAGATTCCGCATGCCGCGGAGCCGCTGGGCCCGTGAGCCATGGCCGCTGAGCCTGCGCGTCTGGAGCCTGTGCTCTGCAACGGGAGGGACACAACAGTGAGAGGCCCGCGTACCGGAAAAAAAAAAAAAAAAAAAGAGCCTCAGAAGGCCGTGCAGACAGCTCTGAGAAAGCCTTGGCCAGGCTGATTTCCCATTAGAGGGGCCCTACATGAGGCACAAATGGCCCAGCTCCAGTCCCACTGGACTCAGTCATGACTGGGACTAATCCAGGGAGAGTGTGCCTTGGCATGAGTGTTGTGGCACATGCCAGCAGTGTATTAGCTGGAAGCTGTCAGCCACCTACACTCCTCACAGAACTTCTCTTTTTGAATGTAGATCTGAGAGGTCATGCAAACAGTCCACCCCTTACTGACATAGTCCATTCCTTGCACGGTTCGGGGATCCACTCTTCCACACAGCTTTGGAAAGCAGCTCCTCCTCTGCGGTTCTCACAGGCCCCTCTTCCTGAGGGCAAACTTAGAAGAGGGAGGTTAATGGGATGAAATGTAGCCCCCATTGCTGCAGAGGGTTGACTTGCCTTTTTTAAAAAATATTAATTTATAGACTCTCATTGTGTATTGCAGGTATTAAGCCCTTTTCAATTCCATGCATTGCAAATATCTTTCCAATCTATCTTTTGGCTCTGTTATCTTTTCCCATTAAAAAAAAAGAATTTTTATGAGTTCAAATAAACCTAATTTTTTCTTGATCTTCTGAATTTTTCTCTTGTTTAAAAGGTCTTTCTACTCACAGACATAGAGAACAGACCTTGGTTGCCAAAGGGGAAGGATTGGGAGTTTGGGATTAGCAGATGCAAACTACTACATATAGGATGGATAAACAACAAGGTCCTACTGTATAGCACAGGGAACTATATTCAATATCCTGTGATAAACCATAATGGAAAAGAATATGAAAAAGAATATATATATGTATAACGGAATCACTTTGCTGTACAGCAGAAATTAACACATTTTAAATCAACTATACTTCAATAAAATAAAAAAAAAATAAAAGGTCTTTCTAAATCTTAAATTATATGTTTAGACTCCAAAATATTATTTAAAAAATTTTTTTCTTACCTTTGTTTCATGTATCCAGAATATATTTCTGAATGCAGTGAGTTTGGGAGTCTGATTATATTTTTTTTTCTGATGGATGGCTAATTGTGCCAGTGCCATTTATTTTTTATTTTTTTTTATTTTTTTTTTTTGTGGTACGCGGGCCTCTCACTGTTGTAGCCTCTCCCGTTGCGGGGCACAGGCTCCGGACGCGCAGGCTCAGCGGCCATGGCTCACGGGCCCAGCTGCTCCGCGGCATGTGGGATCTTCCCGGACCCGGGTACGAACCCGTATCCCCTGCATCGGCAGGCGGATTCTCAACCACTGCGCCACCAGGGAAGCCCCAGTGCCATTTATTAAATAAACTATACCTTCCTCCCTGAGGAAGGATGACCATTTTGTGATTCCTAAAATTCCTGTATACCTGAATTCAGTCTATTTCTATACTACTATATACTTTTTTATAACCAATTTTTTATTATTTTTGCCTAATTAATTTTTTTTTTTTTTTTTTTGCTGTACGCGGGCCTCTCACCGCTGCAGCCTCTCCCGTTGCAGAGCACAGGCTCCGGACATGCAGGCTCAGTGGCCATGGCTCACGGGCCCAGCCGCTCCGCAGCATGTGGGATCTTCCCGGACTGGGGCACGAACCCGCATCCCCTGCATCGGCAAGCGGACTCTCAACCACTGCCAATTTTTTATTATTTTTGTTTGATGATCAGAACATAGACACTATGACTGGTTTGCACATAATTCTTTTTTAAAAAAAATAAACTTATTTTTGGCTGCGTTGGGTCCCCATTGCTGCGTGCAGGCTTTCCTGTAGTTGCAGCAAGTGGGGACTACTCCTCGTTGCGGTGCACCGGCTTCTCATTGCAATGGTTTCTCTTGTTGCAGAGCACGGGCTCTAGGCATGCGGGCTTCAGCAGTTGTGGCTCGCGGGCTCTAGAGCGCAGGCTCAATAGTTGTGGCGCATGGGCTTAGTTGCTCTGCGACATGTGGGATCCTCCCCAACCAGGGCTTGAACCCATGACCCCTGCATTGGCAGGCGGACTCTCAACCACTGTACCACCAGGGAAGCCCCTGCACATAACTCTAAATCTAAGTATTGAAAAGCGCTATAAGTTACATGGTTGTAATATTTTTTTCTACAATTTTGCAATGACTTTCCAGCTTAAAATTTGGATTCAACTTTTTCATATAAAGGGGATATCAGGGGAATACCCTGGTGGTCAGTGGTTAGGATTCCAGGCTTCCACAGCAGAAGACCCAGGTTTGATCCCTAGTCAGGGAAAGAAGATCCTGCAAGCCGGGCAGTGCAGCACCCCCCACAAAAAAAGATATCAAATACCAGTATCTTAAAATATTAATAAACTATTAAGTGTAAAACTCCATAAATTCATAATTTAATATTAAGCATACTGCCTACACCATAAAATTTTGAAATATTTTATATCACATTAACAAAAAAGGAAAACTGGATTACCCCTGCAAAAGATGTCACAAATGGCATACAGTCATGACAGGGGACCCAAGACTAAGACACAGTTTCTTTTTAAGGTGTGATTTAATAGATTTTCTTTAGAAAACTTACCCAATATTAGAGAGTATATATTTTCATTGATCATTTCCATGGAGCCTCTGTAAATATTGACCATACTCTAGGCCATGCTCTAGCCTTGTTGAAAAACAAATCTCAAATACCAAAGAATAAGTATTATACTTACCACATTGTGTGTCTAAATTATAATTAGAGGACAATAACAGCAGCTACTAAAAATGCCCTGTATGTTTGGAAAATTTTAAACATACTGCTTAACTGATCACAGAAGACATCAGATAGGAAATCAGAAAACACTTAGAATGAAATGACTTTGAAACTTGTAGGATGTACTTCATGCAAAGTCTTGAGTGCTTATATTAGAAAAGAAGATAAGCTAAAATTTAAAGAGCTAAATGTTAAAGTCAAGAAGTTAGACAAAGAGGGAGTTCCCTGGTGGCCTTGTGGTTAGGATTCGGGGCTTTCACTGATGTGGCCCGGGTTCCATCCATGGTGGAGGAACTGAGGTGAGGTCCTGCAAGCCTCAGGGCATGGGAGAGAGAGAGAGAGAGAGAGAGAGAGAGAGAGAGAGAGAGAGAGAGAGAGAGAGAGAGAGAGAGAGAGAGAGAGAGAGAGAGAGAGAGAGAGAGGGAGGGAGAGAGAGAGAGAGAGACGGAGGGAGAGAGGGGGGGGGAGAGAGAGAGGGAGAGAGAGGGAGAGAGAGAGAGAGAGAGAGAGAGAGAGAGAGAGAGAGAGAGAGAGAGAAAAGTTAGGCAAAGAACAACAAAACTAACCCAAAGAAAATGGAAGTAATGAGTTAATAAAAGTAAGAGGAGAAACTAAATAAGCAAGAAACAAATACATGTGAATTTTAAAAGATTGACATAACCGAAAGTTTATTCTTTGAGAAGAATAATGAAATAGATAAATCTCTGGTGAAATGATGAAGAGAAGTCACACAAAATTTTTGGAGTAGAAAAGAAGCTACAGGAGAGACTGATGGTGTAACATATGTTAAGACTACCTACCACAGCCCACCCTCTGGACAGCACAATTCACATCCATTGAATGTGCAAAATACACTCACCCTTCTCCCACAACTCCCAAAATCTCATTTGATTACAGCATCAGCTCAAAGTTCAGGATGAGGCTCTTTAGATGTGGCTCTTTGGGTGTGGTTCCTCTTGATCTGAAGATCTATGAAAAAATAATCAAGTTGTCTGCAACACAAACACAACATACAATGATGTTATAGAGATAAAATAACTGCAATAAATACTTCTGTTTAAAAGGGAGAAACAGGGCACACATAACAATCAGTGTTCCACGGCAATTCTGAAATCCCAGCCAGGTACATGTTTCCATTTCTTTGCTTGGGACTCAGTCCTGCTCCCAGGGAGTGATTCTCTGTGGCTTTGAGGTCTGCCTTCTGGACTCTTGGTTCTTCACATTGAGTCATCCTTCCTTTCCCATAAAAAGTGGCTTTTATTTTCTGCTGTGTAGCTTTTACAGCCTGCTTCCTGCCCATAGGAATTTGGGTGTTCCAAGGGCTCTTTTCATTTTGAACCATCCTTTTTACTTGAAGCTGGTGGTACTTCTAAAAATGCAGTTCTCCTGAACGTTGTGTTTTCTGGGAATTTTATTTAGGTTCTCAAAAGTCACATCCACAAATATCTTCAAGATAGGCACTTCTCTACCTTGGTCTGAGATTCAGTATGCTATAGGAAACACCCTTAAGATTCTTAAAAGCTCTCTTGTCTAGTAAAAAAAAAAGTCTAAGAGGCATTCATTCTACCATTCCTAGAAGCCACTTCATTTACTTGAGAGAATCTATGAAACACGCACTTAAAACTTTCTAAAGTCTTAACAAAAAGTCTTACAAACGCACTCTTGACCGCTTCTTTATTTTAAGAGTATTCTTCCTTTGAGAAACTTTTAATGGCTGGAAAAACTGTCCTGAGCCCTTCAAATAGCCTCTAAATTTTTCTTAAAAGCCAACTAGTTCCCTTTTAACATATCTGTCTCTTTCAGTACCTTATCATTGACAGCTAAAAGAAACCAGTTGGCACTCGGAACAGTCTACCTAGCAATCTCCTTAGCCAAATTCACCTATGCATTAACTACATTTTCTATTTTGTGTTTTACCACAGGTGACGTTCTTCTGAACTTTTTGCTACTACTTAACAGGAGTTATCTTTTCTCCGGCCTCCAATAACAATTTCCTTTCTCTCCTTCAAGTCTTCACTAACGGTCTCCCTGAGACCCTTCCAGCTTCCAAACACTCCTTGGTCCCAAGCCATTGCCACATGTTTTAGGTTTTTGTCACAGCAGGATAACACTTCTGGTATCAATTTCTTTTCCAGTTATCTATTACTGCATAACAAACCACACTAAAACTTAGTAAATTAAAACAATAATTTATTAGCTCTCATGCTCCAGTGAGTTGCCTGGGCCCAGCTAGGCATTCCTCACTTGGGCGGTCTCTCATGTGATTACTGTCAGATGATGGCTGGGGCTGGAGCCATCTGAAGGCTTGACTGGGCTAGATATCCAAGATGGCTCACTCACATAACTGGGAATTCATGTTGACTCTCTACTGGGAGCTTAGTTGGGGCTGTTAATCAAAGTGCCTACAAGTGACCTATCCATGTGGCTTGGGATTCTTACACCATGGTGTCTGGGTTCTGAGGGGGAGTGTCTGAAGGGAAAATATTCCAAGAGATCCCCATGGAAGCTGCAGTATTTCTTATGATCTAACCTTGGAAGTCCCAGAATGATACTTTCTCTGCATTCTATTGATTAAGCAAGTCAGCATTCTATTCTTTTGATTAAGTGAGTCATTAAGTCCAGTCCAGGTTTAAGGGGAGAGATAACTCCGCATCATCAAGGGAGGGAATTGATCACACTCATCTCTGGAGACTGTCTACAAAATCAAGTAAAAAATTATTTTGTCCATTTCAAAAAAAATAGTTTATAATTATAACTGTATTAAATGTATTAATTTTGGTAGACTGGACATTTCAAGTCTTCCCTTCCAAGAATAGGAGATGTTTTTCTGTTTGTTTAGATTTTGTCTTATAACTCAGTCATACTTAATTGGTGAGAGAAACTTTCTTTTTGGAACAAGAATGTAAAGGGATCAAAGCATTGTGTATACTTGGAATACATTATATTCATCCGAGTTCCTATATGAGGCTACATTATACAGATTTATAATTATTATGTTTAAGAAATTTTTAAGATTATAGAATAAATCTATCAGTATCCTTGTGGGAATAAATGTCTGCATGAATTTAAATTATGGCTGATGGCTAAAGCAGTGGCTTAAAGTCAGAAAAATCCAGTGACTTCTGGATTTTCATTCATTCTTAAGTTGATTGAACTGAGAAATAGTCCACTCTCCTCTACTCAACCTGACTCCCTTTTTCCAGCCCATAAAATTAAACCAAAGTCAGATTATTGGTCTTTGAGGGCAAAGATGGGCAGTCTCTACCATAATCAATATCGTTTAATGAGTACCGACTATATGATAGGTAATGGCTAGATACTTTGCACCTATTTTCTCACTTAAGATTAAATTAGACCAATAGGCCAAATAGAACAAAAGAGAGATCTCAGAGATAGATCTATGTATATATATGGGAATTTAATATATGATAAAAGTATAGCACAAATAAATGAGAATATGACTGTATCAGTCAGGGTCCAAGCAAGAGACAGACACCAGATAGTAATATGGACAGAAAAAGTTTAACATAGAGAACTATTAACTATATCAGGGGATGAAATAACAGGAGATTGAGTAGTAAGAAATAAAAAGAGCACGTAAAGAATACAAGAATCTCAGATGTAAGGAATAGCTACTACCTCTAGGACAATGCCCACAGAAGAGTGGGCAGCCTGAGACCCAGAATGGGTTGACAAAAGAGTGTCCTCTTCACTGGATGATGAAGTTGCACCAGTGAATTTTTCTGGAAATCTACCCAAGAGGGTGCCAGGGGAAGCTGCTGCATACTGGGCACTGCAGCCCACTGCACAATCTAGGAACCAGGTGCTGGAGAAGTTATGTGCTGCAAGCCCAGTGTCAGAGAAACTGCATACTGCAAGAGCCTGATGAGAGAAGGAATCAGGAAAAATCTTTTTCCTCAGTGTTCCTCCAGCATCCTCTACTGACTAGCTTAACATTATGCCAGATGCTAATAGAGAAGGGAGAAATATTTGAAGGGATCATCTTAAGTTTTGCTGAGCAGGCAATGAAGGGTAGATTTGGAATTGTGAGGCAGTACATTGAAAACTGGCACAGAGGCTAACTGGATTGTTTAGTAGATAGTTTTTGATAAATTGGCTCACTATATGGAGAAAAATACTAGATATCTATTTAATACCATATATAAAGGTGAGTTCCAAATGGGTTAAACACCTAAACATAAAAGGTAAAATTATGAATTTAATAAGAAAAAAAGTAGGAAGATATTTTGTAACCTAGAGACACAACAGAAATTGTTTTTTAAACTTCAAAAAAGTGTCACTTGAGGTAAAAAAGAAAAATCAATGGATTTGATTACATTAAATCAAGATTCTTTTTGGTTCAATAAAGGACTGTATAGACAAAGTCAAAAGAGAGATGACAAAATGGGAAAAGATATTTGCCTTGTCTCACACCAATAAGAGATTATTAACTAGGGCAGGATTTGGCAAACTCTTTCTGTAAAAGACCAAATAGTGAAAATTTAAGCAGGCTTTGTAGTCCAGATGATCTTTGACACAACTATTCACCTCTACTGTTGTAGTAGGAAAGCAGCCATAGACAGTAAGTGAATGGGTGTGACTGTGTTCTAATAAAACTTTATTTACGAAGACCAAAGGTGTGCCACGTTTGGTCTATGGGCTATAGTTTACTGGTCCTTAATCTAGAAAAGACAAGGAGCTCCTGCATACTAACAAAAAAAAATACAGCAATTTTTTTCAACATTTAAAATGGGAAGGGGACTTTCCTGGTGGCGCAGCGTTTAAGAATCCGCCTGCCAATCCAGGGGACACAAGTTCGAGCCCTGGTCTGGGAAGATGCCACATGCTGAGGAGCAACTATGCCCGTGCACCACAACCACAACTACTGAGCCTTCATGCCACAACTACTGAAGCCCATGCGCCTAGAGCCTGTGCTCCGCAACAAGAGAAGCCACCACAATGAGAAACCCGTGCACAACAAGGAAGAGCAGCCCCCGCTCGCCACAACTAGAGAAAGCTCACGGGTAGCAATGAAGACCCAACATGCCAAAAATAAATAAATAAATAAATAAATAAAACTTTTATTTTATTAGACTTGAGATGTCAGGATTTGTTAAACTACCACCATACATTAGCTCATAAAATAGGATTTAGGAGACTTTAACTTTCTACGTTATGCATTTAGGTATTGTTCATATTTTGTAGAATTTTATATGGCATCTATAATTAGCCTTGTATACAATATAGATTTTTTAAAATTAATGTTCTGTGGCTTATAATCAATTCTTTCTCCTTATTCTCTGAGTAATTCCTTCTTGCATTTTGATAGAAAATGCAAAGTTGAATGGTGTTACCAAATGGCTGACTGTCCAAGATCTATAAGTATAGAAGTCAGCTTGCTATCCTTTCTGGTTTTCTTTATAGAGATATAATTCACATAGTATAAAATTCACCCTTCTAAATGTACAATTCAGTCATTTTTAGTATATTTAAGAGGCTTTGCAGCCATCACTACTATCTAATCAGAACATTTTCATCACCCCCAAATAGAAACCCCATACTGGGACTTCCCTGGCGGTCCAATGGTTAAGACTCCACGCAGGGGGGAACGGGTTCGATCCTGGTTGGGGAACTAGATCCTGCATGCTGTGCAGCCAAAAAAAAGAAAAAACCCCACACCCCTTAGCAGTCATCCCCCATGTCTCCCACTCAGCATCTGACAACCACTAAGCTACTTCCTGTCTATGAATTAGCTTATTCTGATTTTTTTTTTTTTTGGCCACACTCAGCGTGGCATGCAGAATCTCATTGTCCTGACCAGGGATCAAACCCGCACCCACTGCAGTGGAAGCAGAGTTTTCACCTCTGGATCGCCAGGGAAGTCCCCAAGCATTTCATACAAGTGGAATCATACAACATGTGGCCTTTTGCATCTGGCTTCTTTCACTAAGCAGAATGTTTTTGCGGTTTATCCATGTTGCAGCATATATCAGTAGTTCATTCTTTTTTGTAGCTGAATATTATTTCATTTATGGATGTAACATATTTTGTTCATTCATTCATCAGTTGATGGACATTTGTTTTTTCCCACTTTTTGGCTATTATGAATAATGCTGCTATATCTTTTTTAAAATTTTTTAAAATTATTATTATTACTGACTTTTGGCTGTGTTGGATCTTCGTTGCTACACACGAGCTTTCTCTAGTTGTGGCAAGCGGGGGCTACCCTTCATTGTGGTGCATGGGCTTCTCATTGCAGTGGCTTGTTGTGGAGCACGGGCTTTAGGCATGTGGGCTTCAGTAGTTGTGGCGCATGGGCTTAGTTGCTCTGTGGCATGAGGGATCTTCCCGGGCCAGGGATTGAACCCGTGTTCCCTGCATTGGCAGGCGGATTCTTAACCACTGTGCCACCAGGGAAGTCCCAATAGTGTTGCTATGAACATTTGTGTACAAGTTGCAGTATGAACATATGTTTTCAACTTTCTTGGGCATACCTAGGAGTAAAATTGCTGGATCACTTGGCAACTCTGTGTTTAACTTTTTGAAAAACTGCTAAACTATTTTCCACAGCAGCTTCACCATTTTACATTCCCACCAGCGATGGATCAGTGTTCCAATTTCTCAATATTCTCTCTAAAACTTGTTATTGTCTGTCTTTTTTATTATAACCATCTTAGTGGGTGTAAAGTGGTATTTCATTGTTGTTTTGATTTGCATTTCCCTGATGATTAATACAATTTCTGTTCTAATGCTTATGTGTGTGTGATTGTGGTGGTGGTCATGGTATAGTAATTACTTTGCTATAGTGACAAGGTATTTATGGATTGTATGTTGAAGAAAACATAAAACATAGAACGATTTGATTCTATTCTCTCCCACGTTTTCCATTCACCTGTCCTCCCCGACAACAAACAAAAAGACACCCAATCAACTCATTTTATCTTCTTCATGTAGCAAGGTGGCTCGATTGGACACAGTTTGGGAGTCAGTATTTCTGATAAGTGAAAGTCATTAATGCCCTTCTCTCCACCTCCACATACCTATTTAAATCTGTCTTAGTTGGCTTGAGTTGCCATAACAAAATACCACAGACTTGGGTGACTTAAAAAACAGAAATTAATTTTCTTACAATTCTAGAGGCTGGAAAGTCTAAGATCAAGGTGCCAGCTAATTCACTTTATGGTAAGGACTCTCTTCCTGGCTTGCAGACGACCACCTTCTTGCTACCTCCTCACATGGCCTTTCCTCAGTGTATGTGTGTGGAGAGAGAGAGAATGAGAGTTCTCTGGTATCTCTTCTTAAAAGGACACTAATCCTATTGGATCATGAACCCACTTTCATGATCTCATTTAACTTTAATGACTTCTTTAGAGGCTCCATCATCAAATACAGCCATACCTGAGTTTAGGGCTTCAACATATGAATTGGGGGGTGATATAAATAGTCAGTGTATTCTCTGATTTCCTCGGAACCTCCTGAGAATCAGTCTTGATCTATGTCCACTATTTGATTCGTACACATGCAAACTTATCTGATGTATTGGTTTAGCCCTGACTGATTGGAAGGAAATTCAACTATGCACTTGGGGGAAATTTCAAGAGGAGGAGACTGTATGGGGCTTACGCAAAAAGCCAAATCCAGCAACAGGGACTATGAGAGGGCAGTAATAGGTCACTGCACTACACAACATCAAGGGCACCGTTCACATCATAATCTATGTGAATGGCACTCCCTGGAGCTTTTTGTAGTGCAAAACCTATAAGGCCATATCCTAGTTAGTGGTTCTGAATATAGTGTATCAGCAAGTACTGGTACCCTTCCTGAAACCTTTTTCAGTCCAGACACTATGGAGGTATGCCCGGGGAGGAAATTGCTATATGCATGTGTTGAAAAAGCTGGATCACTAAATATCAGCTTATTTGGGGGTCCTCTTTACTACAAAACCATTCTAACTGAATTTAGTGTTCTTTTTTAGTGGGATTCTTCCAACTGAGCTTAACACTAAGGAATCAACTACCAAATAAAGTTCTTTGGCTACAAGCAACAGAAACCAACTCTGGCTAACTTAAGGGGGAACATCAAAGGATTTGTTGAAAGAAAATGTGAAAATTCACAAAATCAAAAGACAGTCTGAACAGTTAAGTATCAAGATAATCAGGAATCAGGGCAGTTCTGGATATGCAGGTAACAGAAGCAAACAGAAAGGCCCTTCAGGATACTGCCCCAGAATGAATCAACTTGAAGAGTTGTTTGTTCTCTTGTCTCCCACTAAAATATTCTTCCAGAGAAAGCACTTCCAAGTGGCCTAGTCGGGATGAGACACCATCCCCTGACTGGGGAAGGGCAGAGAACTATGACTGACAGCCCCACCAAGCCAGCGTATAGTGGGGGAGGAGGCATTCTCCGAAAGAAGGAGATAGAGGAAAACAACAGATGTCCTCTGCATTCCAACCATGGTTGCCAAGCAACGTCCTCCCACTTTTTTTTTCATACCATATACAATTTTTAAATGCCTCTGCCTAACATAATGTAATTATCTCACATGCAAACAAAGAATACACTCAACTCCTTCCAAAAGGCAATAACCCATGTCCAGTTATGGCATCCGTTTCTCCCCTGGTTCCATCATGATCCCCCTCCATATTTTGCAACTTGTGGACAAAATGATGAATATAACCATCACAATTCACATCATACATGAGTCTAGGGGAAGGGAAAAGGAAAGAAAAGGATAATTACTTTCTAAATATATCTGACTTTCTGCATATTACTCTATGTCAGCTTGAGAAGGAAAAACCCAGTTTTCCTCCTGTGTTTCTCCTTTACTTTCATACCTGTACCACACTCAAAACATTTCTGACACCAGATGTGTGGGGTTTATCTCCACAACAAGCAATTCTCTGTAATGCTAGCTGGGTGTCCTACAGTCTAACTCAATCCTGACACCATCTACCTGGAGTTAGCTTCAAATTCCATAGGTTAAGGACTCAGTCCTACAAGATTTCTCCTCCCCCCATACTTCGTCTGCCAATTGCAAGTCCAGGTTGTCACATGTGCTTCTGGCCAACTGGCTCTCAGTTGGAGGTTCCCATGACCTCCTCATAGGGTTTGATTAATTTGCTAGAGTGGCTCACAGGACTCAGGAAAACTGTTCGCTTACTGTTTACCAGTTTATTATAAAAGGTATGATAAAGGACACAGATGAACATCCAGATAGAAGAGATGCACAGAGCAAGGCATCAGGGAAGAGACACAGAGCTTCCATGCCCCCTCTGGGCATGCCCCTCTCCCTATATCTCTACATGTTCACCAACCTGGAAGCACTCAGAACCTCATACTATTGGGATTTTTATGGAGGCTTCATCACATAGACGTGATCAATTATTAACTCCATTTCAAGCCCCTCTTTCCTCTCTAGAGAGTGGAAAATTCCAAGATTCTAATCATGGCTTGGTCTTTCTGGTGATCAGCCCCCATCCAGGAGCCCACTGAGTCACCTCATTAGAACAAAGGCATTGCTATCACTCAGGAAATTCCAAGGAACTCTGTCAGGACCTGGGGTCAAAGACCAAATATTAGAATGAAAGATGCTTCTAGTGCTTTATTAATTAGGAATTAATTAATTCCTTGAGATTAGGATATTACAAGGGTTTTAGAGCTCTGTATCAAGAACCAGGGGTAGAGAACAGTATATATATTTTCTGTTATCTCACAGTTATATCTAAATAAAAGAGAAAAAATATCCATGGCACAGCAAGGAAGGAAATGTAAGTAGAGGCAGCAGTCCTCGCTTAATGGAGCTGATTGTGGTATTTATGACTTCTCTCCTCTCCCACCAATTCAGATTGTCTTGTCATTGGTCAGTACCTTGGTTGGACTAGTGCTTTGCCAGGTGGGTTGTGGTAGTCAGCCTTCAAGGTAGCACCCAGTGATTCTCACCCCTGGGGTTCATGTCCTTGTTTAGTCCTTTCCCACACTGAATAGATCCTAGAATATTTTAGATTATTGGGATTGAGCCTTCTCCCAGGGTCGCTCCATCATCTGCTCTCATGCTTACCACTCTGGTTTTCAGCTCTCTCTTTACTTTGGACCCTGGAAATTACTCTTTCTTCTTACCAGTTCAGTTATGCATTTCCTTAAATTTTAGTCAGCATTTCTAAGTGTTTATCATCTGAACATTTTCAGGTTATCTAGTATTCCAGATTGCTGAAGTTGAAAGTTGCCTTGTGTTTACATTTCTATCTCCCCAACTAGACTACAAGCTCCACAGAGACAAGGAAGATATTTTGTTCATAATTATGTTCGATAATTTTGCAATGTGCCTGGTACATAATAGACATTCATTACATGTTTGTTAAATGAGCACATGTAACCAGGGAAGGAATGGATGCCATAACTGGACATGGATTGTCTCCTTTTGGAAGGAGTTGAGTGCATTTTTTGTTTGCATGTGAGATTATTAATAATTTATTAATCAATCAGTTAATGAGAAGGTGTGTAAAAGACTTTCCCCATTTAAAAAAAATTTATTTATTTTATTTATTTTTGGCTGCGTTGGGTCTTCGTTGCTATGCATGGGCTTTCTCTAGTTGTGGCGAGCGGGGGCTAATCTTCGTTGCAGTGTGTGGGCTTCTCATTGCAGTGGCTTCTCTTGTTGAAGAGCACAGGCTCTAGGCAAGCGGGCTTCAGTAGTTGTGGCGCACGGGCTTCAGTAGTTGTGGCGCACAGGCTTAGTTGCTCCGCGGCATGTGGGATCCTCCCAGACCAGGGATCGAACCCATGTCCCCTGCATTGGCAGGTGGATTCTTAACCACTGTGCCACCAGGGAAGTCCCAAGACTTTCCCCATTTAACAAAATTCTCTTTCAGAATTCTCTGTTGTTGATAATTAAACCTTGAGACTTGCCTTTTAGATATCATTGTTTGGCCTGCAAACATGGTGGTCATTTGAGTTTTACTTCTTTTTTTAAAAAATTTATTTTATGAAGTATAGTTGATTTACAGTGTTGTGTTAATTTCTCCTGTAGTTTTACTTCTTCTTATACTTACTATTTTTTTAATCTTGAAAGTCTCCAGAGGGTGTGGAATTTGGTTATGTTGACCTAGTTATAACACTGACAGGACATGAACTTCTCTGTGTCAGGGTAAAAGAAATAAAATTTATTCATATAAATATATTATTTGCATTGGTTTTTATAGAGCTTGTTCTTTAATGGATGGATATTTTAGTGATTGACTTGAAATTTTTCATTGTTTAGAATAGCTGTTCCATAGTCTGTGGAGCTTGACTTGATCAATTTCATGATCAAAAGAGAATTCTTGATTCTTTTTTCTACACTTGCCCCCATCTTCCCCTTTTCTGAAATCTTATCTAGTAGTTCAGGCCAAAACCTTGGGAAGTAATTGCGAATCCTCTTTTCCTACAGCCCTCACCCCACATCCAATTCATTAGCAATCCTGTTGACTCTCCTTTTTATTTTTATTTTATTTTTAATTTTTTTTTTTGCGGTACGCGGGCCTCTCCCGTTGCGGAGCACAGGCTCCGGACGCGCAGGCTCAGCGGCCATGGCTCACGGGCCCAGCCGCTCCGCGGCATGTGGGATCTTCCCGGACCGGGGCACGAACCCGCGTCCCCTGCATTGGCAGGCAGACTCTCAACCACTGCGCCACCAGGGAAGCCCGACTCTCCTTTTTAAAGACTCTAACCTCTTCTCTGAAGTCCTACCTATCAAGTCTAAACCCCCATCATTTCTTGCCTAGACTACTGCAGAGCCCGCAACTCACCTGCCTGCTATCACTCATGTCCCCACTATCAGTTCTCCACACAACAGCCAGAGAGAACTTTTCAAAATATAAATCAGATCACATCAGATATACAGTTATGGACTAATTTAAAAGGCAACTGGAAAACATATCCTCTTGTGTCATCCCTGGCTATGTTGTAGGAAGCCAGGGGCCACCTAAAAAAAAATGGTGTGACTTTCCATCCCTAACAAATTAAAAAAAAAAAAAAAAAGAGGGAAGTGTTGCTTCCTGAGAACTTTATGGGAAGTTATACATTGCAGAGCTTGGCCTGATTATCTTGGCTGCCCTCTATCCTTCATTGTGCAGCTAGCGCAAACAACCTCTGAGCAATCAGCACGAGAATGCTGAAAAAATAGTCATAGTAACCTGGTGTTTTCCAGATACATCCCTGCTGTTCTACTTGCTTCTCTCATTACAAAGTTGACCTTTGATGAACTAGTAAAAGGCTAGCTCCTATGATGGCCCAGGGTTGCTGCTCTGATGTTATGCCATCACTTGGCAGGAATGAACATGATGGATTTTGATCCTCTTCTATGATGCCTTCCAGAAGGACCAATGGCCAGAAATACAGTGGGCAGAAAAATGTTCTCTGACTCAGGTCAAAATGGACACACATTTAACATAAAATTAATGAAGCTTAAGATTTAGGACCCCTTCCTTGTCTGAGAGCCTTCCAAAATCCTGTACCCAATTTTGTGTTCCTATTTATGTATTCTTTTGCTCCCCGCCATTTGCAACAGAGTTTACAACTCTTATCCCCAGGTTTTGTGACAGCTACCAGGAAAAGGAGATTCAGGATGTTGATGATATGAGCTGGGGGAAAAGAGCAGCAAATACTGTATCCCTGGGACCTTCTATTTTGCTGACACCCTGAAAGAACTTCTGTCCCAACCATTCCAAGCCACTCAACATGCACACCCTTAACTCAGCAATCACCACTTTTTGTCATTCCCAAGAATCCTGGCAGATTGCCAGCTGTGTAGTCATCCGTAAGACCCCATTGAAAAAAAATGATCCTAAATATCTTTATTAGGAATTTCTATGTCAGCTTGACCATCTCTTCTCCACAGAACAGAGAGAGACCAGTTTGTAATAGGTAGTTCCACTTGGCCCTCCCTCTCTACCATCTAAGGTACAAATTGTGATTCACTGAAGTCTGGGCAGGATGTATCAATATTTGAACTTCTTGGAACACAGCAGACTCTCTGACTTATTAAACTTAACTAGAAGTAAGATTTTTTGCTTTGATCTCTGTCCCCAAGTCATGGACAATCAAAATACTCTGGATTTGCATTGACTTCGATAGCTCCATCTTTAGGCAAAATTGCACAAGTAACTTAACTTGTGTCAGTCAGCACTTCCCCACTTCCCCTCTCCTTCATCATCTCCAGCGCAGGACATTGAAGTCTCACTGAGTCATATTTATACTAATAATTTTTTAATGTTTAAGAACCACCATTTAAAAAAGCACCCAGTAATGGGACTTCCCTGGCGGTCCAGTGGTTAAGACTCCACACTTCCACTGCAGGGGTATGGGTTCCATCCCTGGTCAGGAAACTAAGATAACACATGCCATGTGGTTAAAAAAATAAAATAAAATAAAACATAAAATTTAAAAGTACCCAGTAAAACTATATAATCCTCAGGGCCCACAAAACCCATCTTTGTCTTCAGGGAGTGGCAACTTGAAGGCTTCATTATTGAGAGACCTTAATTTCTATTTAAAGATCAAGTTAATAGAAGATCAGTATATTTCTGACTAAGCTAGATACGCAGAATATTTCACATTTCCCAGCAATGTGGAGGTCCAGGTATCAACTCAAGTTTTCAGTCTGGCAAAAAAAAAAAAAAAAAAAAAAAAAAAATCGGGCTTCCCTGGTGGCGCAGTGGTTGAGAGTCCGCCTGCCGATGCAGGGGATACGGGTTCGTGCCCCGGTCCGGGAAGATCCCACATGCCGCGGAGCAGCTGGGCCCGTGAGCCATGGCCGCTTAGCCTGCGCGTCCGGAGCCTGTGCTCTGCAACGGGAGAGGCCACAACAGTGAGAGGCCCGCGTACCAAAAAAAAAAAAAAATCACTCTACTTCAACTTTACCTGATATGCTATGCCTCCTATTTACTAAACATCACATTACCCAGGAGGTTCACCAGCATTTCATTGTAAATTAAGCTAACATTTTTTTTCCCCTTAGGTTCTCACAACTGTATCACATGTATGGTGTTATAGGAAGAGTGGATTCCATTAAATATAAGATCTCCCACTTGATGAGTCTAGATATCCATGTTGCAGATTCAGAGTTGGGGAGAGCTGAATTGGTCTGCATAATAGAGGAAGGCAAATTGGAGTACAGAAGGTAATTCTAGAGTGAGGGATATATAGGAAAGGGAGAGTGAGGGGAGCCAGCAAAATTCTGGAAGACTGGAGGTACATGGGGTTAAATGTTAATGAGAAACCCATAGAATGGCAGCATAACTGAAAAGAATTTTAAGACTGGGGGACTCCCCAGGCTTCCCTGGTGGCACAGTGGTTAAGAATCCGCCTGCAGGGCTTCCCTGGTGGCGCAGTGGTTGAGAATCCGCCTGCCGATGCAGGAGACACGGGTTCGTGCCCTGGTCCGGGAAGATCCCACATGCCGCGGAGCAACTAAGCCCGTGAGCCATGGCCGCTAGGCCTGCGCGTCCGGAGCCTGTGCTCCGCAATGGGAGAGGCCACAACAGTGAGAGGCCCGCATACCGCAAAAAAAAAAAAAAAAAAAAAGAATCCGCCTGCCAATGCAGGGGACACGGGTTCAAGCCCTGGTCTGAGAAGATCCCACATGCCGCGGAGCAGCTAAGCCCGTGAGCCACAAACGACTGAGCCTGTGCTCTAGAGCCCGCCAGCCACAACTACTGAGCCCGCGTGCCAAAACTACTGAAGCCCACACGCCTAGAGGCCCTGCTCCGCAACGAGAAGCCACTGCAATGAGAAGCCAGCCCACTGCAACGAAGAGTAGCCCCCGCTCACCACAACTAGAGAAAGCAGGTGTGCATCAACAAAGACCCAACACAGCCAAAACTAAATAAATAAATAAATAAGACCAGGGGACTTCCCTGGTGGCCCAGTGGCTAAGACTCTGAGCTCCCAGTGCAGGGGGCCCAGGTTTGATCCCTGGTCAGGGAACTAGATCCTGCATGCCGCAACTAAGACCCGGCGCAGCCAAATAAATAAATATTAAAAAAAAAAAAAAAGAATTTTAAGATTGGAGTTTTCCCTTCTTCAATGTAAATATTTCCCTGCCCGCCTCTAATCTTATACCTACTACTCAAATTAATGTTTAGTATGAGTAGTTTTTGTAAAACTTGGAGAAAGAAGTGAGGTCATACATGTGGAAGGGATCAGGAACCCAGTGGGATAACCTGAGAATGTAATCCCTAGGAATTCACAGGATTCTTAAGAAGGCTGTGGATTTCTTTTTTTTTCTTTTTTTTTTTTTTTTTTGCGGTACGCGGGCCTCTCACTGCTGTGGCCTCTCCCGTTGCGGAGCACAGGCTCCGGACGCACAGGCTCATTGGCCACGGCGCACGGGCCCAGCCGCTCCGCGGCACGTGGTATCTTCCCAGACCGGGGCACGAACCCGTATCCCCTGCATCGGCAGGCGGACTCTCAACCACTGCGCCACCAGGGAAGCCCTGTGGATTTCTTTCAAAGGGTTTGGGATTGGAGGCTAGAGGCAATTGCTTGTTTGTTTTGTTTTTTACTTTTTAAAAATATTTATTTATTTATTTTTGTAGAGGCAATTTTATGTAATCTCAGAGGATAGGGAGCTGGGCTGCTCGCTTGGCCTCTCCTTTTCTCATCCCACCAGGTGTGTCTTGAGATGCGGGGAGAGCTCTGGGCATCACCCTTGTTTGGGCTCCATTTGGGTCCGTCCTCTCAGCAGACCTTCCTTGCAGCTCACTAGTCTACACTGAGGACTGGCACTCAGGGTTGCTGAGCGTAGCCATGGAGACCATGAACGTGTGTAAGGTGCACAGCTCACACTCCGCTCACCGAACCCTGCACCCTGGCACAGAGCTGCATCCACTCAGGGAGGGGGTGCTCTTTACTGACTTCCTCTAAGGGGCTCTTTTAGATTAGATTAGAGGTGGCCTGCTGCCACTGACTGGGTCAGAACAGGAAGGGGAAACCTACCCCTCCCATACTTGTCCTAGTGGCCTACCTTCCCTTAGAGGTTTATACAATTCTCTGCTCTTGGGTTTCAGTAATTGTTCCTGACTTAGCTACCTCACCCCCTCTACCCCCGTAACTTTCAAGGCCACCTCTCTCACAATGGGTAGGACTTCTATCTGCAATGCAGAACAGTTCTATTTTCTTTCTTTGATCCTTGGCCTCCCAAACTGTGTTCACTTAGGCCACTGGGAATAATGAGCAAGGCTATTGAAGAGCCAGGTACTTCTTAATGCCTTTTCCTTTTTCTACAAAGACACAAAGGCCCTGCCAAAGCTTTGAAACTAAACTCTTAGACTCCTCCCATCTGTGCCTGTGTGTGTTACATCAAAAGGAGCCTAGTGAAAGGGAGAAAGAAGGGGACAAAGAGGGTGGTTTTCTTTTTCTAGTTATAACTGTTTGCATTTTCTGATTTTTCTGAAATGAGTACACAGAGGCTCAGGGAGGTTATATAACTTGCCTGAGGTCACATAGTCAGTAAGCGGTGATCTGGACGTCGATCCTATCCCAGGACTTCAGGTTGCATGGAAGGCTCTTTCCACTATAAATGAGCTATTCCTGGAAGTTTGAGGCTGGCTGCCAGGCTTGGAGAAGAAAGAGATTTTGCCGTAAGGACAGAGACATATTACTGTCCCTGAGCTGGTGAAAAAGGACCTAAATATCTCTAGAGTCCAGCAAGTGAACGTACCACCTCCAAGTGATTGGAGAGCAGTCATTTCCAGATTCTAGCTGGGCTAATGGGGTCTCTCTCTCTCTCTCTCTCAGGGAAACGCATAATTAGAATCAGGAGTGACCAACTCAATCAGTGGAGTCACCTGAACAGAGAAATATGCTTCAGAGCTATGGGTTGGTCGTCTTCTTCCTGCCAGTGGAACAAAATGCTGAGCAAAGTTATGCAGAGAGTCACACGAGAGGAAGACATAGGACAATTCCTAATGTCTTTAGTTCCCGGATCCAGTGAATTCCTACTTTGGGAGGCCAAAGAACTTGGGACAAAGGCCACTACATCCCAAACTAGTCATTTCCAAACTGTAAATCGATTGCCATTTATCACACATTTTCATGAAACAAGAGGCCAAACAGCTTAATGGCTAAAAGCCCCAACAAGGACACAGACTTCCTGGGTGACTTGGGTAAGTTTCTTAATATCTGTTTCCTCAAATGTAAGATAGAAATGGTACCTTTCTCATATGATTTTTATGATGATTCAATGAGTGGCTATGTGAAAAGTCTTCAGAATAATGACTGGAACATAGAAAGTAATGTGTAAATGTTAGCTATTACTCAAATTTGTTTTCTTCTTCTTTCTCCCATTTTATAAATGGGGAAAGTAAGACCCCAAAAGTCAAGGGTTTTGTCCAAGGCCATGTAGTAATCACATAGTTAGGCTGGGCCTAGAACTAAAAGTCTTCCAATCCTATGTGCAATATTTAATTCATCACCCTAAATGTCCTGCAACCAACCACCAGTGCAGAGTTTCCTTGGGAAAAATGTTAGAACTCAAGCCTTGAGGGTATTATGAAAGCTGGTAAGGAACAGCTCTCTTCCTCTGCTCCCAGTTGGAGAACTAGGCTACTGCAACTTGGCCTGCCCAGCTGGGCCTCCATGCCTGTACAATCGAGGAAGAAGAAGAGGGCTTGGTAATGATAATACAAGATTTTGAGAAGTATCTTGCAAAGAATCCTGCAGCCAAAAACATGTCTGCTAATGATTAAGCAATCAGGAAGTGCAGAAATCATAAAGAACCAACACCAATGATCTCAGTTACCAGAGACACAAAGTGGGTGATTCACAGGAGGATGCCTGAAGCTACACTCCAAACCTCCACCTGCCGCCTGTAGAAGCCCTAGCCTGGTCACCACTGACAGAGTAATAACAGTCTCTCCTTTCCTCTGCTTTGAAAATCTCACACGTGCACCTCTCATTTGCAGGACACAACCCAGAACTGTGCTGTCGAGGGAATCTGGGAAACAGTCTTGAGGCTTCCAGCCTCCAAAATATAGGGGAAGTGAGGATGAATCTTAGAAGGAAGTGAGAATGGTGCTGAGATGCCAACAATCTGATATGGTCTACCCCTTTAGCTAGTCAGTGAAATTCATATACATTCTTCTGTCCATATTTAACTTTCAAAGAACAGTAATGTTTTCCTTAATACAATGCAACTATCCCTCATATGAATAGGGATGTTGTTATAGGCTGAATTGTGTTTCTCCAAAATTCATATGTTGAAGCTCAATCCCCAGTACCTCAGAATGGACTACTTTGAAAGAGGTGTTTAAGTTAAAAGAGACTGTTCGGACGGGCCCTAATCCAATCTGACTGGCGTCCTTACAGGAAGAAGGAATTTGGAGACACAGAGATACCAGAGGTTCCCATTTCACTTAGAACCTTGCAGGGTTTTGAGTAGAGGCATGAGCTGATCTAACTCACATTTTTTAAGTGATCTCACTGGCTGCCATGTTGCAGATAGAAAGTAGAGACCAGGGTGGAAACAAGGAGACCCTTTTGGAGGCTGTTGTAACAGTTTTGGGAGATGACAATGGCTTGGACCAAAGTGGTGGTGGGGATGGTAAAATTGATCAGATTGGAATGCATTTCAGAGGTGGAGCCAACTGAATTGACGGATGGATCCCATGTGGAGTATGAGAAAAAGAGAGGTGTTGGGAATGATTCTAATATTTTTGGCCTGAACAACTAGAAGAATTAAATTGTTACTTATTAAACTAAAATAAATCTTGGGACTTCTCTGATGGTGTAGTGGTTAAGAATCTGCCTGCCAATGCAGGGGACATGGGTTCAAGCCCTGGTCTGGGAAGATCCCACATGCCTTGGAGCAACTAAGCCCATGCGCCACAACTGCTGAGCCTGCACTCTAGAGCCCACGAGCCGTAACTACTGAGCCCATGTGCCACAACTATTAAAGCCTGCACACCTAGAGCCCATGCTCTGCAGCAAGAGAAGCCACCGCAATGAGAAGCATGCGCATCGCAATGAAGAGAAAGCCCATGCGCAGCAACGAAGACACAATGCAGCCAAAAAAAAAAAAAAAAAAATCTTGGGGAGGAGAAGGTTGGGGGTGCCTGTGTTCAGGAGTAGGTTCAAGGTTTTGGTTGTAACATGTAAACTTTGAGATGCCAGTTAGTGGTGTAAAAAGAGACATGAAGTAGAAATTTAATCTACAAGTGTACACTCAGGAGAGAGGATGAGACAATGAATAATTTGGAAGCCGTCAGTGTACTGAAATCCATGAGACCGGAGGAGATCACTTAAGCCAATGATTCTCCAACAGGATGACCCACCCACTAGAAAAAAATTTGGAAAATTGCCAGGACATTTTTGCGGGGGGAGGTTATGTATTTATGATTAAGGTGGGGAGCACTATGAGGCTTTAGTGGGTGGGGCCAGGGCTCCTCAGCATCCTGCAATGCACGGGACAGTCCTGCATAACAGAAATTGTCCCACATTCCATATGATTTTCAAATGTTCTATCAGACATTCATTTGGTAAAAAATATGTTTATTATTTATCTTAACGTAGAGCCTGAATCTATTCTCCACATAAACACCGAGTATTCAGGGTATTGTTTTAATATTCACCAAGTTTCCCAGGAACGCCATTTCCCTGTAATTGATGCAAGAGGGTGCTTGGTCTTGATTCGAAAATCAACAACACGGCTTCTCTCTGTATTTGAAATGCCACTCCAGTTCTCCTGGATCAGTCTGCATGTGCGGCTTTGGCAGACACAGTGATTCTAGAAACGGCTGCAAGCATCTGATGATTCCATTAAGGCTTCTGGTGAAGTTGTGCAAAATTTTTGCGTATTCAAATATATAATACTTTATACATTAGTTTCCTCTTGTTTCTCCTTGTAATGCAGGAAATTCAATTCATTATTTTGAAATTATGTGTGTAGATTGCTTTGAGGGGTATACTTCATTTGTCCCTCTGGACCCGACCTACTCTCTGCTCTTCTGCACCCTGCTACCTGCCCCAGAAGGCCAACTTTCATAAATGACATCAACCAGCTCCCTTGCCCAGTGGCTTCCTGTGGGGTTCAGCCAAAGGGAGATACCACTCCCTCATCTTGGTTCTTCAGGCCCAGGGATGGCAGACACGTCCTCTAGTGCTTCCTCATTTCTTGTTGGTTCCCTTAACTTTGCCCAATTTTTGTCAATAATCCCTTCATAAAACTGGCCTTGACTGGACTCAGCTTGAGTGTGCCATCTGTTTCCTGCCAGACCCTAACTAATACAGTAGCTACATTATTTCTCAATTTGATTTCAGGACAGTAAAGGGCAAATTACAAAAGATTTATTATTAAAAAAAAGAAATAAATCCAGAATGTGGAACATTCTACAGGACAATTGAGCTGGTTTCTATAATAAGTCAATGGTATGAAAAATAAAGGGAAGAGGAGGACTGCTGACAATGAATAAAGTTGAAAGGATACGGCAGCAAAATGTAATGTGGAGACCTGTTTGAACAAATCCACTGTAATAAGGCATATCTGAGACATTAGGCAAAGTGTAATTATGGACTGGATATTAAATGATACCAAAGAACTATTTTAAATGCTGTTAGGTATGGTCATGGCATTGTGGTTTTGCAAGACAATGGCCCATGTCTTTAAGAAATGCATATCGATCTTGCTTGAATTACAAAAGAAAGAAAGAAAAAGAAAAAAGAAATGCATACTGAAGTAGGTCGGAGTGAAATGATGACTGGTGTCTGGGATTTGCTTTCAAATCCCAGACTTCTGCAAAGAAAAAAGAAAAAGAGAAAAAGGGATAGATAAAGCAAATGGGGAGAAGTATTGTTAAATATTGAACCCAGGTAATAGATATATGGGAATACATTATACTATTCTCTCCACTTTCGTTTGTATGTTTGACATTATTTATGATAAAACATTTTAAAATTAAATTAAATTAAATTAAAAGGGAACATTGGATCTGATAGGGTTGAGAATCATCAACCAAGTGTAGACAAGAGAAGAGGTCTGAGACTGGGTCCTGGGCACTTCAGGTAGAGGTTGGGAAGATGGGAGGAAAGCCCGGGAGGGAAAAAGAGAACAAAGAGAGAAGGGTGTCCCTGTGAGGTCAAATGAGTTTCAAGGAGGAAGTGATCATCCGGGCTGTAGATGAGCAAGTAAGAGGGCAACTGACCACTGGACTTAGCAACATGGAGGTCATTGGTGACCTTGATAAGAGCAGTTTTGGTGTAATAGTTGGGGCAAAGCCTGACTGGATTAGAGTCCAATCATCCCTCTCTCTAGACACTGCTCTTTTCTCTGCTCCCTGTTACAGCACTCCCTGCGGCTAGGGTAAGTGGACTGGAGTGGGTCCAAGAGAGAATGGGAGTAGACAAAGTAGAGAGAGAGGATAAAGGCAATCTTTTGAGATGTTTTGCTATAAAGTAGATTAGAAAAATGAGACGGTACCTAGAAAAAAGTGTGCTGTCAGAGGAGGGATTTGGTTATTGTTTTTTTTTTTCTTTTTTTGGCTGCGTTGGGTCTTTGTTGTTGTGTGTGGGCTTTCTCTAGTTGCGGTGAGTGGGGGCTTCTCTTCATTGCGAGCGCGGGCTCTAGGCACGCGGGCTTCGGTCGTTGTGGCTCACGGGCTCTAGAACGCAGGCTCAGTAGTTGTGGCACACGGGCTTAGTCGCTCCACCGCATGTGGGATTTTCCCAGACCAGGGATCGAACCCATGTCCCCTGCATTGGCAGGCAGATTCTTATCCACTGCGCCACCAGGGAAGCCTGGATTTGGTTTTTAAGACAGGAGATAACATGGCCTGTTTGTAAGCTGCTGAGAATGAATCATTAGAGAGGGAGTAATGGAAGATGTGAAAGAGAGAGAGATAAAACTATTGTAGGAGGAATGTGCTCGAATAAAGGAGTGCAGATACTGGTGGGTAGGTTGATGTGGTGGTTGTAGAATGTAGAAGTTCTCTTTTGATTGCTTTTCTAATGAAATAAGAAGCAAGATCACCACTTGAGAGTGCGGGTGGAGAGGAGGCTTTGGAGGTTTGAGAAGACAGAGGGTATAAGATAGTCGGTTAAGAGTAGACGAACAAATGGACTGGGGAAATGAGTAGCATCACAGGCCCATTTATAGTGAAACTAGCCAATATCGTTGTGTCTTTTTCTCAACCATGTTGAGCCTGGGATTTGGATTTAAACAGGAATGTATCCAAGCAAGATCTATATAGAGGAAAGAGGGCAAGAAAGTAATGATAATGATGAGACCATGGAAACCAAGTGGTAAGTAGGCAAGGTGAAGGGCAATGAAAAGGTAGTAGGGTCAATGGGCTGGAGGTCCTGAAGAGGTTAGAAAGTTAATGGATTCAGGATATTTAAGAGAGTGAGCCAGAAAGATAAGCGGTGGTGGTCAATAAATGGGATGCTTTAAAATAATGAAAATACCAGCTGGAACTTTAAGATCGATTAAGATGTTTTTCAAATTAAATATGTGGAAGTTTCATAGAATTAATAAGTGAATTGAAAAAGGCTACTGGATACAAGGTCAATATACAAAACAAATGTATTTCTGTCGATACATACTAGCAAGAAACAATTGGAAAATGAAACTTACAAAACAATACCTTTGGAGCCGGTGTCCGGGGCCACTGGTGGGACGTGTCCAGCGCTTGGCGCAGCAGGAAGCAACGACGATCTCGGCCTGAGTTCCCGGCGCCGGCCCGTCTCCTTTCCCGCTGCCGCCACGCTCAACTTCGTCACCATTTTCTCCAAAGGCGGCTCGTGCTCTGGTGCTTCCGGGGCGTGAGCAACTCATGCACCCGGCTCATTAACGCGTTGATTCGTTTGGTACTGCGGCAGGAAAGGGGAGGTAACAACTCCTTCAGCCATGAGGCACTCACGCTCGGGTATAAACTGGACAACCAGTTTGAGCTGGTGTTTGTGGTAGGTTTTCAGAAGATCCTAACACTGACATACGCAGGCAAGGTGATAGACGCTGTGCACCGGCTGTTTTGTGACAAGTACCGCAATGAGATCCAACAGCAAAGTGCCTTAAGTCTATTGAATGGCACTTTCAATTGCCAGAATGACTTTCTGCGGCTCCTTCGTGAAGCAGAGGAGAGCAGTAAGATACGTGCTGCCACAACCATGAAGAAATTTGAAGATTCTGAAAAGGCCAAGAAACCTGTGAGGTCCATGATTGAGACGAGGGGTGAAAAGCCTAAGGAAAAAGCCAAGAACAGCAAAAAAACAAAAAACAAAACAAAAAAACCCCAAGGGGACCAAGAAGGAAGGTTCTGATGGCCCTTTGGCTACCAGCAAAGCAGTCCCTGCAGAAAAGTCAGGTCTCCCAGTGGGGCCTGAGAACAGGATAGAACTTTCCAAAGAGGAACTGATCCGCAGGAAGTGAAAAGAGTTCATTCAGAAGCATGGGAGGGGTATGGAGAAGTCCGGCAAGTCCAGTAAGTCAGATGCTCCCAAGGAGAAGGACAAAAAAGTGCCCGGGGTGTGGGCACTGGGTGGCTCTGCTAACAGAGAAGTCCTGGACTATTGCACTCCCACCACCAATGGTGCCCCCAAGGTGGCTCCGGCCGAGGGCATCAACTTGATTCAAGGGACTGGGTCTGGGAGGCAGCTTCAGGATCTGGACTGCAGCAGCTCAGATGACAAAGGGGCTGCTCAAAACTCCATCAAACCTAGTGCTACCAAGGGGAAACTGGGTGGCATGGTTGGGATGCTGAAGGGCCTTGAGGATTCCAAGAGCTTGAGTTGTGAAGACATGGAATCTATGCTGGACAAGATGCATGACCATCTCATTGCTAAGAACGTGGCAGCAGACATTGTAGTGCAACTCTGTGAATCTGTGGCCAACAAGCTGGAAGGGAAGTTGATGGGAATGTTCAGCATGGTGACTTCCACCGTAAAGCAAGCTCTCCAGGAGTCCCTGGTGCAGATTCTGCAGCCACAGCGCTGTGTAGACATGTTCCAGTATATCTTGGATGCACAGCACCATCAGCGCCCTTATGTGGTCACTTTCTGTGGTGTGAATAATGTGGGGAAATCTATTAATCTTGCCAAGATTTCCTTCTGGATGTTAGAGAATGGCTTCAGTGTCCTCATTGCTGCCTGCAATACATTTCGAGCCAGGGCTGTGGAGCAGCTGCGGACACATACCCGGCGTTTGAGTGCCCTACACCCCCCCGAGAATCATGGCAGCCACACCATGGTGCAGTTGTTTGAGAAAGGCTGTGGCAAGGATGCTGCTGGCATTACCATGGAAGCGTTGCCTTTGCACATAACCAAGGTTTTGATGTGGTGCTACTGGACACAGCTGGCCGCATGCAAGACAATGCCCCTCTGATGACTGCCCTGGCCAAGCTCATTACTGTCAACGCACCCAACTTGCTGCTGTTTGTGGGGGAGGCCTTAGTAAGCAATGAGGCCATGGACCAGCTGGTCAAGTTCAACAGAACCTTGGCTGACCATTCTATGGCCCAGACACCTCGGTGTCATCACCAAATTTGATACCATCGATCACAAGGTGGGAGCTGCTATTTCTATGACCTACATCACAAGCAAACACATCGTCTTTGTGGGCACTGGCCAGATCTACTGTGACCTATGCTGTCTCAATGCCAAGACTGTGGTGGTTGCCCTCATAAAGGCTTAATGTGGCTCTTGGCCAATACCAAATCACCACTTCCCCCCCAAACCCCCATCCCTGTATCAAGAACGTGTTCTAGAGCATGTGAGCAACTTGTCTTCAGTGTCATTCAAAGGCATAGTGAAAGGAGCTCCGGGCGGGGGCTTGCAGCCCCTCCTAACCCCACTCCCAGTTCAGCCCAGCTTCCATCTGCAAGAAGGACCTAATCATATTACAATCACTGCCCATTACCCGCCCCCATCCCCACGCTCCTCCCCCTTCCTACTCAGGCATCCCTTCATTCTGCCTACAGACTCAGTCTCATTACAGCTTTGACCAATGGTTAGAAGATCCAACACCAGAGCTTTGCTAGCTAAGTGTGGTCATGGGGAGGTCCAAGCATCATCTCCAGCTCCATTAGATAGAGGCTTCCAGAGCCATCTCTGAGTCTTGAGTGGCACCTCTCCCTAGGATACACAGCTTTCAGGTCCCTGGGACCAGGGACCCCCAGGGACTGTGGCACACTGTGACAGTGTATGGCCTGTTCTTAATTGCTGCTAATTCGAGGATGACCCCTGTCCCTGTTTCCCCAAAGCATCAGCTAGGCCAGAGTGATGTGTTACAGATGAGTGAAAGAGGAGTCCCTGTTCCCCTCAGAGATAAAGGGAGCTGAGCTGCAGTGTTGCATTGGGCTTCTCAGCCTCCAAGATCTCCTCCCCCTTCCAGAATCCAGACATAACTTTGCATGTTCCCCTTCCCAGGAGAAAACCAACTGTCAGAGGGGAGACACATTGCCCCCTCCCCATTCTTCACCTGAGATCAATCCTGGCTTTTCCTCATCTTCTTCTACAGTGCCTGGTAGACAAGTTCTATGTTGAATACAGACCTTGTTAAGACTTGTCCTGTAGCTTGGTATTACAGATGTGCTATTAATGCAATAAGGCAAAGGTTGTCTGCCCAGAAAAATACATAATTTATATAAGAAAATAAATTTCATAATTAAAAACTACTATTTGTAACTGCATGAAAAATATTAAATACCTAGGAATAAATCTATTGAAAGGTGTGCAAGACCTTGACACTGAAAACTATAAAATATATCTGGAGAAAAATTAAAGATTACCTCAGTAAATGGACAGATATTCCATGTTCATAAATTGGAAGACTCAATATTGTTATTGATTTTTTCTAAATTGGTCTATAGGTTCAATGCAATCCAATTAAAATTCCCACAAGAAGCCATGTGTGTAGTATGTGTGTGTGTGTGTGTGTAAATTGACAAGGTGATAGCAAAATTTATGTGATAATTAAAGGACCTAGAATATCCAAGAACTTTTTTTTTTTTTTTTTTTGGCTGCGTTGGGTCTTTGTTACTGCATGCGGGCTTTCTCTAGTTGTATCCTCTAGGTGTGGCAAGCCGGGGCTGTTCTTCGTTGCAACGCACGGGCTCCTCATTGCGGTGGCTTTTCTTGTTGCGGAGCACAGGCTCTAGGCGTGCAGTCTTCAGTAGTTGCAGCACGAAGCCTTGGTAGTTGAGGCTCGTGGGCTCTAGAGCGCAGGCTCAGTAGTTGTGGCACATGGGCTTAGTTGCTCTGCAGCATGTGGGATCTTCCCGGACGAGGGCTCGAACCCGTGTCTCCTGCATTGACAGGTGGATTCTTAACCACTGCACCACCAGGGAAGCCCAGAATATCCAAGAACTCTTGAAAAAAAGTTGGAAGACTTACATCACCAGATTTCAAGATTTACTATAAAGCTATAGTAATTAATAGCAGGGAGATTTTGGAGCAAAAATAGACAAATACGATCACTGGAACAGAATAAAGAGTCTAGAATGGACCCACACGTGTATGCTCTCTTGATTTTCATCAAAGGTGTCATTGTAATTAAGTAGAGGAAGGATGGCATTTTAATAAATGATATTGGAACAATTAGATGTATATGGAGAAAAAAGAGCCCTGACCCTTAAACTATACACAAAAAATAATTCTAAGGTGGATCATAGACCTAAATGTAAAAACTTCAACACTCAAACTTCTAAATAAATATATAAAGGTTTTTTTTTAATATTGGGGTAGGTAAAGATTTCTTAATCAGATCACAAAATGCACTTAGCTATTAAAAAATTGATAAATTGGACTTAAAAACATCTAATCATCAACAGATATCATTAAGAAAACAAATCAGCAAGGTAGAGACTGATAAATCATATCCAGAATATAGAAAGAACCCTTATAAATCGTTAAGAAAAATACAAACGTTCAATTCAAAATGAGTAAAAGACTTGGAACAAGCATTTCACAAAGGACAAATGGCCAGTAATGTATGAAACTGCTTAAAATAATATCTCATCAAAGAAAGCAAATCAAAGCAACAATGCAATACTTGATACATTCAGAAGAATGGCTTTAAAAAAAAACCTGTCATCTAGGGTTGCTGAGGATGTGGACTAACTTGAATTCTCATATGTTATTATTTGGCAATTTCTTAAAAAGCCAGACATACATCTACACTATGATGCAACAATTCCACATGCAGACATACACCCAAGAAAGATTAGTTCACATGTCTGTCAGAAGTCTGGTACAGGAAAGTTCATAGCAACTTTAGTCAACAGCCAAAATTGGACAAAATCCAAATATCCATCAACAGGAGAATAAAACACTTTGTGATGTATTCACAAAATGAAATATTACTAGCAATAATCAAAATTTTAAAAAATTCTAGTACATAGAACAGCACAGATAAATCTCAAAAACATTGTGCTAAGACAAAGAAACCAGACACAGAAGAATACATACTATATGGTTCCATTCATAAGAAGTTCAAGAATAAGCAAAACTTACCTATGGTGACAGAAATCAGAATAGTTGCTACCTCTGGTGGATTGGGTATTGATTGAAAAAGGCACGAGGAAACTTCCAGGGAGATAGAAATATTCTATATCTTGAACTGGATGGAGGTTATGTGGGTGTATACAAAGGGAAAAATTGAGCTATACAGTTAAGAGTTGTGCATTTTCCTACATGAAATTTACCATAATAAAAAAAAATTTAAATAAGGAGCTTCCTTTATAATTACAAAAGCAAATAAACGCATGCTCTTTACAGGAAATTAAAGAAACCAAAGGAGTGAAACCAAGCCTTGAACCCATTTCTGGCGACATGAGTCTATCTTCAACTCTCTGCACGTTTGAGATGAGATTGAGGGAGGTTGTGTTTTGTGCAGACTCCAAAGGCAGATCCAGGGTATGTGGGGGGCAAACCACAAGCACCCAGTTTCCATTTAGGATGAGGAACATCTTTTTTACACCTTTCTTTAGAAATACAAAGACTGACTTGAACCATAATGAACTGTCTGCGTGTGTGAGCAAAATGCAGCCAGCCACCCACAGGCAGGAATGTCGTTGCGGCATCCAAGCATCGGGTGGCAGTTGGATTAGACAACCTAGTCTCTTTCCTTGTGGCCTCTGTGCGTGAGTCCCTTAGAGCATGGACCTGAGGATATGGGGAGGGGGAAGGGTAAGCTGTGACGATGTGAGAGAGTGGCAGGGACATATACAAACTACCAAATGTAAATTAGATAGCTAGTGGGAAGCTGCAGCATAGCACAGGGAGTTCACCTCTGTGCTTTGTGACCACCTAGAGGGGTGGGATAGGGAGGGTGGGAGGGAGGGTGACACAAGAGGGAAGAGTTATGGGAACATATGTATATGTATAACTGATTCACTTTGTTGTAAAGGAGAAACTAACACACTCTTGTAAAACAGTTATACTCAAATAAAGATGTTTAAAAAAAAAAAAGAAAAGAAAAAGAAATAGCAGGGAGTGGATCTGCATCTCGCCTGGGTGTTAACAGAAATGACCAAACCCATCTGCTAGGAAACTAGCTCTGGAGTCTGGGCCCTGGTGGAAGTAAAGGAGAAGGGACTGACACAGGACAAGAGTCTTGGTCCTTCAGAAACTGACAATTCCACTCAGAACTATAAACAATAAATTCTGGGGAACAAGACTTTAACAAGGAAAAACAAACAGGAAGCTACTGAAAAGATGAAAACCTGAACCAAGGAAACTGCAGTGGGGAGGAAGGGGATGGAGATCAGTTCCTCAGCCCTGAGACACGACTGTTACTTATTCACCCCTATGCCCCCTCCCTCAGCAAGCTCTCCTCTAAACTGTTCTTGTATTCTACAAATTTAACCATTTACCCCCTTTAAAATTATGATGTATTTCAGACATACAGAGGCTATAAGGACTAATGTAATAAACACCTGTGAAACCACTACCCTGTTTAGGAAATAAAGCATTAATACTGAAAACAAAAAAAAGGAAACTGACAATTTGGAGGGAAAACAAAAATAACTGAGTGTGGGAGTGAGAACTAGATTCCATTCTGCTTCTGTCTCTGGTTGGCTGTGTGACCTTGTGTGACTCCATTGCCCTCTCTGAACCTGCGGGCTGCCCTGGGTGGTTCCCCTACCTTCCCCATTGCAGATGTCCTTTGAGGCTGCATGGGGGTCCTAAGGGAAAGGTACTGGGTTGAGTGACTGTGGTCACTGCCACGGGAGACAGCGAGGCTTCAGGCCTCATCTCTCATCTCTGATGAATCACTATAAGGGCAGACAGTCCTGCCCACTCCTTGCTTCTCTGACCTAGGTCACCCCAAGATATCCCAGACTCCTTCCAAGCTATCCAGGCCATATTGGATCACCTTGGAGTGGGGACCCATTCCACCCACCCCAAGTCATTTTCAACAGAATCTCTGCCAGACAGAAGGTAATTTCCCGGATGGGTGAGCAATCAGAACTTACTCAAGGCTGGGTCGCTTTAGGGCTTAGGCCGCACCCCGGAAAATGGAAAGCACTTTAGGCCATAGCAATCAGGCACTTCCTTGATTGCCCTGGAGATGTGAGCCCCACCCTGCCTCTCACAGCTGCCCTGGAGAAAAAGAGAGAGGCTCTAGGAAGCCACAGGAGCAGAAACAAGGGAAGCCAGAGGCCAGGGACACTGGTACGAATTGTTGGACTGCTTGCCTACTGTCTAGAATTTGTCTCAGTGGATCTGGAACATCGATGGCCACCTTTGAGAGAACCTCATTGCTCATATCAAAACGGTCCCTTTTGGTCCTTTGCCCTGGACCTTTGACATTCTGGACTAGTTCTGTTCTCACTTGTGGCTGAGTGTAACATGTGTACAATAAATCATCTCTTTCTTCTCCCCTCTCCTGCCCCCCTTCTTGGGGTTAAAAATGAATTTTAGCAAGTAGGAAAATTTGCAAACATGGAATCTGCAAATAATGAGAATCAACTGTATGTTGCACTGGGGGGTACTGGAGTAACCTCTGAGTCAGCCTGGAAGAGTCAGGGAAGATTCCCAAAGAGATGAGACTTTGGCTGTGACCTGAAATACAGAGAGGTCTAGACAGGGGGCCTGTGACCAAATAAGTCATGTGGTTTAACAGAGAGCTATTTTTTTCCTATTCCTAGGTAATTTGTTGCTCTCATAAGTGTGGTCTTCTCTTTCACCTTATCTTCTAACTTAGCACTGGACGATAGAACTTTGTGCAATGATGGATATGTTCTATAATTACATGAATACAATAGCTACTAAGCCCACATGGCTAATGAGAACTTAAAATGTAACCAGTAGGACTGAGAAACTGAATTTTGTTTCATTTAATTTTAATTATTTTGCATTTAAATTCAAATAGTCACACATGGTAGTGGTTATCATGTCAAACGATGCAGTTGTTGTTGTTTTTTTTAACATTTTTATTGGAGTATAATTGCTTTACAATGGTGGGTTAGTTTCTGCTTTATAACAAAGTGAATCAGTTATACATATATATATATATATCCCCATATCTCCTCCCCCTTTCGTCTCCCTCCCACCCACCCTATCCCAACCTTCTAGCTGGTCACAAAGCACAGAGCTGATCTCCCTGTGCTATGCAACTGCTTCCCACTAGCTATCTATTTTACATTTGGTAGTGTATATATGTCCATATATACACTACCACTCTCTCACTTTGTCCCAGCTTACCCTTCCCCGTCCCCATGTCCTCAAGTCCATTCTCTAGTAGGTCTGCGTCTTTATTCCCATCTTGCCCCTAGGTTCTTCATGACCTATTTTTTTTTAATTTCCATATATATGTGTTAGCATACAGTATTTGTTTTTCTCTTTCTGACTTACTTCACTCTGTATGACAGACTCTAGGTCCATCCACCTCACTACAAATCACTCAATTTCATTTCTTTTTATGGCTGAGTAATATTCCATTGTATATATGTGCCACATCTTCTTTACCCATTCATCTGTCAATGGACACTTAAGGTTGCTCCCATGTCCTGGCTATTGTAAATAGAGCTGCAATGAACATTCTGGTACATGACGCTTTTTTAAAATAAATTTATTTGTTTTATTTACTTATTTTTGGCTGTGTTGGGTGTTCATTGCTGCACGTGGGCTTTCTCTAGTTGTGGAGAGCAGGGGCTACTCTTCGTTGCAGTGCGCGGGCTTCTCATTGCAGTGGCTTCTCTCGTTGTGGAGCACAGGCTGTAGGCATGTGGGCTTCCGTAGTTGCAGCACATGGGCTCAGTAGTTGTGGCGCATGGGCTTAGGTGCTCCGTGGCATGTGGGATATTCCCAGACCAGGGCTCAAACCCGTGTCCCCTGCATTGGCAGGCGGATTCTCAACCACAGCGCCACCAGTGAAGCCCACATGACCCTTTTTGAATTATGGTTTTCTCAGGATATATGCCCAGTAGTGGGACTGCTGGGTCATATGGTAGTTCTATTGCTGTTTTTTTAAGGAACCTCCATACTGTTCTCCATAGTGGCTGTATCAATTTACATTCCCACCAACAGTGCAAGAGGGTTCCCTTTTCTCCACACTCTCTCCAGCATTTATTGTTTGTAGATTTTTTGATGATGGCCATTCTGACTGGTGTGAGATGATATCACATTGTAGTTTTGATTTGCATTTCTCTAATGATTAATGATGTTGAGCATTTTTTCATGTGTTTGTTGGCAATCTGTATATCTTCTTTGGAGAAATGTCTATTTAGGTCTTCTGCCCATTTTTGGATTGGGCTGTTTGATTTTTTGGTCTTGAGCTTCCTGAACTGTTTATATATTTTGGAGATTAATCCTTTGTCTGTTGATTCGTTTGCAAATATTTTCTCCCATACTGAGGGTTGTCTTTTTGTCTTGTTTGCAGTTTCCTTTGCTTTGCAAAAGCTTTTAAGTTTCATTAGGTCCCATTTGTTTATATTTGTTTTTATTTCCCTTACTCTAGGAGCAGGATCAAAAAAGATCTTGCTGTGATTTATGTCAAAGAGTGTTCTTCCTATGTTTTCCTCTAAGAGTTTTATAGTGTCCGGTCTTACATTAAGTCTCTAATCCTTTTTGAGTTTATTTTTGTGTATGGTGTTAGGGAGTGTTCTAATTTCATTCTTTTACATGCAGCTGTCCAGTTTTCCCAGCACCACTTATTGAAGAGACTGTCTTTTCTCCACTGTATATCCTTGCTACCTCTGTCATAGATTAGTTGACCACAGGTGCGTGGGTTTATCTCTGGGCTTTCTATCCTGTTCCACTGACCTATATTTCTGTTTTTGTGCCAGTACCATATTGTCTTGATTACTGTAGCTTTGTAGTATAGTTCGAAGTCAGGGAGCCTGATTTCTCCAGGTCCGTTTTTTGCCCTCAAGACTGCTTTGGCTATTCGGGGTCTTTTGTGTCTCCATACAAATTTTAAGATGTTTTGTTCTAGTTCTGTAAAAAAGGTCAGTGGTAATTTGATAGGGATTACATTGAATCTGTAGATTGCTTTGGGTAGTATAGTCATTTTCACAATATTGATTCTTACGATCCAAGAACATGGTATATCTCTCCATCTGTTTGTGTCATCTTTGATTTCTTTCATCAGTGTCTTATAGTTTTCTGAGTACAGGTCTTTTACCTCCTTAGGTAGGTTTATTCCTAGGTATTTTATTCTTTTTGTTGCAATGGTGAAAGGGATTGTTTCCTTAATTTCTCTTTCTGATCTTTCATTGTTAGTGTATAAGAATGCAAAAGATTTCTGTGCATTAATTTTGTATCCTGCAACTTTACCAAATTCATTGATTAGCTCTAGTAGTTTTCTGTTACCATCTTTAGGATTCTCTATGGATAGTATCATGTCACCTGCAAACAGTGACAGTTTTACTTCTTCTTTTCCAATTTGCATTCCTTTTATTTCTTTTTCTTCTCTGATTGTCATGGCTAGGACTTCCAAAACTATGCTGAATAATAGTGGTAAGAGTGGACATCCTTATCTTGTTCCTGACCTTAGAGGAAATGCTTTCAGTTTATCACCATTGAGAATGATGTTTGCTGTGGGTTTGTCATATATAGCCTTTATTATGTTGAGGTAGGTTCCCTCTATGTCCACCTTCTGGAGGGTTTTTATCATAAATGGGTGTTGAATTTTGTCAAAAGCTTTTTCTGCATCTATTGAGATGATCATATGGTTTTTATTCTTCATTTTGTTAACATGGTGTATCACATTGATTTGCATATATTGAAGAATCCTTGCATCCCTGAGATAAATCCCACTTGTTCATGGTGTATGATCCTTTTAATGTGTGGTTGGATTCTGTTTGCTAGTATTTCGTTGAGGATTTTTGCATCTATATTCATCCGTGATACTGGTCTGTAATTTCCTTTTTTTGTAGTATCTTTGTCTGGTTTTAGTATCAGGGTGATAGTGACCTCATAGAATGAGTTTGGGAGTGTTCCTTCCTCTGCAAATCTTTGGAAGAGTTGAGAAGGATGGGTGTTAGCTCTTCTCTAAATGTTTGATAGAATTCACCTGTGAAGCCATCTGGCCCTGGACTTTTGTTTGTTGGAAGATTTTTAATCAGAGTTTCAATTTCAGTGCTTGTGATTGGTCTGTTCATATTTTCTATCTCTTCCTGGTTCAGTCTTGGTAGTTTGTACATTTCTAAGAATTTGTCCATTTCTTCCAGGTTGTCCACTTTATTGGCATAGAGTCGATTGTAGTAGTCTCTTAAGATGCTTTGTATTTCTGGGGTGTCTGTTGTAACTTCTCCTTTTTCATTTCTAATTTTATTGATTTGAGTCCTCTCCCTCTTTTTCTTGATGAGTCTGGCTAAAGGTTTATCAATTTTGTTTAACTTCTCAAAGAACCAGCTTTTAGTTTTATTGATCTTTGCTATTGTTTTCTTTGTTTCTATTTCATTTATTTGTGCTCTGATCATTATGATTTTTTTCCTTCTACAAACTGTGGGTTTTGTTTGTTCTTCTTTCTCTAGTTCCTTTCTCTAACCTTCCTTTAAGTTTAGATGGTTTATTTGAGATTTTTCTTGTTTCTTGAGGTAGGCTTGTATTGCTATAAACTTCCCTCTTAGAACTGCTTTTGCTGCATCCCATATGTTTTGGATCATCGTGTTTTCATTGTCATTTGTCTCTAGGTATTTTTTATTTCCTCTTTGATTTCTTCAGTGATCTCTTGATTATTTGGTAACTTATTGTTTAGCCTCCATGTATTTGTGTTTTTTACGTTTTTTTCCCTGTAATCGATTTCTAATCTCATAGCATTGTGGTTGGAAAAGATGCTTGATATGATTTCAATTTTCTTAAATTGACCGAGGCTTAATTTGCTACCCAAGATGTGATCTGTCCTGGAGGATGTTCTGTGTGCACTTGAGAAGAAAGTGTAATCTGCTGTTTTGGGGTGGAATGTCCTATAAATATCAGGTAAATCTATCTGTTCTATTGTGTCATTTAAAGCTTGTGTTTCCTTATTAATTTTCTGTCTGGATGATCTGTCCATTGGTGTAAGTGAGGTGTTGAAGTCTGCCACTATTATTGTGTTACTTTGATTTCCTCTTTTATAGCTGTTAGCAGTTGCCTTATGTATTGAGGTGCTCCTATGCTGGGTGCATATATATTTATAATTGTTATATCTTCTTCTTGGATTGATCCCTTAATCATTATCTAGTGTCCTTCCTTGTCTCTTGTAACATTCTTTATTTTAAAGTCTATTTTATCTGATATGAGTATTGCTACTCCAGCTTTCTTTTGATTTCCATTTGCATGGAATATCTTTTTCCATCCCCTCACTTTCAGTCTGCATGTGTCCCCAGGTCTGAAGTGGGTCTCTTGTAGACAGCATATATATATGGGTCTTGCTTTTGTATCCATTCAGCAAGCCTGTGTCTTTTGCTTGGAGCATTTAATCCATTCACGTTTAAGGTAATTATTGATACGTATGTTCCTATTACCATTTTCTAAATTGTTGTGGGTTTGTTTTTCTACATCCTTTTCCTCTTGTGTTTCCCACTTAGAGAAGTTCCTTTAGCCTTTGTTTAGAGCTGGTTTGGTGGTGCTGAATTCTCTTAGCTTTTGCTTGTCTGTAAAGCTTTTGATTTCTCCATCAAATCTGAATGAGATCCTTGCCAGGTAGAGTAATCTTGGGTGTAGGGTCTTCCCTTTCATCACTTTAAATATATTGTGCCACTCCCTTCTGGCTTGTAGAGTTGCTGCTGAGAAATCAGCTGTTAACCTTATGGGAGTTCCCTTGTATGTTATTTGTCATTTTTCCCTGGTTGCTTTCAATAAGTTTTCTTTGTCTTTAATTTTTGCCAGTTTGATTACTATGTGTCTCAGAGTGTTTCTCCTAAGTTTTATCCTGCCTGGGACTCTCTACACTTCCTGCACTTTGGTGGCTATTTCCTTTCCCATGTTTGGGAAGTTTTTGACAATAATCTCTTCAAATATTTTCTCTGGTCCTTTCTCTCTCTCTTCTCCCCTTGGACCCCTATAATGCAAATGTTGTTGCATTTAATGTTGTCCCAGAGCTCTTTTAGGGTGTCTTCATTTCTTTTCATTCTTTTTTCTTTATTCTGTTCTTTATTTATTCTGTTTCTTTATTCTGTGGCAGTGAATTCCACCATTCTGTCTTCTGGGTCACTTATCCATTCTTCTGCCTCAGTTATTCTGCTATTGATTCCTTCTAGTGTATTTTTCATTTCAGTTACTGTATTGTTCATCTCTGTTTGTTCTCTAATTCTTCTAGGTGTTTGTTCTTTAATTCTTCTAGGTCTTTGTTAAACATTTCTTGCATCTTCTCGATCTTTGCCTCCATTGTTTATCTGAGGTCCATCTTCACTATCATTATTCTGTATTATTTATCTGGAAGGTTGCTTATCTCCACTTCATTTAGTTGTTTTTCTTGGGTTTTATCTCATTCCTTCATCTGGTACAAAGTCCTCTGCCTTTTCATTTTGTCTCTCTTTCTGTGAATGTGGTTTTCCTTCCACAGGCTGCAGAGCTGTAATTCTTCTTGCTTCTGCTGTCTGCCCTCGCTGTATTATTTTTGTATGTTAATTTTATATCCCATATCCTTATGGACTTTTCTTGTTTTTGTTTTTGTTTTGTGGTACACGGGGCTCTCACTGTTGTGGCCTCTCCCACTGCGGAGCACAGGCTCCGGACGCGCAGGCTCAGCAGCCATGGCTCACGGGCCCAGCCGCTCCGCGGCATGTGGGATCTTCCCGGACCGGGGCACGAACCCGTGTCCCCTGCATCGGCAAGCGGGCTCTCAACCACTGCGCCACCAGGGAAGCTCTGGACTTTTCTTGTTTAGAGCAGTTTTTCTGTTGATTCACTTGGGTTCTCTTGAAATACAACCATTGACAAATAAATAGAATTTTACCTACTTTCCAATTTTATTTCTTTTTTTATCTAATTGCATTGGCTAATATCTCCAATGAAAGGTTACACAGTAATAGTGGTAATAGTGCATATCTTTGTTTCTGATTTAGTCGTATTTCTACGTGTGATTTCTTCCTTTTTTTATATGAAAATGATACAAACAGGTGACAAATGAATTGTTTTGTCCCCCAAGCTTGCTCCTCCTCCAGTGTCCCCTCTATTTCAGAGGGAGCTCCTCTATTGCTCCCTCTCTGTTCCTTAAGTTAGAAATCTAGGCATTGGACTTCCTTGGTGGCACAGTGGTTAAGAATCTGGCTATCAATGCAGGGAACATGGGTTCGAGCCCTGGTCCAGGAAGATCCCACATGCCGTGGAGCAACTAAGCCCGTGCACCACAACTACTGAGCCTGCGTGCCACAACTAGTGTAGCCCGCACGCCCAGAGTCCATGCTCCACAACAAGAGAAGCCACCACAATGAGAAATCTTCTCATCACAGCGAAGAGTAGCCCCCCTCGCCTCAACTAGATAAATCCCACTCACAGCAACGAAGACCCGATGCAGCCAAAAATAAATAAATAAATTTGTTAAGAAAAAAAGAAATCTAGACATCACCTTCATTTCTCTCTTTCCCACTCCCTCTCTCACCCTTTCTCTGTCAATTATACAGGCCAAACAGCTGCCAAATCTGTCTTCTTTCTGTTTCCACTGCCACCAACTCTGTCTGGTCTTCATTACCCAGGAATATTTCAAGAGCAGCCTCTTCATTAGTCATCCTGCTTCCACTTTCACTTCCTTCAATCATTTCTCCACAAAGCAGATGATACAGTCTTTCTAAACTCTTAATCATCATATGGTTCCCCTACTTAAAACTTGTCAATGGCTTCTGTCTGCTCTTAGGATAAAGACAAAAATCCTTTTGGTTCACATGGTTCACAAAGCCCTGTGCCATCTGCCTCTGCCTACACTTTTTTAGAAATGTAAATCAATTTTGTAGAAATGTAAATCAATTTTTAAACCTCTTCAATGGCTTTGGCTGCTCTCAAAATAGAATTGAAACTCTCACTGTGGGCTGCATGGCCCTGGGCGAGCTGGTTCCCGCCTAGCTCTCCAAATCCACATCACACCATCTACCCTCTCCTTCACAACTCTCTGGCTGCACAGTGTTCTTTCAGTACTTCAAATACAGTAGGCTTTTTCCTACCTCTGGGTTTTTATGCTAGCTGTCGCTTCTACCTGCAATACTTTCCCCCAAGCTCTTCAAATGTCTGGCTAATTCTCCTCCTTTGTGATTTGATTCAAACATCACTTTCTCAGAACATTCTTTCCTGAGCACCTGATTTAAAATAACCTCCAAATAAAATAAATAAAATAACCTCCATACCAGTTCCCTCTATTAGTGTACCCTGCTTATTTCTTTCATGGTGCTTATTGCAATCTGAAATTATCTTATTTGCATGTCCATTTATTTGTCATTGGTCCCCACTAAGAATGTAAGCTTTGTTTTGTTCACCACTCTATCCTCAGAGCCTAATCGATGCATGACACATAGTAGGCCCATTATAAATATTTGTTCCATAAATGGATAACCAAGGTCCTAGAGCCAGTCAAGGACAGATCTGGAAATCATTCTTTGCAATGTTAAAAGGTGTTTTCCCTTTCTTCCAGCAGGTGGAGTCAAAGCCACATCTGGTCCTCAGCAGAGGTGAAGTGGAGGGGTATGTGCTTTGCCTGGCTGAGGGCAGCAAGACAGTGAAGAGGGAGAGGCAGGGTTTGTTGTAGTGTTGCTGGATCCAAGCGTAGAGGAAGTCAAGGTGACAGTGTCTCCCAAAGCACAGGAAGCTATGAGCTGTCCAGAAGCCACCTGGAGCAGCCAATAATCCAAGGAGTCCCTGGGATCCCAGATCGCTTTCCCACTTCCCCCACCTATCCAGCCTCCTAAATCGCACCCGCAAGAGTCAGCAAAGGGTCCTTGAGGAGAACAATTTTCTGTGAACATGAAACTGGAGAGGCAAGTGTTTTCAATTCCAAATCCCCATGGTACAATGGAGGGAAACTGAGACCGGGGAAGCCTCCTAGTGGGTCAGTGGGAGTTGGGTCTGGCTGACAAAGCCCTCTCTAGTCTTAGCTCATTCATTCAGCTCCACACGCCCCACCCCTCCCCTCCATGCCTGGCCCTGGGTGCCATGTGGGCAACCATGATGAGGGCAAGGATTCCCAGAGCTGCCCCGAAGATGCAAGGGACAGGTATAGCTTCCGAGAGGCATGCTGGAACCAAGGCACACTGGACCAGAGCCTGCCAAGGGGACCAAGGGCCAGAGGTGTGTTCCAGGGCCAGGCAGGTGACCTGCAAAAAGGGCTGCATCTAAATCTAGAGCTGGGGAAGTCGGCAGGGGTCTTGGATTTCCTCCTGAAGACAATGGGGACTCAAAGGAGTTTCTAAACAGGAAATCTACTAGGTTATCTTGGATAGCTTGCAGAAGGAATCAAATCTGATTTGAGGAGATCAAATCAGTCAGCCAGTGAGGACGCTGGTATAATCATCCAAGGTGAGAGAAGATAAGACCTGAGAAGTAATTGCAGGGATGGAAAAGAAGTAAGCTTGGGTGGTTTAGGAAATTTCTGTTTTAAAGATGGGGTTTGGTGGTTAGTGATCAGAGTGGAGGGAGAAGGGAGGTGTGAGTGGACCTCTGCATATGTCATCTTGGAGTCCTCGAACGCTCCAGCTATGGAGGTCAGACCAGAGCAGCCTCTGACCCTGAGGGCAGCTCCAAAGGCAGCAGCAGGACCTGGCTTTGTGGTGGCAAAACTATTGAATGGAAATGTACCTACCTCACTCAGAGGGAAATTATGAGGACTAATTAAATTTATATTTATTAAGCATGTGTAACAGTGTCTGTTATTAACACTTTATAAATTTTAAAAAGTGGTTGAGGGCTTCCCTGGTGGCGCAGTGGTTAAGAATCTGCCTGCCAGTGCAGGGGACACGGGTTTGAGCCCTGGTCCGGGAAGATTCCACATGCCGCAGAGCAACTAAGACCGTGCTCCGCAACTACTGAGCCTGCGCTCTGGAGTCTGCAAGGCACAGCTACTGAGCATGCGTGCTGCAACTACTGAAGCCCATGCATCTTAGAGCCTGGGCTCCGCAACAAGAGAAGCCACCACAATGAGAAGGCCACACCCTGCAACGAAGAGTAGCCCCCGCTCACCACAACTAGAGAAAGCCTGCGCGCAACTAGGAAGACCCAACGCAGCCAAAAATAAGTAAATAAAATAAAGAAATAAATTTTTTTTAAAGTGGTTGAGTAGAACTTCATACAAAAAATGGAGCTCCGGGCTTCCCTGGTGGTGCAGTGGTTGAGAGTCCGCCTGCCGATGCAGGGGACACAGGTTCATGCCCTGGTCTGGGAGGATCCCACCTGCCGCGGAGCGACTGGGCCCGTGAGCCATGGCCGCTGAGCCTGCGCATCCAGGGCCTGTGCTCCTCAACGGGAGAGGCCACAACAGTGAGAGGCCCGCGTACCACACACACACACACACACACACACACACACACACACACAATGGAGCTCCAACTCAAAAAAAAAAAAAAATGGAGCTCCAACTCAAAAAAAAAAGCCTCAAACCCAAAGTAAAAACCAAGTTTAAATAGTCTAAGCATGCCTCTTCTCTGGGTCTCATTTATCCATCTATATAAAATAAAGAGGTTGGATTGGTAGCCTCTTGATCCTGACAGTGTTACTTTCCTGATTTTCTGGAGTTTCATCTAAGTGTGTAAAACCCAATGACTTGCTGAGGCAAGTTCCTACCAGCTTTTGAGGGCAAGTTATTAAACTTTCAGGAATTTTGCAGGAGAGCACAACTGCTGGTAACTTGAAATTGGCTATAGTGAGAATATTTACAGCCTGGAAATAGGCAAATGCTACAAACTAGGCCTTCCCCGCCACCAGCGGTGAGACACCTTCCCCTAAACCGACACATACACCCAGCTGGGTACATTCCCACCTTCCAACCCTGTCATTATCAGTGGTGGAGGAAGAATCACAGGTCTCTGGGGACCCCACAGGGGCCCAGTCACAGAGTCTGCCCCAGCTCAGCCAGCGCCGCACGCTCAGGCAAGCCTAGGGTGGGAAGCAGAGCATGCGGGCCTGAGCAGAGCAAACTGGCTGTTCTCAGACTCGGGAGCAGTGGGTAGTGGTTAAGGTACTAGAGTCTCAAAGACCTGGGATGTTACTCCAGTTAGGTCTCTCTTGGCTGTGTGAGTTTAGCCAAGTCCCTCTCAACACTGGGGCTCAGTTTCATCATCTTTAAAATGGGGACAGTCCTGACCTAGCAGGATGGTTCCCAGGATTAAGTGAGAACATCAGCAAAGTGAGAGGAAAGCTTCCACACCTGGGCCTGGTACAGACAGGTGTTCAGTAAATGTTAGCTGATGCTGTTATCACACCTCCACACACATTCTCGCCCCCTAGGGCACCTGCGGCTGAGCACTCCCTCTCACTTTCTGCACCTTGGCACAGAAGGGCTCAGTGTCAGGACAAAGACAGAAAACAGGCAGCTCCGTTTCCCAGCTTTTATGAAAATTAATAACATTAATAGCTCACAGACATATACAAACACACTGCTATGTACATGGTCATTAAGTTATTAATTAGTCTCTGTATAAAACGTTTCTACATTAGTGTTCCGGGCTAGGCCCCATCAGTCCTTGCGGCATATTCACAGCAGCAGCCCCTGGGCTTGGCCCCTGGGGTGGACACAGGGAGGCTGGTGGCTGTATGAACAGCCCACCTCACGATGGGCACAGGAGGCATCCTGGGTCGCTCACTCTCGAGTCTTTGGCTCCCTTCCAGCTGTTCAGTGAGCAGGCAAGCAGGCCCAGATTCCTCATGTGGCCTGGTGACCCAGGCCCTGTGCATGGTGGCTTCGGGCCACCCAGCAGGCCCTAGAGGATTCTGGCTAGTTCTGTAGAGTCTGTGTCAGAGCAGCCCGAGCTGCTGGCCTCTTCCCTGCAAAACCCAGAGGAGACGGGCTGGAGGAAGCACCCTTACCCACCTGCTTGTTCCCCGCAGGATCTTGGCTCTGAGGTCTTAGCTCACTGTCAGGCTGGTCTAAATCACAGGACGTAGTTTGCTCACTCCCACTCTCAGCCCAGAAACTACTGGTAGGCTTGTTTGCTGTTCTTGCAGCCCACAAGGCACCCCAAGCCCCAGTACCACGCTCTGGCCTGGGCGAGCTGATGAGCTGGCACAACTCACTCCACCCTGCCCTCTGGTTCCGCACCTGAGGTCCTGCACACCAGGAGAGCCGAGAAGAGTGTGGGCTCTGGAGTCAGAACACCAGGGCTCAAACCCCAGCTCTGCCCCTTATCACTTGTCACTCTTCCTGGTTAAGCCTCAGTGTCTTCATCTGCAGAGTGGGAATCATAGGAATCTCTGACACCCAAGGTTGTTGGATGACCATAGGAGATCATGAGTACATTCTCTAAAATGTAAACTCCTTGAGGGCAGGGATTTATCTGTTTCATTCACTAGAGCAATGCCTGGCACATAGGCGTCCCATTAAGTACTTGTTGAATGAATAAATGTAAAACCACTCAGCACAGGCAGGCAGCCTGTGTTCAAGAAATGTTAACTGCCAGGGTGATGAATCGGCTGGAGGAAAGGGCAGAGGAGGAGCTGTCCAGGGAAGATGTGCAGAAGGCAAATCTGGCTTTGACCCCAGGAGGCACTAGTCGAGGGCTTAGACTCGAGGGAATGATGTCCCCTCGTCTACCTCCCTGTCCCTTCCCCCACTCACCTCAGGGCCTGCAGGGCCTTCTTGTTCTGCCGCCGCTTCTCCTCGTCAATGGGGTACAGCTTAAAGAGCAGCAGGCCTATGAGGATGAGGACTATGGGAGCCATGGTCACCAGCATCTTCAGTGTGAACTTGACACGTGCTGGCTGGGAGCAGCCACGGGTCTGGTACCCAGTAAAGCTGTGGGACCCAGTGGTTAGGGGAGTGGTGAGGATGGGGCACCTGGGACCTACCCCTGCCCAACACTGCCCAGACCCCCACCCCACTCACTCCAGACTGAGGGTGGAGATGCCCAGGGAGACTCCAGAGGCAAACTTGGTGAAGAAGACGTAGAAGGAGAAGAAGATGGGCTCGGTCCCATGGATATGGGGCTGCTTCAAGTGGAAGTCATCAATGACGTCAGGCAGCATGGACCTGTACACGGTGGTGGCAACCGTGAGCACGCTTCCACCTAGCAACCCCAGACCCCCACTAGCCCATGTGGTCCGTGTCAATAAGAGTGGTCCTCTGAGAGTTTGCAGTCCCACAGCTCACACACAGTTCAGTGAGGAGTGGGCAACTTCATGTGAATTAAAAAAGAAGGCCCCTTCCTCCAAGATGAAGTAGCCCCAGATCTAGTTGCTCAGCTAGGCAAGTATAGAGTGCAGGCTAGATCTGAGCCCCCATTTCCCACCCTGACTAGATGTGGTTGTGCAGTTCACAACCTGTACAACTGTACTGGGAAGACCTGCCCCACCCCCAACCTGGACCCACAGAATGGCCTACAGGGAGAGAAGCCCCACAGGATTCTCCCTAAGGAGCTTCAGAACTGGGCGGTGGGAGGCTGGGGAACATACCCAGCTGGGCCTATATTTACTTACCAAGGTAGTAAGAAGGCAGCTGCTACACTGATGCCAGCTGCCACAGCTACCACATACGTGACAATCAGGTTACTCTCCATGAGGGCCACCAAGATGAGAAATGGCACTGCTGACTAGGGGAGCGGGCACAGGAATATGAGTCAGCTGGGAGGCTCCCATCAGCAGCCCCCAAGTCAGCCCAGGCTCTGTCCTTCAGCCCCACTCACTGAGATCCCAATGTACACAGCCATCTTCTTGCCAAACCGGGTTAGGAACCACTGCCAGATGGGGATGGTGACTGTGGCCGAGAACTGTGGATGGGCAAAGGGGGCGGAGAGGGAGGTGGGTTAGAGCCATGGAATCCCCCCTGCTCCTCCCAGGGCTCTAAAGGTGCTCCCAGCGCTGCTCAAGAGACAGATGACATCATCTGGACAGTTGAGGACAGGCACCCGACAGCTCTTCAGGGGAGCTGAGAGCGAGTCCCAATCTCATCTCCTGCCTTCTCTGAGCACAGAGCTCCGGAAGTTCTGCCTTCCACACCTTTGCTTTTGCTATGCTCTCTACTTGACCATCTAACCCCGAACCCTTTCTTCTTCTTCCCCCAGTGTAATTGAGATATAATTGACATAGAACATTGTACTAGTTCGAGGTGTACAACATAAAGGTTTGATATATGTACCCAAACTCTTTCTTTCATCGTCCTACCTAAGCAGTGGTAGGTCAGATCCAAACGTTCTGAGAAGCCTCCCTCATCCCTCATGACCTTGGGCCAGTCTGGGAAACGTCCTCTGGCTATCCAAAGAACCATCTCGCAGCCTAAGCCACTTCGGCCACCCTCGGGGCCCCACACGCACCATGATGGCCAGGAGCAGATTCTGGAATTCGTTGCGAAAACCCAAGGTGTAGGTGCAAAACAGAGCGAAGTTCCCCTCCACCAGCTGGGGGACAGGAGAGCGTGGTGGGAAGGAAAGGTAAGGAAACAGGTGATGTAGTCGGGGCTGAGCCTCCATGACATTCCGCATGCTCCAGGGACCCCTGCTCACCCCGCCTCCATTCCACCTGTCCCTTGGGCTTTGTCCCATCCTAAGTCCGAGGCCTACCCCGCCCCTCGTTCCATATACCCCCTCCTGCCCAGGCTGAGCATGGTGAGCCCGACTCACCATGAAAGCCAAGGAGGTGAAGAGGAAGCCAGCAATAAGCTTGATGTACGGGCCATGGCTCATGACCAGCCGGAGGCCCCGAAAGAAGGGCATCGGCTTGGCCTGCTGAGTCTCGTAGGGTTCTGGGGGCCAGAGGGGACAGTGAGGCAGGAGCAGAGGCCCCTCCCCAAGCCTGAGACCCAGGCAAAGGGACAAAACCACCCCACGCTGGGGCCTGCACCCCTCCCCAGGACCCCTCACCTCTCTGCTCCCGCACACCCAGGGTCAGGATGATAGCGCAGATGACATAGATGGAGGCAATGACCCCTGCCGCCAGGAGGTATGCGTTTTGCTGTAAAGAGGGTAAAGGTGACATAGAGAAACAGTCAGTCTGATTTCATCCCAGCTCCCAGCAGCTCTACCCAAGGACCCCGGATCAGTCCCTTCTCTGGGGGCCTCACTGTCTCTATCCGCGAAATGGGAAAATCAGCCTGGGCCTGCTGTTGCTTCCCAAGGCCAAGTCCAGATGAACAAAAGGTTAAGAAGGCCAGGGTGTGGAGTCTGAGAGCCCACAGTTCAAATCTCCCCAAATCTAGTTTCTGCAACTCACTAGCTCGATCACTCTGGACAAATTATTTAGCCTCCCCGTGCTTCAGTTTCCTTATCTGCGAAGTGGACGTGTTAACACTTTGTAGAACAGATGCCCAACATTTACAAACACTAGCCATTATTAATATTTTGAGGATAACGGCAAAATCACCCCCATCGTTCCTCATCTCCCCCACCCCTGCCCTGCCAGGGGCTTACCGTTTCTCTGAGCGAGGTGGCGCTCTGCGTGCGATTGACACCTTCCAAGGCTACCGTAGAAGCATTGGCGTCCTGGACACAAGGTGTATGTGCTTGGCCCACAATCTGCCCCTGGATTGCTGTGCCCAGCACTGTACCTAATACCTCCACGGTCATCCCTGAGCAGGAAAAAGCAAGTCCTTTTGAGGGGCTGCACGGCTTGTGGGCCCCCAGGGAGGAAGGTCAGAGGGATATAAGCCCAGCTCTAGCCACAGGTGATAGGAGCAGCTCCAGATAGGCTGGGTACTGGGGTCGATGGTACCTTGGCCTAAACTCATGGCCTCGCTGTGTGACCTCTCCCTGGTCCTTCCACCTCCCTGGTCTCACCAGAGCAATAAGTTATTTTTAAGATGGTTTCACACCCACTCCCGAGAGCAGGGAGCTGGGCCCACGAGGGAAGAAATATGCTAGGAGGGTCAGGGAGTGGGGGGCCCTGGGCCCCCGGTGGGTGGGACCAGTGGGCTGGGGAGACTTACGAAACGCAGTGGCAGAGTCCCGCTCCCCCTGCTCCGTGCTGATGAACATGGTGAGAGCTGAGTAGGGAACGTGGAAACACTGGTATGGAAGAGAGGCCCTCGGCCAGTCAGGCGATGGACAGACAGATGTGGCTTCGGGCACCAACCCCGGAGGCCTCAGGGACTTCCTGCACCCCTGCCCATACTCACCGTGACCAGCGTCTCAAAGAGGCAGTAGAAAAGCAAGTACCACAGGGTCTGGCCCTGTTGGAAGTCAGGCACAAACCAGATGAGGAAGTAGGCGATGATGGCCAGGGGCGTGGAGAAGATGATCCTGAGGAAGGGGAGGGTTTGAGTGGAGGCAGGATGCCCAAACCCCAGGAACAGGGCCCAGGCTGGACTGCTCTGCAGCCTCACAGGGTACCCGGCAGGAAGGCAATTCCTCCCCCCTGGATGCACCCGCCCCAGGGTCTCTGGGAAGGGACTGATGGTCCAGCCCAGAAGGGCACACTGAGGCAGGGCCCCCGGCCTACAATCCTGAGCATAAGGTATGAGGTCAGACCCTCCTGAGTCTTGCCTGCATCTCCCCATGTGTGAAGGCTCCAAAGACAGGGGCTTACTGTGGGTCAAGGGGCTGAGAATTCAGGCTCAACCTCAGATAGTGGGGCAAGGAGGCAGCGGGGGAGGAGTTATCCCAGTGGGATCTCACCCATGTGTGCATACACAGGAGTCGGGGAGGTCAAATCCAGGTGAAGGCGCTCCTTCTGGAGCAGCCACAGGGGAGGACTGGGCCCAGTGCCTCCCCACATGTGAGCCCCACACCATCCTAGTTAGATCTCAGGATGGTCCAACTGCACACATGAGTATAGAAAGGCAGCAGAGAACCATGGTGAAAAGGCCTTTGGAGCCACACTTCCGGGATCCAGTTCTGGCTCTACCAGTAACTATAAATAACTTGGTCTTGGGCAAGTTATTTAACTTCTGAGGTTCATTTTCACATCTGTAAAACGATAATAGTAATAGCACCTACCTTACCTTCAACAATTACTTAAGAAATATTCAAGTGCCAGCTCTGTGCTGAGCACGATTCTAATGACTTGGGACGTATCAGTAAACAAAACAGACAAGTCATTGCCCTTGTGGAATTTACATCCTAGTTGGCAAACAAAAAATAAACTTAAGATATACACTGTCCAGCCTTAAAAAGGAATGAAATTCTGACACTTGCTACAACATAAAGCTTGAAGACCTTATGCTAAGTGAAATAAGCCTGACACAGAAAGACAAATCTGGCATGATCCCACTTAGATGAGTCAAATTCACAGACAGAAAGTAGGTGGCTGCCAGGGGCTGGAGGGGAGGAAGGAATGGGGTGTTAGTGTTTAACGGGTACAGAGTTTCAGTTTGGAACAAGTTCTGGAGACGGTTGCACAGCAATGTGACTATACTTAATGCCACGGAATTGTACACTTGAAAAAGGCTAAAATGGTAAATTAAAAAATTTTTAAATAGTGTATTCTACCACACACCAAAAAAGCTATATAACGTAGTAGACGGTGATTAAGTGCTGTAGAAAAAAGAAGGAAAGCAGGCTAAAGGGGATGAGGAGTATGTGGGTACAATTCACAACCAGGTGGCCAAGGTAGCCCTCACTGAGAAGGTGACCTCTGTGCCAGGCCTCGAACGAGAGGAGGGAGTTGGCCTGGCAGAGCTCGCGGGGCAACAGTGCTCAGGTGGGAAATGTGCCCCAGCAGGCCTGGGGAGTAGGAAGGAGGCCAGGGGGCCAGAGTGAATGGCGTGAGCATGGGAGATGGAATTAGGAAATGAGGTTGGACAGGAAATGGGATGCCAGGTCATGCAGGGCTCAATAGGCCATGGTGAGGACTTTGGCTCTATTTCACAGGGTTGAAGTAGTTTTGAGACTTAAGTTGATATTAAAATGTAGAACAGTTCTTGGGACACAGCAAGTGTTTGCTGTGATTATCACACCAGGAAAGCTCAGTGGGAGAGTTCAGGGAGCTGCCCAGAGCACTGGGTTGGGAATCAGACCTCAGACCCATCCCTGCTGCACCTCCCATGTGACCCTGCTGACCCTGCCTCTCAATGGGTGGCCGAGAACTCCAGGAAAGTGTTCGTCAGAGTCCTCCAGGTCTTAAAAGGAGGATTTAAATGTTGGCTGAGGGCAGAGGCTGGTCTGAGGCCTGGGAGGAGAGGGGGCCCCAGGGCTCATGAGCCCTGGAAGGCCCAGCCTCTTTCTACACCGAAAGGAGAAGGGGTGCCAGGTCCCAGGTCCTAACGGGGGGTGGATGAAGAGGAGGGTCATGCACATTACACGGCAGCGCTCAGCATGCGCTCAGACAGGGGTGGGGGTACCACTCAGAGGTATCGCCAGGAGTTCCCACCCCGACAGCTGAGGCCATGTGCTGAATCACAAACCAGCCTGAAGGGCCCTCAGCTACTTCACCAAGCTGGTTGCCACACGTGCCTGCGTGGGCGAGGCGTCCTCAGATCTCACCTCCCAAAGGAAGGGCTTCCTCTGCTCTCCCCACCTTGCCCTACCCCACCCCTCCCAAATCCTCAGAGAACCAGGGCTCCTCTGGCAGCCTTCACCAAACACTCCATCCAAGCAGCCGGGGCTGTGGAACCAAATGTGACTGGGAGTAACCCGGGCTGCTGCTGCTGCTTCAAGCTGGCCGGGGCAGCTGACTGCCATTGGCTGTGTCTCATGAGGGGATGTGGCAGCGCAGCCTTGCCCCTGGGTGGCTGCCAGGGAGGCGGGTACAAGGCCCAGTCTCAGGGGCTGGCTCACCGGGAGCCCCAGCAGCCTGTGCAGGTAAGGCAGACTCTCCTGCCCCCTGGCCCTGAAGCTTGGATCAAAGGCCCCAAGCTGGGCCTTTGCCAGGGGCTGGCGGGATTTCAGTGGGAGGGGGACCTCGTGGGAAAGGAAGCTGTGCTGGGGGGCAGGGACTGTGGGAAGAGCTTTGAAGGCCTTGAAGGCCGGAGACCAGGTATGGGCGCCCCTGGGGCAGGAAGGCGCCCACTCGAGCCTGGATGGGCTAGAGATGAAAGGGGCATGTCCCACCCCCCCGCCCCCCAACCACCAAGCAGGATGTCCTGGAGGGAACCAGAGCTCTGGCCTGTCAGCCTGTCCCTTGCGCCTGCCTTTGCCATCTGATCTGTAGCACCACCACCCCCAGCCTTGCCTCAAAGCCTGAGGCTGAGGCGTGTAGGCTCTGTATCAAAGGAAAAGGTAGTTCTCACGGTCCAAGGAGACAGAGGTTATGCTGTCCCTTCTGGGCTTTACCTTCCACGCTTACCCCTCCACCAGGAGCCACTCTGCAGGGGTGCCAAATTATACGTTACTTAATAAGTGCCAGAAATGGTTCTAAGCACGTTACGTATTAAAAAATTCAATTCTCACCACAACCCTGTGAGACAGGCATAATCATTATCCCCACTTTGCAGATGAAGAAACTTGAGGCTGAGATGTTAAATGTCTTGCCCAAGGTCGTACAGCTCTAAGTGGCGAAGTCGGTATTCAAACTGAGGCAGGCTGGCTCCAGAGTGTAACCTTTCAACGATTATGGGGAGTGACGGAGCGGGAGAAGTTAGAATTCCAGCTTCATGGAAAGGAAAAGGACCTTGGGGAGGAATGGGGCCTGGGCCAGGGGAAGCTGCCCAGTCTAGCAATTCGACCAGCCTGGGTATGAACTGGCAGGAGTTCCAGTGCCCTGCCTGGGGCAGCTGAGGCCTTGCTGGGGTTTTTGCATCATTCCTTCTCCTCACCCCCCAGCCTGTGACAAACCATGTGGAAGGACCACAGGGTAGCAGACATGTCAGAAGCCCCGCCTTCTACCACCTCAGAAGGAGCATTTTCTACTCACCAGGGCATGAGGCGGCCCAGGCGGGTCCAGGGGGATTTGCTAATGCAGAAGCCCACCAGGGGGTCTGTGATGGCATCCCAAGCTCGGCCCACAAATAGGATGATGGAAGCAGAGAAAGGATCCACCTGGGATGGGGAACAGGCAAAAGATGACTCCCTCATCCTTCAGCTGATGGGCAACATCCACCCTCACCGACGGGCAAAAGCAGGGCTCCCTCCCCACTTCAGCCTGGCCATTAGGACCCTGTGCTGCTCCCACCCAGGCCTTAAGCATCATTACTTGCCTTGTTAATAATGACAACAACAGTTTCCCAATAGAAGTAGCACTGTGTGTCTCCTTGGAAACTTTCCCAGATATTTCCCCTTACGTCCTCCCCTCCACTGCCCTTGAAAACACTCCCATCTATTAGAATGAATCCAGAATTCAGTTCCTTGCCTCCCTCTCACAAGCCCCAACCACCTGATATCAGAAATAGCATTTGCTGGGTCACCGCAGTGGCCCTCAATTTCCCCATCTGTATAATGGGGTTATGATCCCTATCTTACAGGGTCAAGCTCTATCTTGGATGTGGAAAAAGGAATCAATAGACAAAATGTTGAAAAAGTAGACTGTTACTATCACTACCCATTCAAGCTATCCCCCTCCCCCCAAACCTTCTAGGCCTAAATAGACAGTTTCTCTGAACTCTTCCTCATCCATCAAGGCTCTACTATTGCCATCACTCCAGGAAGCTGGAGAGGCCTCTCCCACACTGCAGTTTCCCCAGTCTGACCTTTCTAACTTTTTACATTTTGACAGCAGTTTCCCCATATTTGCACCACATTTAGGGCCTGGCCCGTGGGAGTTGCTCAAAAACCAGCTGTTTAAATGAAGTCATTTGTCCTTTCTGGGGCTTAGGATTCCCCATCTATTAAGTGAATACAAGATGACTTGCTTGCAAAGTCACCAACCCCTGAGCCAAGCCAGCTACTGCTGTCCAGCTGGGGCATTGTGTGCCAGTCTCTTCTAAGAACATCACAGCAGGCTCCATTCTATCACACCACCGCCTACCCCTCCAGGCTCTGTTGCTCTTGCCAGGCAAGGAGGGGTGAGCTGACCTTGCCAGCTAAGACTCCTGGGGCAGAGACTCCCCTTCTGGATACTCTCCAAAGCCTTCTTATTTCCATCCGCTGTGACTCTTGAGAGGCAGGGGAGTAGGGATTCCCAGTCCCACTTCACAGTTGGGGACACTGACCCTACCCTGGACTCCGTAGTCTCTCCCACCTTGGGGTGATGGAGGAGCCCTAGCGAGCTCAGTTCACTCACCTGAGCTACATCCAACAGGTAGATCTGCAGGAAGAACCCCAGGGCACAACCCGTCACCTGGTAGGGGGCCCCCCCAACTGCATAGCAAAGTTTGTTGCAAATGGACAACTGGTTATTCTTCTTCGATTCCTTCTGGGAAGAAGAGGAAAGAATGAAAAAGAGATCCACGATCCTGGCCTTCATCCTAGAAGTTTCCAGAGACAGGAAACTCTGGAACTCTGCCAGGAGGAACAAGTCTGCCTTGCCCTATTCCCACCCAGGGAGAGTTCACTTCCCACAAGAAATGAAAGGTATTCTCTGTTCTTAAAAATCTGGAAAAGGGGAATCCATACTGAGGAACTAGCACCTAAGCCACCCCACCCCAAACCCAGATCCTTATCAGCCCGTCTCCACTGAATGACTCCCCCCAAGACCTCAGTTCTGTTTCTTTCCAAGTTGGAGGGGAAGCACGCTCCAGCAATGGACCTGTCCCCACCTGGCACCAGCTGCCACAACCTGAAAATCCTCTTGCCGCCAAGAGCTGCCTAAGCCCAGCCCTGGCTTCTGCCCTGGTTCAGAGGCTAGTGAACCTGCCTACTGAGTGAGGGCTCTAGAGATCCCGAAGGGCCCAGCCCAGCTGGCTGTAGGCCCAGCTGTTCCTTATATCTGTCCCAGAGCCTCCCTGGCCCCTGGAGGCAGCCAGACCTTCAGGCAAACCCAGGAGCTGTCCTACCCTCCCTCTCTCCCTGTCCCCCTCCCCAGTTCCCAGGGGATCTTGGAGAGGGGAGGAAAGGCCACTAGGTGCAGGGCTGGACCCTCTCTGGGTGGGGCACTAGGGAGGTTAAGGTTGCCCAGGGAAAGTAGATTACTCATACATGGGAGCAGCATAATTGCTTACCCAGGCTTCTTCCAAGGATCGGTTAATAAAATTAAAACGAAAAGGCAGTCACCTCCTAGGCGGATATCTTTTGCCTGGGATCCCTCCCTGGGGCCGCCTGATGTCATTGGGTCCTTCATTATTTCCAGAGAGCTGGGAATGGGGCCGAAGGTCAAGACGCGCAAAGCGCCGAGCGCGGGCCGACACCTACACTCACACAAACGCCTGCGGAATGCGGCTCCTTTAAGAGCAGAGCCCTTGCTCTTATGAATGAACTTGAGCGGCCCTCACAGCGGAGTTGAGAAGCAGGCATAGCATGTGGGGGTGGAGAGCAGGGGGATAAGAGATGGGGGGACCAAGGTGGGTTTCCCAGATTTCTGGGGTCTCTCTGGCGTCTAGGGCAGCAAAATTAAGCGGCTCATCACAGAGGAACGGAAACCGACTAGGCAGAGCAGAGCCGGGCACCACTTGGAGCCCCCGGTGGGCCCGCTCCCCAGAGGCACCTGGGGGGTGGGCAAGAGGGGGCCGGCGCCTACAAACCTTCTGCATCACTCCCTGCCTCCAGGGCACCCCAGGGCCCTCTCCTGCCTCTGAGTCCTCCTGTTCCCGGCTTAGCCCAAGGTGTCCCAGAACCAGGTTTATCCCGTGACGCCCCCACCTCAGCCTGCCGCCCACCCTTGACCCTCCACCCGGGGTGCCCGGCCCTCACCTTCACCTGGACCGGGCATTCACCGGCTTGGAGGATGCCCGTGGGCAGCAGCCCCGCGGCGGAGCCGCTCTCGGCGCCCTCTCCTTTGGCCATGAGCCGCCGGCCACGCCGCCCCGGACCGGGAGGCCGGGATGCTCCTCTGCTCCGCGATGCTCCTCTGCTCCGCGGGCCTCCGCTCCGCCCGGGCTCGCGTTGTAGTTGTAGCCGCCGCCGCCGCTACGAACGCCGCTGACTCGCTCACTGCACTCCCCACGCGCCTCTTAAAAGGTTGGGCCCTGCCCTCTCTAACTGGCCAATCCTGGAGCTCTGCTACACCGCCGCCAGCCAGTCCTGGAGCCCGTCGGTCCTCCCGCCGTCCCAAACCCCTCTGCAGCTTGTGCCACCAAGCCATGTTCTCCAGCCTGGAACCCGCATCCGGCTGCGCGTTTCCGCGCAACCCCGGGGTTAAAGCCGGAGACCCACTTGACAAGCACGAGGAACTGAGGTCCAAGGCTAAAAGTGACCTATCCTTGGTCCCCCAGAGTGAGTTCTACCTGAGTGAGATCTACACCCCAAGACTTCCGGCCCCCAGGCCTAGGAAAGGCAGGGGCTTGGAAACCCACTGCCCCCTTTAACGTCTGGAGTCAGTTCGAGTCTCCCTCTGCTCCAAACCTGGAGCAGATAGCGCTGACACTTTCCTAACCGACGCCCCTCTCCCCTCCCCCAAGACGGACCTTTTCTTCTTCTTCCTGACATGGGCACCTGTGGGGCCCTCGCGATGGGGAAGAAAGACGAGGCAACGCAGTCGCTGCCGGCAGGAAGCTCCTAAGTTGTGGAGAGGAGTGGGGACCACAGCCATTAGCACACAATGATGATAACAGAGGCATTTTACGGAGAGCTTCCTCCATGCTTAACGTGATCTAACTCAACCTTCATAACCACCGTGTGAGGATGGTGCTATTATTATCCCCGTTTTACAGCTGAGGGAAGGAAAACTCAGAGAAATGAAACAGCTCTCATGTGGCAGAGCCAGGCCTATAAGGTTTTGCCCCATTTCACATCCTTCCCTCTCCACAGCCCCGCGCTATCCCTCTCAGCAAAAATTATGAGAAGGCTAAACCTGTCTCCCCAAGAAGAAGCCCTGGGAGAGGGAATTCCCTGGCGGTCCAGTGGTTGGGACTCTGTGCCTTCACTGCCGAGGACCAGAGTTCAATTCCTGGATCCCTGGTCGGGGAACTGGGATCCCACAAGCTGCGGGGCATGGCCAAAAAGAAGCCCCGGGAGATACAAAGCTCTGGGTTGAAACAATCAAGGAAAGGTTTGAAAGAGTGCTGAATAATCTGGTCCTTGAAAGAAGATGGGGGACTTCCCTGGTGGCACAGTGGTTAAGAATCCACCTGCCAATGCAGGGGACACAGGTTCGATCCCTGCTCGGGGAAGATGCCACATGCCACGGAGCAAATAAGCCCGTGCGCCACAACTGCTGAACCTGAGCTCTAGAGCCCTCGAGCCACAACTACTGAGCCTGCCTGCCACAACTACTGAAGCCCACGTGCCTAGAGCCCGCGCTCGGAAACAAAGAGTAGCCCCCACTCGCCACAACTAGAGAAAGCCCGCATGTGACAACAAAGACCCAACGCAGCCAAAGATAAATAAATTTATTAAAAAAAGAAAGAAGATGGAAGGCCAGACCCAGATGCCAGAAAACAGTCTTCTACCACCTCTGGGTCCCTTATGTCACCATCAGCCCTGGCTTCCCAGGCACTCAAGAGGCTGAGAGGGGGCCAGTTGGCACTGACGAGTGAAGTGATTGCTGGGATGCTCAAAGGCTACTCACTCCTGTGCCTGTGGTTGCTCAGTGTCAGTTTCCTTTTTTCTTTCATAAAATCTGATTGCCAGCAGGAGAGATGAGGTCTGGCTGCCCCAGGATGGCCACACCAAGCTTCCTCATCTGCCTTAGCAGATCCCCATCTTGGCACACAGATCTTGGCCACTGCTGAGCCTAAGAGAGCCAAGATGAGGCAGCTGAATTCTGTGAAAAGGGCCTGAACTGGCCCCCATGGTTCTGCCATGAGCTGTGTGATAGTGTTCTGTCTCTTCCCCTCTCTGGGCTTGAGTTGGCTGAGGTGACTGTACGATCCTTTCCAGCCCTAACATCCTCAGTCCTATGGGATCACACTACAACACAAATGATTTAGACCCCCACCAAACCGTGAGCTCTGGGAAGGTAGGAACCACATCTTTTTCACGGCCATATCCCCATTGACTAGCGGGGGCCTGACTCAGATGTGTTCAGTGATGCCTTCTCAGCCTCCCTCAGGTACAAGCATAAGGGCAGCCCATTCAGAAAAGCCCCAGGCTCCTCCATTTACTAGTTGTGTGGTTGATCCTGGGCAACTCAGTTAACCTCCCTGTGTATAAGGTGGAGATATTAAGTGACTACCTAATAGAGCTGTTGCAGATATGAAACAAGAAAATGCAGGGGAAGTGCTTAGCACAAGTGCCTGGGAGCTGAGGCTGGGCTGGTTCCCCCTCCTGGCCCGATTCCAGACTGCCAGCATAGCAGTATAAGATTCCAGATATGGCCTGACCAAGCCAGCACAATAGGCCTATTATTTTCCCCAGTCTGGACACGACACATTGTTAATGCAGCCTAAGACTGCTGGGCTTTGGAGCCTTTCTCTCCCATGATTAGTTCCCATCAGGTTGTGGTCAACTAAATCATTCAGATCCTTTTCACTGGAGCTGGGGTCAAGTCAGGTCTCTCCCTCATCCTCTGCTTTGTGTAGTGTCTCCCCCTTCTTGAAGCTCACAGAACAACAGTGTCATCTTGCTTATTCCAGCCTGTCAAAATTGTTTTGAATGCTGGTTCTATTGCCCCCTGTTTTCTCTCCCTCTCTAAGTTTAGATCCAGGCTGCTCCTTGCGACTCCAACTATACCATCCAGCCTGCTGGTCAAGGCAGAGCCCCATAACACATCACTAGAGACACTCATTCACCACTGACCGAATCAGGGCCCTGCTAATACAACAGCTCCCAATTATTGCTGGGCAAGCACTGTGCTAAGTGCTTTAGGTATATACCATCTCATTTACTCACAACATAACTGGGGAGGGTAGTTTTCTTTACCCCCACTTTATAGATGATGAACCTGAGGCTAAGAGATGGAAAGCAGCGTCCAGTTTTATACACCCAGAGTCAGGCCTCTTTTTCAGACCATGAGCTTGGCTGTAAACTCATCACTTAGAGATGTTGTCCTCTGGCTACACACAGTCTTGACCACATGTCTCCATGGCCCTCTTGGCTACTCTCGTTCCTACCCCCTTTCCCCCACACCACCAGGCCTGGGGCCCAAGAGGCTTTGCTGAGGCTCTGGTCCAAGGTAGGCAGAGGGCAACCTTATCAGCTCCATTAGCCCCAGGAGCCTGGAGCAGAGACCTGGGCCCATTCTTCATAGCAACATTCTTTTCATCTAGGAGAGCAGTGAGGACAAGGGCTTCTCCCTTAGGAGCAGAAAGGCAGCTCCCCGCTCTAAGGGGTACTATCCTTGCGGCCAACCTTGACCTTTTCTGGATCTAGCCCAGCCTCACAGTCAAGGATATATACATTTCAGAGACCCCCTTGTTGCTCTCCACCTGTCTGTGCCCTCACAGGGCACCATGCCCAGCCTGGTGGGCTTCATCATACCCTAGCGTACTCCCCGGAAGGCCTCTGGGGAAGGCCACCAGGTCCCCTGATCTTTTTGGGAGACAGAGCAGCAGAATTAAGTGCAAAGGTTCCCAGGACAGGTCACCTGGCTTCATAGCCTATCTCTACCATACAGTTTACTCTTGGGCAAATTACAAAATCTCCTGAGCCTCACTTTCCTCACCTGTCAAATGGGGATAATAATTCTGTGTATCTCACAGTGTTATCATGAGGATTAAGTAGGGTCCTTAGAACAGTGCTTGGCCTATAGTAAGCATTTAAAAAGTTTTATCATCATCATTAACATCATGACCACCATCATCATCATTAGTAGTATCCTGGGTGAAGCCACACAAAGTAAGGCCACTTAAGTCAGAGGGAAGAAAATTTGATGTAAATGACTAGGGGCTAGATTTATATCTGGTGATTCAAGGTGGTATTTCTAGCCCTGTGGGATGCTTCCAAGGGCAGGATTACCAGGTAGAGCTGTTGGGGTGTTGGTGCTAGGAGATTGTTGCTAAGTGAAGGTGTTGTCATATGCCAGTGTTGCCAAGTGGGACAGTTTGCTTGCAGCCTGTTATCCAATGGTAAGATCTCTTTAGTCCCTAACTGGCAGACCTACCACCCTGACTTCTGGAGAAAAGGAGCCCAGCCCACGCCTTAAAACATACTTATCTCAAGAGCCACCAGTAAGTTTATACTCTAGGTGGTGGTGGTGGTCTGAGGCCTGAGGCCAGGGAATGGCCAGGTTGAAGAGCTTAGGGCTGGGCAAGCTATTGCCTGAGCCTATTCCCCCACGTAGCCCTTTTGTTTGCCCTGGGGGAGATGGAAGGGCAGAAAGTAAGAAGGAGGGACTCTTGAGGGTCCCAAGAGAGGCTCTTTGGGAAGGAAGTAGCTGAGGGCCCTTGAAGTCATCTGAGGCTACCAGTTCCTGCCTGGATGTTGGTTGGGCAATTGAGAGACAGGAGAGGCCTCAAGGCTGATCCCCCAACTCAAGGCTGATCACTCCACAGGGAAGCCTCCTATCTGGGTTTCAGGACTGGGCTGGGTGATGGGTCTAACTTCTGAGCCTCAGTTGGGGCTGAGGGACATGGAGAGTGCCCAGAGACTCCTTGGGATACTTGGTGCCCCCTTCCCTACCTAGTGCCTCTGCATCTTCTCATCCTCGACTCCCCCAGGTTCAAGGTCCTCTCCAGAAGAGAGAGACAGCCCTATTTCCCAGGAAGACTATGACTGTTGAGGTGACATGAGAATGATGGAGTAGAAGAAGCTGGGTAGGTCAGCCTTGGCTCAGAAAGCCACGCCGTGGCACAGCTCTGAGGGAACCCCAGGGTCTGGACCAACCTACCTGGTAGGCTGTGGGGTACAAGATCAAGCAAGGTGCTCTCTGGGCAGAAGCCCAAAGCCTGGCCTCAGAAGAAGGGTTGGGGACTGAAGCCTGAGTGATACTTCTCTCTTACAGGCTGGCCAGGCCTCTGCCCTCCTTCTCTTTATGCTCATTCCATATTCCTGCATAGCAGCTGTGCCTTGGTCTGCTGGTCTTGACCCTCTGAGAGCCGGAAGACTCTTTCAGAGTAAGTGACTTGTTGGACTCAGACCAACTTGGCAGAAGCAGAACCTGCCCGAGGCTCCACCTCCCATCTGGGCCTCCTTTTACCTCCTTTTACCTATCTATACAAAAAGCACTCTGGACAGCCCAACACCATGCAGTGGCTGCTTCCACTTCCACTGGCATGCAGAGACCTCCAGCTTTTGGTGGCTACCTTCAGACACGTCACCCTGTGATCTCCTGGTGATTAGGTGCAAGAGATAAGCATAGCTGGGGCCCTTAGAGAGTGTGGCCTGGAGTCAGGCTCCTCAGGGTTTGAATCTAGTTCTGTCTCTAGCCAGCTCTGTGACTTTGGGCAGGTCAGTTAAGTTCTCTAAGTCTCATTTATCTGATCTGTAATTTATCAGATCATCTTGCTATAAGATCAGGTGAGACAATGTATGTGTACAAAACAAACCTTACAGTTGGCTCTCAACAAATGTTAATTTTGGGACTTCCCTGGTGCAGTGGTTAAGAATCCCCCTGCCAATACAGGGGAAACGGGTTCAAGCCCTGGTTCAGGAAAATCCCACATGCCACAGAGCAACTAAGCCCGTGCACCACAACTACTGAGCCTGCGCTCTAGAGCCCGCGAGCCACAACTACTGAAGCCCCCGCGCCTAGAGCCTGTGCTCCGTAACAAGAGAAGCCACCACAATGAAAAACCTGCGTGCCACAACGAAGACCCAACGCAGCCAAAAATAAATAAATTTATTTTTTTCAATGTTAATTTCTTTCCTCTGATCTCTCTGATTGGCAAGATGTCTGATTAATAGACAGTGGAAAAACACTTTCTGATCTGGGTTTAAAACTTAAGGGTTGAGGGTCTAAAATAAGAAAAAAAAAAAGGGATACTTGAGGAAGCTGTAAAGGTGGTCTTGTCAGTACTTTCACTGAGACTATTCGGGTCCACCCAACAACACAGAGATGAATAAAGCATGGATAATCTTATCCTCTGAGAAAGTAACATTTCATCATAGAGACAAGTGTAAGCAGACTAAGTTATGGAATGATGTGACAAAGGCCTCATAGAGATCTGTCTGAGTACACATTTGAAAACATCAGCTTCTGTCTGGGGGGTAGAAGTCCGCGAAGGCTTCATAGGAGGTGGTGATGCAACCAAACCCTGAAGAATGAGTAAGAGTTCCTGAGACAGGGAAGGGTATGCCAGCCACAGGGAACACCACAGACATGGAAGTGTGTTGGAGGATGGTGGGTACAGGAACACTGAGCAGCTTGGACTGGCTGCGCATTTGCTGGCTGGGGATCTGGTAATCCCTGAGGCTGAGAAGATGGAAAGAGGCCATGTATTCTCATCCTGAAGACACTGGGAAGCCATTAAAAGGATTAAATGCAGAGGAGTAAAATGACCACATCTGTACTTTATAAAGATGACACTGTCACTAGCCATCCTCAGACCCTCATCTCATCTCTCCTAGACTGTTGCAGCAATGCCCTAACTGGTCCCCTCTGAGCCAATCTCCAACAACAGATGAATCTTTTTTTTTTTTTTTTTAATTTGACCTCACCATGTGGCTTGCAGGGTCCTAGTTCCCCGACCAGGGATCGAACCCGGGCCCTCATCCCCTCAGCAGTAGAAGCGCGGAGCCCTAACTACTGGACTGCCAAGAATCCCCCAACAGATGAATTTTTTAAAAACAAATATGACCTTTTCATCCCCCTATTGTTGACTGATTTATTTTAAATTTATTTATTTATTTTTTGGGGGCTGCATTGGGTCTTCACTGCTGCACGTGGGCTTTTCTCTAGTTGTGCCGCGTGGGGACTACTCCTCATTGTGGTGCGCGGGCTTCTCATTGTGGTGGCTTCTGTTGTTGCGGAGCACAGGCTCTAGGCGCGTGGGCTTCAGTGGTTGTGGCACGTGGTCTCAGTAGTTGTGGCTCATGGGCTCTAGAGCGTAAGCTCAGTAATTGTGGTGCACGGGCTTAGTTGCTCTGCGGCATGTGGGATCTTCCCGGACCAGGGCTCGAACCTGTGTCCCCTGCATTGGCAGGCAGATTCTTAACCACTGCGCCACCAGGGAAGTCCTCAATAAATGTTTGATGAGTGAAAGACTAAATGAGTGAAGGGGCTGTAATAGCCCCTTCCTCCATGTTTCTGGGCCTATGGGTCTACATAAAGCGCTTCCTAATTTCCTTTCTGGTAGAAGTGAGACCAGAGAAAGGAAGGAACTTGCTCAAGGTCACAAAGCAAGTCAGCAGCGGTGGGACTCTGTTTCCCATCCCATTGGGATTCTGAGGGCCAGCCCTTGCAGAGAAAGCCCCAGGCCATGTTTTGCCTGGTATCTGAGTCCCCAAGATGGACCCTCCAGACCAGGACTGGGAGGACCACAGAACAGTCCCCGTGCCACACACACAGACACCAGCTCCTTGTTCCCTCCTGCCAGGAGTAGGGTTGAGATCTGGAATTCTTCCACCTCAGCTTGCAGTCTTGATCTCTGCCTTTGGGGCTGCCTCTAGGAGGAGCGTCAAATATCTGCTAGGCTCTGAGCTGAGTGTGGGGTTCTAGGCCACCCTAACTAAGTAGGTTAGACTCAGTTCTGGAACTAAGATGAGTCTGTGCTGGGTTCTAGGCTTTGGGGCAGGTTCTGAGCTGGACTCTAGGCTGCTCTGGGCTCTAGATTTGGGGCTTTGTTTTAACCTGAATTCTGGACTCTGAGCTTTGGGTCCTCTGGCTCTGGGTTCTAGGCTGTGACCTGGGTTATAGGCTGAGGGTCCAGCTCTAAGTTCTGAGCTCTGATCTTGGGCTCTGGCTGGCCTTTGAGCCAGGTTATGCTCTGGGCTCTGTGGTCTGGGTTCTGGGCTGGACTTTGGACCAGGGCTGGGCTTGTTTGGGCTCTGGGTTCAAGGCTCTGAGCTGTACTTTGGGGCTGGGGTGGGCTGAGTACTAAAACTTAGGTGGTAAGCTGTGATCTCTGTCCTCTGAACTCCAGGCTCTGGGCTTACATTGGGTGGGAGGAGGGGGCTACAGAAGGGAGAGTAGCAAATTCTTGAGCTTCTCCCTTTGCGCCACTTCTCTTCCTGGAGATTTTCAGCTTTAATTCCTCCTGCCAGAGGAGAAGGCCAAAGTGAAGGTGGTAGTAGCCTTCCTTGAGGTGCCGAAGACTTCCCTGGTCACCAGGAAGAATGAGAAGTGAGGGGTAGGGCAGGTGGCATGTGGAGGTGTCCTCAGGTGGGCAGGATCTATTCTGCTTGTTATCAAGGACCTTCCCACACAGCAGAGTGTAGGGAGGAAGCACAGGTGCAGCTCATAGCAACCATGGGGTGAGAGCGAGGGGTTCCTACCCCCACCTTTCCTTTCCTTTCCCCGAGATGTCACCCCACCCTCTGTTCCAGCCAGGAGTTGGGCTTGAAGCTCTTGGAACCCAGAAGAGGTAATTTCCAGGGCTCACCGAAGCCTTTGCTCAAGTCCATCCCCTTACCCTGACTGCTTTCTCCCTTACAATGGACCTCTCCACATTTTATTCCCCTTCCTCCCCCATCTGCTCTGGAGCCTTTTGCCCAGCAGGACTCCTCCCCAGCCCCAATGCTGGACATGCTCACTCCATGACGCTGCCATGAATGCAAGGCCCATGTGCTGGTGACAGAATTCACTGAAGGAGCAGGAATTCCTGTAGGGAAATACAACTGGAAAAAATCATTTAAAATTGTACATGACACATGACTGCCCGAGGGGAAAAACAACCAAGACCTGTTAACAGGATGTCCCCTCATGAGTACACTCAGTTCCTAACTTTATTCTCCTGTCTCAGATCTTCCTTCCCTTACACCCACAGAAAGAGACCACCTTTTCAGTTCTCCATTGGGCAAAGTCTCCATTAGGCTCTGTGCAGGAAACCTCACCCCCTAAACCACATGGGATCAAATCAACAGGATAAGAAACACTCAGCTGGGCTTCCCTGGTGGCGCAGTGGTTGAGAATCCGCCTGCTGATGCAGGGGGCACGGGTTCGTGCCCTGGTCCGGGAAGATCCCACATGCTGCGGAGCGGCTGGACCCGTGAGCCATGGCCGCTGAGCCTGCGCGTCCGGAGCCTGTGCTCCGCAACGGGAGAGGCCACAACAGTGAGAGGCCCGCATACCGGAAAAAAAAAAAAAAAAAAAAAAAAGAAACACTCAGCTGAATACTCACCAAAGTCTGAATTATTCAGTCTAGACGAATTTCACAGCAAGAGCATGCAAAGGTACAGGAAATGGCCTTCACCAAACAGCCTAGGGTGGGCTTGGCAATTTTGATTCTCAGTGTCCTGTCCCTTTAAAGTCTTTCCACCAATGAGAAGTAACAAACAGAGCTGTAAGGGACAAGCTATGGCTCCTCCTCATTGTTCAGATTTGGCCTTTTGGGTGAGTGGAGATGGCGGGGTGGGGATGGAGTGGTTAAATGCAGATCAAATACACACATACACACATACGCCTATAAAATACAAGTGTTTATTCTCAGCAACAGTATAGTCTAAATCCATATTGAGGAAGAAAAACACTTTCCTAAGAGCCCTATACTTGGGTCCCTGCCCATAGTGGGGATAACTCGAATTGTCTTTTAGAGCAATGACAGATCCTCTGAGCACATCCTCTTGTTTCAGGCTATGCCCCAGACTACCATGTAAAACAACAAGCCTGCAAAGAGCATTAACCTATGATAGTTCCTCTTGGGTATCTAATGTCCGTGTAAGAGCTTTTTGGGTTTTTTAAAATAAATTTATTTATTTATTTATTTTTGGCTGCATTGGGTCTTCGTTGCTGCTCATGGGCTTTCTCTAGTTGCGGCAAGTGGAGGCTACTCTTGGTTGCAGTGTGCAGGCTTCTCATTGCGGTAGCTTCTCTCGTTGTGGAGCACAGGCTCTAGGCACACAGGCTTTAGTAGTTGTGGCGTGTGGGCTCAGTAGTTGTGGCGCACAGGCTTAGTTGCTCTGTGGCATGTGGGATCTTCCCGGACCAGCGCTCAAACCCATGCCCCTGCATTGGCAGGTGGATTCTTAACCACTGCACCACCAGGCAAGTCCCGTTAAGAGCTTTGAAATGATTACTTCCTTCACTTTGGACCAGATGAAAATCATGGGGAATGGAGGGCTTGAATTCTTCCTGTCCCAAAGCGAAGCATTCCAGAAGTGTGGGGCATTGGGTTTTCCAAGTACATACTCATTCTGTACATCTCAGCTCCTGTCCCCCACTGTGACCACTGCATCCTCCCTTACAGCTCTGTTTGTCTTAAAAAAAAGCCTCGACCGGGGGCTTCCCTGGTGGCGCAGTGGTTGAGAGTCCGCCTGCCGATGCAGGGGACACAGGTTCATGCCCCGGTCCGAGAGGATCCCACATGCCGCAGAGCGGCTGGGCCCGTGAGCCGTGGCCGCTGGGCCTGCGCGTCCGGAGCCTGTGCTCCACAGCGGGAGAGGTCACAGCAGTGAGAGGCCCACGTACCGCAAAAAAAAAAAAAAAAAAAAAAAGTCTCAACCTAAAACACACAGGGCTGTGAACCTCCTGGGCATGCTCAGTTCTTAACATGTTTCATGTTTGTTCATTCTGTCTTCCCAGTCTTCAGGAGCCCCAGGATACAAGGATGAGACCGAGATCCCCTCATTCAGATGAGCATTCACTGAGCCCTGACTTTGTGTCAGGCAGAGTCCTCAAGGAGTTCAGAGTCTAGAGGGAGAAACCAACAGGTAAATAAATCATTACAGTAAGGATTTGATTTTAAAAATTATGATAGAGGGAAACAGAGGAGAGATATGGGCAGGGTTGCCACGTTGCACAAGTCTGGGGGTCTATATGATGGGTCCCTCCAGAGTTGTGCAACGAGACTGCCCAGGTCATGTGCGAGCCCAGAGGAGGCATCTGATCCAGTCTGTAAAGTCCCTTGAGGATATCAGGCATTAGCTGGAGCTCGAAGGGCAAGTTTGCCAGGCAGACGAGGAGTGAAGGACCATCCAGATAGAGCAAACAGCATGTATGAAGCCACAGAGGGGTGAGGCAAGATGCTAAGTGCTAGGAAGTGTCAGGAAATCCATTTTGGCTGAAGCACAGAGCACATGAGGGGAAATGCCGAGAGCTTGTTGTTAAATGAGTTAATGAATGCAGGAAGGACTATAATAACAAAAATCATAATAACCAACATTTGGGGCTTCCCTGGTGGCGCAGTGGTTGAGAGTCCGCCTGCCGATGCAGGGGACACGGGTTCGTGCCTCGGTCTGGGAAGATCCCACATGCCGCGGAGTGGCTGGGCCCGTGAGCCGTGGCCGCTGAGCCTGCGCATCTGGAGCCTGCGCTCCGCAATGGGAGAGGCCACAACAGTGAGAGGCCCGCGTACCACAAAAAAAAAAAATAAATAAATAACCAACATTTGTTAACCACTCACTCTACGCCAGGCACTGTACTAAGTGGTTTCAGTGAATTTCTCATTTTCACCACATCCCCGTGAAGTAAGTTCTTTAATATCCTCTCCTCTGCAGATAAGCACAGAGAAGTTAGTTAACTTGCTCAAGGTCACAGAGCTAGTGGCAGAGCCAGGATGGAAACTCAGATGTCTTGGACTCTAGAACCCTGAGCCATTGACCACTGCTTCTCTCAACACTAGTTCCCTTAGCTTTGGGCAGGGGTGGCCTCAGTGCAGAGCCAGGTGGGCACCAGCAGTCACATTAGCCCCCCTTTGGGCTTCGCCAGCAGCAGTGCTTTCACTGGCCATCGGCATTGACAAGAGTCAATGGTTCCACTGAGATCCTAAGCAGAAGGGGAAAAAGAGGAGGGAGCCTCATGAGTGAATTCTCCGGGCATGTGTGAGAAGCCCCTGGGATTCCCAGAGCTCCCAGGAGGACTTTGAGGGAGGCTGGGGTCCTGCAGAACCAGAAAAACACACACACACACAATTTGGTGACTGTGTTTTTATCCTAGGCATGGTTACACCCTGAAAAGATGTCAAATTCTCTTCAGGTCTCTCATGTCTGCATGTCCATGCCACCTATTTTTCAACCCCATCATGACCTCCCATCCCTTGACACACCCCCATCCTCTCCCAACCTAGCATCCCTTCCTAGTTTTACTTGTCTTTCCTCCACAGGGCTGGCATTTCTTTTGCAGACACATTCCCCTGTCCTCATCCTGGGTCAAACCCAACTGATTGCTTTCTCTGCTTCTATGCCAGGCTACTGCAATCTGCAAGAGGAAACCCCAGAATCACATGTGGTCTCCAAGCTCACCTGCTCCACAGCCCTTTGCTTGATCCTTGCCAGCTCTCAGGCTTTTTTCTCAGCCTCATTCTAGGGCATTTCCCCCTCAGCATGACCTTAAAGGACCTCTTCCTTTAACCCTCTTTTCTGTTTACCCCATCCTCTCCCACCACTTCAGTGACCATATTTATACTAATAGACTGTATTATATTCTATACTAATATACTAATAACTCCTCAATCACAGCTCCACCCAAATCTGGATGCCTCAATGTATATTTCATACGGTTGTTGATAAAAACTAACTTTTTTTGATTTGTTAGACACTGTGCTTGGTAGATGACATGGACCCTGCCCTCGTGAGCTCACAATCTGCTGAGCAAATAGAACTAGGCAATTAGAATGGAGGGTGTTGGCAGACAGAGCTGAGGGGACAAGAGAGATAGCCGATCCAAGGAAAGTGTATCCGTTAGGATTGGATTTGGCTGTAGGTGACAGAAAACTCCAAATCACAGTCATTACAACCAGTTAGAAGTCTGGAAATAACTAGTCCAGAGCTAGTATGGTGGATCCATGACCATCAGAAACCCGGTGCTTTCTGTTTTATTGCTCTACCATCTTCTGCCATCCTTAACACAATGCTTCTGCCTCGTTGTCCAGGATGGCTGCTCAAGCTCTGGTCATCACGGTTGCATTCCAGTCAGTCCCAAGGAGGAAGGTGTGAAAGCAGCACGCTCTCCCTTTAGAAACAGCTCCTGGAGGCTGCACAAAATCCTTCTGGCTCACAAGCTGACTAGCACTTAGTCACAGAGCCACACCTACCTGCAAGGAATTCTGGAAAATAGAGCTTTTACTCCAGGCAAACTTTGTGCCCAGCTAAAGAGCAATGTTCTGTGACTAAGGACAAGCAGGGTAATGGATATTAGGGGACAAGTAGTAGCTTCAACTTCAGAAAGCATCCTGATGAGCTGATGCTTAACCTGAATTGTGAGGGATGAGTCAGAGTCAGCCAGGCAGAGTAGGGTCTTTTAGGCAGTGGGCTGCAGAGTGCATTGTTGGAAATGCAAGTGATTCAGGGTGTCTCCATCATGGAGTGAGGGAAGACACAAGATCACATTATCTACAGAATGATTCTGAGAGGGGAGGCATGGCCCATTCTGAGGAAAGAGGCACACCTAGAGGAAGGGCAGGGAGGAACCAGCCTGAGTTAAAATTAGGTTCCTCCAGAGATCAGCTGCCTGAATATGGCTTGGACTTGCCTTCTCCGGCCTGGAGGTCCAAGAGATGCTGATTTGCACTTGGGTGCCCTGCTTAGCAGGGAGGCTCTGGAAGCTCTGGAGCTGGGCTGCAGTTCGAGATAATCATCTAGGACCTGTTAGTGGCAGCAAGGCCATTGGCCTCAGCAGCCTCGGCCGCTGGTCAAAGGCAGGGCACTGCACACATGAGCTACCAGCTGTAGCATCCTCCCCAGACACATCACCAGGCCTTCCAAAGGTTATATTTATTTCCCCGGGTTGTTTGCAGATATCAGGGCAGGGCAGTCAGCTGGGCATGGAGCATCTGGCTCTCTGGAGAATAGACCCAACCCCCTTGACTCGGCGCATGCTGCCCTTCTCTGCTCTTTCAGCAAGTGGACAATGACCCTGGCCCGGGTCACCTCAGAGAATTCAGCGGGGAATTCCAGATATGCCAACACCTCCCCACTGCCCACTGCCCAACAGAGCTCTCCAGCTCACACTCTCCCCCTGTCCCACATCACATACAGACATACCACATACACACATTGCTTGGACCACATACTCAGGTCCACACACCTATCTCCACATATACAGTTATCCATACACAAAAGTCACATACACATCACACACATGCTAGGTATAGGCACAGCCCACCAACTACCCCCTATCATTTATAGACACACACATTACCTACAGACATATACACACTACACATGATATTCTAACATGCCTATACCCACCACACACCATGCCACATACGCATCAATACCTACACATGCACACACCTGCACATCACACCCAGACCCCCACTGATGGTGGTTCCTGGGTCTGGGGGACAGGGTCCCCAAGTTCCCTTATCCATAGGAACCCTTGCCTTTTGAGCTTTGATGGGACAGAGACTCAGTGAAGCAATCAGAGGGGAGAAGGAGGCACCCTACCTCCCCAACCGAGATATATATACTCAGCCCCCAACAAAGAAAGAAGACTGGCCTTTCCCCTATTACTCTATGGACTCATGTTTGCACCTGACGTCAGGGACATGTAGTTCTGGGCAGGGGCTCCAGTATTCCAGTAGGGTGATTTGGCTCTGTCCCGTAGAAACAAGGCTGGGCCAGGCCTACCAATGTCATAGTGGCAGGAAAACCCTTATGCAACGGGCACGGGAATGTGAAGGAACTGACCCAATGGACCTGGGGAAAGGTGAAGAAGAAAGGCTTTCATGGTTATTGACATCTACTCTCCTCTAGGTGCCATGCCTGTGGGGACTCCACAGCCTCGTCTCCTGCCAGTCTCACATCACTGTTGTCCCATTTTATAGGCAAGAGAATCGGGGCCCCAAGGATCACAGCCAGTAAATGGCAGGCTCGTGCTTTGAACTTGGGACTGTTTGTCCCCATAGCACTTGTCAGGGCCCTGACGTTGAGCTGGGATACTGCAGCAATGTGGCTTGAGGGCAGGGGTAACCCCAGAAGTGAGCAGGCTGTATGGGGCTCTGTTTAGTCTCTTCCCACGCTCTCTCCCTCCTTCTAACTGGGGAGTATTGAGGCAGGAAACCTCAGTCCAGGAAAGTGGAGCTGGAGATTGGGAGGGTAGGAAACAGTTGGCTGGATTGTGAGTCTGGACCCAATGCTATAGGCTAAGCCTATACTTGTCTTAGATATAGAGCCAAAGCTGGTGCTAGGCCAGGAGGTGGAGCTACAGCTTGAAGCAGGTCAGAGTAAGAATCAGTGTTGGGACTGAGCCAGGAGGTGGACCTGGAGCTGCTGTTGCTGGAGTGAATCCAGGCCAGATCAAGGACTGAAACTGCAGCCAGAGCCAGGATAGTGGGATTGAGGGATGGAGGCTAAGGGAGTCCCAGCTCGTGCTTACAGAACCTCCCCAGTACGTCAGGTACTGTGCTAGGTGCAAAGGGAGAGACACGCTGGAAGGAGCTCATGCTACCCAGTAGGGGAGAGAGAGTCAGGAACACCAAGAACTTTAATCCAAGGTAACTTGATTCTGGCAAAGGGGCCCTCCATGAAGCTGGGCCTTTGACGATGGCTAGAACTTTAGTCAGCAGAGATGGATGAAGGAGATTGTTGTAGGCCAAGTAGGCAGTGGGTGCAAAGGTCCAGAGTCAAGAAAGCCCAGCCCAGAGTCTGTTCAGAGGAGGGTGAAGTAGATCCTGTTTGGCTGGAGCAGGCCGGGGAGCAGTGAGCATGAGAGCCCAGAGGGCCTGGTTACCCGCTACGGAATTTGCACTTTATCCAGAGGGCAACGGGATATCGTTGGCGGGTGTTAAGGACAGTGACGTGGCCAGACTTGGGTTTTAGGAGAGACCGCCGGCTGCTCATGTGGAGGAGGGACTGGGGTGGAGGTGGGAGAACTGGAAGTCAGGGAGACCAAGGAAGAGGCTGATGGAAAGGCCAATGCAAGAGATCACAAGGCCCAAACTGGAGCAGTGACTCAAGGACTGGAGGGAAGCGGACAGATACAAGGTCTGTAGAGGGGTAGGATCGACAGGATTTAGTAATTAGTTTTTGATTGAGTGTGAGGGCGACGATGAGGCCTAGGAGGATACCCAAGGTAGAGCCCAAGTGTCAGGGAGACTGAGAAGCCATCACAGAAGTGGGGCCACCCCAGGAGAAAGCGTAGGGACAGAGCCTGAGCTCCAGCCTTGTCCTCCCAACTCCGCCTCTCACCAGCTGAATGTCCTTGGCATGTTATTTATGTTCTCTGCACCTCAGTTTCTCCTTCCGTAGAATGGAGAAGATTGCATTTCCTCCATAGCGTTTTTATGACGATCAGATAAAACATGCGTGATGGTGCCTGGCACATAGTAAGAGGCAATGCATGTTTCAAAGCTCAGCCCTGCCCCAGCCCGGATCTCTGGCTTCCAAGTAAGATCACTGGCCTCTACCAATAACAGTCGCAATACCTTTTGGTCACAAGGATTGGGGTCCCCTCACCTGACCTGTTATCCTACCATGTGGCAGCTCCAGGTACCTCTGGACTCCCAACTTCCCCACAGCTGAGAATGTCCTAGGTGCCTTGTTTGCTCACTCTGCAGCCAGAGGGGCCCAACTGGGCCCTTCCTCGGAGCTCCCCTTCCCAATAGCGTTCTAGAGGCCCTCCAAGTGACCCTGGGAGGCAGGAAGGAGCTTCTGAAGGGCACTTAGGTGTTCTGAACTTGACTGGGGTCTTGCCCCCATCTTGCCATTCAGGCTACATCAGGCTCTGGTCAGGACCCCTCCTCCTTAACTATTCTTTAGTCCACCTCTGCGGTGAGATACTGGGGAGAGGTCTAGCGCTGCAGATGGAGGATAAGTCCCCCTGGCAAGGCAGGGGACGTAAAAGGAAGAGATTCTGGACCCCGCAAAGTCTTGCAGGCTCCTCTCCTCCTCCTTTTACATCTTCCAATTCCTTCAGTGCCTTCATCCCTTAATGTAAACAGGTCCTCAGGATCCATCCTGGGCCTTCTGTTCTTCCCACACATCCCTGGGGTGATTTTTTTTTTCTTTTTTTTTTTTTTTTTTGCCTGCATTGGGTCTTGGTTGCTGCACGCAGGCTTTCTCTAGTTGTGGTAAGACGGGGCTACTTTTTTTTTTTTTTTTTTTTTTTTTTTTAGCGGTACGCGGGCCTCTCACTGTTGTGGCCTCTCCTGTTGCAGAGCACCAGCTCCGGACGCGCAGACCCAGCGGTCATGGCTCACGGGCCCAGGTGCTCCGCGGCATGTGGGATCCTCCCAGATCGGGGCACGAACCCATGTCCCCTGCATCGGCAGGCGGACTCTCAACCACTGCGCCACCAGGGAAGCCTGGGGCTACTCTTCATTGCAGTGCATGGGCTTCTCATTGCAGTGGCCTCTCTTGTTGCGGAGCACGGGCTCTAGGCTCGTGGGCTTCAGTAGTTGTGGTGCATGGGCTTAGTTGCTCCACGGCAAATGGGATCTTCCCAGACCAGGGATCCAGCCCCTGTCCCCTGCATTGGCAGGTGGATTCTTAACCACTGCGCTACCAGGGAAGTACCCCCCCTCCCGGGGTGATTTAACCAGGCCTCCTGTCTCACCAACGGTGTGTCTTAGTGCTGGCTCTCTCTTTTGAGCACCAGATCTGAGATACCTCACTGATCTCATGACTGATGCTGACTCTCAGACCCCACATGGCTAAAAACAAACTCATTCCCCTCCTCTGGACCCTCGGGTCAGTGAATGGGTCTACCTTCCACCCATTCCCTCAGGCCAGAAACCCAAGAGTTAACCTGTCTCCTCTTTCTCCCCCATTCCCCACATGCTGTCAATTCTACTTTTGAAATTCCTGACACCTGTCTGCTCTTTCGCTCCATCTCCACTCCACTTCCTAGTAAGGTCTCGACACCTTCCACTTAATCACTAACTTCTGGCCTCTAGCCCAGCTGTGAAAACGCAAAGGACTTCAGATCTTTTCTTGGTTCAGGGGACGCAAATGACATGAACTGCCCCATTCTGACATGTTTAAGAAATCTTTTTTTTAAAGGAGATGTCCCAGAAGGCAACATTTTAAAACCAAGGCAATCAATAACCACAACTTAAATATAATATCTGGCTTTCAAAATAAATTTGCCTTACAGACCCTTGCAACAGGGCAATTGCCCAAGAGTTTTTTTTTCTAGTAAAACAATTAACAGCATTTTGCAAAAGACATAGGAAAACACACTATAAATAAAGAGACTGCCTCTAGCACAATAGCCAATAGCACTTTATGAAACACAAGCTTCCCAGACCATCAATCTTTTAAAAAGAAGCCCAAATCTGAGTTTTAGATGAAGTTTCACAATTTTCAAAGGTTGGCAATCAGTTTTCAAAATCTTTAAAACCACTGTTCAGGCCTGCAGTGTGCAGCTTTTGGCCCCTCTAGTGCATCCTCCACGCCACTCTTGAAATAGTCTTTTGCAGTAATAAAAATTATTTTGTGAAAAGATCCTATACTTAATGCTGACTGATTGCAGCCATGATGCCAAGTGCTTCACACGGAATTCATTTAATCCAACACTCCATGAAGTAGCGGAGCTACATCCGCTCATTTAATCCAACATTCCACCCGCTGAAGCCCAGAGACGTTAAGTCATTTGCCCAAGTCACACAGCTACTGGGTGGCGTAGCCAAGATTCCAACCCAGCCATCTGACCACAGAGCCACCAACTGCGAAGGTCCTTGGGATCATGGACAGGTGCCTGCCGCACCTTGATAACTGATGGGTACGTGAATGAGTGAAGGCATGAAGGCATGTGGGCAGATCGAGTCTTCCCTGCCCAGTAACTACCTGCCTGAACGCCGCGGGCCCCGCCCCACCAGCGAACTCCAAGAACGCGCGCCAGGGGGTCCGCGGCGACTCAGCGGGAGCGAGCCTTGCACAATGCAGGTGCCGGCTGCTCCCTCCCTTCCGCCGCTTTGAGGCTCCGGGACAGCCCCGGCCACCGCTTCCTGCCCACAACCGCAGGGCCTGAGACGTCCGGCTGCCGCCCTCCGCCCCCCAAGCCCCAACCCTGGAGTCGGGGTGGGTTCACTTCCTGGCTGTGTGCTTGGGGCAGGTCAGCCAGCGGTGCCACGACGGATTTGTTGCATCCTGGTCCTTCCCGTCCCACGCCCCTTCCTTGACACACCGAGTGTCAGGGTGGTCCAGGACTCAGAGCCAATTTAAATTCAGCACCCCCGCCACCCCTCCACAAGTATGATAACAATAATAGCTTCTACATCATGGAACACCTTCCTAGGTGATGGGAAGGCCCAGCCGAGAGCTCTGTACGGATGATCTCGTTTAATCTTCACAATGGTCATGCATGATGAGTATTCCTACCCCTGTTTGACAAGTTAGGAGACTGAAGACCAGATTGGTTAAGTGCCTTTCTCAGATCAGGCAGTGAGGGGATGGAGGAGCCCTGATCTGTCTGACACCAGTGTCTTGCTTGTTCTTGCACGGTGTTCTGTGTAGCTGATCCAACATTTGGAGCCAGGGACTGGAGAGAGGCCTGGGAAGACAGACCCAGGTGTATCCCTCAGGAAGCACCCTTCTGATGGGGGAAAACTTTCCAGTTGGGAGTTGGACAGTAGCACACCGTGCTATAATACTTCCACCATAACAGATATAGTAGATAATAGTAAAATACAGTAAAACAACTGGGGAATGATGAGTTTGGAGTCTCTACTATCTTTGTTTTTCATATTTATTTAAATGTAAATTTATATAATTTAATGTTTAATGACCACATGTAACAATCAGCTCCCACGATTCCTGAAAAGGCAACAACTCCAGCACTGCCCTGGGCTTAGGTCACTCAGGACCCAAGGGTGGCAGCTCCTTCTCTTGCCTCAGGGTTCCTACGCCCAGGAGTCACCGTCTCTCTAGCCTGGGTTTCCCTCTAGTGGACAGAAGAGTGATTCCAGGTGATTCCCTGGCTCCACCTGTGCCCAGAGGTCAGAACCCAGAGCAGGGTGTGGATGAGGTTTTGTCATCCCTCACGGACAAAGTTTCTTAAGGAGAGTTCATATGGTTTCACAATTATCCTCGGGCACAAGGCACGTGGTATTCCACCTCTCTGAGGGGCAGTCGTGGAGGGCCCCTGGGCGACAGCCATGATCATGATCTCCAGAGCTTCTCAAAAATTCCCATGTGATAGCTCAGGCTGGCTATATCAGCTCCCCCCACTCCCATCAGGTCTACCTCTAAAAAATGCAAACTTGTGAGGCCCTTGTTTGTATTAGGGCTTAAGTTTTCACATAACCCATAGTCCACTAGGGAAACACTGATGAGGACCGTTCATATGTGTCGGGCACGTATGAGAAAAAGGAGTCAATTAGATGCAGAGCGGCAGCTCCCTCTCCTGCATTGGGCTTAGACTCTCTTCTTCCAGAAGTGATCTTTCCAAAGCACAGATATATCTGTGTCACTCCTCCACTCACAAACCTCCAATAATTCTCCATTGCTTTCAGCTTCAGTTCAAGCTCCTTCACCAGACAGTCAATGCCTTGACTGAGACCCCCACATATATTGTTTACCTTGAATCTCCAAAGCAAGAAAGAAAAGAAAACTGACATTTTTGAAATTCTCTTCTGGGCCAGGCACTGTGCTAAATGCTTTGCCAAGAGTATTATTTAATTCTCCAATAATGCTACTAGATAAGGATAACCACTTTACAGATGAGAAAACTGAGAGGCAGTACAAGCTGACTCAGTGACACAGCTTGCAAACAGAGAAGTTTTACATTTAGCCTACCCCTCTCTGTTCTTGAAAGCTGTCCCTGTCTCTCTAGACCTGGCCCCTTCCCCAGGTTGGCTGCAGAGTGAGGTGCAAAGACTCCAGAACTCCTTTCTCACTACACTCAAGGCAAGGCCACATTTCTTAGGGTTCTAAGGAAAGGATTGCTTTTCAGTGAAACTCAAGCAGAGCCACAGACTTGGGATAAGAAACCAGATTTTAATCTGATTAAATTTTTCTGGTGTTGACGCCAGAGTCCTTCCTCTCCCCTCCTTCCCCCTTTCTCTTCCCTAACTCTCCCTTCTCATCTTCTCCCACCTTCATCTCCTTAACTTCCACTGGAATCCTAAACATCTTTAAGGCTCAGATGAAATTTCCCTCCTCCAGTAAGCCCTCTCAGACCACCTGGCTCAGGAATCTGCCTAATGAAAGTGAGAATTGTTGCAGTTTGAAAGGGAGAGCAGATTTCTGGCTAAACATGAGGATTGATCACATGGGTTTATCTCCACTGACTCCTGAAATTCCACTAAAATGACAGTAAATGGATTAGGAAAAAAGTCTAAATTCACAAGGGAAGGGAATGACTGCTTAATGGGTGTGGCATATCTTTGGGGGGTGATGAAAATGTTCTGGAAATTGTGGTAATGGTTGCATGAAGGAAAGAAAGAAAGAAAGAAAGAAAGAAAGAAAGAAAGAAAGAAAGAAAGAAAGAAAGAAAGAAAGAAAGAAAGAAAGAAAGAAAGAAAGAAAGAAAGAAGGAAGGAAGGAAGGAAGGAAGGAAAGAAAGAAAGAAAAAAGGGAGGGAGGGAGGAAGGAAGGAAGGAAGGAAAGAAAAAAAGAAGGAAAGAAAGGAACAGGAAACGTTGGACCCATACCTCACACCATATACAAAATTTAACTCCAATGGATCAAAGACCTAAATATAAAAGCTAAAACTATAAAACTCTAGGAAGAAAACATAGGGGTAAATCTGCATGATTTGGTAATGAATTCTTACATATGATGCTCCAATCCACAAGCAACAAAAGACAAAGTAGATTCATTGGATTTCATTGGAATTAAAAACTTTTGTGAATTAAAGGACACTGAAAAAAGTGAAGAGGCAATCCACAATGGAAATAAATATTTGCAAATCATGTATCTGATAAGGGTCTAGTATCCAGACAATGACAAAAAGACAAACAATTCAATTAAAATATGGGCAAAGGATTTGAAGAGACAGTCTCCAAAGAAGATATACTAATGGCCAATGAGCATGAAAAGATGCTCAATATTATTAGTTGTTAGAGAAATGTGAATCAAAACCACGAGGGGAATTCCCTGGCAGTCCAATGGTTAGGACTTGGCACTTTCCCTGCCATGGCCTGGGTTTGATCCCTGGTCAGGGAACTAAGATCCTGCAAGCCTCGAGGCATGCCCCCGCCAAAAAAAACACAGTGAGATACCACCTTACATCCACTAAGATGGCAATAAAAATAACAGTAATAAAAACTGAAAATAAGTGTTGGCAAGAATGTGGAAAAATCAGAACCCTTATACATTACTGGTGGGAATATAAAATAGTGCAGCCACAGTGGAAAACAGTTTGGCAGTTCCTCAAAAAGTTTGGCAGTTCCTCAAAAAGTTAAACATAGGGCACTTCCCTGGTGGTCTAGTTGTTAAGACTCCGTGTTTCCACTGCAGGGGGCGCAGGTTTGATTCCTGGTCGGGGAACTAAGATCTCACGTGTGCGGCCAAATAAGTAAAAAAATAAATATAAATAAATAAATATCAGGTTATTTTTTTTTAAGTTAAACATAGAGTTGCCACCTGACACAGCAATTCTACTACTAAGTATATACCCAAAAGAATCAAAGTCATATATTCAAATGAAAACATGTACATGAATGTTGATAGCAACATTATTCATAATGGCCAAAAAGTGGAAACAACCCAAATGTCCATCAACTGATGAATGAACAAAATGTGGCATATCTATACAATGAAATATTATTCAGCCATGAAAAAGAGTGAAATCCTGATATACGCTGCAACATGTATGAACCTTGAAAACATAATGCTTAGCAAAAGAAGCCAGATGCAAACAGTCACATATTGTATAATTCCATTTATATGAAATGTCCAGAAAAGGCAAATCTACAGAGACAGAAAGCAGATTAAAGGTTGCCAGGATGTAGGAGGGCAGGGAATGACTGTTTAATGGATATGGGTTTTTGGGGGAGGAGTGATGAAAATGTTCTGGAGTTCAATGTGACAGTTGCACCACCTTGTGAAACCACTGAATTGTACACTTTAAATGGTTAAAATGGTGAATTTGATGTTATGTAAATTTTACTTTAAATTTTTATTTACTTCTTTATTCATTTATTTTGCCCATGCTGCACAGCATGTGGGATCCTAGTTCCCTGACCAGGGGTTGAACCCATGCCCCCTGCAGTGGAAGCATAGAGTCCTAACCACAGGACCACCAGGGAATTCCCTACTTTAATTTTAAAACAGAAAGAAAGAATAGGGGAGACAACAGCAATTGAGAGATGTGAAGCTGGAAACCAGGTGGATAAGGGCTGGCTGCCTTAGCAAAAGGCCAGAGGAAGCTGAAATACAACTCCTTATCCAGGGAGTGAGGAAGAGAGCGAAGTGCCAACAAGAAACAAGTCTATAACTGCATCAGAACACAAGAACAGCTCAGGAACAGGAGGCGTTAGATACATTTGAAGGCAGGTTGTAGGATGGGGATGAAAAGGGGAGGCTTGCATGGAAGCATAAGGAGTTAGACTCCTAAATCTCCTCCTTCAACCTCTGCAGCCAAGTGACTGCCCTCTTCCAGCTTGTCAGGAGATTGAATTGAGAGGCTCTGGATTTGGGAACACCAGGCACACCTGAGAATAGGAGTGACAGACTGTACTGTAATGAGGGGGGATTTGCTGAATTATAAGACCCTCTCACCCCTTTTCCCCTCTTGGTTCCCAGAACACTGTCAAGCAGGCTTATTATTTTGCCCCTGGTAGAAGATTAGAGGACTTCTCTACATGGAAATTTCAAAACCCACAGATACAGACAGTTGAAGATTTCCTGGTAAAACTGCCAGATACCTGCTTACTCACCCCTTTAGTGAAGCTCCATAACTAAAAGACCACCACCCGCCCAGTCCCCACCACACACACATAGAGCTTTCAATCAGCTTTTAATACTTCACTCTTTAATATACGTAAAAGCTGACAGCAAGGATCACCAGACATTTGATGAAAGCCTCTAACAAAAAAAAAAGAGCAGGGCTTCCCTGGTGGCGCAGTGGTTAACAATCCACCTGCCAATGCAGGGGACATGGGTTCGCACCCTGGTCTCGGAATATCCCACATGCTGCGGAGCAACTAAGCCCGTGCACCACAACTAGTAAGCTTGTGCTCTAGAGTCCGCGAGCCACAACTATTGAAGTCTGCATGCCACAACTACTGAAGCCCGCGCACTTTGAGCCCGTGCTCCACAACAAGAGAAGCCACCACAATGAGAAGCCCACGCACCACAACGAAGAGTAGACCTCACTCACCCAACTAGAGAAAGCCTGCATGCAGCAACGAAGACCCAACACAGCCAAAAATAAATAAAAATTTTTAAAAAATTTTTTAAAAAGAGCAAAAAAAAAAAGCAAAGCAACTGCAGGGTGGGGGAGACAGATTCCAAGGAAATAGGGAAAACAGGGAGGAGAAGAAAACTTCAAAATTTATAATTAATATAAAAACTATTATTAATAGCCTCAGAGGGAAAAGAGGGGGAAAAATTGTGTCCATGGAAAAATGAAAGAAGCCACAAAAAGGGAACATTTGAGAAACAAACAAAAAAAGAGCTCTAATAAAAATTTTTTTTTTAATATAGTAGTCCAAAAATTAAATCTATAGGTTGGAAATTGAGGAAATACCCCGGAAAATCAAAAACAAACAAACAAACAAAAACCAAAACAAAACCACATACACACAGAGGTAGAAATTGAAGAAATGATAAGAAAAGGATAGCAGGAGATTCAGAAAGAGAGAAGAAAAGAAAATGAATGAAGTGGGGAAATTTTTCAAAAAAATAATTGCAGAGTGCAATTATTTTTTCAGATTTGAAGGTTCATAATGCAAAAAGATCCTGCAATGCAATTCTGACACTAGCTATCCAGAGTAGGCCAAGTTTCACAGGTTAAGGGCATAGACCTCCAAAGGACTTCCCTCACTTCAGACACCAGCTGCAAGCTTAGGGGTGCCCAAACCACCCACACTTCTGACCAACTGACTACAAATTCAGGGAGTTTCCACTACCCCCTGAGGTTTGATAATACACTAGGACAACTCACAGATCTCAGGAAAATGCTATACTTATGGTTACAGATTTATTAGGGCAAAAAAAGATACAAATCAGGACCAGCCAAAAGAAGACACATAGGACAAGGTTTGAGGGTCCCAAATGTGAAGCTTCCAGTGTCCCCTTCCTGTGGAGTCAGAACACATCACCCTCCCAGCACATGGATGCAGAGTACTGTTAACCAGGAAAGCTTACCTGAGCTTCAGTGTCCAGTTTTTATTGGGGTTTCATTACATAGGCACAATGGATTGAATCATTGTCTGCATGATTGAACTCAATCTCCAGCATCCTTCCCTTTTCTAGAGGTCAGACAGCATCACATGGCTTAAAACTCTAACCCCTAATCACAAGGTTGGCCTTTCTTGTTTGACCAACCCCTATCCTGAGTCATCTTAAACTATCCAGGGGACCACCATGAGTAACCTCATCAGCATAAACTATCAGGGTCCTAATAACAAAGACAGTCCTATCACTCTGGAAATTCCAAGAATTTAGAGGCTACCTCCTAAGGACAGGCGATAAGGGCCAGTCAAATTATTTATTATACAACAGACCCACACCAAAGCACAGCAGTGAAAAAAAAATCAGAATTCCAGAGACAAAGAGCACATCCTAAAATCTTCCAGAGAGAGAAACTGGTCACATACAAAGGTTTGTAGATCAAATGATACCAGTCTTCTCAATAGCAATACTGGTTGCTAAGAAACAGGAAAGCAATACTTTTAAATTTCTTAGGGAAAATTATTTCTCATCTCGTATTCTATACCCAGCCAAACTATCAACCAAAGGTGAGGGTATAATAAAGACAATTTCAGAAATGCAAGGCCTCAAAAATTTCACTTCCCAAGTACCCTTTCTCAGGCAGCTGCTAAAGGATGTGCGCCATCAGTGTGAGGAAGTAAATCAAGAAAGAAGAAGCAATGAGCTTCAGAAAACAGGAGAGCCAACACAGGAGAGAAGCAAAGGGAATTTCCAGGATGATGGTGAAGGGAAGTTGCAAAATGACAGTTGTGAAGCAGGCCTAGAGAACATTAAGTTCAAATTGTAACAGAAAAACAAAGGGCTCCAAAAGGGATGTTTCCAAGAAAGAAATGGAGCTGATAGATTGATTAACTGTCACATTTGACCATATGAAGTGGTCTTTGTAGCTCTGGTGGGAATGTGTAGGGTTAAATTCATATACACAGAATAAATATATCCATAGAAAGAAATATCTACATTGAAATCTAAGCCAAAATGAAAAAAAAAATTTAACTCTTAAAAAAAAATTTTTAAGAGAGGAAATGTAGTCAGAGTACTCTGATACTCTAATATTTGACTCATATAGTCAAAATATTACAGATATTGAATATTTATTTCATAATTGAACTATAAATCTATTGGGAGAATAAGGGAAGACCAAGTATGTATGGTGGGGCCTTCCCTGGTGGCGCAGTGGTTAAGAATCCTCCTGCCAATACAGGGGACACGAGTGCAAGCCCTGGTCCAGGAAGATCCCACATGCCGCGGAGCAACTAAGCCCGTGCACCACAACTACTGAGCCTGCGTGCCACACTACGGAAGCTCATGCGCCTAGAGCCCGTGCTCCACAACAAGAGAAGCCACCGCAATGAGAAGCCCACGTGCCACAATGAAGAGTACCCCCTGCTCGCTGCAACTAGAGAAAGCCCGTGTGCAGCAACAAAGACCCAATTCAGCCAAAAATAAATTAATTAAATAAATAAAATTTTTTTAAAGTATGTATGGTGGGAAGGGAAATATAAGAGCTAGTTCTCCTTCTATTTTAAATGTCAATAGGAGGACTTCCCTGGTGGTCCAGTGGTAAAGAATCCACCTTCCAATGCAGGGAACAGGGGCTGGATCCCTGGTCGGGGAACTAAGATCCCACATGCCACAGGGTAACTAGACCCTCACACCATAACTACTGAGCTCGCACGCCTCAACTAGAGAGCCCACATGCTGCAAACTAGAGAGCCCATGTGCTCTAGAGCCCGTGCACCACAGCTAGAGAAGAGAAAACCCACATGCCACAACTAGAGAGAAGCCCTGCGCTGCAACAAAAAAGATCCCACATGTTGTGACTAAGACTTGACACAAACCCCCCCAAAAAATAAATAAATAAAATTAATTAATTTTTAAAATGTCAATAGGAATTTTATGTCCAATAGGAATTCCTATTGGACTTCCCAGCCAATAGCTGTGAGAAATAAATTTCTGTTGTTTTTATGTCACCCCACTCCCCAATTTTTAAATAGATTATCTGTATTGGTCAAAATGTGGAAGGAAATATCAAGGACAAAAAACAGCTAAACCAGTAGTTGCCTTTGGGGAGTGGGAATCAGGGATGGTGAAGGTAGGGGAGAAGGCTGCCTTTTTTTAAAACCTTGTCATACATTTAGTTGATTTTGAAAAATTATGTACATGTATTATTTTGATTCAAAATATGTTTTAAGAAAAATAAAGGAAATTTTAAATTGCAGAAAAACTGAGTGTCCCTAGAGTAACATTTGTTACCTTTGTGAATTTATCACCATCCTGAGTCCAGACATCACTCAGAAAGCAGAGCTATTAGCCCTAAAAGCAGCAGCGTCTCTGCAGAACAGACACACATTAACCAGGCCCATGAGACTGATACTTCAAATCAGATGCCAATTCATTAAGTTATAAGGGGAAGCAGGGCTTTGAAGCAGACTGGATCTTCTTGTTCACTGATGAGTGCATTCTCTCCCTGTGGGCGGATCTACATGGGGAACAGAGTGGTTTTTCAGCAGGTCGCTTGGTGATCTAGAGCACAAGGGAAGTGGGGGATGAATTGGGTGGTTTCAAAGAATGATGCTTCCATCTCCGTTGTTCCTGGACCAGCATCTTTGTCCCCAGACAGTGCTAGAATGGACACTCTGGTGAATGCCTTGACAACCCTTCTTGATCTCTGCTTTGTTGACTGTCCAGACCCCTCCTGACTGGCAACTTCTTCTCTTTAGCTGCATTAATACCTTTTTTCAGGTTACAGTCTAGACTGGGCCTGACAGTGATTCTGTCTCCAGCAGGTAGACTGGCACATCTCTATATTTTTTTTCTTCTTTTAAAAAAAATTTTATTGAAGTATAGTTGCTTTACAATGTTGTGTTAGTTTCTACTGTACAGCAAAGTGAAACAGCTATATGTATACATATATCCCCTCTTTTTTGGATTTCCTTCCCATTTAGGTCACCACAGAGCATTAAGTAGAGTTCCTATGCAGTAGGTTCTCATTAGTTATCTATTTTATACTTAATATCAATAGTGTATATATGTCAATCCGAATCTCCCAATTCATCCACACATCTCTACTTTAAAGCATTAGAGGCTTGTGTCCAAACAGGCAACGCATGTACAAAGCACCCACACTGTGCCAGGCTCTGTTCTAAGCCCTGGAGTTACAGTGGTCAACAAGACTGACATTTGTCCTTGCCCTCATTGAGCTTACAGTCTGGTGAGGAAGACAAAGTATGCAGAGCGAAGGAGCAGCTTAACTCTCCGAAGACAACTTAATTCACTTTATTCTAGTTCTTGAGGTGAGGCCACCTCCTGGTTGTCCCCAGATATCACCTACTACAATGAACCATGGGGAGGGGCTGTTGAGTAAGGAATCTCATCTAGATAGAGAAAGAAGACCCACTTCTCAAGCATATATTCCCAGCTTCCCATGGATTCTATGCCCCAAATCTTTCCAGTAAAATGATTTTCTGCTTAAATGTATCTGTCATTTGTAACCAAGAACTCGGACTGGTACGGCAACCATTTCAGACATCTGTGGACCAGAGAACAAGTCCCCAAAAGGCAGTTCCAAACCCCTCTGCCTCGGGGCTGCAACCAAACCTGGAACCTCTCTGATCTGTACCTTCCGTTCAGCACAAAGCAGGGCACACAGGCTGTCTCACTAAAATCTGGTTGGCTGAGTCACTCAGTGAGTTCAGCCAGAAGCTGTTCTATGTACTGAGGTTGCAAAGCTAGTAAGAGCAAGTTGCTGCCTTCAAAGGTGTCCTGCATGCATCTTGGAGCTAACATATGCAAAACTAAGGGTGTCATCTTCCTTCCCTTTTCTCTCAACCCATACATCAACTCACACCTGGTGTTCCACACTCCAAACACATTGAACTGCTTGCACATCTCACATCCCTCTGCTGGGATTTCAACAGTGAGTAGTTAGTTTGGTGTTTTTAGACCACAGGGGTGGGAGAGAAAGATAGCAGGTAATCAGGCTGCTGCTTGTAGACCAGACCTTGAATGCCAGTTAGAGCATTCTCGATGATGTATTGGCTGCTACCCCAAGTTACTTTCCTTGGTCTAAATAGAATGCCCCTATAGTTTAACTTTGCCTCTTCTACTGAAAGAAGTCTGCATAGAAGAGGACACAAGGCTTATATGTCCATCATCTTGGCTAGAGATGCAGCTGCAAGCAAAGTTCCCATTTTACAGATAAGTAAACAGAGGCTTCAAAGGACTTGGCTCTACAGCTAGCGAGTGGCAAAGCAAGGGCTTGAAGGAAGTTTCCAGACTCCAAATCTCCATTCTTTCCTCTACTAGTACAGCTGCTACAGAGTGTTTTGTGTGTGGTATTAGGGAGGGGAATCTCAGCCCTGGCCTGGTCCTGGGGAAAAATTCTCCTTACCACCCATACCAGGGGCTAAGTTTGTTCTACTTACCTCTCCTGGCCTAATCCCTTCCCTAGATAGTCTATCTCCTTAAACCCTCACAACAATCCTGTGAGGTATTACCATCCCTTCATTTTACAGATGAGACCAAGGTTCAGAACGGTTAAGTTTCAGGCTCCAAAATCCGGAATCTTTACCACCTTGCTTCGCTGAGGTTTAGGAACACCGAGCTGATGAAACGGGCCAAAAGGTGATGAAGCGGGTGCCGGGGACCAGCCCCAGTTCAGGGCTGAGGGCCACCAGGTGGCGCGGTGGAGGTGCGGCTGCCCCCAACTACCTTATTCCCCGCGGGCCAGACGCACCAGAACCAAGAGGGGCGAGCCCGGGGAAGCAGGCTCGTGGGGCGGGGAGCAGTTCTCTTCCCCAGCCCAGAATCTGCAAGGAGTGCGGTTCTCGTTCGGACTCTAGGGGACCACCCGGGCCTCGCTAAAGAGTCACGCCCCCACCAGGCGACCGCCGGACTACATCAGCTCGCCGCCTGCTCTGCGCTCCCCAGTGTGCAATTCATTTCGAGGGGTACAGGGAATAGAATAGAGTGGGAGAGGGTAGCTTGGAGGGGTGGGGCTGGGACTCCACCGCCCCCACCTGTCGACCGGGAGGGGCGGGGGAGGGGCGGGGCTTGTCCCGTAGGGCCCGCCCCCGGTCCCTGAGCCCCGGGCGCGCGACGAGATATAAGGCAGCCGGGAAACAATGCGCCTGCATCTCGCGCTCCCGCGCCGCTCCCGGGAGCGTCCCGGCCGCCGTGCGCGAGCGAGGGCGGGAGCGCGCGCGGGGGGGCGAGCTCTTGAGTGCGGTCCGCGCGCTCGGTGGCGCGCATGTGCATGTGTGCGGGCTGCCGGGCTGCCCCGAGCCGGCGGGGAGCCGGTCCGCTCCAGGCGGTCGGCGGCGGGAGCGAGGTGAGGCTGTGGGCAGCCGGGGAACGGGCGCGGGTCCCGGGAAACGGGCTGCAGGCTGCCTTCTGGGCACAGCGCGCCCCCGCCCGGCCCGGCCGGGCCCTGGGAGCTGCGCTTCGGGCGGCGCTGGCAAAGTTTGCTTTGAACTCGCTCCCTGCACCCTAGTCCGCGCGCGCTGTGACCGGCTTCCCTGGGCACGCCGACCCGCGGCCGGGCTGCCGGGTCGCGAGGGAAGGGCGCGGGCTCCAAGCCGAGAGATTGGAGAGGGACGAGAGCCTGGCAGCCAGCTGTGCTGGGGGACTGGGGGACGCCTCCCTCCCCGGGCCCGCACACGGGTCAGCACGTCCCCCTTCCCTCCCGCAGGGAGCGGACATGGACTTCGACTCGTACCAGCACTATTTCTACGACTATGACTGCGGGGAGGATTTCTACCGCTCCACGGCGCCCAGCGAGGACATCTGGAAGAAATTCGAGCTGGTGCCGTCGCCCCCCACGTCGCCGCCCTGGGGCTCCGGTCCCGGCGCCGGGGACCCGGCCCCCGGAATTGGTCCTCCAGAGCCGTGGCCCGGAGGGGGCGCCGGGGACGAGGCAGAATCCCGGGGTCACTCGAAAGCTTGTGGCAGGAACTACGCCTCCATCATCCGCCGTGACTGCATGTGGAGCGGCTTCTCGGCCCGGGAACGGCTGGAGAGAGCGGTGAGCGACCGGCTCGCAGCTGGCGCGCCCCGGGGGAACCCGCCCAAGGCGCCCGCCGCCCTGGACTGCGCTCCCAGCCTCGAAGCCGGCAACCCGGCGCCCGCTGCCCCCTGTCCGCTGGGCGAGCCCAAGACCCAGGCCTGCTCGGGGTCCGAGAGCCCAAGCGACTCGGGTAAGGACCGCCCTGGGCCATCAAAGAGGGGGGCACCTCATGGGTGGCCAAACCTCTGCCGCTGAGGTCAGGCACTGGGTCTGCGCAAGCCCTTCCGCCACCTCCCCCTTCCTGTGGCTAAAGCTGCCGGCGTAGCCCCCAGCGGTGTCTGTCTGGCACGTGGGTGTGTTAGTAAACAGTTTGAAGAAGTGGCGTGGGAGCCAGCGTCCCTTTGATGATGATTGGAGCCCCAGGGGACAAGGGAGACAGGGAGACAGGCTGAGGCTTGGCGCTTAGGAGGACAATACGGTGATTGGACCGTAGGGGATTTCTGTCCTCCTAAGGCTGGAAAGGGTCCCTTAAGTGTCACTCCAGGCTTGAATTTTTTTTTTTTTCCTGTCTCTTTCTCTGGGAAACTCACTCCCCTGTGGAGAGAAGAAGCTGAGGAGTCTTTGTGCAAAGCCAAAGCGTTCATCCTTTCAAAAACCTGGTCTCCTGCCTGGTTTACTTTCAAAAGACAATAATGGCTCCTCTTGCACCCCTACCCCTTACCATGTGTACATCCACACCATCACCCATGAGACTGGTAGCAGAGGAATGACCACTCCCATTAACAGATGGAAACAGGCTTAGAAATAGGAAATCACCAGAAGTGAACCCCAGCTTCCTACCATCCAGCCAGCCTCTTTTGCTCAATCCTCCATCCCAACCAGGCACTTCTCTGAGGTTTAGAGGAACTTCGTGGTAGCTTATCTGAGAAGTGGTCCATCTTGCCTTTTTGCTCTGGCCTGATGTGGGAAGGTGTTCCTGTAGGTCCCTCCCAATTCATCTGAGGGCTTTCAGCTGCTTCATTTGTATTCAACAAATGTTGGCTGGCCCCTACTCTGTGCTAAGCTCTGGGCTTGGTGCTGGGGTCACAGATCCAGAGCTCCAGGTTCCCCTTCCCTATCCTTGAAGGCAAGTGTAAACCTCACTGAGGACAGCCTGCTGCATCCTGTGCCACCAGACTATGTTGTTCTTAGGCTAACCTCTTCTCAGAAGTGCCCATGAGAAATATTGGGGAGCGTGTTTTATAGGGTGCAAACTGACGCTCGCATCGGGAAAATCAGGACTGAAACCTCACTGTAGCTTTTAAGAATAACTTACATGACCATTTAGAGGGAACTGGGGAATGGGTATGGAGGTTGTCATACACTTGAAGGTAAAAATAAGGATAACAAGAACAATTAAAAGTCAATTTTTTCGGTCCACTGTGTTAAGGTCATTTTTAACCTGCTTGCTTTCTACACCAAGACCTTCTGTTTGTTTAATGGCTGGAATGGGAACTTTGGGATCAAGAAACCAATAAAGATGTATCTCTACAAAGGCTGATGGAGTGGTAGAATGGAAAGAGCATTGTTTTGGGAGTCTGGAGATCTTAGTTTGAGATCCAGAACGTTACAAAGGTGATGTGTGGACTTGGCTGAACTGGGTCTCAGTTTCTCCCTTTGCACATGGAGTATGACCTGATTGTCCAGCCGAGGACACTTCCTTGTCTGGGTAGAGTTAGACACTACTCTCCAGAAAGGAGAATCGTGTTGTACCTTATTTCTTCCTTAGGCAGAGCCTTCCGCAGCTATGAGGTTTAACCCTGAAATATTAAAGGTTTGGGATGTGGGGAAGCCTCCTGATTTCATTTTCTAACCTGCCCTTTAACCTGAACCTGTTTGCAAGCTCCTGGTTCACCCATAGGCCACATGGCCCAGAACAAAATGCAACAGATTGCAAACAATGAGGGGGGTGGGAAGAGTGACTGACGGCAGGGCTCAGCCAATAGGGGCCAGGGGCTGGGTAAGACAGCCTTCAAAACACCGCTTAGCCAGCCAATCACAGGCCTTGGGGCCAAGAGGGCCGAACGGTCAGGTTTTATTAATGGAGAAATAATGCGATTGTCCACACAATGGAAGCCTTCCTGACAAAGGGGCTCAAGCAACCTGATATGCAAAAGAGGCCGAGAACTGAGCTCTTCTGTTGTCAGGCTGAAATGCATTAAGGTGGCCGTCTATGCGGGGGCTGGAAAACGTGTGGAGCAGGAAGGTTCTCCCCAAATCGTCCCTCTCCTGGTTGGGGTAACCTAAAAGACCTTGGAGCAAGGGAATGATGGGGGCATGTCCAGGTGTTGCTAGTGTTTTGGCCCTTGTGTCAGAACATTCCCATGCTGCTCAGTTCCTGCCCTGGCATAGGTAGCTTGGAAATGGTCGCTTGTACCTTTGTGAAGTTCCTGCAGCTTTTGCCGACCTGTGATTACAAATCCAACCCTCTTCTGGTCAGGGAAGGGGGTGGGGCAGGCAACCTATAAATGATGGATGACTCTAGAAACCCATCGAACCCAGGAGCAAAATGCTGCTAAGGCAAACCCTTTCCCTCCCCTCTGGGTGAGGAGGGATGGGTTGTAGCCCTCCCTTCTCCGACTCTTCAGCTGAAAGGGGCGGCAGAATAGAGAGGTGGGGGAATAATAGGATTTATAACTTGTGAAAAGTAACAATTCCCAAGTGCAGGCTGTGCTGGGCTGAACAAAGGGCAGCTCTGCCCACAGACCCCTCATTTACAATTCTGATGGGGCATGAAAGAGCCCGACTGGGGAAGATCTTTAGAGCTAAACTTTGTCCCAGGCTGATAGCTCTTTTTCTCCATCCCCTCAGTGGGGGAGGGGAGAGCCTGTGCAGACTGGGGGCTGTTGGCTTGGGTCTGCCTTTTGTTCTTATCTAAGCCTTGCTGTGCAAAAAGAAATTGGAGAATATTTTCCTTCTTGCTTATTTCACCTCCTTTCCTTCACACTGCCCTTAACCTCATTACAGATGAATCAGCTGTCTTTCTCCTCCCTTGAATTTGTTTATATCTAAATTGGGAAAATGTCACCTCCTTTCCCAAACTCCAATATAGGGTCTGAGTATGTTTTTCTCATGGGGTGTGTTTCTTCTGTTGATCTCTCTTCTTGGACAGAGGGTGAAGAAATCGACGTTGTGACCGTGGAGAAGAGACAGTCCCTGGGTGTCCGGAAGCCGGTCACCATCACAGTGCGAGCAGACCCTTTGGACCCCTGCATGAAACACTTCCACATCTCCATCCATCAACAACAGCACAACTATGCCGCCCGTTTTCCTCCAGAAAGCTGCTCCCAAGGAGAGGCTCCAGGGCGAGGGCCCCAAGAAGAGGGTCTGGAGAGAGATGTACCAGAGGAAAAGGAAGATGAGGCAGATGAAGAAATTGTGAGCCCCCCACCTGTAGAAAGAGAGCCTCCCCAGTCCTGCCACCCCAAACCTGTCAGTTCTGACACTGAGGACGTGACCAAGAGGAAGAACCACAACTTCCTGGAGCGCAAAAGACGGAATGACCTCCGTTCCAGGTTCTTGGCCCTGAGGGACCAGGTGCCCACCCTGGCCAGCTGCTCCAAGGCCCCCAAAGTAGTGATCCTGAGCAAGGCCTTGGAATACTTGCAAGCCCTAGTGGGGGCTGAGAAGAGGATGGCTACAGAGAAAAGGCAGCTCCGGTGTCGGCAGCAGCAACTGCAGAAAAGAATTGCGTACCTCAGTGGCTACTAACTGACCAAAAAGCCTGACTGCTCTGTCTTAACAAAGACCCGAATTTATTTTTTAACCTCCCCTATCCCCCATAGGAATTTGCACATTTTGGTTCCAGTGGGACAGCCTGGACAGTAGATCCCAGAATGCATTGCAGCCAGAGCACACACAAGAGGGCCTTGCATTCTTGGAAACCTTGCAGCCCAGCTCTCCCTCTGCCCTGACTCATGGGAGCGCTGTGGCTTCTCTGACGCCTTTGGCTTCTCAGGCGGACAGCTGACTGAGGAGCCTTGGGGTCTGCCTAGCTCACTAGCTCCGAAGAAAAGCCCGACAGATGCTATGCAACAGGTGGTGGACGTTGTCGGGGGGCTCCAGCCTGCATGAAATCTCACACTCCGGATGAGCTTTAGGCTGGGAAAGGATGCTCCCACTGGTGTCTCTGGGGTGATGCTGGGACAGCTGGGCCTGGACACTCTCTCTGAGGCTCCTTTTTCCAGGAGACATACAAGCTGTCTTGGGTGAAGACGAGCTCGCAGACTTGATCAGCAGGGACCATTACCTCACTGTCAGACACTTTACTGTAGCTGAGCAGTTGGACACCTTTAATATATATATTCTGATGTTAAATGACACCCCTCCACCCACCACTCTCCAGGCTGCGACCTTGAGAACATTTAAAGAGCTTGGCCTCTAGATTCTTTGTCTAAAAGACCCCTGGGCCCTTTCCTCTGAGGGCAGAGACCATTCAGTTCTCACCAGGGACTTTTTTTTGGTTTCCTTCTGCCTTTGTTATGCAATGGGCTCTAAGGCACCCCCTTTCCCACAGGTCAGAAATATTTCCCCGGGACACAGGGCAAAGTGTCCCAGACTGTGGCCTGGGGAAGGCTTGGAGTCCTGGCTGTAAACCTGTTCCCTGCCCAGGTGTTTTCCATCTTAGAATTTTCTCAAAGCAGATGTCAGGCACCTGAGGAGGGAGAACTGTACCACTTCCTCTTTCCCACCTCCCTCTCGTCTCAATCCCTGACTGATAAGTTTGAAGTTCTACTAGGACCATGCAAACCTGTCCTTCTCATGCAACTCCAAGGAGCTTGCTGGCTCTGTAGCCACCCTTGGCCTTCTGCCAGCTTGACATGAGTCAGATCCTTTTCCCAGAATCTGGGCCTTACTGCAGTTCTTACTGGGAGAGCTGCTGGGACGCATCCAGTACTCTGGAAGGCAGACTAGCTTCCTGGTGGGTTTTTAAGGAGCTTCCAGGAGCTCTGCTTAGTGGACCATGATGGATTTTACCCCAGCTGGACAGAGCCTCTCCAAGTGGATTCCAGGCGCAGCCTCCATTCTGAGAAAGGCACCCAACCCAACAGGTGTCATGTGGGCAACCTCAGCAGCCCCTAAGCCTAGCCTGGAAGAAAGACCAGCCCCTCCAGAACTCTGCCCAGGGCAGCAGGTGCCTACTGGATAGGGGTTTGAAAGTAGGGGAAGGGAGGATGGTAGAGCGCTATATGTGGCTCTGGGAAGCCAGCTGCTACTTCCAAAGCTATTATGCATGAGGGTCTGTTCCTGAGGTTGCTTCCTGGCCTCAGAGAACCCCAGTGGAAGCTTGGAAAAAGCCTCCCCAGCTTCTGGAGCATGGTTTTTGGGAGCCAACTGACTTCTGGAACTGTCTTTGGAGAACAGTTGAGATGTAGGTTACTGATGTCTCACCTGAATAGCTTGTGTTTTATGAGCTGCTGTTGGGTATTATGCCGGGAGCAGTCTTCTTCTTTTTTTTTTAATACTGTATTTTTGTATGCCTTTTGCAAAGTGGTGTTGTTTTTGTACAAGAAAAAAGCTTTGGGGCAATTCTCCTGTTGCAAGAGTCTGATTTATTTTAAAAGGCAGGTTTACCTGAAATTTTGTATTTAGTTGTGATTACTGATTGCCTGATTTTAAAATGTTGCCTTCTGGAACATCTTCTAATAAAAGATTTCTCAAACATGTCAGAGTGGGGGCAGAGCTTATGCCCACCGCATCCCCCGCAACCAAGGAAAATTGTTTCAGGGTAGCCACAAGAGATCTCTAACCATGTTGCTAACCTGGTCACTCCACTTTGGGTTCCTGAAATGCCATTTCAGACATGTCTAAACAATTTAGGTTCAGTACTCGGTAAGCACTCTTGTGAATTGCAGAATGCTGAATTTGTATTTTAGAAGGATTGAAATCCCAGGGTTCCACCATGTACTCGTCCTGTGCTTTTAGCTTTACCTAAAAGCTAAAAGCCCTAGTTTCCTTACTTGTAAAATGGGGATAAATGCTACTTCACAAGGGGTTGGCAGGCATTAAATGAAGGATAAACTTTTTTTTTCTTTCTTCTTGTTTTTGGCCACGCAGCTTGTGGGATCTTAGTTCCCCGACCAGGGATAGAACCCAGGCCCTTAGCAGTGAGTTTGCAGAGTCTTAACCACTGGACCATCAGGGAATTCTCTGTTTTTTTTTTTGTTTTTTTTTGTTTTTTTTTTTTTTTGTGGTATGCGGGCCTCTCACTGTTGTGGCCTCTCCCGTTGGGGAGCACAGGCTCTGGACGCACAGGCTCAGCGGCCATGGCTCACGGGCCCAGCCGCTCCACGGCATGTGGGATCTTCCCAGGCCGAGGCACGAACCTGTGTCCCCTGCATTGGCAGGCGGACTCCCAACCACTGTGCCACCAGGGAAGCCCAGGGAATTCTCAAAGTATAGACTTTAAACCACTTTCTAAACTATAAACCTTAAATCCTTTAGGGTGGTACTGTACCTTAGTGGTATTTGCAGGACGTCTTTTTAATGCCTTTTTTTTCTTTGTTTTCTGGCCATGCCCCACAGCTTGCAGGATCTTAGTTCCCTGACCAGGGATCGAACCTGTGGTCCCTGCAATGGAAGCGCAAAGTCCTAACCACTGGACCGCCAGGGAAGTCGCTTGCAGGATGTCTTTTTAAAAATTCTATGAGAACTGGTGGTGTGATGTGATTTTTTTTCTTTCTCCCTTGATTAATAAAAGAAAACGAAGGCTCCCTTTACCTCCCATAGTTCTCAGAAACTTGCTGTAAATGCAAGAGGGGAGAAGTTATTAATAGCCATTCCTGATGGAACACTGCCTATGTCTAAGCATCCTGCTCCTTCCTACACATTATACCACACCAACCACGTGCTAAGGCCCACAGAAGAGGGAACTGAGGTTCTAAGAGTGAAACATAACTGCCCAGTATTACACAGCTAGTAAGTAAATGAGTTCAAGGGATTTGAAACCAGCTCTGCCTATCTGCAGAGCCAGAGGTGTGAACCACTGCATGATAATGATCAGCTTGTTTTGTTAGCATAGGGTGTGTGAAGGAAGTAGACAGGGAATTTCATCATTTAACTGCTTGCTGGAATTGTCTCTCCTTGGGGCCACTGTGCCTGCTACTTATTGGGATGAAGTGGATCAAATGTTCCATGACCAGCCACTCTGCTGCATTTGTGGGCTGGGTAGATTCGTCTTGCCCCAGAGAGGTGCCTTCTGGGACTGTGAAAGGAAAACAGTTGCTGTTCAGAAAGGCATGAGCATCATGGTGGGAGAAGGCCACTTTGTCTCATGTAATCCTGCTTTACAGCTGAGACCTGGGTCGGTACTGCCCACCTGCACTCCTGCGAAGCCTGAGTTGAGTCCAAAAGCTACTATTGATGTAAATTCCTCACATTTACAAAGTGACCCTCATCACAACCTGGTAAATAAGCAATATCTGCCACTTGATACTGGAGCCCAGACAGGTTTTTTTTTTTTTTTTTTTTTTTTTGGCTGTACTGTGCGGGCTTTCGGGATCTTAGTTGCCCGAGCAAGGATTGAACCCACATCCCCTGCAGTGGAAGCGCAGAGTCCTAACCACTGGACCACCAGGGAATTCCCCCAGACAAGTTTCTTGCTCAAGGTCACAGAACAGTCTCCTGTCAGGTAAACTTCCCACTCCACCCCCACTGCCCCTATGTCCCCAAATCCAGGGCATAAATAGCTGTTTGATAAAAACAGACTTGGATTAATGGGATTCTTTTCTTAAAACTCCATTTCCAGGACTTCCCTGGTAGCGCAGTGGTTAAGAATCTGCCTGCCAATGCAGGAGACATGGGTTCGAGCCCTAGTCCGGGAAGATCCCACATGCTGCGGAGCAACTAAGCCCGTGTGCCACAACTACTGAGCCTGCGCTCTAGAGCCCACGAGCCACAACTACTGAGCCTGAGTGCCACAACTACTGAAGCCCATGCACCTAGAGCCCGTGCTCCGCAACAAGAGAAGCCACCGCAATGAGAAGCCCGCGCACCGCAACGAAGAGTAGCCCCTGCTCTCCACAACTAGAGAAAGCCCGCGTGCAGCAATGAAGACACAGCGCAGCCAAAAATAAATAATAAATAAATTTTAAAAAACAACAACTCCATTTCCCTTTTTTAGTTATAGTCACTCTGTTCCCAGTGCGTTCATCCTTCCACTTGTCAAGAAACTAGTTTGTAGGGCTTCTCTCGCTTTACTAGAACTTGAAAGAATTCATGAGTCCTCGATAAAATCTTAGGGACTCCTAGGTACAGGCCCTAACGCTGATGCTGATGTTGTTTTACATACCTTAATTCCCACAATAACCTGGAGATCAGGGTGGTGTCAGCCCCATTTCACAGGTGAGCAAACTGAAGCTCAGAGACATTTAAGTCATTTGTCTGAGCCTAGGCAGCTAGGCACCAACTGTCTGCCTCTAAGCCTCAGCTCCTTTGAGTCTGACTATTGAGACAGGAGTGGGAATAAAGCCATCTCCTGGGGGGAAGGGAGGGTGTTTCTGGTATGTGAAGTATTTTAAGCTCCTTCCTAGCTCACTTCTGCAGACTCCTACCTCTATCTTTGTCTGAAAATAGCCAGGAGATTATTCCTCGATTTCGGAGAACAATTTCTACAAATTAGGTTTTCCTCTGAATAGTACACCTGAGGGACTAAGTACACAACTCAGGGTTGTGGACGTAGACAATAAAGGACAGCTGAGAAGCCACACGTGGAGTGGAAAAGAAAGGCCATCCTCTCTGTTAGACAATCAAAGGCTAAACCAAGTGCTTAACTCCTGCCCCTATTGGCAGCTATTTTGGGGAACTGAGACAGGTTGAACTATCTCAAAAGTGCTGAATTTGTCTTAAGTGCCCCCTAGGGTCAGGATATTTCAGAATATGCACATTAGAAGGAGAAGGGGTTGATGGGGATGGCTTTGTTGATCTGGAAGGTGATAGGGAGTGTGAAAGAGGATTCTAAGGATAAGATAACCAGTTGGGAGGTGACTGATGACTGGGTGACTGGAGAGGGTAAAGGGGAGGTCTGTAAATGTGTCAGCTAAGGTTCCTTTGGGGTGTGGGCATTTCTACTTTAAGCCCAGTGGACAGCTCTTCTTAATGTCTTTATTTAGAACTGCTGCCAAAGGGATCAACTGTATTAAGATTACCATTCTCTTGGTGAGCAAATCTAAATATGTTCTTAAAGTCTCTAATCAGGTGAGTTATTAAACAATTAGACTCAGTGCCAGGGGCCCAGTCAGTGCCCAGGAAGTAAGTGTTGGATTGCCTCTAAACTTGTGGGAAGCAGTATGGTTAAGTAGCCTCCCACACCCAACAGAGCTCCATTCCAAATCAGGCTCTGTATTTTCCAGCTTTGTGAGCTCGGACAAATTATTAACATCTCCCAGTCCCAGTTTTCACATCTGTAAAACAGGTATAAATCATAGTACCTGCTTCTTTGGGTTGTTGTGAACAATATTAAGTGCTCAGTAAATGATTAGTATTATTTAAACCATCTAGCAAGCCACACAGATCAGTCATATTTGGAAGGTGATAGAAGGGATTGATAAAATAAGAAATCTTCCCAGAAGGAGTACTTAAAGTAATCTGAAACGGACATATTAATGTCTCAAGAGGCAATAAATCACCAGGGAAGGAGTAGACAGGATTTTGGGAGACTGAGATGAGCAGAGGAGTAAAGGAGGGCAAAGACCTGAGCCTCTGACTTGTCCACAGCATCTCATGACCCATGGCAGGCAGGAGCTGTGAGTCTGTGATGCTGTTACACATAAGGGCCCGCCATTTGTCCTCACTGGGCACTGCAGTGTCTTCAAACTGAGCTGGAGTCAATGACTCCATTCAGTCATTAAATCCTCTAATGCCTATTTTTGTTCAGGCAATGATCCTCAAACCTGAGTGGACCTTAAGAATCTATGCATCCCCGAGACCCTGATGTAGTAGGTCAGGACCAGGAATCTACATTGCTGACAAGCAAGCAGGGAGGTGGATTTCCTGAGGTCACACTTAGGAAAACATTGGAACAAGGGGATGGAGCTATGTCCTGTGGAGATACAAAAATATTCACAGAAGGTGGTATAGATGGCATAGTAAAATGGTTAGGAACAGGGACTTGGGGTTACCACCTATGTGATGTTTGGGCATATCACTCAACCCCCTTGAGTCCTAGAAGTTTCATTCTTCTCTAAAATGGCTATAATATTGGGCTTCCCCGGTGGTGCAGTGGTTGAGAGTCTGCCTGCCGATGCAGCGGCCATGGGCTCGTGCCCCAGTCCGGGAAGATCCCACATGCTGCGGAGCAGCTAGGCCCGTGAGCCATGGCCGCTGAGCCTGCGCATCCAGAGCCTGTGCTCCGCAATGGGAGAGGCCACGACAGTGAGAGGCCCACGTACTGCAAAAAATAAAAAATAAAATAAAATGGATATAATATTAACATCTACCTCATAGGACTGTTGCAAAGATTAAATATGTTACTATATTTAAAGTGCTTAGGACTTCCCTGGTGGCGCAGTAGTTAAGAATCCACCTGCCAATACAGGGGACATAGGTTTGATCCCTGGTCTGGGAAGATCCCACATGCTGTGGAGCAACAAAGCCCATGCACCACAACTACTGAGCCTGCGCTCTAGAGCTCTCAAGCCACAATTACTGAAGCCTGTGCGCCTAGAGCCCGTGCTCCACAACAAGAGAAGCCACCACAATGAGAAGCCTGCGCACTGTAACGAAGAGTAGCCCCTGCTCGCTGCAACTAGAGAAAGCCTGCGCGCAGCAACAAAGACCCAACGCAGCCAAATATAGATAAATTAATTAATTAAAATAAAATAAAGTGCTTAGAATAGTGCCCACATAGTAAGAGCAATGATATATGAAGTGATGGTTCCTTATGGAAGTTTATGAGTGTGCAAACGTGATCACAAAGTAAAGCAATATGTGTCTCAGACAAGGGCTGCAAGCCTCAGAAGGGGAAGAGAACACTTGGGAGTCGTCAAGAAAGTTTTTGTTGGAGATACTGTGACTTTAACTGGAAATATGAGTTCCAGGTGTATTTGGCTAGGTGAAGAGGAAGAAGGTGTTCTAAGCTAAGGGAATAGCTATGCTGTGCGGAAGAGAGGATTGGGAAGGTTGTGTGGAATCTGGGGAAGGGGGAGGAATCTGGTCTGATTTGCAGGCCAGGTGGTCTCATTTTTACAAAACAAGAGGGGTTGCACTGGATTTCTAAGAGGATCTTTTTGCCACAAACATCCTCTGTGATTCTTTGAAATAGGGAAGTCAGGAAAAGAAACTGATTGTGGTTTGGGACACAATGAGATTGAGGTAATGGGGTCATTCAAAATAGAGCACCCAACAGGAAGTTGGAAATGTGACATTACAGCTTTAGAAAGGGGGTTGAAATGAAGATACAGATTTGAGACTCATCAATATGTGAAGATGATGAAGGCCTACAGTGCCAAGCCACAAGAAAGAGAAAGGGCCAGAGAAGTAGAGGAGAGGGATTGAAGGAGCCATGAGATTAGAACCGGAAAGGACCTCTGATTGCTCTGCATCTTTTCCCCTTTTGCACCTCCCCACTCTGATTTTGCAGCCTTCGGGGATCCCTGTGTGTGTGTAGGCTCTCTTGGAGATCTGAGAAGGCAGGAAGTGAGCTCTCTTTGAGAACATTCTGGTGTGCTCTGGAGCAAACTCTATAACTCAACTTTAGGAGTTACAGAAACCATGGTAACTCCATGGTTTACGGTGAGCTCTACTCTCTTCTTCCCCTCACTTGTTTTGAGCCATTCCGATGCTCCTAGATTTGAACTGGCCAATCACCAATGGCAACAGTAATGGAAAACCAATTGGTTTTCTATTGGTTCACCAAACCAATAGAAGGTGTTGTGATTACTCACAGGCACTGTACTGGGTTGTATATTGTCCCCCACTAAATTCATGACTATCCAGAACCTGTGAATGTGACTTCATTTGGAAGTATGGTCTTTGCAGATATAATCAAGTTAAGATGAGGTCATACTGGATTAGGGTGGGCTCTAATCCAGTGACTGGTGTTCTCAAGAGTGGGAAATTCTCAGGCTTCCCTGGTGGTGCAGTAGTTAAGAATCTGCCTGCCAATGCAAGGAACACGGGTTTGAGCCCTGGCTTGGGAAGATCCCACATGCCGCAGAGCAACTAAGCCTGTGCACCACAACTACTGAGCCCACGTGCCACAACTACTGAAGCCTGCGCGCCTAGAGCCCATGCTTCACAAGAGAAGCCACCGCAATGAGAAGCCTGCACACTGCAACGAAGAGTAGCCCCCGCTCGCCGCAACTAAAGAAAGCCCACATGCAGCAACGAAGACCCAACACAGCCAAAACTTAAAGAAACAAACAAATAAGTAAATTTTTTTTTTTTTTTTTTTTTTTTTTTGCGTTATGCAGGCCTCTCACTGTTGTGGCCTCTCCCGTTGCGGAGCACAGGCTCCGGACGCACAGGCTCAGTGGCCATGGCTCACGGGCCTAGCCGCTCTGCGGCATGTGGGATCTTCCCGGACCAGGGCATGAACCTGTGTCCCCTGCATCGGCAGGCGGACCCTCAACCACTGCGCCACCAGGGAAGCCCCAGTAAATAAATTTATTTTTTTTAAAAAAAGAGAGAGGGAAATTCTTGGACAGAGACACACGTATAACAGAGAAGATGGCCATGCGAGATAGGCAGGATTGGAGTCATCCTGCCACAAACCAAGGAATGTCAAGGATTCCCAGCAACCCCCAGAAACAAGAAGAGGCAGGAAAGGATTCTTCCCTAGAGGGGGAGCATGGGAGTGTGGCCCTACCAATGTACTGATTTTGGGCTTCTAGACTCCAGAACTGTGAGAGAATACATTTCTGTTTTTTTAAGCCACTCAGTTTGTGGTAATTTGTTATGGTAGTGCTAGGAAACAACTACAGGCACCATGTTCACCATGAAATATTCCTGCATGAAACATTTTTTATTTGGGGTGCCTAATTAGGATGGGGGTCAGGCTGCAATGACACTTTGCTTTTTTGTTTTAATTTTTGATTTGAAAAATTTATTTTTGGCTGTGCGGCTTGCAGGATCTTAGTTCCCTGACCAGGGATTGAACCCGGGCCCCCAGCGGTGGAAGCACAGAGTCCCAACCACTGGACTGCCAGGGAATTCCCGGCACTTTGGATTGTACCAAAAAGCTAGTGTTTATCTTTGACCCAACTTTCTTCTCTTACCTTGGGAACAGATGCTTCAGGCCTTCCACGGCATATACCTCCTCCTTTCCATGTCACAGCATCCTGTAGATTTCCAAAAAGTTCAAACTTCCTGGATGCTCCATTTTGAATGACCCTTCCACTCTTAATGGTTTCACCTTTACCTCCTTCTCCCTATGTTTCTTTCTTTTTGTAAAAAAAAGTTTTAATTGGGTCATCACCTAGATTTCCCCTCTACCTTTCTGCACTTCTCCCTTTCTCCTTTCCTGCCATGTTCCCATGCCCATTCCACCTCATGTACTACTCTCAATTTCCTAAAGAATGTGAGGCAACCTAGAGGTTGCCCGTCCTGACTACCCATCTGCCCTAGGGTACAGCACACCCACACTGGCAGTAACAATTAGGTGGCTGACTGTGGACTTTCAGAAGGGCAGGCAAGAATTGTTACCCTCCAAGTAATTTGAGTCTCCCTAGTACCTCATTCCTGCATTTTAGACATGCTCTTCCAGACTGAATGTATCCCAGCATTTTTGTCTTGTAAACTAATTTTTTTTTAACCCCAAACAAGCTGTAAGCAGTGAAGTGTGTTGAGCTTCTGCTTCCTCACCTCTAGATACACACATACACTTTGAGTGAGAGACTCCCTTTCCTGTTGAGCTATCTTTCAGAATAAGCTATTTCCCATCTGGCCTCATACAAGGCAGAGAGGGGTCAGGGCTAATACCTGGGCATGACCACAAATAGCTTTTCTGACTCCCCTTTGCTGCCTTTTGTCTCCTTATTACCCTGCAAAGCTGCCCATTAGAGGGTTTTATGTTGTTTTTTATAAATACTTATTAACTCTTGATCATAGACTTCAATTTCCCAATTTTCCCTTGAACTTAATCTCTCTAATTAGGATTTCAAGTTACAGATTATCTTTCAGGAACTCTTCTTAGTATAATTTAGAGTTCAGATGATCATTAGGGAGACAGAGGTACAAATAAAATAGCTTAAAGGTATTAAAAAAATATGTTCCCATTCTCTTTTGGTGGGGCTGGCAGAAGTAAAATGAATGGAAATGATATGATGTTTTTTTCTCACTTCTCCTCATTTGTTTTGGACTACAGGTTCCATTCTGATTTAGGAGTCTTTCCTGCTCAGTATTTCAGTGATAATTCTCCCCATGGTCTACAGGATCCCTGTTCTCTTTGTTTCTATAGCAACAGTCCTGTGTTGCTTGGCTAGAAGCAATTTTCTGCTGCTGTGGTGAAGCCCCATTTTTTCATTCCTTGCTCCCCAGTTGCCTTGGTAACCAGCCTCTCCCTCTTCTGGTCTCTCAGTGGTAAATTCCACCACCACCACCCCCCTTCTCTCTCTCTTTCTCTCTCATAACAGTCACCTGGTCATGACTTGGACAGTACTTTCCCATCTGTGAGTGAGCCTCCTCTTTCATGGTCAGATTATCATCATGAAATTAGCCTCCCTTTTGCTTTATTTGCATCATTTCTCCGGCCTGCCTTCTTTCTGCTTGTTGTCAAGGTAACCGTACCCTCGGAAAATCTGCAGGCAAAGGCCCTACAGTTAACAACCATCATGTGAGAGTGTCTGCCAATATGTGGCCACACATCTTGATTTTAAAACCAGCCCCAGGCGGGTACCACAAATTGGAGAGAACAAGGCTTTTGATCAAAGCAGGCTGGATTGAGAAAAGGAGGTACAAGGACCCTGGGATATATGTGACTACAAGGTTTAGGCTGGCTCTGCAAGAATGGCCATTATGCCAGGGGTGATCCGAGTGATTGAGAAATGTATTTATTGGCAGTCATTCAGGGCAGGCCTATCATATTCTCTAACCGTCCAGGGATGATTCCTCTGACCCAAGGGTGATATGACCTGTGAGCTAGGCAGAGCCAGGTAGTAATCTCAGGCAGAAAGCAATTAAGACTCTTAAACTGGCTAACAAAGGGTTAGTAGAATAGGTATTTAGGCACTTTCACACATTACTGAAAATTCCTCTGCCCTTAGGCTGCTGCTCTAACCTCTTTAGTAAGGCAGATGGGGTGTTACTATTATAATACAAAATGTTTAACAAATGGTGGTGATTATGTGCCAGTGTGTTGTAGCAGGCACTTTTCAGGCATTACTTCATTTTCTCCTTATGGCAGGCAGTCCTGAGAGGTACTTAAGGATGAGAAAACTGAGGCTAAGCGAATTGTGTGAAGTCACTCAGCTGATAAGTGGCAGAGTTGGGATTTGAACTCATGTTCATCGGGTTCCAAAGTTCTTTTTTTTCTTTTTTTTGGCCACATGCCACATGCAGGATCTTAGTTACCCAATCAGGGATCCAACCCGTGCCCCCTGCAGTAGAAGTGCGGAGGGCAGTCTTAACCACTGGACGGCCAGGGAAATCCCCCATAGCCCTTTCTTTTTTTTTTTTTTTTTTTTTTTGCGGTACGCGGGCCTCTCACTGCCGTGGCCTCTCCCGTTGCGGAGCACAGGCTCCGGACGCGCAGGCTCAGCGGCCATGGCCCACGGGCCCAGCCGCTCCGCGGCACGTGGGATCCTCCCGGACCGGGGCACGAACCCGCGTCTCCTGCATCGGCAGGCGGACTCTCAACCACTGCGCCACCAGGGAAGCCCCCCCATAGCCCTTTCTTAAAGGTTGTGTAGTCCCCATAATTTTGGTCCTCTCTGGATCTAGTTTTTCCCACACCCACTTTAATCTGAGGGTTGCTACTATTTTATCCTTTCTGCCTTCCTTATTTTTTCCCTTTGTATGTTGTGGGTTGTTTACTTGCTTGTTTTTTTATCTGTTCTCACCCCATCTCTTGCATCCTTTAGCCAAATAGATGAAAAATCTTGCTCTGCCTTATGATTGTGTCTCAGTTTGAGTTGTTGGATGAAAACATTAGAGCAGCCGCTCTTGCCTGAGAACTGGGTAGATCTGATCCTGGAGAACGCCACACCTCTGAGCTCACTGGCTGTAGCACTAGATATGCAAGTCATTCTCCCCTCTATTAACCATTATTGGGTGTCTGTTCCGTAGCAAGTACTGTACTGGAGATACAGTAGTGATCTAGGCAGAATCTGTTCCTTGCCTTTATAGAACTAACAGTCTGGAGAGAAAGTCAGACAATGGACAAGAGGTCAATATATAATTTCATATTGTAATTAGTGCTATGAAGAAAAAGAACTGGGTGCCGTGAAAGAATAAGACGGATAGATCTATTTTAGATACGACTGCCATGCCCCACTTAAGAGAGGAGGTAGTTGAGGTCCTTACATCAGCAGCTAGGTGATGGCAGTCACAGCGGAAGCTTCTGTTCTGAGCGTGGGGACCTGGGTCCCTCACCTCCTTCCTCCCTCCGCACCCTCCCTTCAGAGCCCGAGGTCCGCGCAGGCGCACTGACGGTTGCCATGGGGACAGCTGCTCCTGCGCAAGCGTAGACTTCTTTAAGATGGCGGCGGTGGCGGCAGCACGAGCTGTGTCTGCGGGCCCTGGGCTCCGGAGTCTAAAACGGACACTGCCTCTTGTAGTAATTCTCGGGGCCACGGGTACCGGCAAATCCACGCTGGCGTTACAGCTAGGCCAGCGGCTCGGTGGCGAGATCGTCAGCGCTGACTCCATGCAGGTATGACAGTGCGGCTGTCCCCAGCCTGGTAAACCGGAGGCCGTGCGTGGGCCTCTGGCTGAGTGGATACCCTGTCGCTTGGTGGTAGTGGGTGAACCCCGATGCTTGTGGGGCGGAGGGGGCCGGGGAAGGGCACCGATAATTCCTAGGAGCCCACCATATGCCGGACATCGTGCCAGGTGTTTCACTGCCATCATCTCATTTACTTCTCAGGATATTACTGTTTGGTGTAGGTACTGTTATTATCTCCATTTACCGATGAGGGAATTCACTTAGGGAGGTGAAACGACTGTCTCTGTGTCACTAAGCGAATACTTGGAGATGGTATTTGAACCTTTAAGGTTGACCTATAGGTGTCCATTATATACCTTCTGAAAGAAAATTATTCCAGAGCTTTTGCTATTTAGAGTTCCCAGCAACATCAGGATAAATCATTTACCATCTACGAGTGTCTGCTGAGGGAATGAAGCAGGGTGGATAGTGAGGAGACCTGGATTCTTCTCCCTCATCTGCCATCGGCCACGTGACCTAAACAGTGTCGGTTTGGGGGGACGTTATTTGTGAAGTGGAGAAAATGCCACTTACTTCACAGGGCTCTGGTGCTTAATAAGTGAGAACATGAGTGTTAGAAAGAAGAGCAGGGTGGCCTGTCTTGAAAAAGCCCAGGCACTTGGCAAATGCTTTATGATGCTGAGATTTTTAACGTACCGGCTGATGGGAATCAGGAGGCTTTGCCCTCTTCCTTGAGCCACAGGGAGGCCCAGAAGGAGTTGTGTATACATCACACCTGGGAGCATTTGTGCTCCGATTGAGGATGGGTGACATTTGGGGTAAATCTCCGATGGAGGAATTACAAGTTAAGAGTTTTCACAGTGTAAATTAGATGCTCGGTGAAATGCCCTGTGCTGAACCTAGCACCTGATGGGTATTCAGCAAGGAGGGGCAGTCCTTCTCCCCACTGTACCCCGTAAACTCTGGGCATGGTTTCCACCCTCATTAATTCATGTGGGATGACACGACCATCAACACACATCAGATGATTAGGATAATTCAACAAATCTTTGTCCACAACCTCTACTTTGTGCTGGCTTTGAGAGGCAGACTTTAGCTCAAATCCCAGCCTTGCCTTTTCTAAGGTATGCATCCTCAACCTGACCTCTTCATGTCTTTGTATCTTCTGTAAAATAGGAAGAATAATATCAATAACACGATATTATTGTGATGGTTAAGCGAGATTAAATATGTAAAGCACTTAATACAATATCAGGCACATAGTAAGTGCTAAAAATATGATTAGGTGCTATTTTCTGCAAGGCCGTTTTGGAGAGACAAAACTGCAATCCCTGTCTTCAAGGAGTTTTAGTCCAGATAAACATGAAACAAAGCAAGTTAATACGTGTTTGAAGTGAGTTATTAATGGTGTTTTGCAAGGGGTGGGGATGGGAGGTGGGGAGGAGAGAGACTACTGTGTTAGATCTTACGATAAACCATAGAATTTCTGAAAAGAGAGAAATCAGTGAAAGCTGATATAGTCATGGAGAGCTCTGTGAAAAGGGACTTGAAGGATAGGTGAGTTTTAGACAGATAAAGAAGAAAAGGCATCGAAGGAATGTGAATGAAGATTTAGAAGGTGAAATGAGCTTCGTGTGCATGTAGGACAGTGAAAGGAGACTATTTAACAGGTATTGTAGATATTGTGGAACGGGGGATGAGTAACATGATGAAGACAGTGTGTAAGAAGCATTCATTTGTGAGCAGTATGCTGATGAATTGAATTTGGGGGTGGGTGGGAGGGGCACACCAAAAAAAAAAATCCAAGAATGTAATAATAATAGATCTTTGGCTTGATACTTCCGAGACTTGGGTAATATGGGCTTCAGTAAGATGGCGTTTCACTGACAATATCTAAGGTCCATTGCAGTCTTGATGTTCTGTAATTTGGGGCTGGTATGTTAGTGGGAATGAATGGAAGAGAAAGATGTAACATTTTGAAGGTAGTATCATGTTACAGTATAAGTTGGTCACTGATTGTGGAAAGAAGAGAGCAGTGCACACAGTGTGTTTCAGGTTGGTGTGCCTGGGAGAGTGTGGTGAGCCTGGAAGTCAGGAAGATCTGGCGGGGCACAATGGAGGTGGCAGCAGGACATCCACGGGGAAAGTCTAGTGGGTGTGTGAAGAATGCAGCAGGTATGATCCCATGTTAGGACTCTTACACTCAGAGGTTCCCTCTGCTTGGTGGAATGTCTTCCCCTACATAAGCATGTGGCTTGCTTCCTCTGTTTGTTCAGGTCTTTACTTAGGTGTCATCTTATTGAGGCCTCTGACAACATTTATTTAAAATGTTGGGCTTCCCTGGTGGCGCAGTGGTCAAGAAGCCCGCCTGCCGATGCAGGGGACGCGGGTTCGTGCCCCGGTCCGGGAAGATCCCACATGCCGCAGAGCGGCTGGGCCCGTGAGCCGTGGCCGCTGAGCCTGCGCGTCCGGAGCCTGTGCTCCGCAACGGGAGAGGCCACGGCAGTGAGAGGCCCGCGTACCGCAAAAAAAAAAAAAAAAAATGTTAACATTTATTTATTTAAAACAACACAACACTGTTGCTCCCTGTTTCCACCTCTTCCTCATGTACCACACATAGTCCCTGTCAGGAAAGCGTTCTCAATAAAACATCTTAATTTTACAAATGTTTTTAAGTAAATTAGCGGGTTCTGGCAATAAGGATTGGTTATAGCTCTGGAATTGCTGTTACACATCATTCAGAAATGTTTCTTTACTCATAGCTGTGTACCATAAGGTTGAGCTTGCTAGAAGTCTTGCTCGATGTGAAATAGGCCTCATCAGTTAGACACTTTGTGCCTTATATAGTGCTGATGGTATGGTAGATCCTTAACAATTGATGAAACATTTGTTGACCTGTCTTATCAAAATGGCACATCACGATCCATTTAGGTTCTTCCTGTTGTTATAAATACCTAGAATATGAAAATTAAATTTCTTTCATCCTTGGGATGCCGTGAGGATTAATTAATGTGTGAAAAACACTTTGAAGATAATTGAGCTTTCTGGACTGGCAATAAGTTGTGTTTAATATTCATAACATGGATATATTCCTCTCAGACCCGTTGGAAAACTTTGACCTTTAATTTTTACTTTTCAGTTCTAATAATGAAATAAAGTATCTCTGCCCCGTTCACTGTGGGTATACGCAGCTCTTCATTTCTTCCTTTGCTCACCATGCCCCTGGTAGGGTAGTGCTACTCTGCTTGTTTTTTAGCCAACGAAAGGAGATAATGCTTTTCAGTGACTTGAGGTTGACTCAGAAAATTTTTGTAAGCGTGTGAACAAATGACGTGGGGTTTTTTTGTTATTTTTTTGCGGTACGTGGGCCTCTCACTGTTGTGGCCTCCCACGTTGCGGACACAGGCTCCAGATGCGCAGGCTCAGTGGCCATGGCTCACGGGCCTAGCCACTCCGCGGCATCTGGGATCTTCCCGGACCGGGACACGAACCCGTGTCCCCTGCATCAGCAGGCGGACTCCCAACCACTGCGCCACCAGGGAAGCCCACAAATGACATTCTTAATGTTGGAGTTAACCAGCTTCTTTTTTTAAAAAAAAATAAATTTATTTATTTATTTATTTTTGGCTGTGTTGGGTCTTTGTTGTTGCACACAGGCTTTCTCTAGTTGCAGAGAGCAGGGGCTACTCTTTGTTGCGGAGCACAGGCTCTAGGCATACGGGCTTCAGTAGTTGTGGCGCTTGGGCTTAGTTGCTCCACGGCTTGTGGGATCTTCCCGGACCAGGGTTCAAACCATGTCCCATGCATTGGCAGACAGATTCTTAACCACTGCACCACCAGGGAAGTCCCTAACCAGCTTCTTCTTCTTTTTTTTTTTTTTTAAGCAGATCTTTTTTAAAAAAAAAAAAAAATTATTTATTTATTTTTGGCTATGTTGGGTCTTCGTTTCTGTGCGAGGGCTTTCTCTAGTTGTGGCGAGCGGTGGCCACTCTTTTTTTTTTTTTTTTTTTGCGTTACACGGGCCTCTCACTGCTGTGGCCTCTCTCGTTGCGGAGCACAGGCGCCGGACGCACAGGCTCAGTGGCCATGGCTCACGGGCCCAGCCGCTCCGCGGCATGTGGGATCTTCCCAGAACGGGGCACGAACCCGTGTCCCCTGCATCGGCAGGCGGACTCTCAACCACTGCGCCACCAGGGAAGCCCGCGGTGGCCACTCTTCATCGCAGTGCTCAGGCCTTCTCACTGTCGCGGCCTCTCTTGTTGCGGAACACAGGCTCCAGACGTGCAGGCTCAGTAGTTGTGGCTTACGGGCCTAGTTGCTCCATGGCATGTGGGATCTTCCCAGATCAGGGCTCAAACCCGTGTCCCCTGCATTGGCAGGCAGATTCTCAACCACTGTGCCACCAGGGAAGCCCTAACCAGCTTCTTAAAAGAACTTTTTCAGCTTTAGTTAAATCCACAGGCAGAATAATAACTTAAATTTGAATAGCACTGTTTATAAAATGCTTACATTTGCTTTTTTATGCTCACAATAACCTTGTAAGGTAGACATTAGTATCACTTCACAGTTAAGGAAACAGGTACAAGGTCTTACAGTAAGTAGCAGACCTGGAGTTGGACATAGATCTCTACTTTCTATGCTCAGTGCCTGCCTTATCTATACACAAAGTTATCCCTTTAGATGAGGCAGGAGCTGTGGGATTCAATTATTAGAGTATTTCTTGTATGACACTCATCCTTCACAGGAGTGTGCTACATTTTGATCAGGGTATAAAATGTATTTTAGGATTCATATTGTAGATCTTAGTGTGAATTCATAATGATCTCTCTCAAATTGAGTGTTGAGCTGAGTGTTGGCCATGTGATGCATTGCTAGGGGGCTGAAATTTGCTGCAGCTGAGATATAATTTAATGTCAATAATTCGAAGATACCAAAGGCAGTGTTTAGTGGAACAAAGGGAAACTAGGTCTTGTGGAGAGCCTAGACCGAGGAGTAAACTTCCTTGTTGTGACAGCCACACAGACTAAAGGGGGACCAAATGGAAAGTGGATAATTAGAAAGATTTTTCAAGTTTCCAAATTGATCTTTCTAAAAAGCAGTATTTGAATTTTAATAATCTCTTGCTGCCCAGAATTTTGTATTTCAGAATTGTACCAGTAACTCAGAAAGGATTGTAAAACACTGCCTTAAATCTTAAGTTCTCTTGCACCTCATACTTCTTTTGTCATCCCTTTGTCCTACCTTAACTGTAGGGTCATCCCAAGGCAATCCCAGCAGGGCACTTCCCATCCAGGGAAGGTGCTTGTTTTTTGTAAACATTGAAGAAGTAAGTGCTCTAAGTATTGAGGTAGCCTCTTTGAGATAAAACCACAATGGGTGTTAAGGGTAGTGTGTCTAGGGTGATAATATTGTCAGGGAACATAATAGACAATGACTTGCTCTTTTAGCCATGTAGCACCTGAGGTCCTGCCTGGCCTCTCACTTCTCATTCTTGTGTCAGTGGTCTGTTGAGTGGGAAGTCAGAGCTAACTTTCTAAGGGATTACTTGCTTAGGGACTTCTGCTGGGCTCAACTGTGGATTTTTCATGGTAAGTCTGACAAAAGTGAGAAACATTTGTGCTTAATTTTCTGAGTTTTCCAAACCCCAGTTTCACAAGTTGTAGAAGCATAAATATTCTCAGCTAGCAGTAAGAGTCTAAATTCAAGGAGGCACAGGTAATACAATCCCTGTTTTCCAGGATGGAAAAACTGAGGTGCAGAAAGATTAAAGAGCAGACTAGAGATCACACTGCAAGACACTTGCACACCTGGGAATTGGATCTGGGTCTTCTAACTCATGTGTAGTGTCTGATATATTGCAGGAAGATGATACTGAAGGTCTTCTTTTCAGTCTGAGTCTTTTTCTTGGCATGTAAATTTAAGGTACAATGCATCGCCTTCAGTGACTGGATGAAACATTGTACTGAGAAATTTGAAGGCACTTGCCAAAAGATGTACAATCGCTGCCTGGAAATACAGACTACCAACTATATGCCAAGAGAAAATAAACAAAGTGTTCTATTTGGGTTTATAGAGAGGAAGTATCTCTAATGCCTTAGTTCTTCAAGTCCTGTGGAGAAGCAGTAGTCATACATAGGAGCACAGTTCCCTTGTGTTTGCCTAAACCTACAAGAGGGGAAGCAAATTATTTTTGGCAGTCTGACTAGTAAGCAGGCTGTGTGTCACCTAATAAATGTGGAGTTCTGCATTCTTTGTCTGCTTTGGAACATAATTCAGGAGCAGTGTTTTTTTACCAAAGGACTGTTTGTCTGATAGTGCTCAAGGGAGATCTGGGTTGCATGGGGGAGAGATATGAAAGGAGAGATGGGATAGTGGATCACAGTGGCTTACTAGGACATGAAAATGAAAGCTAGAAAAATCTGTTAACTAGGAGAAATGAGGGTTATCCAGAGGCTACTTGCCACAACTTACAGAGGCAGTATTTTAAAGGACTGAGCTTGAGAGTAGGCCAGAGGAAATATCGACATTTTTGACTCATCTAAAAAAATATTTATTAATTTCTAGGTCCCTGGGTTCAGATCCGTTGTGAGTGAATTTGGTTTTCCTTTGGCTACAGTATTAAGCTTGGGTGGGTTGTACATATATATTCATTTTTTTTTGCAGCTGTGGGGAGAACTTTAGAGTCAAACCTCCCATGTTATGTAAGGAAAGAGAAGTGACTACTGGCTAAATGGGAAACCATAGGAGAGCACAGATGGGACTTTCAGTTTCAGATCTGTGAGGATGAGGTGCTGCCCTGATGTTTCAGTGCCTGGGGCAGGGTGTTCAAACAGCTCCACTTCAAGAAGGAATATATGTTTGAGGGGTGTAAGTTATTTGGGTATATAGGAATTCACCTGTGTGCTCTGCATATACTCTAGTATGGCTTAACTGAACTGGTTTTGGTTTCCTGTATAGTTTGTTGGATTCTTTAGATAAGTTTGAATCAGACCAGGGTCCTGTTTGTCTCTTTGCTTACCTTTGGGGCCCTACTTCTGAGCTGGAACTTCACCGCTGCTCCTTCCTCATTGTGGCAGCCAGAGTTCAAGCTCTTACCACTGTACCATGAATAATAATAATACTGAAAATAATAACAATAATAAAATATATGTCAGGCAGTATTCTAGAAGTTTGACATATATTATCTCATTTAATATCCTCAGCACAACCTTTAGGTAGGCCCTATTATTATCTCACCCCTACCAAAAATTACTTTCTTGAACCCTCATCTCGGTCTCTATCTGGGGTAGTTTTGCCCCCCCGGGGGACACTTGGCAATCTCTAGAGACGTTTTTGGTTGTAACAAATGGAAAGGTGGGTTCCTGGCATCTAGTGGGTAGAGGCCAGGAATGCTGCAGAACATCCTACTATGCATAAAACAGCTCCTCCCAACAGAGAATTATGTGGCCCAAAATATCTATATATTGTACTGAGGTTGAGAAACCCTGTTTTACATTACTGTTAGTTTTTAAATTTTGAAGTAATTACAAGATTTACACAAGAGTTTCAAAGATAGTACAGAGAGTTCTTGTATATTCTTCACCCAGCTTCTTCTAAAATTAACATATCATCATGGCACATTTATCAAAACTAAGAGATTGACATAGGCACAATACTGTTAACTAAACTGTAGACTTTATTTGGATTTTACCAGTTTTTCTACTAATGTCCCTTTTCTGTTTCAGGATCCAATATAGGATACCATATTACATTTAGTTCTCATGTCTGCTTGTCTCCAGTCTGTGACAGATTTCTTGGTCTTTCCTTGTCTTTCATGACTTTGCTACTTTTTGAAGTGTACTGGTCAGCTGTTTTGTAGATAGTCTCTCAGTTTGGGTTTGTCTGATGGCTTCACATGATTATGAATTTTGAGAAGGCGTACCACATAGGTGAAGTACCTTTCTCATTGCATCATATCAGGGTATAATGCCAGCATTATTTAACATCAACTGGTGATGTTAACCTTGATCATTTGGTTTAGGTTGTGTCTGCCAGCTTTCTCTACTGTAAAGTTAAATCTTTTTCTTTTCATTTTTAAAAATTTATTTATTTATTTTTGGCTGTATCGTGTGACATGTGGGATCTTAGTTCCCTGACCGGGGATTGAACCTGCGCCCCCTGCAGTGGAAGCTCGGAGTCTTAACCACTGGACCGCTGGGGAAGTCCCTATTTTTCCTTTCTATACTCTCTTTGTTGGAAATGAGTTGCTAAGTCCATCCCACATTGAAGGGGAGGGGATTTAAGCTCCACATTCTGAAGGGAGGAGTATCAAAGAATTTGTGGGCATATGTTAAAAGCACCACAGTAATTAATATTTTAGGGGAGATGCTTGAAGCAATGCAGATATCATGTTTTTCCTTAAAGTTTCACCTCCTAATTTTAACATTTATCAATGAATCTTTCCTGCTATAATTATTGTGGTAATTTCCTTCATTCTTCCTACTTCTATTTTATTTTATTTTATTTTTAATTATGTGTATGTTTGGAGTCTTTATTTTATTTATTTATTTATTTGGCTGTATTGGGTCCTTTTTTAAAAATAAATTTATTATCTTTTTATTTTTGTCTGTGTTGGGTCTTCATTGCTGCACACGGGCTTTCTTTAGTTGTGATGAGCGGGAGCTACTCTTTGTTGTGGTGCATGGGCTTCTTATTGAGGTGGCTTCTTTTGTTGCGGAGCATGGGCCCGCTCTAGGCAAGCGGGCTTCAGTAGTTGTAGCACGCGGGCTCAGTAGTTGTGGCTTGCAGGCTCTAGAATGCAGGCTCAGTAGTTGTGGCACACACGCTTAGTTGCTCCACAGCATGTGGGATCTTCCCAGACCAGGGCTCGAACCTGTATCCCCTGCATTGGCAGGCAGATTCTTAACCACTGTGCCCTCCAGTGAGGTTATGTCATACATTTGTAATATAATTAGATTCATTTATTGCAGTCTGCGTTCTGTCCTGGTTCTTCAGGCATTCTGGTTATTATTTTTTTTAAATTTGCATACAGTAGAGTGCATTCATTGTTGTGCACGGTTCTGTGGGTTTTTACAAATGGAGAGAGTCAGGTATCCACCATCACAGTACCATACTGAGCACTTCCATCACTGTAAAAATTGCCTTACGTGGCCTCTTTGTAGTCAACTCCTCTACCTACACCAATTTTTGGCAACCACTGATCTGTTTTCTGTCCCTGTAGTTTTGCCTTTTCCAGAAGGTGACATACATGGAGTCATACAACATGCAGCTTTTGAGGTCTGACTTTTTTCACTTAGCAAAATACATTTAAATTCTTCAGTGTTGTTGCATGAGTCCATTTCTCTTTGTTGTCGAGTATTATTCCATTGTACGTAATATGTTCATTGACCTATGAAAGGCCATCTGAGTGTCAAGTTTTTAGTAGTTGTAAAGAAAGCTATTATAAACATAGCTAGTGGTTTAACTTTACAGGACTGGTTTAACTTTATAGGAAACTACTAAACTATTTTCCAAAATGACTGTACCATTTTGCATTCCTACCAGCCGTGAATGAGAATTTCTGTTTCTTTGTATTCTTTCCAGCATTTGGTATTGTTGTTTTTAATTTTAGCAATTCTAATAGGTGTGTACTGGTATCTATGGCTGTTAATTTGCATTCCCCTAAAGGTTAATGTTGTTGAGCATCTTTTCACATGCTTATTTACTATCTGTATATCTTTGGTGAAGTGTCTGTCACATCTTTTTTTGGGGGGGCTGTCTTATTGTGAATTTTAAGAGTTTTTTTCATATATTCTGTATACAAATCCTTTATATAGACATGTTATTTGCAAATATTTTCTTCTAATCTGTATCTTATTTTTTCATTCTCTTCACAGTGTCTTTCACAAAAGAAAATTTTACATTTTCATTAAGTCCAGTTTATCTATTTTTTTCTTTTATGAATTGTGGTTTTGGTGACATATCTTAAAAACTCATTGCCAGGGAATTCCCTAGCAGACCAGTGGTTAGGACTCAGTTCTTTCACTGCCGTGGCTCCGTGTTCAATCCCTGGTCTGGGGACTAAGATCCCGCAAGCAGTGTGCCGCGGCCAAAAAAAAGCAAAAAAACCCAACTCATTGCCAAACCCAAGGTCATGCTGATTTTTCTCCTATTTTTAAAAAAGAAGTTTTATATATATATATTTATATATATTATATATATTTTTATATATATTTAAATATATATATGAGTTTTATAGCTTTTCATTTTACATTTAGGCCTGTGATCTGTTTTGAGTGAACTTTTATATAAGGTGTAAGATATGTATGAATGTCCAGTTGTACCAGCTCTGATTTTGAAAGACTCCTTTCTGCATTGAATTGCCTTTGCACCTTTGTCAAAGACCAGTTGACTATATTTGTGTGGATCTACTTCTGGGGCCTCTAATCTGTTGCATTGATCTGTGTGTCTGTTCTTTTGCCAGTATTGCATTGTCTTTAGTTACTGTAGCTTTATAATAAGTCTTGAAATTTGATAGTGTAAGCTTTCCAACTTTCTACATTATTGTTTTTAATCTCTGTGTAATATTCCATTTTATAGGTGTATCATAATTTACTTAAACAGGTTTCTGCTGAAGGACATGTAGTAGGTTTAGTTTAGTTTTTTTTTTTTTTTTTTGCTTTAATAAATGAGATGAACATCTTTGCACAAACATCTCTGCATTTGTGTGATTCTCTCTTCAGGGTAAATTTCTGGAATCGGATTGCGGGATGAGAGTTACTTTATTCTTCCAGTTTTCTAAGAGCTTTATTAGAGTATATACTTTTTTTTTTAAAGATTTTTTTGTTTGTTTGATGTGGACTATTTTTAAAGTCTTTATTGAATTTGTTACAATCTAGCTTCTGTTTTATGTTTTGGTTTTCTGGCCTTGAGGCATGTGGGGGATCGAACCCGCTTAGCTCCTGACCAGGGATCGAACCCGCACCCCCTGCACTGGAAGGCAAAGTCTTAACTACTGGACTGCCAGGGAAGTCCCAAGAGTATATGCTTACTTTATATTATTTTTCTTATTGAGGTTAAATTCACATAACATTAACCATTTTAAAATGAAGAATTCAGGGACTTCCATGGACAGGGGGCACAGGTTCGATCCCTGGTCGGGGAACTAATATCCCAAATGCTGTGCGGTGTAGCCAAAAAAAAAAAAGAACGATTCATTGGCACTTAGTACATTCACAGTGTTGTATAACAACTACTACCTCTATCTAGTTCCAAAACATTTCCATCACCACAAAAGAAAACCCCGTACTCATTAAGCCACTATTTTGAGTTTCCCCTCCCCCCCAGCCCCTGACAGCCACAAGTCTGCTTTTAGTTTCTATAGATTTTACCTGTTCTAGATATTTCATAGAAATGGGATCATACAATATGTGACCTTTTATGTCTGTCTTCTTTCACTTACATTGGTTGTAGCTTGTATTGGTGCTTCATTCCATGCTTGAATAATATTCCATTGTATGTATTGGTCACAGTTTGTCCATCTGTTGATGGACATTAGCACCTTTAGGCTGTTGTGAATAGTGCTGCTATGAACATATGTGTAATGTATTTGAGTATGTGTTTTAAATTATTTGGGGTATATACCTAGGAGTAGAATTGCTGGGTCATATGGTAATTCTGTGTTTAACTTTTTGAGAAATTGCCAAACTGTTTTACACAGTGGCTACATAATTTTACATTCCCACCATCAATGTATGAGGACACCAGTTTCTCCACATCTTCTCCAACACTTATTTACCTTAAAAAAAAAAAGTTATAGCAATCCTAGTTGGTGTGAAAGTGGTATCTCATTGTGGTTTGGATTTACATTTCCCTAGTGACTAATTGGGCATCTTTTCATGTGTTTGTTGGCCATTTATGTATCTTCTTTGGAGAAATGTCTATTCAGGTCCTTTGCTTATTTTTAATTTGGGTCCCTTGTGTTTTTGTTTGAGCTGCACACATTACATTTTGATACATATTGCCAGACTGCTTTCAAAAAAGTTTGTACCGGTAGTATGTCTATTTCCCTGTACCCTTGCAATTCTGTGTGTTATCCATCTTTTCATTGTTGTCAGTCTGGTAGACAAGTAATGGATTTAATTTAAATTTCATTTCTGAGGTAGATTGTCTCTTTAAGGGTGCATTGGCCATTTCTGTTTTTCTTTTTTGAATTTCCTGTTCAATACCTATTATGCCTATTTCTGTATAATGTTTTTCATTTTTGTGTTTATCAATTTGTAAGAGCATTTTGTGTATTATGAGTTTTAACCCTTTGTCCAGTCTCATGAGTTGGAAGTATATTTTCAGTTGGTCATTTGTCATTTATGAATTTTTTTTGCCATATTAAGGTTTTTTTATTTTTTAACATCTTTATTGGAGTATAATTGCTTTACAGTGGTGTGTTACTTTCTGCTGTATAACAAAGTGAATCAGCTATACATATACATATAGGCCCATATCTCCTCCCTCTTGCATCTCCCACCCACCCTCCCTATCCCACCCCTCTAGGTGGACACAAAGCACCGAGCTGATCTCCCTGTGCTATGTGGCTGCTTCCCACTAGCTATCTGTTTTACATTTGGTAGTGTATATATGTCCATGCCACACTCTCACTTTGTCTCAGCTTACCCTTCCCCCTCCCCATGTCCTCAAGTCCTTTCTCTACATATGCATTTTTATTCCTGTCCTGCCCCTAGGTTCTTACAAAAAAAAAAAAAAAAAAAAAAGGTTTTAAATTTGTATATTCTTATACGCTTTTTAGGAGTACAAGTTAGTTTTAGTATTCTTTTAGAAAGAGTTGACATCTGTAGTTTATAATCCATTGAACTGTTGGAATTTACAGATGTGAATAAAAGGTGTTGGTGATTCTCTAGTGTGAATGAAGATATATCCAGGGCCTCCTTGCCTTCACTATGCATGTTGCTCTCCCCTTGGAGTCTCCTACACATTTGTGCAGGTAGATGCAGATTAAGCATGGGATCCTGCATTGTCCAGGCTTACTTAGGTCTGGATACCTTTCGTTAGCTACCCAGTTTCCTTGCTCTCTCTCTCTCTCTCTCTCTTTTTTTTTAACGTCTTGCTGCCTAGCACAATACTTGTAACAACGGTTTTTACCTTCAGCTGCACATTGGAATCACCTAGAGAGCATTAAAAAAATACTGATGCCTAGGCTTATAGTATTCAATAAATACCTGTTGATTCGGATTAGATGATTTGCCTAATAACTCTTCAGGTGCCAGTATTCTCTCCTAATTTATGGTTAGTCTTTAAGGTTTTCATTTAGCCCACTTATTTAGCCTGGTAGGCAGTTTTGTTTACTGGGAAAACTGGGTTTTAGTCCCAGCTTTGCTACTAATTCACTGTATATATAACTTAGGAAAGTTACTGCCCCTCTCTGGGCTTTAAAAAAAAAAATTATTTTATTTATTTATTTATTTATTTTTGGCTGTGTTGGGTGTTCGTTGCTGTGTGTGGGCTTTCTCTAGTTGTGGAGAGTGGGGGCTACTCTTTGTTGCAGTGCGCGGGCTTCTCATTGCAGTGGCTTCTCTCGTTGTGGAGCATGGGCTGTAGGTGCGTGGGCTTCCATAGTTGCGGGACATGGGCTCAGTAGTTGTGGCTCACGGGCTCTAGAGCACAGGCTCAGTAGCTGTGGTGCACTGGCTTAGTTGCTCCATGGCATGTGGGATCTTCCCAGACCAGGGCTCGAACCCGTGTCCCCTGCATTGGCAAGTGGATTCTCAACCACTGCACCACCAGGGAAGCCCCCCCTCTCTGGGCTTTAATTTCCTCTTTGGATATGTTAGGGAGGGGAAACTGACTGGATTAGGTCAGGGATCAGCAGACTTATTAAAGTCCAGATAGTGAATATTTTAGGCTTTGTGGGCCATACAGTGTCTGTTTGTCTCAGTGTCTAAAGCTCCTTTCAGCTCTGGTATTTTTTGTTTCTCTCCTTTCGAACCCTAGTCAGGGAACTTATCTCAAAGAGCCAAGGAAAATTTTATTTAACCACCAGCAATTAAATATAGGTAATATCAAGCATTTGTGTACTGCTTACCATCTGCCTGGCACAGTTCCAAACATTTTACGTATATTAACTCTAATCCTCAGAATGACCCAGTGAGGAGTATAGATGCTGTTATTATCCCCATTTTACAGAGGCAAACTTGAGGCAAAGGAAAATTAGATTATTAAATAACCTGCCAGATGAAGGCTAACTGGGCTGTAGAGCCAGATTTGAACCTGGATTTTCTGGTTCTATTATGCTATACTCCTCTCCCTAACTTAAACATATACCTCCAAATAATGGAGCATCTCAGCTATTATACTCCATCATAACTATCCTAAGAGAAAATATCACTGAAACCAAACCATCAAAAGTGGGCCAATCTTGAGGCTGTAAAGATGGCCACAAAATAGAAACTGTATCATTAACTTTGTTTTTTTCTCTTAAAGTAGCCCTTTTGTTTCTGTCTCAGCATTATAGTCACATGGCACTGTCTGTGTGCATATTTCTAGCTTTCTGTCACAGTTACACTGAACCCCTTCAAGGTTCTCAGGAGTATGGTAGCTGTATTCTCCTCAGCTTCTTGAATTTAATTCCACCTCAGTAGGAATTCATTACTTCAAGCAAGCAAACAGACCAGAGTCAAATGAGGATAAAACTTCTACTGATAAGAGGCAGCAGAAACAGCTTGGGTTATAGGCAGAGCATCTAGGCTTTAGTCCTGCTTCTGCTACCATCAACTATATGGCCAGGGGAGCTCTCTGAGCCTCAGTATTCACAACATAAAATTTAGGTGATAAGACTGGTTACGTTATCTCTGAATTTCCTTATATCTATGCTTCATCAGTGTTTGCAGGTGGACTTTTTTTTTTTAACGTTTTGCTTTTTTAAAAAAAATTTATATTTATTTTATTTATTTCTTTTTGGCTGTGTCAGGTCTTAGTTGTGGCACGAGGGATCTTTTCGTTGCAGCACGCGGTCTCTTCGTTGGCAGCTCTTGGGCTTCTCTCTAGTAGTGGCTTGTGGGTTTTCTCTCTCTAGTTGTGGCACACAGGCTCCAGGGCGCATGGGCCCTGTAGATGTGGTGCGTGGGCTTAGTTTGCCCGCAGTATGTGGGATGTTAGTTCCCTAACCAAGGAGTGAACCTGTGTCCCCTGCATTGGAAGGCGGATTCTTTACCTCTGGACCACCAGAGAAGTCCCCTGCAGGTGGACTTCTAAGCAGCCACAGCATAGGCTCTGCATTGCAAAGTTTCTCATTTCAACTTACAAGTATGTGCTCATTTTGCATCCTCTGTTCTTATCTGTCTGTATTTATTCAGACGTACAAGTGTTTCAAATTCTTGTTGCCACCAAGTAATTGATGCTCCGGAAGAATACATCACATACATATTATGTATGCAGGTTTTTATTTGGCTGTGCTGCGAGGCTTGTGGGATCTGAGTTCCTTGAGCAGGAATTGAACCCTGGTCACAGCAGTGAAAGCCCAGAATCCTAACCACTAGGCGACCAGGGAACTCGCTGTGTGCACTTCTTTTTTCTTATTTATTTATTTATTTTATTTAAATTTATTTTATTTTTGGCTGCGTTGGCTCTTTGTTGCCATGCGTGGGCTTTCTCTAGTTGCGGCGAGCCGGGGCTACTCTTCATTGTGGTGGGCAGGCTTCTCATTGCGGTGGCTTCTCTTGTTGCGGAGCACAGGCTCTAGGCGCGCGGGCTTCAGTAGTTGTGGCATGTGGGCTCAGTAGTTGTGGCTCACAGGCTCTAGAGCACAGGCTCAGTAGTTGTGGCGCATGGGCTTAGTTGCTCTGCGGCATGTGGGATCTTCATGGACCAGGGATCGAACCTGTGTCCCCTGCATTGGCAGGCGGACCACTGTGCCACCAGGGAAGCCCTATGTGCATTTCTTAATTTGATAAGCATAGCTTTATGTGATTCTAATCCCTTTTCCTTTGAAGAGAGATAGTGTAAGAAAATAAAAGTCATGATTGGCACTATAAATTCCAAACCACTCCCTTTACCAGACTGACTGAACAGGTCAAGGTACTGGTTCTCCTGCTTTCTGGGCATCTTAATCTGGCTGTTTATTCAACGTGTCTGCAGTTGGATCTCTGCTAAACAAAGCTAAAAGGAGTAGTTGCCTGCTATGATGTCCCTGCAGCTAATTCATTATTTCCAATGTAGTGAAGTGTAAATTTTTTAAAAAGGTATTCTTTTATTAAAGAAAAGTTAGCCAAGAGACTGACTTTTTCTCTGCTCTTCAACAGCTCTTCAGGTGAATAACCAAATTCAAATTCCTTTAATCAAAAAGGAAAATCAACTTTCTGGCGAGTGTCAACATCTTTAAAAAAAAAAAAATTTTCCTTTTATCCTCCTATGCCAGAACTCTTCCTGAAGCTTGGACTATTAGAACTAGAAGCGATGTTAGATATGAGGAACTTGAGGTTCCAGAAATGAAAACTGACTTTCCAAAGTCACAAAGCTGATTTGTACAGAGCAGAGATTAGCAACATTGTGGGAAAAGAACACTGATTGTGAAGTCAGAAGACATGGATTCAAAGTTTGTCTCTGCCACTAACTAGCTGTGTGACTTCAGGCAGGTTACCTAATGTGTCTACATTACTATTTCCTCACTGGTGAAATGAGGCAACATAATTTCATAGGGTGTGAAACTCTTAGCATAAGATCCATCACTCTGTACCTCTGGCACAGAGTACTAATTGAGTATATTCTATGTATTAGACACTGTACCAGGTGCTGAGACTAGAGATAAAATACAGTCTTCCCTCAGAACTTGTAGTCTAGTGGGGGAGATCAAAATACTTCACATGTGCAAGAAGTTCTGTGATAGAGGTAAATACAGGGTAATGTGGAAGCATGGAGGACGAGCATGGATGGGGGAGGATGGGGAGAGATCTCAAGGCAGGCTTTCATTAGAGGTGGTGCTAAAGAGTTTGGGGCTGCATGAAGCCATTTTCATTTTAGAAAGATCACCGGCTGCAGTGTGGACTAAATTGGAACGGTTATACGCTAAAGGAAGGAAGATCAATGAGGAAGTTGATGGAACAGTTCAGCTGTGAAATCATGAAGCCTTCAATTGATGTAATGACAGTGGGAAATGTAATGGTGATAAGCTTTGAGTTAATTTTAAGAACTTGTGTGAATAGAAGTTGAGACAGATTGGAAATGTGAGGGGAGAGAGACAGAGATACTAGGATCACTTAAAGATTTTTGGTTTGATTATCGGTTCACTCAAGTATGGGTTAGAAGATAAGGAGGTCAGTTTGGACATAGCAGGTTTCAGGTGCCTGTTTGGGGTGATGATGATGATGATGATGATGATAGCTACCTAACATTTATTGCTGCTTCCTAAAGGGCAGGCCTATTCCATATGCTTTGCTGTATCATTTATTTAATTTTTATAATAATCCTTTGAGGTAAATTTAAGATTATCCTTATTTTATAAATAAGGATTATGAGGCACAGAGAGGTTACTGTCTTGCCCAAAGTTACATAGCTAGTAAGTTGTGAAGCCAGGATTTAAATCGTGGCAATCAGACTCTAGAGTCCTTACTGTTAACTGCTTCATCACTATATTCTATACCTCTCATAGATGATGGGAATGTCCACTAGGCAGTTAAATGTACAGTTCTAGCATCATGAGAGAGAACTAGATTGCAGATAGGATTTCGGGAGTTATCAGCACAAAAAATGGTTGTAGAAGCCATGGGGGTCACCCAGAGAAAGTTTATAGTACAGAAATGGCAGGTAGATGACATAAAGACTGCCATTTCTCCATATTGTTCCCGTGACAGACATTGCTAATAGATCAGTGGCTGGCCTCAGTAAAGTAAACTGAGGAAGGTCCAGTGAGATAGGAAGAAAACCTGGAGAAGATGGTGCATTTGAAGTCCCAAAGGAGAATGATTTATTTATTTATTTTAAATTTTATTTTATTTATTTATGTGGCTGCGTTGGGTCTTAGTTGCAGCACGCGGGATCTTCATTGCGGCATGCAGGATCTTTCATTGCGACTCATGGGCTTCTCTCTAGTTGTGGCTCTGGCTCAGTAGTTGCAGCGCATGGGCTTAGTTGCCTCGTGGCATGTGGGGATCTTAGTTCCCTGACCAGGAATCGAACCCACATCCCCTGCATTGGAATGCGGATTCTTAACCACTGGACTACCAGAGAAATCCCCAAAGGAGAATGATTTATGAAGGAGAGCTCAGGAGTATCAGATTGTTGTATTTCAATTACATGTTTTGAGAGCTTAGCAGAAAAATGTTATATTTGGCAGTCAGGGTTCGTTAGTGATCTCAGTGAGGGAGACATCCATGGAGCAGTGGTGGGCAGCCAGCAGAGAAGGTGGATGGATAGTTATATTGATGCATAATCCAAGACTGTGGTTTTCAAGGCAGGTGTAATCCCTAGAGGCAAGAAAGAGATTGAAGGGCTTCAGCATCTAATTTGGATTAGGAAGTAAATGAAGTCAAAAGGGGGAAGATAACTTGAGCGGATGGAACCAAACTAGTGGGGGGTAGCTTTTCCTTTTGCTTGTAGACAGCTGTGTTGGTGCATCATAGCCAGCCAGCACTTGGACAGAGCTCCAGGATCTGCCCAGTGTCTCTGCTGGTTAGCACACTCATTAGGGCCATCCTACAGCATGCCATCCCCAAAGGGTTGGAGCTGCAAGGAGTGGGACCTTTGACTGTACAGATTTTTGGGGAGTTTCTCCGAGGTGAAATTTCTTTGGATCAAGGTTTCTCAACTTTGTGACTCTCGACATTTGGGGCTGGATAATTCTTTGTTATGGGGGCAGGGGATTGTCTTGTGTATCGTAGGATGTTTAGCAGCATCCCTGGCCTCTACCTACTAGATGCCAGTACCATCCCCACCCCCAAACTGTGACAACAAAAATGTTTCTAGACGTTGCCAAGCATCCCCTGATGGACTAATTCACTTCCGGCTTACAAACAACCACAGCTCTAGATTCTGGTTTTCCTCTAGGTCTCTGTTGTAGATTTCCCTCACCTTCATTAGCTCCTCTGGGCACTTGAGCTCTGTTGGTTTGGAGAGTTTGGGTTATTTCGGCCTTCTAGCCTTTTTTCACAATTTTTTCACTCTGAAAATAAACTCTCAATAGAGGTGAGACAAAGAGATGTTATTTCCCTATAGTACTCAGTTAAATACCTAGAACATTAAATGTTTAATGATCATGATATTTAGAGAAGATTGTAAGTCAATCTTTAATCTCTCTCTTATAAACTTTATATCACTTATCTCCTTATAGTATATTTGTGTCTCTAGCTAGCTGGACTCCTTGAGGACAAGGACCCTTTCTAAGTCTTTGCACTCCTAATGTCTTGCAGAGTACCTGGCACACAGTAGACTCTCAGTAAATGTTTGCTGAGATAAGCCAGTTTTGTTGATAATTGGCTAAGTAGGTTAAACCTGCAATTTCTCAGAGTATTTCAGTTATCAAGTCTTACAAAGAGGCCAGAGTTCCCTTCATATTGTCGAAATCTGATTTGTGCAGAGAAGCATTTTATCTAGTCATTTCTATGTATACAGATCACAGGTGTCCTCTGGGAGAATGGGAAGTGGAACAGAGTGATGTGCTGCCTTTAAAAGATAATACAGATCCTTTTAGTTCTTCTAGCACCTAGAGCTGACTACGCTATAGGTAGAGTCACACTGAAACTATAATTAAAGATGGAAAATAGGCAAAATGTCAGGCAGTCAGCTACTACAAACCTGTTCTCGTGGAATGTTTTCTAGACAGGTAATAAAATTATAAACCCAATTGTGGCATTTACAATAAGAATATGGACCAAATGTGACATTTATAAAGCTGATTGGTTTCTAGGTTTGTTTAGATATTTATCCTTAATGCAAATGTATAAAATGTTGCTCTGTTTTTGCTTTTTGGCCTAGCAGTATGATTTTTTTAGCAGTATGATTTTAATTGATAAATAATGTGCACCATAAAACACATAATTCATAACTGCACAGTTCAATAAATTATCAAAAAGTGAAAATACCTGTGTAACCACAACTCAGTTCAAGAAATAGAGCACTACCAGCCCTCTCAATAATTTTGAAAAATACTGTATGTATGATTCAGCAATTCTACTTCTGGGTATATATTCAAAAGAATTGAAAAATTCAACAAATTTTTGACATTTTAATTTTATTTTGCTAATTTTCACTAGTTTCTCATTGTATCTAAAATCTATCATCAAGTCTTTTTAAAGTTGTGGAAAAATATACATAATATATAAAACTTATCATTTTACCAACCATTTCAGTGGCATTAAGCACATTCAGATTGTTCTGCAACCATCATCATTCTCCATCTCCAGAACTTTTTTCCTCTTCCCAGACTGAAATTCTATACTCATTATACACTAAGTTACCATTCCTCTCTGCCCCAGCCCCTGGCAGCGACCACTCTACTTTCTGTTTCAAAATTTGACTATTCTCTGTATGTCATATAAGTGGAATCATAATATTTGTCCTTTTGTGACTGGCTTACTTTACTTAGCATAATGTCTTTGGGGTTCATCCATGTCATAGCAAGTTCATCCATGTCAGAATTTCCTTTCTTTTTAAGGCTGAATAATCTTCCATTGTAAGTATAGAACACATTTGTTTATCCGTTTATCTCTGATGGACACTTGGGTTGCTTCTACCTTTTGGCTGTTGTGAAAAATGCTGCTATAAACATGAGTGTATATATATATATATATATCTTTTCAACTCCCTGCTTTCAGTTCTCTTGAGTACATACCGAGAAGCAGAATTGCTGAATCATACGGTAATTCTACTTTTCATTTTTTGAGGACACTTGTCCAGTCTTGTTCCAATTATAATCTGTCCTTCCTCCCCCACTATTGGAACACAGACCCCAGTCATCATAAACTCAAAGCTAATTAATTTTTAAATTGAAGCATAGTTGATTTATAATATATAAACTTTCATTTTTTTCTGTTAAAGCAAAATAAAGCATAAAACAATGTTATTAATATAAGTAGTGTATTGTGAATTTTTACTTGCATCATAGCTGTGTATTTGATTGAGTGATCCATACCTCTTGTGTCGTTATTAACAAATATTTTCTCAGCATCACTCTTCCTCTTGTACAGGTTTAGATATACTTTCCATATGCCTTTCATCTACCCTTGCCTTCTTGCTTGTTAACAATTTATGAGTAAAATTTTAAAATACACAGTTACTATGATCACAAGCTGCCTCGTCATTTGTAAACACAACTATAACAGCATATCAGTACCTGTCAAAAGAAGTCATGTTAGATTGGAAAAGAGTGAAGCAACATCATTGAGACATAGCCTTGAATTACCTCTAATATTTCTTTAATTGAGGTATAAGTATTGATATACAACATTATATTAGTTTCAGGTGTACAACAAAATGATTTGACATCTGTATATATTGTGAAATGATCACCATGATAAGTATAGTTAACATCCATCACCATTCATAGTTACAGAATTATTTTTTCCTTGGGATGAAATTTTCAAATTTACTCTTAGCAACTTTGAAATATGCAATAGCGGTATTATTAACCATGCTGTACATTATAGCCTTGTGACTTATTTATTTTATAACTGGAAGTTTGTGCTTTCTGACTGCCTTCATCTGTTTTGCCCACCCCGTGCCCCCACCTCTGGCAACCACTAATCCTTTACCTATGCAGCTCCTATTTCTTTTTTAAAATTTATTATTATTATTATTTTTTTTGCAGTATGCGGGCCTCTCACTGTTGTGGCCTCTCCCGTTGCGGAGCACAGGCTCCGGACGCGCAGGCTCAGCGGCCATGGCTCATGGGCCCAGCCGCTCTGCGGCATGTTGGGATCTTCCCGGACCGGGGCACGAACCCGTGTCCCCTGCATCGGCAGGCGGACTCTCAACCACTGCACCACCAGGGAAGCCCTAAAATTTATTTTTTTAAAGATTTTTTTGACGTGGACCATTTTTAAAGTCTTTATTGAATTTGTTACAATATAGCTTCTGTTTTACGTTTTGGATTTGTGGCCTTGAGGCATGTGGGATCTTAGCTCCCCGACCAGGGATCAAACCTGCTCCCCCTGCATTGGAAGGCAAAGTCTTAACCACTGGACTAACAGGAAGTCCCCTGATTTCTTTTTTTTAAAAAGTCATCATATACTTTTATTTGTATGTACTTCAAAATACTGTACACCTCAAAGTTAAGGACTCTTTTTTTAACATAACCATAAAAGCATGTTATACCTAAAAGTTAACAATAATTCTTTTATCATCAGATACCTAGTTTGTATCACCTATATCTTTATGCTCAGTTTCCTTTAATCTGATGGTACAGGAAACAAAGGGTTAACAAGTCACTCAGAGATGACAGTTTACATTGTTAATCAAGCTTCAGTTACAATTTTTAGTTTGTTAACTCTACCAGCAAGAACTCTGTTTTGTTTTTAAACCATTAATGCTCTTCTTCCTGGTATTCATTGACATTTGTATATATACCATAAACAGTACATTAGGCTGCTTCCTTCAGCAAATAAGGTGAGCTTAGTTCTAGGGTTACCTTCTGTTTGATTTATTATTATTCTTTTAATAAATTTATTTATTTACTTACTTTTGGCTGTGTTGGGTCTTCGTTGCTGCTCGAGTTGCTGCGAGCAGGAGGCTACTCTTTGTTGTGGTGCTCGGGCTTCTCATTGTGGTGGCTTCTCTTCGTTGCAGAGCATGGGCTCTAGGTGTGCGGGCTTCAGTTGTTGTGGCATGTGGGCTCAGTAGTTGTGGCTCATGGGCTCTAGAGTGCAGGCTCCGTAGTTGTGGTGCACAGGCTTAGTTGCTCCACGGCGTGTGGGATCTTCCCGGACCAGGGCTCGAACCCACGTCCCCTGCATTGGCAGGCAGATTCTTAACCACTGTGCCACCAGGGAAGTCCCCTTCTGTTTGATTTATGTTTATGTGTTTATCTGTTAAAACTGGCCATTTTAAGGGGCTGTAGAAAATACACCTAAAGGCAGACACAGGATGAAAATATATCTTCACATTTATCTACATATCTGATAGGATGTGCTGGTAGAGATGTTTACATTTTGGCTTTTTGGAGGTGGGGGCTGGTAATTATACATTTGCAACTATACATTTTCTTAACGTTAATCTCAGTGTTAAAAATGAGAATCTATTTACAGAGATCAGAAGTCCTCTTTTGGCAAAATCAAGTTGTTGCTTGATTCTTTAACATTGGGTCATTTGGAATCTAAGCTTCAGTAGAGCCAACTGAAGCCTGTGGGAAAAGGAGAGGCACACACAATTATTAATTCCTTTTCCCTCCTTTAGTTTTCTTAATTTGCACAGAAGACCACAGTATACAGTATACCCTACTGTATACTGTGGTCTAATGTTTGAAGGAAGTCTTTTTCAAGATACAGGGAAAAGAACACCCTATGATTTAAGATTCCATCAGTATTCAGGTGTAAGAATGCAATTCTCTTGTCAGGCACAGATAAATGAGTTAGTTAAAGGCAAAGCTAGTTCTTTCTCTATGGCTCTATTTATATATTTTCTGTGTGTTGTTTTCTTTTGTGCTTTTTTTTAAGAGGGCCTGTTTTGTTGTTTTATTTATTTCAAAGAAAGTTGTACTATAAGGGTTTTTTTGTTTCGTTTTTAAAAATTTTTATTGCAGTATAGATTTACAATGTTGTGTTTCAGGTGTACAGCAAACTGAATCAGTTATACATATACATATATCCACTCTTTTTTTAGATTCTTGTGTGCTGTCTTACTAATTAACAATTTTCTTTTTGCTTGAAGATACCTTACATCCTTGTTGAGTAAATAACCTCAGTAGCTAGGAGCACAGAGGCTTCAGAGTGATAGTGACACTAAAATTATTTCCCATTCTTCTTGTGTTGTTGTGATAATATTGATGGTAGTAATATGGGTAATAATATAGTGACCCTTATATAGTATTTACCATGTGCCAGGCGAAAACTAAGTTCTTTACATGTATTAACTCACTTAATTTACACAACAACCATATGAGATAAATATTATTATCCTCAATTAACTGATGAGGTATTAAGGCACTCAGAGGTTAGTAACTGACTACTCCAAGTACAAATAACTAGTAAGTGGTAGAGCTAGGAATTGATCTGAGGCAGCCTGGCACCAGGGTCCTTCCTCCTAACCATTATACTGTACTGTACTTATTTGACACCCATATAAGTAAAGGGAAATGTGAGATTAAAAATGTGCTTAACATCTTTGTGGGCTCTATGGAACGTATTATTTGTTCATTCAGTGCTCCCTGTAGAATCAGTGATTACAGAGAGAACATTTAATCTCAAAGCATTCATCCCTATTTTCAAACTAGTATTTTCAGATCTGTTCTCCATCTGAGACCTTGCATTTAGAAAAAGTACACTTGAACTTTTTAGTTGAATGGCAGATCAGGAGCTTACAGACAGGATATTGCCTTTGAGTATTTAGACTGTATTTGCTGACCTCCTGAAGCAGTAATTTGGCATACTGTTTCTACTACAGTTCAGCAGTATTAGGGGTTCTGACTTCAAAGTGTATATGTGTGTGTTTTATATATATCTTTGTAGATAGGCCACTTCTCCACAAATGGAGCCAATCTTTTACAAATTCTAAAAACCTTTCAGAGCATTTAAATCCAAAAAATATCTAAGCATTTGAAGTAGAACTATGAGCAATGCAAAATGTTACCTTTCTGGAGACTTGTGATAAGTAGTAACAACCTGCCCACTTCTAAATGCTTGAAGTTCAGGCCAAAGAACCTCCAGTTAATCTTGCAGAGTTAGTTCTTATTTGGGCACCGATTTACATATACTTTTTATCTTTCAGTCTGAGTTAATAGCCACTATTTGATAAGAAAGCCAATGTTCTGTTTTCTTCTGTTTCCTTTGTCTTGGATCATGTGGATCTGGCTGTGCTCTGGTTAGAACACGTTTCCTCTGGTGCTTTGGGTCAGTCAAGTGTTTGACTGCAGGGAGGAATAGATCACCATTTCTGCCCCCATCAAGTGTGCATCTTATGGAGACAGATGACTTTCTCATGCTAATTTTCTTTCCCCTAGGTTTATGAAGGCCTAGACATCATCACCAACAAGGTTTCTGCCCAAGAGCAGAGAATGTGCCAGCACCACATGATCAGCTTTGTGGATCCTCTTGTGACAAATTACACAGTGGTGGACTTCAGGAACAAAGCAACTGCTCTGATATCCTTAGGAAAGACAGCAACTAGGCTTGGTGGCTACAAGGCAGCCCAAGCCAAGAAAGTTTTCTTTCTAGTGACAATTTCTCCTAAGCCGAGGTACCCAAGATCAATAGTAGCATCCCCATGAGAACTATTCGGATTGAAAAGATACAGTGTTCTTGCTACTCTGAGTCTTGTCCTCAGACTGCAGCATCAGCATCACTTGGGAGCTTGTGGAAGTGCTGACTTTGGGCCTCATTCTAGACCTACCGAATCAGAATCTGCACTTAACTAGAGTCACAGGTGGTTCACATGCATATTAAAATTTGAGAGGTGCTGTTTTAGTGGAGAGAACACTGATTTAGGAGCCAGAAAATCCATGTCCTAGTTTTAGAACTGCCTCATCTGACCACAAAAATTTAATTGGGTAAAGCATTTACCCCACTGAGCTTCACTTTCCCACCCTTTAAATGGGGATAAGAAATTAATTTATAAATATAATGGAATTATAGTTAGAATTCCAAAGGGATTAGGAAAAATAGTTCTGGGTAGCACCAGGACATTTTGGAAAAAGAATAACATAAGGGGGGGCTGCCCTTATATTTTAATGTCCAGACTGCCTTTAATATCTGGACTGCTACATATTAAAACATATTGAAATTCATAATAATTATAATAGCATGGAACTTACATAATACTAGACAAATTTATGGCACAGATTAGAAAAGTCAGATACAAATTCAAATGGATGTATATATTTAGCTTATGATCAAGGTGGCGTTTCAAAACAGTGGGGAAAGAATGTAGTAGTTAATAATTATTCCTGGGACAGTTAATTATTTTTGGGAAAAAAAAATCAGGTCCTTATTATATGGACATAAATTCCAGATGGATTTCAGAGTTAAGTAAACATGTATTGTTTTTAAACGAAACTTTGAAACAAATGGGATAACATATAATTGAGTAGTTATGTGATTTTAGAGTAGGGAAGGACTTTGTAGATATAGTTGTTTTTTTTTTAAGGATTTTTAAATTCAATTTTTCCTTTTTATTGTGTTAAAATTTATGCATAAAACTTACCATCTTAACCATTTATAAGTGTACAGTTCAGTAGTCTTAAATATATTCACATTGTTGTGCAGCCACTCATGTATCACTACCATCTATGCCCATAATAGTTTTTTTGTTTTTTGAGGAAAATAGCTAGATTTGGATATGTTAGAATTAAGTATTCATACTGGCAAGAAAGTATTTCAACCATTTCAATTCCTAGGTATCTACCCTAGAGAAGCCTTGCCACAAGTATACCAGAAGACGGGTGGTAGATCTAATTTTAACAACATTATTGCTCTTAACAGCAAAAACATATAGATACCCAAATTCTTACTTACAGAAGAATGTATAAAATGTGCTTTGTTCATATAAGTACTTTTTCAGCAGTGAAAATGAATAAGTTGCAGTTACATGCGTCAGTCAATGTGGAAGAATCTCAGAAACAACATAAAATGCGGGAGATTATAGAAGGATACATAGATGGTCATACCATTTATTATAAAAGTTAAAAAGCAAGCAGAGTTAACCAATATGTTGTTTAGGGTTTTATATACATCAGTAATAATGTAAAGAAAAGCAAGGGAATGATGAAAAACAAACAATACAGAAAACAGTTCAAGACAGTGGTTCCCTCAGAGAGGGGCAGTAAGGGGTTGTGATGGGAATTACTACATAGGAAGCTTCAAAAGCATTGATAATATTCACTTTCTTACATTGGGTTCATGAGTATTAGTTTTATTTTTAGGCTTTATTATTTACATATGCTGCATATGTTCTTTTGTATGTACTGAATATTTTATAATTAAAAATAAAAACCCAGCTCACTAGAAACAAAATAAAAAAACAGACTAGATAAGGCCAAAAAATAAAAAAAATTTGAAAACAACAACAAAAAGAGACTATAAACCAGGGGAAAAATGTCTAACATTAGTATACTTACTATATGAAGAACTCAAAAAATACTTATAGACCATGAGTCGTAATTCACAAAGGAAGAAATATAAATGGTGATACACATGAAAAAGAGTTTACCATTGCCGTTAACTGAGGCCATGCAAATCAAAATAATGAGATAATATTTTTTTGCCTATCAAGTGGGCAGAGATTAAAATGCAGATAATCATTCTTGCTCTACCTGTTTTATAAGGCACTTATATCAGATGAAGTAATGTATATGAAAGCCCTTTGCACATTAAAACATATCACCAAATGAACATTGTTGCTGTAAGACAGTTCAGTTGTTCAGAAAGAACTGATGGAAAGTGGAGAGCTAATTAAAAGAGTTAAAGGGCAACAACAACAGGAGATGACTTAATCAGATCACTTAGAGGATTGGAGATTTGTGAATTTAAGTAAGAACCTAGAATCAGAGTGTCAGAACTGAAAGTACCTTAAGTATTCGATCAACCTTCTTAATTTGACAGGTGAGGGTAGTAGATACTGAGGCCCAGAGAGAAAGGTTTTTGCTTAGGATCACAGTTGTTTCATGGCTTGGGCAAACATGTTAAACCTTTTACCACCGAATAACTCCTATCCCATCTCCCTCCCTCTTTTCCATCTCTCCCTTCTGGTATCTCACCATTTCCCCTTCCCCTTTTATTTTCCTTGCTTCCTTTCCCTTTGTTAGTCAGATTATATATTTGAAGTTTTATTACAATTACTGTGTAATTGTATGTTTCTTATACTTAATTTATGGGGGGGATATAGAATTTGTTTCTCTTTTTAAAAAACGAATAGACACGTTTCTTCCTTATGCTCCTTGATTAGTAACATCTTTCTCCCCACCCTACCCCAACCTCTTATAGAGGGGTTCTGGTAGAAAAGAAGTCATTTATCTCTATGCCCACAGACTGGCTGGCAAGGGGAAGAAGTGTGTAAATGAGTCTTTATCTGGGTTGAAAGTCTCTTTATCAGTTATTCTCAGAAGGAAAGCTCTTCTTAAAGCAGATAATTATCTGTTCAACAGAGATTCTAAAGAGAAAAATTCCAAGTAGCAGTGGTGTAAAAACAATAATGACTAAAGTAAATTGAGTGCTTACTCAGTTGAAAAAAAAATTTCAGGCATTGTCTTAGGGATTTTATTTGCACTGTCACGTGTAATGCTCATAAGAACTCATGAGGATTTTACAGGTGAGAAAACTGAAGCTCAGACAGGTTGAATGACTTGCTGAGTGTTGGAGCTGGTAATTGAAATCTGTTTGTCTTCACAGCCTGTGCTTCCCTGTTCATCTGGTAGAGTTTCAAGTGGCTGAAATGTGCGCTACTACCACAAAATTGTGAAGACTGAGTCTAAGAACTACGGCTTAGAGAAACCAGCTTGTAATTTGCCTTAGAAGGCAAAGTCACACAGTAGACATCATCTTGGTGGCTTTCTGAGCAGTTGACACTTAATTCTGTGAGAGTCCTTAGGCTTGTGCTTGTTAAGCTAATTTTGAATACTAAGCAAGCTTTGAGTTTTAGCAGCAAGGCCTAGAAAGTTCTCGAATTGGAAGGAATTACCATCATGCATCTGCCTCTGGTTTATGCAAGTCCCTCCAGAACTGATAGGAAATGATTCTGAGAACTCATGAGAAACAGTGAAGACTAGTATCAAAAATATGACGAATGTGGTTTCTTACTATGAGTCAGATTTTCTTCTTGATATTAATATTGTGATGTCTTTCTTAACATTCACATTGAAGATATATTTGCCCGAGATAAAATTCCTATTGTCGTGGGAGGAACCAATTATTATATTGAGTCTCTGCTCTGGAAAGTTCTTGTCAATGCTAAGGTATGTTTAGTTCACTCGTAATTCAATGAGGAAATGGGTTCTTCTTTCTTGCCAGCTAATTTTAATGGGAGGAAAGTTGACTTTAGTGTATTTCTTATACTCAGCAACTGTACTAACTTTCCTACTTAATATTCTGAAGCAAATGCCACCTCCATATGTGAAGTGTGCTTCTCCAGGCTGGCCTAAGGACAGGGGCTGTGTGTGGGAAAAATGCTCCTCTGTGGATTAATTAGCATCTCCATGTAAGTTAACAGTACATTAGTCTGATTCAGCATTTCCTGGCTGAAACAGTCTATATGTCAGGGAGATATCCTTCACTAACCATTCTTACAGAGATGCTATTGCTTAGGGTGGGACTTTGCAAACTATAATGGGCTGGAAATTCTGGTCCACTCTTTGGTTACACTTGTTGAGAAGACTAGACTCCTCCTGGATGTGTTAATATAGATGTGTTAGCCTGGGTAGCTTGTACTCCCTGAATACTTTCCTAGACAGCTAGTGCTCTTTCCTCTTTGTTTGCTGTGGCCTCACAGCACTACCATGGTGTATTGGAATTTTCTGTTTATGATCTGTCTTTCTCTCACTATATGGCAAGATCTTCTGATGCATCTCTATTCTGTGTTCCTAAACACTTAGTAAAGTGCCTGGAACATACAATGTTTCAGTGTTTGTTGAATTTTTGAATTAAATTTACTACTAAACCTTCATTTAATAGCCCTGGGAGATGGGCACTGAGAAAGTGATTGACCAGAAAGTTGAGCTTGAAAAGGAGGATGGCCATGCACTCCACAAACGCCTAAGCCAGGTGGATCCAGAAATGGCTGCCAAGCTGCACCCACATGACAAGCGCAAAGTGGCCAGGTAAGAAAGCTGGGAGCCAACTGACGCCAAGCCCCTTTAGAGTTAGGGGGCAGTCAGTTGTTAAGTGTGCCTGGGTGAGACAGGTTTGGTAATAGCAGTTAGTGGAGATTGATGTGTTTTAGCTCAGCAGGTTAGGAGGTTAAGGAGGGCCAGAGTTATTGCCTCAGTCCAACTCCCTCAATAAATAGTTGCACCCTACTTTGTTGTTGTTACATTTAAAGTGCATAATACAATACAGTTTTTCCCTAGGGCCTATGTGATCTTGCTTCATTTTCTATTTGATCTTTGCTTTTATAACAGTTTTCATATACATTTTTTCTGGCATGAGGTCAGCTGACGTTGTGATTCAGGTTTCATAATTGATTGTGCAATGCTGAGTTCTGCCCCAGCAGCTTGCCCAGTGGGAGGCAGGTTTTATAAACTGTCTTATAGATCAGTTCACCTTTACACATGGAGACTTTCTTGAAGGGAAGAGAGAGATGACCTTATTAGTTCATTAACCGTGTTTTGTTAGGTTGCTTTGAAATTGCAGCCTTGTGTGTGAGGTATACTTTTCTTTCTTCCATCCTTCCTTCCTCCCTCCTTCCCTCCCTCCCTCCCTTCCCTCCCTCCCTTCCTTCCCTCCCTCCCTCTCTTCCTTCCTAAGATTAGATGGTTTATTTTTTCCTCCATAAATATGCATCTTCATTGGCCCCGTATTCTGTTCACTTCTGACAGCATCTTCATTTTATCAGTCATTTTATCTATTTGTTTCCTTCCAGTTTTATTGAGATATAATTGACATACAGCACTGTGTAAGTTTAAGGTGTACAGCATAATGATTTTCCTTATGTATATCATTAAATTATTACCACAATAAGTTTAGTGTACTTACATAGACACAAAATAAAAGAAAAAGATTTTTTCTTGTTAAGAGAACTCTCAGGCCTCACTCTTAACTTTCATGTATAGTATACAGCAGTGTTACATACCTAGTACTTATTTATCTTGTAACTGGAAGTTTGTGCCTTTTGACTGCCTTCATCCAGTTCCCCCTTCCCCCACCCCCAGCCTCTAGTAACCACACATCTGATTTCTTTTCCTGTGAGTTTGTTTGTTTTGCAGTATAATTGATCTAGAACACTATGTTGATTCCTAGTGCACAAAATAGTGATTTGATATTTCTGTACATTACAAAGTGATCACCACTTAGGTGTACTTTTCTGTAGTGCCAAAAGTGATACCTTATCTGGCAGAGTAGAGGACCTACTATATGGATGGTTATACACATTAGATATTTATAGCAACATTTGGTATTGACAGGGGTTATGAAGTATTCTACTCAAGTGAGTGTTCTAGATCAGTTTCTTAATCCTTTTCTATTATCCCCCCTGCCCCTGAAGCCTTTTTAGAAATTTTTTTCCTAATTGTGCTTCCCTCCCTCCCCTCCATGAAATTTTAGTACTGAAGAATAAGATTTTGGGAGAGGGCCACACATCATTGTAATATCTAAGGTTTTTTTGCTCCCTTGAGGGCAATATCACCCTGTTGATATTGCATATTGTAGACAAATGAAGTTTATGCTTTCCAGTATCCAAACATTTTATTTTTAAACATTTAAATAGAAATCTTCCCAAAACTTTTTGGAAAACTCAGAGACACTCTGATGAACATTCATTTTTGTATCATTTTATGGTATGAGTCTAGAGCTTGGTTGTTACTATCTGCTCCTTTTATTAATCAGTTCTTATCATTTCTCCTTATTTTGCGACTTCTAAACTAGTAATGAGTTGAGAATGTGTTTTCGTAAGAACAGTAGGTTCTAAGCAAGAGCTCTAGAGTCTCTAAAAGAAGATTGGAGGACTTCTTTCATCTTTCTTTTAGTTTGAGGCTGTATTCTAGCCTCCAGATAAGTAAGATATCTATTACATTTTTCCCTCTTAGGTCCTCTCTGAGTGACCAGTGATAGGGAAAGATGAAGGGTCTCTACTCTTGTGTTAGGGTTTCAGGAAGTAGAATTGGATCAGGAAGGGAAAGATCACTTTCAAGCTGATAAGTTGCAATCACCCAGAGTGGTAGAGTATAGATTTGAGAGTTAAATTACTAGTGCTGCATAACATAATAGATGCTGACAGAGTGGATAGTGGCTTAAGAATAAGTGTGTAGTTCTTTCTTCAGTCATCTTTGTGCTAGTAGAGTACTGAATTAGTCAGAAGCATTTTTCTTAATTTTAGACATATTTAAAAAGAAAGTTGATGAGCTGGATATACAGCATACTTTTGTACTGTGGGAAAGGCATTCTAGCGAGACTAGACTTGTTGGCTTATAGCAAAGTGTCCCAGACAAGCTTATACTGCTTACCTGAAAGTGAATACGTCCTGTTCTCTTTGTGTAGTAGAAACCTGTTGTTTCTGAACCTGTTTAACTGATTTCAGAAAATTTTATGTATGTTTAGAATAGTTTTATTTCTTTCTTTACCTAAAGTTTTCTTTAGAACCCTTTTCTGAGTAGCTATAGGATTGCAGTAACCCCAGACCTTCATGTGTTCAGGGGCTTATGCAGTGAAAATGACAGTGAGGTATTCTATAATAAATAGCCTCTCCCCTGTTTCACTTGAGAATTGATATTTCCTAATGGTTGTTATGGGTGTGCCCACCCTCCCCTTTCAAATGACTTAGGAGCTTGCAAGTGTTTGAAGAAACAGGAATCTCTCATAGTGAATTTCTTCATCGTCAACATGCAGAGGAAGGTGGTGGTCCCCTTGGAGGCCCTCTGAAGTTCCCTAACCCATGCATCCTCTGGCTTCATGCTGAACAGACAGGTAAAAGTCCTTTGGTGTCCTAGAGTTGATCCGAGACAGAGCTTATAGTAATACGTTACTGTATATAAAATCTTTAGAGTAAATCAACTATACTTCAATAAAAAGTTGTTTCGAAAAAAATGCTTTAGAACTATGAGTGGCTCATAATAAGCACTAAACAAGTGTTAGCTATTCATTTTATTATCATGATCATTATTCATTGACTTAGTAAGACACAGTGCCATTTCCCTAGGTATCTTTCTGGAAAGCACGTAAAGGTAGCCCTGGCATTAGTATAACATGAGATGAGTATAAGATTAGTATAAGATGAGGATGAGATAAGATGGGATGGGAAAGAGACTGCCATCCAGAGAAAATCCAAAGGAGAAAGAGAAGGAAGGCTCCTGTGGAAGGAGGTCCGACTCTGGATTGGCTAAAGCCTGGATCACTGATTATTTTGGAATCAGTAGGCCTGAGAAGTGGGAATGATGGTGAGCTAGCTAACTGATAGTATTTCTTTTTGGGTTTTTGCTAATGCCCTGTGATAATAGTAACTTCTTTATCCAACAAACGTAACAGCAAGCATTCAATGAAGTGCCAAGTGTTCTACATAGTACTTGGATTTCAGAGATGAATGTGAGACTACCTGCCCTTAAGGAGCTTCCGGTCTAGTGGGGCAACAAATAATGAGGTAGATACTATGTTGTGATAAACGCTGGGCTAGAAGGTGCTGTGGGGCCACAGAGAAGGGATGATGAGCATTTTCTGGGGGGAGTCGGGGACCAATTTGTAAAGGTAACTTACGAGCTAGGTCTAGAAAAATGAGATTGATATGGGAACAGGTGGTATAGTTTAGTGATTAAGAACATGTCTCTGAGCCAGGCTGTCTGGATTCAAATTCCTGCTCCATTGTCTCTGGCTATGTGAGTTTTAAGGCAAGTTGGTTTACCTTTCTGTGTCCCAATTTTCTCTTCTATAAAATGGGGATGATAATAATAATACATATCTCATAGCTTCGTTGAGGATTAGATGAATTAATAATACATGCAAAGTGCTCAGAATGTGCCTGGCACATGGTGAGTCCTCAATTAATGCAAACTTTTTAGGAAGATAGAAAAAAAGGTTATTATCATTGTAAACCAAGAAGTAGCAATAGCAGAGATGTAGAAGAACATAATTGAAATGGTGGAAATTTGTTAAATTAATCTCAAATTATATTATCTCAAACTTACAGGTTATAGAAAAAGGTAATGTTTTAATAATGAACATTTTGTAAATAAAAACATGTGTTACAGTGCAGCATCAAACAGTGGTATCTGATTCATAATAAAGCTGTGTTTGACCACCACATTGGAATGATTATCACCTCTCACTCTTTGCTCCTTTGTCTGGCTCAGTAGTTCAAGATATACTTAGGATGGCTTTGGTTTAAAGTTTCTCATTCCTATTTAAGGTGTCATCTGAGAGTTCTTAAATATGAAATAGTGTAAAGTTAGAGTAACAAATATAATGGAAAAAAGTAAGAGTAAAACGGGGCTCTCAGCTGCCTCTAAAATAAACAATGGATATACACTCCAGACAAGAATAAAATATTTGTTCTTCCTAGTAGCTGTAATTGTGTGCTCTTTACATAAGGAGAAGACATGCCTCATTCTGGCTGTTTTTATTGAAATTGCAGACTTTTAAGTGTGACTAAATATAATTATGAATTATTGTATACTCTTTGGACTCTGAACCTTTTCTTCCATTTGAACAAATTCTCTTCTTTGTGGCAGCCTATGCATTCATCATGTATAGTACACATCTTCGGCAGGCTTGCTGGTTGATGGGTTAATTTGATTCAAGTTCTAGATGAGCGCTTGGATAAGAGGGTGGATAACATGCTCGCCGCTGGGCTCTTGGATGAACTAAGAGATTTTCACAAACGCTATAATGAGAAGAAAGTTGTGGAAAACAGGTGAGAATTTGGCTATTACTTTCACCTACTCTCCATCCCTTGCTTACGGTCAAAAGACCGTAAACATATAATACTGGCTTTGGATCTACTTGTTTGCTACCCTTCATCATTGGAAGGAGGTTTGGTGTACTTGCTACAGTTGCAATTTTCTAATCTCAGACATTGCCAGAAGTTAATTTTCAAGGGAAGTAACCTGGGAGCTGGTGGGGGAAGGTGGAGGAAGGATTTCAGAGAGGTAGTAACTGCTAAGGATCTCAATTTCCTCATCTATGAGATGAAATGGCTCAGCTAGATCATCTCCAAGGCCCTGCTAGCTTTCAGATTCAATGGCTCATCTGCTGATGCTCTCCTGTTCCCAGCCAGGACTATCAACATGGTATCTTCCAATCAATTGGCTTCAAGGAATTTCACGAGTACCTGATCACTGAGGGAAAATGCACACCAGAGACTAGAAACCAGCTCCTAAAGAAAGGTGTGAATTCTCCATCTAACCTAGCCTTGGACATCCTTGGGTGACAGACTGTCCTGCTGCTATGGCCTGAGAAGGAGCTGAGGCTAAAAGAGACCCAAATGGCCTTCAGCTCAGAATTGAGATTTTCACCTACCAAGCATCCACCAGTGTGCTGACGTGGCTAGTTTTGTCTAATGCTGGGCTGGATGGGCCTTCCTTCCAGCAGAGTGAGAAGTGGTAAGATAGAGGTTCTTATGTCTACCTTTTTTTTTCAGGTATTGAGGCTCTGAAACAAGTGACTAAGAGATATTCCCGGAAGCAAAACCGATGGATTAAAAACCGTTTTTTGAGCAGTAAGTGTCCTTGTTTTTCCTTATGCCTTGGGTCTGCTTTCAGTGGAACATATGTGTTCTCAGCTCACCCAGAAAGTGAACTTTAGTTTCTGGATCTGTTCTAAGATTTGGGACCTGACCTGGGGGGTTTTGCATCAGTGATTGTCCAGGGGTATTTTCCTGGGATGCCTCAGAAAACAGTTCTTCCCAAAGAAGAATCTGCCTTATGCCTTGAACACATGAGTGCTGGCTGCAGACAGGGAAGAACAAAATAGCAATACCTTCTGAGCGGAGTTGGTGCTCAGGGTTGATTTTAGCTTCAGATTTTGTACCTGAAGAACAGTCAGATTTCCGTAGGGAGGCTTCCCTAATTAAAATGGTTTGGGGGCCAGATAAGTAGTATAAAAAGACAAAACTTTTACCAATTCTCCCAGCATCGCTTCTGGGTTCAGATATGTAGTGCTTCAGGCTGCTGCAACTCTTAACTTCAGTTGAACAGCACTTTTAGGGAAAAGGGGACGAAATTCTCATTCATTGGACCCTGTACTGCATCCTTAGCACTAAATTTGGTGCCATACATATGTTACTGAGCCTTCAAGGTGGGTGGTATTCTTTTCTTTTTGCAGATAAGTAAATAGAGGCTTAGAGAAGTTAAATAACTTGCCAAAAATCCCCTAGCTAATACACAGTAGAGTACTGAATGCAGGCCAGACTCTGAAGTCCACACTCAGCTTTACACCATGCTTCTTATTTCCTTTAGTTATAACTTTAGCTGGACAGCATTAGTATTGGGCCTCGGGTAAGAAATTGTGTGGTTACGAGCTAAAAGGAGATTAATTTAAAGGAGATTAAGCATTAAGTGAAACCCTAGTTTTATCTTTTGGGCCCTTTTTTAATATGCTTTGAATCATCCCTGTTTACCTTTTGCCATTGGATTTCTGCTTTCAGTTACAGATACGTACAGCTGAGGTCTCCCCCTCCTCCTCAGTGCCTCTGAATAGAAACACCTTGGGCCATGTTGCTGACCCTTGGATCTCTCTCTCAGTTCTCACTCTCTGCTAGAGTTCTCCAGTGTAGTTCTCGCACCAAGGGGCTTTTTACACTTTCTTCTACTTACCTTGCTTTCTCTGCATGTCCTTTTAGATAGAAGTCTTTGTGTCAGCTGAAACAAAGTTCCCTACTACAAATTTCTAATGCAGCTTCTCCTCTCCGCAGGGCTAACAGTTAGTCTGTAACAAAAGATGGGTTTTTTGGGGTAATGATTTGGAGCTTCTTCCTGTGGTAAAGTCACAATAACTCCCCCATCTCTGAGTCATGAGGGCTTGATGGCACAGTGCATCATATGCCCGTTCCTCATTCATGTGTATGCCGGCGCAGTCCTGATGCTAGAGTGAAAGGCACAGCTGCCCTGTAAATCAGGAGCCGTGTGTGATTGGCCAAGGGCTGGTCTGCTGGGATAAGGTTCTGGCAAGAAGCCAGAGGGACTTCCCCACCCCAGCTTGGCCTTGGACCCAAGCCAGAAATAGCAGCTGGGAGCCGAGAACTTGTTGAAAGGTACTTAGACAGGGCACAGAAGCCCAACAAAGGACTTAGAGGGGAAAGGAAAATATAGAGTGGCCTGGAAACAGGTGCAGAGCTTAGCCAAGGCCAGGTGTGCTGTGGATGCTGCCTGCACCCTCCCAGTCTCACCTTTCCGTGTGGTGGCAGGTGCAGCCCAGTCCAGTTTATGAGGAATCTTATTTGTGGTTGGCACTATCAAAAGGCCAGCACCTGCCAGCCGTTGGCATTCTGAGGACTTTGATGTTTTTGTCCATGGGGCAGTGCTCTTTGCCTTTAGGCAACTGACTTAACCTAGATGTGGAAGGCAATTTAATGTATCCACAGACTGGGGAAACTACCAGCAGAGACTAAACATAGTTGGCTCAGATGGATGAAATGCTTATAGGTGTACTTTCGGCTACCTCCAGTCTTATCTCCCTTCAGAAGTATTTACCGGAGGGTCTTTCTTTTTTTTTCTTTTTCTTTTAAATAAATTTATTTATTTTTGGCTGCATTGGGTCCTCGTTGCTGCGCGTGGGCTCTCTCCAGTCGCGGTCTTCGATGCGGTATATGGGCTTCTCATTGCGGCGGCTTCTCCCGTCTCGAAGCACGGCCTCTAGGCGTGCTGGCCTCAGTAGTTGTGGCGCGCAGGCCCCAGAGAGCAGGCTCAGCAGTTGCGGCGCACGGGCCTAGCTGCCCCATGGCACGTGGGGTCCTCCCCAACCAGGGCTCAAACCCACGTCCCCTGCGTTGGCAGGCGGACTCCTAAGCACTGCGCCACCAAGGAAGCCCTACCAGAGGGTATTTCTTGAATACTCCTCTAGATCTGTTTCTCAGAAACAGGGCTCAACGAGTTCAATTCCAAGGCTTTTTTCTAATTTTCAGATTCAGCAGCTCACTGGTTGATACTCTGCTGTTGCCAGCCCATGATTGTCAGTATGGTATTAATGAGTTTCGTGAATGCTAGACTGCTGAAGGGATGTATACAAACCCGAGACTAAAGAAAGCTGTGAACTCTCTTGCCACAGAGTGACATCACTGTAAGATGATACAGACCTTAGAACAGGCACTCACTTCAAGCTGCTAATTGCCTCCTGTCACGTGCTACCTTTATATTGTAGCCCATACAGTGGTCACTAGAGCTGTTACTCTATATTGTTTTCCTGACTGATCTGGAAGATCCTACACCTGAGACTCTGGATTATACAGCTAGACTTATTGGCTGCAGACCAGTCAACCTTCTGGGTCTTTCTTGGATTGTGTGTAGCTGTTTGGTTCATGTTTCTGGTTAGATTGAATGGCATGGTCAGAATGTTTATTTCTTTGACCCCATATGTTTCCCTTGAGGATTTTGGAGTCCTAGGAGCAGAATAGATTGGGTCTTGGAGGCTGACCTCTCACAACTTTTCTTTGTCATCATTAGGACCTGGTCCCAGTGTTCCCCCAGTATATGGCTTAGAAGTATCTGATGTCTCGAAGTGGGAGGAATCTGTTCTTGAACCTGCTCTTGAAATTGTGCGAAGTTTCATCCAGGTGATTATTAATCATGGTACTGTCTATTGTCTGGTTTTCACAAAGCTTTCCTTTGCTGACACTTTTGTTGCTATTCTGGGAACTGAGCATTCTTTTCCATGGAGTAGAGCAGAAGGCTGCTTTTAGATCCCTGGAGGCTGCATTTCTACTTTCACTTTCAGAAAGGTTGTTGTTAAAATCTCTTCACAGCCCACCTGCTCTCTGGGGTGAGAAAAAGGAATCTTGGGAAAATCTCACTCCTCTTAATATCAGAGTATGATATCCAAATCTCTTTGAATCAAATGCTTCTCCCCCATCCCTGCCTTTTTTTTTTTTCAGGGCCACAAGCCTGCAGCCACTCCAGTAAAGATGCCAAGCAGTGAAACTGAGAACAAGAGAAGTTATCACATGTGTGACCTCTGTGATCGAATCATCATTGGGGACCGTGAATGGGCAGGTAGAGTCTAGGATAGAGAAATCTGTCAGGGTGGGTCACACTGACTTCATGAAAAATTTAAGGTCTTTGGTAGGTTGAATGCTGGAGTCTGCTTGTTTGTAAAAAAAAAAAAAAAAAAAAGGCCAGATTCCTCTAACAGCCTTTGTTCAAATTTCATGGAGAGGCCTTCTCAAACGGGAGAGTTATCTCTGTATTCTCAATTTCAAAGGAAGATCATATGCCCTCTAGCTTCAGCTAGAGTAGATATTTTACTGAGAGGTCTGCAGTTAACTTGCCAGAGCTCCTTTGACTTTCATGATCCTGCCTGAGTAGTTTCTTGGTCTCATGTTTAGACCTCAGTGGGGGTGAGGTAGGATTGTAAGGGAAGCCAGGCAACTCACCCAAGAGGCCAAATGAGCAGAAACAGCTGGGAGGAAACAGGAAGTGCAGTTACTCCTCTTGGGTACATTCTTCAGAAGTGGTGTCTCTCCAGTAACTTTTAAGGTAATACGTTGAAATGGTGTTGGTTGCAAAAACTGTGATTAAAAGTGTTACGGGGGGCTTCCCTGGTGGCGCAGTGGTTGAGAGTCCGCCTGCCGATGCAGGGGACACGGGTTCGTGCCCCGGTCCAGGAAGATCCCACATGCTGCGGAGCGGCTGGGCCCATGAGCCGTGGCCGTTGAGCCTGCGCGTCCGGAGCCTGTGCTCCGCAACGGGAGAGGCCACAACAGTGAGAGTCCCACGTAATGCAAAAAATGAAAAAAAAAAAAAGTGTTACGGGAAACTGTGTGAAAGCAAGATGGTTAGACACGCAGAAAGACGGTGGTCAAAGGGTACTGTCTTCTTCATAAGGCGCTCCTGACCAACCCAGGAACAGCCCTGTACTGAGGTTCTAGTTCCCGGTTTCCGAGCCTGGATCTGTCTTTGCCATAGAGTCACATTGCACTCCCCTGTCGGATTTCTACAGTAATCCAGCAAAGCTCAAAAGGGCCTTAGCCTCTATGCCTTGAATTTACATTGTATTTAGAAACTTGTTTAAGGCTCACTCCTTTTAGGCACAAGTAGGGCTTGTATTTTACCCAGCGGCTGGAATCCTGTTCAGAGTACTGCTTTGCATGGCATTCTCATAGAAGTGGATTTTTTTCCCCCATACCAACCAATAGAACGATTAGTTCTATTAACTGTTAACGCTGGCAAAATGAACTGCATTGTCAGAGACTGGGGATGGCTGTGATTGCCCAAGCAGCAGAAGAAGCCTCAATTATCGTTGGTTCATAATGATGAAAGGGGAAGAGAAAGAGAGTGTCTGCTTGTTTTTTCTAAAGGAAACTTAGTGGTTTGATTTGTCGAATGTCCTTCAGGGATTGCCACAGAGAAGCAACATTTGTGAGCCTTTGTGAGCATAGCTGTGTAAGCCCTTCTATAGTGCCATCTGTCAAGTCCTTGCTCTCCCATCTCCTGCTGCCATGGAGAGTCAGTCCAGAAGGCCACTTTTTGCCGTAGGCTCTAGCTGGAGACAAAGCTGACTTTTTCCCTCAAGTAAACTTTTCCTTGACTTCTAACCTCTTCCTTACCTACTTTTGCTTCCAAATCCCTAAAAATGATGTTTTAAGTAAGTATAAAAGAATTTAATCTCATTGTCTATCTTTATAGGTGTTTCCAGATAAGATTTCCTTGAAAAAGAACAGGATGGTAAAAAGGAGCTTGTGTGAGTTAGTCGGAAGCTGAGAACTGTCTTTGGGGTGAGAGGTCAGAAATTGATATCAGCCAATAGTAGCTTTTCAGCTTTACTTGCTTCTGTGGATCCCTGAAAGGGATCGTCAGAAAAGAATACTTGCTGTGATCTCTCTGGTGCATTGTGTGCTGGAGAATGTCAGTATCTGGGTTAGTCATTCAGATGGCTTATCTGACCCAGGCATAGGGATGTCACATCAGGAGGGGCAACCTGAGGGAGCTGGTTAAGAAGAGGGAAGGGCGGCTCTGGGTACTGTAGGCCTGAGCCATCTGTCCTGCAATACAGATAAGAATTTGGATTTGTAACTTATTTATTTATTTATGGCTGCATTGGGTCTTTGTTGCTGCGTGCAGGCTTTTCTCTGGTTGTGGTGAGCAGGGACTACTCTTCGTTGCGGTGTGCAGGCTTCTCATTGCTTCTCTTGTTGTGGAGTACAGGCTCTAGGCGCACGGGCTTCAGTAGTTGTGGCGTGGAGGCTCAGTAGTTGTGGCTCGCGGGCTCTAGAGCGCAAGCTCAGCAGTTGTGGCGCACGGGCTTAGTTGCTCCGCGGCATGTGGGATCTTCCTGGACCAGGGCTCGAACCCATGTCCCCTGCACTGGCAGGCGGATTCTTAACCACCGGGCCACCAGGGAAGCCCTGGATTTGTAACTTTTGAGCTGTGTCGGTTGAAATGTATCTGTAACAGGTAGCCCTATATGGGAAAATCGAGTCTGGAGCCCTATTCTGGAAGATTGGCTCTCTTTTTGAGCTATAGGTAATCCGAAGAGCTTACCTGCTGTGTGACCTTGGACACAATGGAAGATCTCTGAAATCAGTCTCCTCCTGTATAAAATGAGCTGAATAATACTGTCCCGCAAGATTGTTGTGTGGATTTAGTGATATAAAGCCGCCGGCAGGTATACCTGATATGTGGTAGCTAGTTTGCTAGCTAGCTGGCCATATGACTTATTCTTCTCTTAAAAATGCTAAGCAGCTGTACCAATGCATGTGTTGATCCTGTTATTGTTAAAGAAAAGGATTGTATAGTTAATTTTGTATGCTTCCAGGATTAGTTGTAGAAAATCCTAATTTTTTTTTTGTTTGTTTTGCCTTAGCACACATGAAATCCAAGTCCCACTTGCACCAACTGAAGAAAAGAAGAAGGTTGGACTCAGATGCCATCACTACCATAGAAAGTCAGAGTATTTCCCCAGACCATGATAAAGAGCTTAAAGAAAGGGGATCCCTAGGGCAGAATGATGAAGAGCTGAAATCCAGTGTTTAAGGGACTTGTCCAGTGGCCTTTGCAAAGGTGGGGGGGGTCCAGTTCTTTCATTCAGTGGTGTGGTTTTATTTATTTTTTAAAAAATTTCTTTTCTTTTTCTTTTTTTTTTTTTTTTTTAGTGGTGTGGTTTTAACGTCTCATGTTCTCTGTCATGGAAACAGCAGGCCTTGTTAGCTCCTTGTGTGGCTGATATGTCTGGTCTGGTAATGAGTTTGGGAAGGGCTTTTTTTTTTTTCTTTTAACCTTAAAGTTTCTGTTTCTGAAAGAGGCACAGACTGCACTTTTTTACATTTGATCTTTTTGGTAATGAATACTGGGATTTACTGTATCCCTTTAAAAAAAGTTTTATGTCCTTGACTCTGGCTGGAAATATCTAATTTCCAGACACTTGTATAGATGATTGAGTTATTGTGAGCCACAATTCAAGAGTTCTGGATTTGGGTGAATGGCAGTAAAGGATCAGCCCCAGTGAGATAATTAAGTGAACCAAACCAGTTTTTGGAATTCCATCGAGACGGAGAGAATCAGACTGAGGTGGTTGTGACATGGAACTTGAAAACCGAAGACTGACATTTGTGGAGCTCCTCCTATGTGATTATCACTGCTATCTTTCTATTGAGTTAGGAGACTATATTTTTATTGAAAGTTAAATAAAGAAAAAGTTTGCAAGAACCTCTCTAGTCCTTAAAAATATGTTTATGTTCATGTCTAACTTATATACAGTATGCTTTGTTTTCAACATGAGAGCTTTTTCTCAAAGTTGATGTTCTTAATATGCTATCTGTTTATTTAGCATGTTTATTGAGCACTTACTATATTCCTGGAAAACATCTGGAGAGGATTTTTTTTTTTATTGGAGATTTGTTATTTCCAGTTGAAGCTCTCTTATTGGAGTGACCTGAGCTACCAGCAACGTGAGTATACATATATATGAATATAACATAAAATTAAACATTTTTAAGTTTGCAATTCAGCAGCGTTTATGTTGTGCCACCAAAACTTTTTCATTACCCCAAACAGAAACTCTGCACCCCTTAAGCAGTAACTCCCCACTCAAGCAGTATTTTATCTGTTCTGAATCTACGTTATGAGAGGCCCTAGAGTAGGGTAGAGGCATACAGAGATACAATGAAATGTGGTTCTTGCTTTCAGGGAGCTTGTAAATATCTTATATATACATGGACAACAAATTTAGGTAAAAGACTACCAAAGACCGTAAGAGCTGTATAGAATTTCACTTTGGAGGGAAGAGGGGAGGGATCGTGGAAGAAGGCGCATTTCTGCGGGACCTGAAAAAGCAGTTCTTTGTGAATGTATGTGAGCTAGCTGTGCAAAAGTTTTATTTTTTCACTAGATGCTTTTACATAGTTCAATTTTCAAAAATCAAAATGATATAAAAAGACAAAGACATTCATTGAGAAATCTCGCTCCTACCTCCGTCCCCTTCTCCTCCCATAGATAACCACTTCTTAGTTTTTTTACATACTTCTCAAGCATTTTTTTTAAGTATCAGTAAATATGAACAAATACAAATATATATTCTTATTTCTTCCCCTTACCCAGAAGATAACAAATAGCACATACTGTCTTTATCCGTTACCTTACCTGTTGGCAGTACCTGGGTGTACATGGGTTTCCCCTGCCTCTGGTAGGTCTCCCGTTTCTGTTCTTTACCACCCTCCCGAGGGTCCCCCAGTTGAGCACAGGCCATAAGCATACTGAACTTCATTCAGATGCCAGAGTTAGGCCAAAACCAGCCTCTGAGGAAATCTTAAGCTATGGCCTGCCCTTTCATTCAGCCAGCAGATATTTTAGAACTTACTATGTGCCAGGTGCTGTGCTAGACTCTGGGAATTCAATGATCAAAAAAGTCCACATTGATCAAATAATTACGGCTGTAAAGAAAGGACACTCACAGTGAGTGCAGGTAATCCACAGTCCTGCCTCCGCTTGGTGTGTGGGAGTGTGTGTGTGTGTGTGTGTTGGGAGGTGTGTGTCGAGGTGCATCGTGTGACACAGCAGGATGCTGGAGCAGTAGTCTGAAGCCAAGACTGCACGTGGTAGGTACCCTGTGATCTGGAAAGCTGGGCTTCTCGACTTGACCAGTGGCTTCTCCTCCCCCAGTCTGTGGGATATCCTGGCCCCCTTGAGTTTTATTGAGACTTACCCACGTTAACTGATTTGAATCTCAAGAATAAATGTATTCTTTGGTCAAAGAAGAAATTGTCATTGAATCCACGTCATCTTATTCTTTAGATTAAATGTGTAATTTTCCCAATCAGTTTATTAACCACTTCAGGAGCTAATGGGGTGGGAAGCAGCATCTTCCCACTGGAAGTGGAGATGAATACTTATTGTGAGCCGAGGGGGACCAAGCAGTTTATATACATTAGCTTCTCATACAGCCCTGGGAAAGAGACGCTGTTTCTATACATGTTTACCAGTGGGGAAACAGGCTCAGCAAAGGCACTCAGCTAGTAAGTGGCAAAGCCGGCATTGAGGCGAGGCCACGGAATTAAGAGTTCAAGCTGTTGAGCCCTGTGTTAAGGTGGCTGGTTTTAAGGAGGAACATTAGTCTCTGAAATGCTCTTCACACAAGTTGCTAGATGTGTTTTAAAGCTTAAAAAAAAGTTTCAGTGGAGAAGCAGGAAAAACTAGTTTTAATAATCCTTCTTTAAAAACCTTTAATCCGTCCATCTGAAATACCTGGAGCAGTAACTGCTTGTTGAACTAACTCCCTGCTATCTCTCTGGCAGTTGGAAATCAGGGATTTCTTGAAAAAGAAGAATCAAAGGGCCCAATATTTAAGTAAGTTTAAGGCACTGTGGTGGTGTCTGCTACCCCTGTTCTTAGACTCAGCAGGATGGAATTCCTTTACCAGCAGCAGAGGGCCTGAGGAAGGCAGAACCGTCACCAGGAATCTACTTGGTGCCCTGGCCTGAGGCACTGCCTTGAGGTAGATGTCCCCTCTCTGCCTGCTGCCCTCTGAGTGACTTTGCTCTTGCGAGTAGGGAAGGGAGTAGCTCTCTCTAATGATTTTCCTATAGAGAGAGATGAAAGGCTCCTTAGCACCTTTTTGTACGGATGGGGAAACTGAGGCCCAAAACATGGATGTTCCACAGTCACAGAGCAAGCTGTGACAAAGCCAGCACAAGCCTGAGGTCTCCTCTCTCACTCAGCTGCCCAATCTCATAACCAAATCTCATTTGAGAGCAGGAAGGGGCCAGCTTCGGGCATTTTGTTCAGCCTGGAGTGAGGATAAGGAATGCCATTTTGTACCATCTTGCCTCAGATAATACCTAGACAAGCAGAGCCTTTCAGTGCAGGTACCCAGAGTCTCCAGTCCATGGCAGTGCTATCTAAATGGCTTTGGCAGTTAATTCCAGCACTCGGCAAGCTATTAGGTCCATGTACCTCTGTCAGTAAAAACCTTTTCCCCTCAGTTTTATTGAGAGATAATTGGCAGGTAAAGCAGAAATCTTGACTAGACTTTAGACACTTCTTGTAGTTCAGACAATGCTGTTTTAAGTAGGTAGGAAATACTTTGACTCTGGAAAGAGAGGTGGATTCTTAGTCTTTAAAATACTTTGCTTGTGTTTTAGGGCTCAGCAAAAGAACATTTCATCTATAGTCTAGGTACATGGTTTGAGCCTTTGTAATTCTCAGTAATTATTTATGTTCTTAGCCTCTATCCCACATTCTACAAAGAAGATCTTTCTGCTTAAAACACTCAGCACAACATTAAAACAACAATAAAAACAAACAGAAAAAAAACACTAGAAAGTAAGCTTTTATGAATGCAGTAACCTGTCTCTATATCCCCAGCATCTAGAAAGTCAAGTATTTGTTGAATTAGCTGCGTGAAAGCCTCACAGTTAAGTGGATTTCTACATAAATAATCTGCTTTAATTGTTAAATAGCTTTTAACTAAGATGAAGAAATCTTGGGATAGTAGCCACAGGAAGGAATTTCATTATTTGATTATCACCTACTTGGATGGTTAGGGCTGTTTTCTGAAAAGATGGCTAACGGGTCATTGGTAAAGCTATTTTGAATACGTACAAAGGACGCTGCCTGGTTGTATTAGTTAGGGTAAAAGGCTAAGCTGCTGTAACAAAGAGACTCAACAATACAGTGGCTTAAAGAACAAAGAAGTTTGTTTCCTCCTCACATAACAACTCTGAGGGGAGTTAACATTTCCGAAGTGAGCGGTCCAGGTCAGTGGGGCAGCTCCACTCTAAGCGGTCATTCAGGGACACAGATTCCCTGTATCGTGTTGCCTCTCCACCCCCTGGGGGGCATTGTCAACACCTGCCTGGTGAAAGTTGGCTCATCTCTGGTTCCAGCCAGGGGGAAGGAGACAAAGCGTGGCGGAGGCACGCCAGATGCCTTAGGGCCTGGACCCTGCAGTGGCACAGATACTTTTGCTCAGTTTCTTTTGGCAAGAACTTAGTTACGTGGCCACACCTAACCTGTAAAGGAGGCTGAGAAATGTAGTCAAGCCAAGAAAGAATGGGAGAACAGATTTTGGTGGGCAACTTGGAGTCTCCACTAAATTAGTCTCATGGAAAGAACACTGGTTTAACTAATTAGCTCTGCTACCTCGCTAGGGGCAAATCTCTCTATTTCCCCATCTGTGAAATTAGTGAGTTGTATGAGCTGACCTGAAATATTTCAAAAAGTAAAGCTTGACAAAATCTTGGCTGCTGAGATTTTAGGATGAGAATTAAAAATCGTTAACAGTGAACATGAGACTGAGTGAGCCTTGGGGCCAATGGCTAATGCTCTAAAGATGGTGGAAAGGAAAGATGGAAGGTATTTTGGTGGTATTGCAGAATACCTGAACTAAGGGCTGTAACCATCTACCTCCAGACTTCTTTTGATGTGGGGGAAAAAAAACCCTGCTATTTGTACCTGCAGCTGAAGGCTTTCCTGTCTAATATGCTGTCTGTGCGGCCCTGGGAAAGTTGCTCAAGCAGCCTGAATTTCCTCGTATATAAAATGGAGTTATTACCTCCATTCCAGGGGACGTTGTAAGGATTCAATGAGGTCCTTCTGAAAGCAGCGTAGTGTTTGGCACTGCAGTGCCTAGTAAGTGGTGGGTATAAATTGGATTTATTTGCTTCATTGGGGAAAAAATTGTTAAAGCTACTGAAGTGTTGGTTTATAGTATGGTATCAGTTCCCAGAAGTTATCAGGGCAAGCTCTGACTTAAAACTGACTGGTTTGGTGGTCCACTGGGCTACTGGCTAAAAATTGTGCCTCAGGCTTTATCTATCATCCAACCAGGTTTCAGCTGTTAGTTGGTACTGGTTTTGTTTTGGTTTTTTTTTTTTTTTTTTGCAGTATGCCGGCCTCTCACTGTCGTGGCCTCTCCCGTTGCGGAGCACAGGCTCCGGACGCGCAGGCTCAGCGGCCATGGCTCACGGGCCCAGCCGCTCCGCGGCACGTGGGATCTTCCCGGACCGGGGCACGAACCCGTGTCCCCTGCATCGGCAGGCGGACTCTCAACCACTGCGCCACCAGGGAAGCCCCTGTTGTTGTTTTTTAATGCATATGATTTCTTCATGAGTTAGCTCATTTGCTTGAACAGTCTCCTTCACCTGAAATGCCCTTTCCCCTACTCTTCACTTAGTGAACTCCTGCATATCCTTCAAGGCCCAGATCTGATGTCCTCTCCTTAGACAAAGCTTCCTTGGCTCCTTAGGGAAGTTTAGTTTTTCCTTCCTACGTGTTCCCATAGCAGTTGATTACATAATAGTAGCATATGGTACTACGTGCCAGGCGTGTTCTAAGTAGTTTACGTATAATTCATTTAGTCCTTATATCATCATTGTTGTTATTAGTTCTGTTTTTCGGTTGAAGAACCCGAGTAGAAGAGTAAAGTGATTTTCTGGAAGGCAAGCTGGGATTTGAAACCGGGTGGGTGGCTCCAAAGTCTGTGTTCTTAGCCACCATATTCTTTTCCCTCCTCATTACTCTGCTACAGCACATACCACCTGTAACTATCTCACGCTCTCATTGGAGAGTAAGTCCTGCCATGACGTGAGTCCTATCTTAAGGCAAAATGTGAGGCACACAGTGGGTACCCAATAGATATTAAGGCTGGTTTAGACAGGACATGACTCCATGTCTAAATGTAAAGATGGCTACTCTTCATTGGGTGTTTTGCTGTGTGTCAGGCATTTTGTGTTAAGTACATGCATACCTTAGAATGATTTCTTTAAACAAACAGACAAGGAAATTTATTATTCCCATTTTATAAACAGGCATATATATACAGAGAGCTTAATGATGGTTGGCACAGAGTAGACATGCAAATATTTGCTGAGGACTAGAGAGAAAGTCCTGTGAGGACAGGAATTTTTGCCCACTGTTAACTGCTTTATCCCTGGCACCTACAAGGGGCCTGCTGCTTGAAAGGCACTCGGTAAACATTTCTTTCTCTCTTTTTTTCAATATTTGTTTATTTATTTATGTGTTTATCTGTTTAGGCTATGCTGGGTCTCAGTTGCGGCACACGGGATCTTAGTTGTGGCATGCATTCAGGATCTAGTTCCCTGACCAGGGATCGAACCCGGGCCCCCTGCATTGGGAGCACGGAGTCTTACCCACTGGACCACCAGGGAAGTCCCTAAACATTTCTTAAGGGGGGATATGAAGCCAGTTTGGGCTGCCTTAAAACCTATGCTGTAACCATTAAGCTGTACTTCTCCAAAGGCATTCCTTTAGGGGTTTTCAAATGTATAAATTATTTATACCCCATCTATTTATAAGAAGGAATCAAGACAAGAAAAAGCAAAACAAGATTCCAGAAGAAGTAACCCTTCTAAGATGTTTGTGTTAGGTAAGACTTATGGTTACAAATGAAACAAGCGAGATTCAAATGACCTTAAGCAAAAAGGTGATCTTATGATAGGGTTATTGAGGTGTCTCATCAAATTCAAGCACAGGAAAGGATCAAGGCCCCAGGTACAACCAGTACCACCTACGCTGGTGCTGTGGAGTCTCACTGTCTTATTTCTGTCACTGCAAACAGGCTTTCTCTTTGGTGGGAGACAGGACTACCCATAGCACCTAAGTTTTACCTCTTCCAGCTTTTACATCTGAGAGAGATTGTGCTGATGCTTTCTCTGGTTCTAAGTTCAAAAGTGCCAGGATATCTCACACCCATTAGGATGGATTATATTTAAAAACAAAAAACCCCAAGAAAACCCAAGTGTTGATGAGGATATGGAGAGATTGGAACCCTTGTGTTGGTGGGAATGTAAAATGGTACAGCTGTTATGGATAACAGTTTGGTGGTTCCTAAAAAACTTAATAGAATTGCCATAGGATCCAGTAATTCCATTTCTGGATATATACCCAAAAGAACCGAAAGCAGGGTCTTGAAGAGATTTTTGTACACCCACGTTCATAGCATTATTCACAGTAGTCCAGAAGGTTGAAATAACCCCCAGGTGTCCGTCAACAGGTGAATGGATAAACAAAATGTGGTAGATACATAAAATGGAACATTATTCAGCCTTAAGAAGGAAATTGTAACACAAGCTGCAACATGGATAGACCTTGAGGATATTATGTTAGATGAAATAAACCAGTCAAAAAAAGAGCAAATACTGGGGCTTCCCTGGTGGCGCAGTGGTTAAGAATCCGCCTGCCAATGCAGGGGACACTGGTTTGAGCCCTGGTCCGGGAAGATCCCACATGCCACGGAGCAACTAAGCCCGCGTGCCACACTACTGAACCTGCAATCTAGAGCCCGTGAGCCACAACAAGAGAAGCCCACACACCGCAGCGAAGAGTTGCCCCCGCTCTCTGCAACTAGAGAAAGCCCGCGCGCAGCAATGAAGACCCAGTGCAGCCAAAAATAAATAAATGTTTAAAAAAATAAACAACAACAACAAATTACGTTTCCACTTATATGAAGTATCTGAAGTAGTCAAATTCATAGAGACAATGTGGAAAGGAGGTTCCCAGGGCCTGGAGCAAGGAAATGGGGAGTTGTTTACTGGGTATAGAGTTTCAGTTTTGCAAGATGGAAAAGCTCTGGAGATTAGTTGCACAGCAATATGAAATGCTTAACACTACTGAACTGTTCACTTAAAAATGGTTAAGATCATATATTTTATGTTACATGTATTTTACCACAATTTAAAAAAAAAAAAAAAAGGGCTTCCCTGGTGGCGCAGTGGTTGAGAGTCTGCCTGCCGATGCAGGGGACGCGGGTTCGTGCCCCGGTCCGGGAGGATCCCATATGCCGCGGAGCGCCTGGGCCCGTGAGCCATGGCCCTGGGCCTGCGCGTCCGGAGCCTGTGCTCCGCAACGGGAGAGGCCACAACAGTGAGAGGCCCGCGTAGCACAAAAAAAAAAAAAAAAAAAAAAAGAGTCCCAGGAAAGGGATTCATTAGCTTAGCTTGGGTCTGGCGCTTACCCTGAGGCCCGTCAACCAGACTAGGATGGAGTCTTGAAAGGATAGGGCAGTTCCCATGGAAACCAAGTAGATGGAATGGAAGTGGAGTGATTTCCAGAGGTAGGGTGTGTGGGTTGCTGGGAGGGAGGGTAACTAGACAGACAAGCAGTGGGTATCCAGTGTGGAGTAACTGCCTTCTGGTCAGCAAGACACTTGTTTTTCTAGCAGCAGGGGTGATCTTATGATGCCACGTCCAAACCACTGGGGTAGCACTTGCATTTATCTTCACCATCAGACGTCTGTCGTAGTCACTCCTTACATAGTTGTAGCTCGGTATGGTTTTAACAGAGTTACATATCTCATTAGTCTTTGCCAAAAATCTTTGAAGTAGTTTCTACAAATGAAGAAACAGACTCATACTATTTAAGTGACTTAATGTAGGATTGGTGGCAGTTGTAAGGGACTAAAATCCAATTTGAACTAATTTAGGTATAAAGAAGGATTTATTGGCTCATGGAACCTATGGACAAGTTGAACAACCAAGCCCCTCCTGAAGAGCAGGTCAGGTGCCTCTGGGCATCAGGAACAACAGCCACCAAGGACTCAGGCACCACCAGCACTATCTGCTCCTCCTTTCTCTTCTCTGTATGCTGAGTTCACTTTTTCCTCCACACCAACCAGTTGATCGCTGGAAGCTTCCACGCCTCACATCAGAAGTGGACCCGGTGGGCTTCCCTGGTGGCGCAGTGGTTGAGAGCCCGCCTGCCGGTGCAGGGGACACGGGTTCGTGCCCCGGTCCGGGAAGATCCCACATGCCGCGGAGCGGCTGGGCCCGTGAGCCATGGCCGCTGAGCCTGTGCGTCCGGAGCCTGTGCTCCGCAATGGGAGAGGCCACAACAGTGAGAGGCCCGCGTACCGCTAAAAAAAAAAAAAAAAAAAAAAAAAAAAAAAAATGGACCCAAGGGGCTTCCTTGGTGGCGCAGTGGTCGAGAATCTGCCTGCCAATGCAGGGGACATGGGTTTGAGCCCTGGTCCGGGAAGATCCCACATGCCACGGAGCAACTAAGCCCGTGCTCTGCAGCTACTGAGCCTGCGCTCTGGAGCCTGTGCTCCGCAACAAGAGGCCGCGACGGTGAGAGGCCCGCGCACCTCGATGAAGAGTGGTGGCCCCCGCTCGCCGCAACTAGAGAAAGCCCTCGCACAGAAACGAAGACCCAACACAGCCAAAAATAAATAAAATTAGAAAAAAAAAAAAAGTGGACCCAAGTCCCAAATTTAGAAATCCCAAGGAAGGACTCTGAGTAGAGCAGAATTCTGTTGTCCACCCCCCACCCCAGATTAATCAAGAGAACCAGTCACCCGAGAACTTGGCAACTCACTATAGAACCATAGAACTAGAATGGGGCTGGGGGAAGAAAACAGTTTTCAGAAAGAAGGAGGGGATGGGATTGATGCTGAGTAGAGCAAACTATACATGTCCACAGCAGTGACACAGAGCAAGTAAGTGGCAGATGAGGAGAGAAGCCCAAGTCTTCTGACCGCAGTCCTCAGGGGCACACACACACTAACTGCTTTTCATGCAAAAGGAAGGCCCTCTCTGTGCAAGGCCTCCAGGACAGTGCATCTCACCTGTGAGGCTGGGGTCAGCCTTTGAGCCACCAGATTTGTAGTGATGAGCCATCAGAAAGCAAGACTTGGACGAGAACCATTTAGGCCTGTATCTTTTCGGTCTGAGCTTCCTGGTTATTATCAAGGGGATTGAGGGATAAAGATGATTATGTAGATGTTATTTGTGGATTCAAAAATGTCTCTGCATCCTACAAGATCTGCATAATGAGGTAAAGTTGAATGACAACCAGTGAGTTCTTAATGGCAGACGGAAGTGCCAGCCCACCTCTTCAGATATTCAACAAAGTCCTCACGTGCTTTTTGGACACTACCTTCTTGATAAGGACACTCCTGCCTTTCATTTGTTTTAAATGTCAGCATGCAAAGAGAGCAGGGAATTCAGTGATCATATGGTTCAGTTTTCAAACTTGCTTTAGCTGTGTATCCTTTTTTTTCTTTCTCTAAGGAAAACCTCACCTGAATTCCAATATATAATATAGATAGGAGCAGAGTGGCTTGGGGTCATGGTGGGTCACGGGCCTCTGGACCCTCTGATTCAGTCTCCTCCCCTGTGGAACACACTTTGAAAATCACTGATCTAGAGTAGCCATTTTATTTTGCAGATGGAGAAATTGAAGCTCAGAGAGGCTAAGTGGTCACCCACACCAGCACAAAGAGCAGCAGAGCTCCGATTGGAACCCTGGTCTCCTGGCTTAGGAGTTGTGTTCTTTCTTCTGTGTGATGCTGCTTCTAGCTATTTTGAAGGAGCACTCCGAAAGAGTAGTTGTATTTTTCTTCAGGCTCACAGTAACTTGAACTGGACTAACACGAAGGCAAGTCGAGAACTTTGGGAGCCTAATCCAATAAACAGATAAGAGCTTTATGATCAGGAATGTCTGTTTAAATTGTCCGACAGACTTAATGCTTACTCTTCACCATTTTAGGGGCTAGAGATATATCAGTGAACAAGACAGTTCCTGTCTTCAAAGGAGTTCAAATCTCTCAGGCTATTTCAGTGGGTGTGATAAATGCTATAATAGAGATGTCCAGGGAATACTCATGACTGTACCTGACCCAGTTCAGAGGAGTCTGGGAAGACTTTCTGAGGAAATGACATCTAAGAAAACACCAGAAAAAATGACAGGAGTGAGTCAGGTAGGGAAGTGTTAGGAGAAAGTCTGGAGAGGTCTGTAGCAACCAGGTCATAGAGGGCCCTGTAAACCATTAACCCCAAGAGAGCAACCTCAGACGTGTTTACTGGAGAAATCACTCTAATAGGCTGGAGACAGCCTGGAGAAAATAGAGGCTGGGGGAATGGTTCTAGTATTTACCAGGTAGAATTGACAGGACTTGATGATTGTGAGGAAGTAGAAGCGGTCAAGAATTGAGCAGGTGATTGATGGTGGGTCCTTTGGCCAAGATGGAGAGCACTGGAGGAAGAGAATGCCTGAGGATTGGCCTGAGGCATCAGATGAGTTCAGTTGAGGACTTGTTGAGATTGAAGTGTCTGTGGAGAATCCTAATGGGGGGTACAGTAAGGAACTGGATATTCAGGTTGAGCCCGGAGAGAATTCTGGGATATAGGGGTCTCTAAGTCATCAGCACTTACAGTATTTGAAGCTGTGCGAGATGAGGTCACTGGAGCAAGGGGTGTAGTGAGAAGAGAAAAAGTCCAGAACAGAACTTGAGGAACATCGACAATTGCGTAAGAGGAGCTTGCATCGGAAACTGAGGAGTAGAGAGAGGGGAGAAAGCAGGAGGCTGGGATCACTGAAAGAGTTTGAGAAGGGAGTGGGCAGCAGGGGAGAACGTGTAGAGAGGCCACATATGATAAGGAATGAGAAACATTTCAGTGGATTTTAGTGACAACATCAGTGATAACCTTGGCAAGGGAAGTTTCAGTGGATGGTTAGAAAGTGGAAGCCGTATCTCAGAAATGTGAGGAATAAACAGGAGGGGAGAGAGTGGCCATAGTGAGCGTGGTCTGATCTTTAAGTTACCAAAGGACGGAGAGAGCCAGCGGGAGGCTTGGGGTTGATGGTGTTTTCCTTTATTTCCGAGACACTATCACATGTTTAAATGCTGCTTGGAAGGGCTAGTAGTTGTAAGTACTAGAAAATGGTTTCCTCCTTTGGTGAAAGATTAGGAGGAACGTCGGTACCAATATGATAGAGCACCTCCTTGACACCGTCTACAGCTGGAGGTAGAGTGGCTAGCTCGTCCTGTTTAGTCTGGGACTTTCCTGGTGTTGGCACGAAAAAGTGACATGTCCTGGGAAACCCCTCGGTCCAGGCAGACCAGGATGGTTGGTTACCCTGGATACAGACTTCCCTCCATAAGTCTAAGTAAGAAATATTCTGCAGCTGCAAAGAGGGTGGTTTATCACTTCTCTGAAGATTCAGAGCAGCTGCCTACCTCAGAAAAAGACCTCTTGCAAGGAACAGAAGAAAATGTAGGCAATGCCTCATGGATGTTTCAATAGACTTCAAAAAGATGTACATAAGTAATGCAGAGCTAGCAATCCAACAAATGAATCATTTGTTGGAAGGATAAGGAAGGATTAGGGGGGAGATTAAAAATGTGGCTGTTGAATTTAAAACTGCATAGAAGCAGTGATGGCCAGGTTGAACACCATCGGTTGATTTAGTACGGAAAACCAACTTCAGATGGTCTCCCAGAAGCCAGAGGACGCCGATAAAGCTATGAAAAGAAGATAAAATTGGAGATATGGAGGGCGGAACAATGAAAGGTGAATTTTAGGAATTCAAAAATGAATGGGGACTTGCCTGGTGGAGCAGTGGTTGAGAGTCCGCCTGCCGATTCAGGGGACATGGGTTCGTGCCCCGATCCGGGAGGATCCCGCGTGCCGTGGAGCGGCTGGGCCCGTGAGCCATGGCCGCTGAGCCTGTGCTCTGCAACGGGAGAGGCCACAGCAGTGAGAGGCCCGCGTATCGCAAAAAAAAAAAAAAAAAAAAAAAGAATGGACTGGTGATTAATAATGAATAATAAGTGAAAACACGTTGAGGCCTTACTCTGTGGCAAGCACTTTGTAAAACCTTTTTTACATGTGTGAACTCATTCAGTCCTCAAACAATACCGTGGGAGCGGTGGTACTGTTATCCTCCCCATTTTGCATATGATAAGTCCAGCAACTTGTGCAAGTTTACACAGGAAGCACGGGGGCTGCGGCGGGGGTGGGGGGGGGGTGGGGGTGTGGTGGTGGCTGGTGAGCCAGGCAGCCAGCTCCAAAGCCTTGGCTGCGAAGTGCTGTGCCTGGTGGTCCCACACTGAAACCAAGTTACTCAGGCCTTCGTTCCATGTTATGTGGTGTCTCCTATGTACCAGACTTAGTTCTGCTGCTGGGAAAATATCTAGGTCCCTGCTCAAATAGAGCTTACATTCTAATACGGAGAGAAAGAAAATATACTAGTAAACAAACAAGGGAAGTTCAACAGGTATTAAGTCCTATGAAGAAAAAACTAAAAAACAGGTTAGAGGGTAACTAGAATTATGTGTGTTGAGGTAGGTCTTACTAGTTTAGATGGGACAGTCGGGGAAGACCCTCTGAGGCAGTGGTGTCACCTAAGTCTGGAATGATATGGAGTCACCTGTGCAAAAATGAGGCGGGGAGGAAAGAGCAAATGCAAAGGCCCTAAGATGGGAATGAATTTGGCTTATTCAAGGACAAGCAAGGTCAGAGTGGCTATAGCAGAGTGAAGGAGGGGGAGATTTATAAAAGATAAAGTCAGGAAGCTAACGGGGTGGAGGGGGGTGCTAAATTAGAGTGATGCTAAGTAAGGATGTTATCCTAATTGCCACTGGAAGGAGTTGGAGAGGTTTTTATTTTGGTTTGTTTTTTCTGTTTGATTTTAGCAGTGGAAGAATATAGTCTGATCTCCATGTTAAAAGATAAGTCTAGGGCTTCCCTGGTGGCGCAGTGGTTGAGAATCTGCCTGCCAATGCAGGGGACAAGGGTTCGAGCCCTGGTCTGGGAAGATCCGACATGCTGCGGAGCAACTTGGCCCGTGAGCCACAACTACCGAGTCTGCGCGTCTGGAGCCTGTGCTCCACAGCAGGAGAGGCGGCGCTAGTGAGAGGCCCGTGCACCGCGATGAAGAGTGGCCCCCGCTCGCCGCAACTAGAGAAAGCCCTCGCACAGAAACGAAGGCCCAACACAGCAAAAATAAATAAATCTTTTTATAAAAAGATAAATCTAGCTGCTATGTGGAGAATGGACTGTAAGGATTTGGAAAGTGGAAGCAGGAAAAAGATGTTCTGGCTGGAAGCAGGGCCTGGAGTTCAGAAGTTCTGGGTGGGTTAATGGTTAATGTTAGCTGTCTCTCTGCTCTGGGACATCTCCACCCCAGTTTATCTAATCACATCTACTAATTTACATGGAGGTCTTCCTGTGGAAAAAGGAATCAGAGATTTCCAACCCACTTCGAGATAAGAAATACCCCGCCCCCGCTGGGTTCTAGCTGATTAGATCAGTGCAGGACCCGAGGCCGAGCCAATCAGACTCCTCCTCCCGAGAATTTCAAGTTGCGACTCAGTCTTTGCTGGGTACACTTGAACGCAGAAATGTAATGTTTGGGCATATACGTAAAATAAATATTCGTTGTATGAATGGGCGCATGGCAAAAAGATCTGCAGAGAAGGAGAAAAGAAGCAGATCTGCAAGGGAGGCCCAGACGAGTAGGAGAGAGAGGTTCCTTCTGGCTTCCCAATTCCTGGTTTCTGACCCTGCCCAGGCCTCAGGTGCTTCCTTGGGTTTCTGGACACCTCCGCTTCCTTATTAAAACCCCAGTTTTGCTTCAATGGATTTCTTTTATGTGCAACTTAAGGACCCCTGTTCCAGGGTATGCATGCTATCATAGCTGCTGTCCAAATGGCCACGCTGCTCTCACCTGTGGCTGGTGGTGCCCTTGTTTCCCACAGCCTCACCAACTTGGGGCTTCGTTACCTATCCTTGTTTTTTCTAGTTTTATGGGCCTATAATGTTGTCTTAAGGCAACTGAATTTGCAGTTATTTTATTCACCAGTGAGACCATCATTTTCCTGAGATCACTTTATATTCATCTTGTTTATAGTTTAAGCCCTTTCGGAGTAGAATCCAGTTTCACACTTACATGCTTAATTCAATTATATGGAAAATAAATGTGCATTTGGTTTTTGTGTTGTTGTTTTTATTGGTACACATATCTCCCCACATACTCTTTCTTTCCTTTTTATATTCTACAGAAGATAAAATACAAATGAATCCAGTCATCAAGCATCCGTTGACTTCCCACTGGCTGTCAACCCTGGGGATATAAGATGAGGATGTCAGGGTTTCCCCCCACCGTCTTCTTTTGCCCACCCTCTGGAAGTTGGGTTCCCTGGCCCTCTTCTCCTCTTGGGCCCCAAGCCCTCCCTGAATGATCTCAATGATCTCATCTGCTCTCAGGCCCCAGCTCCCACTTGTTTTGCAGGATGAGCAGGCTTTGGTTTTTTGTTTGTTTTGTTTTCTTAATGATATGTGACTTTCACCCTACGCACTTTGTATTCAGAGTCTGAATGTTCAGTTTGACCCATGGGAAACTCCACTGAGATGTTTTTGTCCCTGTCAGAAACACCTTGGTGCTGTCCCCAGGTACACCTGAGGTAAACTGGCTCATGCACTACACTGCGTCTTCCAATGAACCAGTGGGATCCCATAGAGCTCACCCAGAAGTGGCTCAACAGAGCTCACCTACTTGGACCTTTGCCCTGTGGGTAAAGGTCACACCCCCTGCAAGGCCCTGGCAGGTGTGAGCCTTCCTGTACCACCAAAGGTGATACTGGGCACCTCTTTGGAAGAGTCAAATTTGTTTGCCATCTGGACTAAGTCTGCCACCCAGTCCAAAGGGGGACATGAGGCGGATGGTAGGACGGGGGCTTAAGTGCTCAACGGCTGCATTTAGGAGAGCCTTTTGACCCCATATCACAGGGTATGAGCTAGAAAAGGAAACCCATGTCTCTGGCCATAGGGGTCTCCCAACAGTTTCAGACCAGAGCCTGTGCACACAGGTGGTGTCCAAGCTCTGTCATAGGCTCCAGACCTTCCTCCTGGACACTTCACCTGGGCACTTTAATCTTGATATGTGCAAGACTGAACATCCCACCCTCCCACCAGTCCCCAAACTGCCCCTTTCTCACTGTTCTCAATCCTGATTATAATGATCCCACTACCAGCCTCATCCATCACCCAAGCCAGAATCCTGGCCATCATCCTCAACCCTTTCTGTGTCCCCTCCCTTTCCTTCTTGCATAACTACATGGTCATCGGGTCTTAAGCATGTGTATTTGTTTCCTATTGCTTATATAACAGATAACTACAAATGTAATGGCTCAAAACAACACAACTTTACTATCTGACAGTAGTGGAGGTCAGAAATGAGTATTACGGGGGTAGAATCAAGGTGTAGCAGGGCTGGTTCCCTCTGGAGGCTCCAGGGGAAAATCTGTTCTTGTCTCAGCTTCTAGAGGCTGCCTACATTCCTTGGCTTATAGCTGCATCCCTTCAGTGTCTGCCTTCTTTTCCCATTGCCTTCCTCCTACTACTCTGATCTCCTGTCTTCCTCTTTTAAGGACCCTTGTGATTTACATAAGGCCCACCCACATGACCCAAGATAATCTACCCATCTGGGGGTCCTTAAGTTGATCACATTTGTAAAGTCCTTTTTGTCACATAAGGTGACATCCACAGGTTCCAGTCATTAGGCTGTGGCTCCTTCACACCATTCTACCCACCTAACATTACTGTTCCAACTGTTCTGTCTCTGCTCTTCAGGTCATGTCATCTCTCATTTAGACTCATAAAACCACTTCCTAATTGGTCTCTGCCTCTGGTCCTGCCCCCTCCGATCCATTATCGTTGAATTTGCATCTTGTATGCCCCTCTCTCTTGGTTAAGTTTTTATAAACCCCTCTTTACTCTCAGGATAAAGTCTGAGCTCCTAAGATGCTGTACAAGGTCTTCTGTGGTCTCTCCCCTCAGTCCTTCAGCCGAATCTCCCTCCCGCCTTCACAAAGCCACTTTCGATGCCTCCGTGTACAGAATAGTGTGTGTTATAGAGCTTCTGCGGGCAGGTGTCTCAGGCTTGAATCCCAGCTCTACCACTTGCCATATACGAATTTTGGGGCCAATAATTTAACCACTCTGTGCCTTAGTTTCATCTTTAAAAAAATCTGGTTGTTGTGATGATTAAACTAATGTTTTAAATGTGCTTATTAAAACAGTGCCTGGTACACAATTGTCTTTCCTTCCATCATTCCACATTCTTTCAGACCCATTGATGTTGTCTGGAATGCTCTCCCGACGCTCCCATGTCCCTGGAAATTCTTACTCATCCTTTCAAGGCTCAGCTCAGTATCACCTCCTCTGTACAGGCCTCCCTGCTGTACCCTCCCACCACATGCCAGCCCTCTGGAAATTCTGCAGACCTGAACTAGAGACCCTATCATATTGTTTTTACAATGATTTGATGATGTGTGTAGGAGGAAAACATCTTGAAATATAAATCTTTGTGCTTTTCTTTTCCACACGTCCTTGTATGTGACCTTCTGCCTAGTCCCTCGGAGTCACTCACATCGCCTTCAAGAAGTAGTATTTTTACAGCAAGAGTACAATACAAAGAGAAAGGGGTGGGGGGAAGCCTGTGCTTAAGTTTTTCAACTTCCAAACTAGGCTTCAATGTGGACAATGTGCATAATACTGAAAGCCAAGTGGTGGGCTTTATGGAAACCCAAATAGGGGGTCCTAAAGGAAGCACAGTGTAAAGTTTATACCTTTATAACCCACCCGCTCTTCAGTCCCCAGTGGTGGACTGTTAAGAGCATAGAAGGATGCCTAGCCCATCCTGCTGGTGGGAAGGCTTGGTTAGGGGTCACTCAGGCGGAGAATGGGGACAGGAGTTGATCTTGGAGATCAGGGTGGCCTGAGATGGAAGCAAAGATGTGGAGAGGAGCAGAGTCAGTGTCAAGAGACTGCCCGGCAGCTGGGCGAGGTTGTGCTGTGACAGCCAAGCCAACGTCAGTAACCATTCATGGCGTCCTGCATCTGCACTGCCACCACCTGTGCTGAGGAGCCACGATCCCTGTTCTGCTGGTGAAGTCCTTCTCTAGTCAGCTGCCCGCTGTTGCCCTTGAATCACCCAGCAGAAGTGATGCCCGCCCATGCCATGCCCCAACTGAGCCATTTCCTGTGGACACCCACTTGCCACAACAGCTCAGGGACATTATAAGCCTCATAAAACAAAGGGTGGGATCCTGACGCTGAGTATCAGTGGTGTGGGAAAGTCTGCAGCACCTGAACTTGGGCAGAACTGGACATTGAAGCTGACCTGTTTCACATGATGACACCCCACGCCAGACTGAGGAAGGAGCCCCTGGGAAGGAGCAAGCACTGGGTTGGATCCATCTCTGTATCCCTAACGTGTGGGTGGGGCTTGGTAGACATTTATTATGTTGAAAGAATGAGGGCTTCCCTGGTGGCGCAGCGGTTGAGAGTGCGCCTGCCGATGCAGGGGACACGGGTTCGTGCCCCGGTCAGGGAGGATCCCACGTGCCGCGGAGCGGCTGGGCCCGTGAGCCATGGCCGCTGAGCCTGCGCGTCCGGAGCCTGTGCTCCGCAACGGGAGAGGCCACAACAGTGAGACGCCCGCGTACCGCACAAAAAAAAAAAAAAAAAAAAAGAATGAAAATCACAGCCGAGTGAGGAAGACAGATACACAAACACGTAATTATAATACAACCCAAGTGCCGAGATAAAGGACTATGGAAGAGGAAAAGGGTGTTCCTGAAGGCAACACCAGGATTAGTGCACAAGTTTTTTGAACTGTACTCCAGAGCACCCCTGGGGCAGGTAGATGCTCTGGGGAATGTCTGTCCAGCCCGTGCTGCTGTCTCCGGGCACTAGGATGGGGTGCCTGGCTGTGCCCTCAGCCACAGCTGATGGGCTCCTCGTGCAGAACCCAGGGAGGGCTCTCCCTCCCCTGAATCTGCTGTTGGGATTCAGAGATGCTAGTCCATCTCTACTGCTCACCTGCCCTGAGAAGCAAGAGCGGGTCACATTTGGCCGTGTGTTTAGGAGGTGGACAGTGAGGTCCAGAGAGGGAGAGAAGCTTGCTGTCGGCTCCATGGTTTTCATCAGGGTCCTCAGCAGGATCGGGATCCTCATTCCCTCGAGGTCTGTTTGCCCCCTACCCTTGGGTTCCGTGTGACACCTATGCACACTTGTATTAAGTTCCTCTTTTACTCAACTTGCTGGAGCGGTTTTCGTTTTGTGCAAATCAAGAGTCTTGGCTAACGTGAACCGCACTGATGTCACCGTCACGCTCTCCGCAAACACTTCTACAACTCCTACCCTGCCCCAGACTTTGTTCTGAGAGCTTTACATGTAATAACTTGTTAAATCCTCAACATTCCTCCAAGGTAGGTACAACTATCATCCCTCATTTTCAGATGAGGAAACTGAGGTACAGAAAGGGTAAGTAACTTGCCATGGTCACACAGCTACGAGGTGATCGAGCTGGGATTCACATCTACACAGAGCCTATGCCCAGCGTTGCAGTTTTATCGTATTTTCTTGAGCCGAAGTTTGTATTTTTATGCATCTTTAACCCATTCTCCTGGAAGAATGTAATTCTCAATGCCGAACACCACGAGGAGCCCTGAGTGAGTCCTGACAGGAGGCTGGGGGGCCGGCTCTGTCTGCCCTCCTCCCCCCCCCCCCCCGGGTCCTGCCTCTTGCTTTGCCGGGACTCTGGCAGAGGAAGCGCGGGAAGGAGCTGCGGTGCCGGGCGCAGAGCTTGGCGGCAAAGCTGCTTGTGTGCGGGGGGCCAGAGCCGCGCCCTGGCACCTGGCAGGCAGCCCGGCCCCGCCGTTGAGAAAATACCTGGAACAAAGCAGTCCTCCCGCCTCCACTGGCCGCCTCTCCTGTGCCTGCAGCGCCTCGATTGAGGAATCTGACCTCCGGGCCAGGCCAGGTCGGGTCCTTACACGGCCTCAGGAGGCCACGGGGAGGCCTTGATGCTCAGCCTGGAACGCCTGCCTGGCTGTCTGGGGTGGGCGTCCCAGAGGGAGGCCTTCATCTCACCCCATTCCCACCCAGGGGCTCTGCTGGGCTGCCTGGACCTCCTGTTACTGCCACCACCCACCCCCACAAGGTGTCTTCACAGGGCAGGTGGCTTCACGGCTCTAGGGCCTGGCATTCCCCCCAGCCAGGAGGTCCGTCTCAACAGCCATGGCTGCTCAGAGGAGCAGACCGGACAGACGTGAGTCTGTGGTAAAGAACCAATGGACCTGCGGAGGAATATGGACGTGCCACCAGGCATTTGGGGGAGTAAGTCTGGACTAGGGACCCGGGAGAGAAAAGTGGAAAAGACTCTGGACCCCCGAGGGCAGTGGTGCGGTTCGTGTTAGACATATCTTGAGCAAAGCACTAGAAGCTCCTCAAAGGGGAGGTCAGCCTCCTGAGGGGGTGGCCAGCCTATGACCTGTTCCTTCTCCTTCCTTCCTTCCTTCTTGTGAGCAAGACTTCAGGAGCACGAATCTGGGCAAGAGACCACCGCACTGCAGCTCTTTCATTCAAACAGGGCCCCGCCCAGAGCCCCAGGCCCAACTCCCAGCCCTGGCTGACATCAAAGCCTACCCCACCACTGTGCTCTAGTGACCCCTGCCATCAGGGCCACTGCCAGCCCGTGTGGTGCTTAATGATGATCCAGAAAAGGAAGCTCTTTAGTCCAGGTGGACACAGCCTTCCTCCAGGGCCCCCAGCTGTGCTAAGCGGAGCTCAACCCCCGCTTGCTTCTCATTTATGTGAGCGTGCGCAGATCCAAGCTGTGTTGTCTTATGCAGGGGCATCAATGCCTGGCAGGATAATACCCGAACCATGACCCTGGGCCCCTGATTCCCAGGCCAAACCCCGTTCCCCTGACCTGGATATTCCCCGGGCTGGACAAAAGGAGGCCATTCCAGAGGTGGTCCCTCTTCACTGGCCCAGACCAACTCCAGACAGCAGGGCAAGGACTCAGGAGGGGTGTCTTAGAAAAAGCTCCCAACACCATTGGGAGGAGACTTCTTCCCAGGCAGCACTCCCTGGCCCCGGAGTAGCCCCTGGATGAGGAGCTCCCAGCTCTGTTGGCAGCCTCGAGGCTCTTCTGGGGGCAGAATGCTACCCAGGAGATGCTCTGACCTGCAATGTGTCAGTGTGTGTGGAAGATCAGGCACAGGTGGCATGGAGCTGGCATACTCAGGGGCCACCCTGGGCTCACTGCTCGGTGCCCAGACCAGGGAGCCCGTAGGTTCGGGGCCTGCAAGCGTGTTTCTGTTCATTTCGGCCTCCATCATTCACCACTGGGCCCAGGGCACGGCACCCTGTCCCCACAACAGGGCCAGCTCGGGGTGAGTCCTGCACAAATGAATGAGTGAAAGAATCATCCAGAGGAAGAGGCCCCTCCTGGGGCAGGTGTGACTGCCCGGGCCCGAGGTGCCAGGACCCCGCCTCTTGCTGCCGTGAGACTCCCTGAGCCTCACCTCCTTTTCTACAGAACGGACCTAAATGATGCCTGTCTCCCTTGGCTGCTGGACAACTTCCTATTAATAATAAAAGCAGCAACAGCAACAATAATAGAGCCACCACTTCTCGAGAACTTCCTCTGTGTTCGTTCTTTGCATGAATCCTCACAACAGAGCTGTGAGCAAGGCACTCTCCCCATTTTACCAAGAACTTGGTAATGACTTAGTGAGGATGAGCCTTGTTCAGGAGATGCAGCTGGATCCCTTCTGTGTGCAGGGCAGCGTGGGTTGTGCATGGGGCCGTGGGTGTCTGTGGAGTTCACAGCACGGGGAGGAGCTCCTATCACAGTCCGGAATCCTTGCGCACCCCGTCTCCCCCCAGGTGCTGAGTGTCCCCTGAGTCTAGGGCCAAGGTCATAGCTGCTGGGAGGCTGGAGTCCCACTTCTGCTTCCGATCGTCTGTGCCACCTGGGTCGGTCTCTATACCTCCCTGGACTTGGTTTATCCTATTGTAAAGTGAGAAACAGAGGTCAGATCCCTGATCACCAAGATCTCTCACCACAAAGAAAGGCCAAGAGGAAGTTCAGGCAAACTTGGAGCCTGAGTCTGAATGTCTGGCTTCTCTCTGCTCCCTGGTGGACATCAGCAGCCTAGCACCCGGGGGAAGTGGCAGCCAGAAGACAGTAACTCCCAAGGACTTGGGCACTAGCTATGTGCCCTCCACCAAGGATCCTATCCCTTGGAGCCCCAGTCCCCACCTGTTAAATGGGGATAATAATAGTACCAACATCATCAGGATGGTGAGGAGTAAGTATAACAGTAAATATAAAACACTTGCTACTGGGTCACACACAGGATGTGCCCAATACCTGCCAATCATTATCATTACTCCTTCTTCTCCTCCACCTCCACGTCCTACCAGTCACCAAGCCCTGCTGGTTCTGGTTCCTCTTGTATCCCCTGTACCTCTTAGACCAGGCCCATGATCTGGATTTCTCCAAAAGCCTCAACCCTGCTCCATCTACCAATGCCCCATTTTGGACGGCTGTCCGAGCCCCTCAGCCAGGCCCTCTGGGACCCTGCCTGCCTCTGCAGCCTCAGTCACCCTGTACCTTTCTGCTCCCTGTGTTCTGACCACACCCAGCTCCCAGCATCCCTTCACTTAGGTGAGTTCATTGAAAGGTTACTTCAACTATCTTTGCTTCCCCCTTCCCCACCTCTGCTGTCGCCCCGAACCCTCTCTAGGTCTCAGTTTCCTTATCTGCCAAACTGAACTGTTGTGAGGATGCAAAGAGGTAGTATACAGAAGTACGTAGCCCACAGTAGCCACCAGACAGAAGCCAGGTGCCTACAGTTGGGAAGGAGGGTTCCAACATCAGTGCAGTGGGGAGTCACATTTGTGGGCGGGGAGGGGACAGAGGCATGCAATGTGACGAGAGCTCCAAGACCCCAGCACGGCCCTCAACCCCAGCATGGGCACCATCTGAGCAGGTGAGCACAGACTCGGCTTCTAGGTAAAGCACAGAGCCTGGTTGGCCCCTCAGTGTGATCCTGCTGGCCCCATCCCACTGGAGGACCAAATGGAGAACTGTCCCTCTGGCTCAGTGGCCCCAGGGGACAGCACTGGGGCTGAAGCACGGACAACCCTGAGCCTGACTTAAGAGGAGGGAGGCACCCGACATGAGGCAGACCCCTTCCCACCCTCTGTCAGGTCTGGGGCCAGAGCAGTAGACCAGAGTCCTAGAGCCTGTACACGAAGTAGGGGAACCAGTGATGGGAAGGCCCTCAGTGGTCCTCCAGGCCACGTGGGGAAACTGAGATTTCGATTAGGGAAAAGAAGTTCCTTGGGGTCCTATGGAGCATTCATTCATTCAACACATTTTTATTCTGTTTAATATTTTGGTTTAAGTAATATATTCACAACATCCAAGAAACCACATATAGAACGACATACTTTACAAGGCCTTCCTGCTACCTCTATCTGTGTTCCTTCACTTACCTCATCCATGCCCTATAAGTAATCCACTTTATTAGTTTCTTATGTATCCTTTTCAGGTGAATAAATACAACCAAATAGGAATATGCATTCTTATTCATTCACACCCCTGTTGTACTCAAAGGAGGGCATACCATGCTCTGTATCTTACCTTTTTCACTTAAAAAGGTGTTTTGTAGTTTAATTAGTCCATAGAGAGCTTTTTCTTCTATGAGCTCGCTAGTACATGATGGGATGTGGCAGAGTTTATTAGCTAGCTCCTTCCTTAATTACACTTGGGTTGTTTCCAGACTTTTGCTCTCACAAACAATACTGCAGTGAATAAACTTGCTTACCCAGGGCTGATAATTAAGCAAGAGTATCATGGGCAAGGCTGTACCAGTTGTTAAAATATTGAAATGCTTTTGTGGTGTTTGGTAAATAGTATAATTGTAGCTGTGACAATCAATAACTTAATACAATTCTGCTATAACTCTTTAGTTCAAGCTATGGTTGTAGGATGTCAGGACTTGACCAATGGGCCTTCTGGAAGATTAGAAATGTCAGGACTGGGATTTCCCTGGTGGCACAGTGGTTAAGAATCTGCCTGTCAATCCCTGGTCCAGGGAAGATACCACATGCTGTGGAGCAACTAAGCCTGTGTGCCACAACTGCTGAGCCTGTGCTCTAGAGCCCGTGAGCCACAACTACTGAGCCGGCATGCCATAACTACTGAAGCCTGCGCACCTAGAGCCCATGCTCCGCAAAAAGAGAAGCCACCAAAATGAGAAGCCCATGCACAGCAATGTAGAGTAGCCCCTGTTCACCACTACTAGTGAAAGCCCGTGTGCAGCAATGAATACCTAACGCAGCCAAAAATAAATAAATTAATCAATAAAAATTTTTTTAAAAAAAGAAAAGAAATGTCAGGACCAGTTGGGACTATAGCCCATGCTGCAGGGTGACTGTGTTGATGTATTGAGCAGTCTTTACAGAACACTCTGTATTTTAGAACCATCACCGGTTTATCATTCTCTTCTAATTATCTAGCTGCTACTGCTTGTAAATATTTTAGTTTTCACTGAGCTTCTACTGGTTCATTTCCATTCTTGTTCAGTAGGATGAATACACTGCTTTGATATTTGTAAATTTAAGATTTATAGTAAAACTTTAAAAACAAACACCAAAATGAAGAGACAAGAAATGTTGGATGTTTCTTAACATTTATTTTAAATATTTTATTTTTAAAATTAACTTATTTATTTTTTGGTTGCATTGGGTCTTCGTTGCTGCATACAGGCTTTCTCTAGTTGTGTCGAAAAGGGGCTACTTTTAGTTGCAGTGCACGGGCTTCTCACTGTGGTGGCTTCTCTTATTGTGGAGCACGGGCTCTAGATGCACAGGCTTCAGTACTTGCAGCATGCAGGCTTCAGTAGTTGCGGCACACGGGCTCAGTAGTTGTGGCACATGGGCTTATTTCTCTGTGGCATGTGGGAATCTTCCCGGATCAGGGCTCAAACTTGTGTCTCCTGCATTGGCAGGTGGATGCTTAACCACTGCGTCACCAGGAATGTCCCTCTTTTAAATATTTTAAATGTGAATCTTCCTTTCCGGGGAGAAAGAAGAAAGAAGAAATAACAATAATAATCCATCACAGCCTGGGATATCTTTTATTGCTGTGTCCAAATCTGAAGAGCCTAGAATATTTATTAACATGCAAGAATCAGTTCAAAATAAGACAAATAATTTACATTTCTAGAATAAAAAGCAAATTGATAGTCTTGTGCTTCAGGTTATTATGGACAGGGTAATTCTAATCAATCCTCTTTTGAGGAATAGAAAAGTTGGACAAAAGTTGGACAAAGTAGAATCATTAAAAAATCATTCTACTTAACAAGTGAATGGGTTTAAAACGTGTCCAATTATTGATGACATGCCTCTTTTCAAGAGGTAGAGCCCAATTCCCCCTCCTTTGAGTGTGGATTGGACTTTGTGACTTGTTTCTAATGAATAAAATAGAGTGTAAGTGACCGTGAACAGCTGGGCCATGAAAGAGATTGCAGTCTCTTCCTGCTCTCACTCTGGGAGAAGTCAACTGCCACATTTTGAGGACACTCAAGCATCCCTAGGGAGAGGTCTACGAGGTGAAGAAACTGAGGCTTCCTGTCAACAACCAGCACCATCTCACCAGGTGTGAGTGCACCATTTGGAAGTGGGTCCTCCAGCCCCAGTCAAGCTTTCAGATTACTGCAGCCCTGGCTACCAGCTTTACCACAACCTCATGAGAAACCCTGAGCCAGAACCACTCAGCTAAGCCAATCCTGGATCCTGACTCTCAGAACCTGTGTAAGATAATAAATGTTTATTATTTTAAGCTGCTAAGTTTAGCAATTATTTGTTATTTGGCAATCAATAACTAGCACAAAGGCAGTGGAGTGGTAATAAGTTAGTGAAGAGTTACCAAGACTGGGCCAAGACTCTTGGGAATGTAGAGGCTCATGGAGGTGAGCTTATGTTTGGGGCTGCTTTTCCCCTGAGGGGGAGGCTTAGAAGCTGAGTAGTACTTCCACAAATTTTCAGGGTAAGAGGGACAGGATTTGGAGTCAAGGACCATCAAGGAGGGCTCCTTGGTGAACGCCCCTCCCTTTGAGTTAGGACACTAAAAGTCTAACCTCTGGGAGTATGTAAGGACAAATGGGAAGTAGATAGATCTTTATAAAGAATGCACCTCAGGGACTTCCCTGGTGGTCCAGTGGGTAAGACTCCATGCTTCCAATGCAGGGGGCCTGGGTTCGATTCCTGGTCAGGGAAATAAGATCCTGTATGTCACAGGGCGCAGCCAAAAGAAAAAAAAAAAATTAACCTCCACTCCATACCATCACAATCCCTGAAATTGTACTAAGGAGATCCCGGATTGCAAATTTCTCCAGGTGCTGGGCAAAAACAAAAAAGTAAGCCCTCTCTGGACTTACTCTCTGGAGGAAGCTAACACTACCCTCAGCCTGAAACTCCTACAAGGAATTTTCCAAATATGGTGACGGTCCAGCACATGCATGTGTGCACACACAAACACACAACAAGCACATGAGGAGTTAACATGAACAAGACCAGTAGAACAAGAGATAAGAAAAACTGACTCTCAGAGGCTTCAGATACTGGAGCTATAGACAGATCTTTAAATAACTTTCTACATTCAAAGGTATAAAAGGCAAGCTTGAATTTCAGCAGAGAACCAGAAACTAGAAAGAACGATAAGGAAAGTGTTATGGGTTGCATTGTGTACCCCCCCCAAAAAAAAGATGTGTTGAAGTCCTAACCCCCAATACCTCAGAATGTGACCTGATTTGGAAATAGGGTCAGTGTAGATGTAATTAGAAGTTTAGATGAGGTCGTACTGGAGTAGGGTGGGTCCCTAATCCAAGATGACGGTGTCCTTACAAAAAGAGTATGTGAAAACACACAGGGAGAGAATCCATGTGATGATGGAGGCAGAGACTGGAGCGATGCAGCCACAAGCCAAGGAACACCAAGGATAGCCAGCAATGACCCGAATGGAGGTGTGGACCAGATTCTCCCTCAGAGCCTCCAGAAGGAACCAACCCTGCTGACACCTCTATTTCAGACTTTTAGCGTCTAGAACTATAAGCGAATTCGTTGCTGTTGTTTTAAGCCACCCAGTTTGTGGACCTCTGTTCCTGCAGCCCTAAGAAATGAATACAGAGAATCAAGTTGAAAGATACAATGACTCAAAGTAAAAACTCAGTGGATGACAGTTAGTGAGCTAGTAGAAGACTGGTCAGAAAAAGTACCCAGAATCAGGCACAGAGAGACGAAGGGATGGGAAATACAAAACAGAGAGTAGGGCTTCCCTGGTGGCGCAGTGGTTGAGAGTCCGCCTGCCGATGCAGGGGATGCGAGTTCGTGCCCCGGTCCAGGAAGATCCCACATCCCACATGCCTTGGAGCGGCTGGGCCCGTGAGCTATGGCCGCTGAGCCTGCACGTCCGGAGCCTGTGCTCCGCAACGGGAGAGGCCACAACAGTGAGAGGCCTGCATACTGAAAAAAAAAAAAAAATCTCACACAGTATTATAATTGTTAGAAGAACTTTGAATGTAATTGCTGTTACTTCAGAAGAACTAAGAGCAATTATAACAGAAGAAAAGTTTCAGCCCTATGAATGATATGACTGCTTTTAAGAATAAATTCTCTATTGATTGAGAGGACACGTCACCTAAAGACGATCAATTTAGCGGAGAAAGCGTTAGAAGAGTTTAATGTCAAATCATGGCTCAGACAAGAATATCACTTAGCTAGTGACAGCTGCATTATACGAACAATATGCCTGCAACTTCTAAAAACCAATATATGATTTGGAAATCATTAGAATAATGTGATGAATAGGTTAGCACCTACAATTTGTATCACTTGTTAGACAGTCATATAAGATATAGTTTAGATAAATTAGACAATAAGAGGGAATATTTTAAAATTATTGTTATACAAACATATAGACACATATATGTATACATTTTAATGATCATATCCACGTGTTAAATATATTGAATATCACCTTTTTACATATGTCATTTCTCAGTGCATAGATATGTCTATAAAATAAATTCTCAGAAGAGGGATTGCTGGGTCTAAGTGGAAATGTGTTTGAAATTTTGATAGATACTGTCAAATTGCCCTCTGTAGAGATCGTACTATTTTTGTACTCCCATCAGGAATTTACGAGTACCTATTTCCTCACAGCCTCATCATGTCTGTGTTGATAAACTTTTTGATTTTTTTGTTCTTTTGATAAGTGAGAAATTTTAGCTCAATGTAATTTAAATTTGTACTTTTCTTATTATGAGTGAAGTTGGCATATTTCAATATATTTAAAGGTTGTTTGCATCTCTTTTCTTGTGAACTATGTATCAATGAGAGCCATGTCAAGCATTTTTTTTTTAATCCTGAGAGCAATAGGAAGGTGCTGTAGGGTTACCTGTTGGGAATGAACATACGCAGATTTGCATTTTATAAAGTATTTTTTATAATTTATTTATCTTTATTTTTGGCTGTGTTGGGTCTTCGTTGCTGTGCGTGGGCTTTCTCTAGTTGTGGCAAGCGGGAGCCACTCCTCATTGCAGCGTGTGGGTCTCTCACTATCGCGGCCTCTCTTGTTGCGGAGCACAGGCTCCAGATGCTCAGGCTCAGTAGTTGTGACTTCCCTGGTGGCACAGTGGTTAAGAATCCGCCTGCCAATGCAGGGGACACGGGTTCGAGCCCTGGCCCGGGAAAACCCCACATGCCGCGGAGCATCTAAGCCCGTGTGCCACAACGACTGAGCCTGTGCTCTAGAGCCCGCGAGCCACAACTACTGAAGCCCACGCACCTAGAGCCCGTGCTCAGCAACAAGAGAAGCCACCGTGATGAAAAGCCCACACACGGCAACAAAGAGTAGCCCCTGCTCGCTGCAACTAGAGAAAGCCTGTGTGCAGCAATGAAGACCCAACGCAGCCAAAAATTAATTAATTAATTAATTTTAAAAAAACAAAAAAACTCACCTCTTTCCCACCTCCTGGAAACCACTATTTTACTTTCTGTCTCTATGAGTTTGACTACTCTAGATATCTCGTATAAGTGGAATCATAATATCTGTCCTTTTGTGTCTAGCTTTAATTAAGCATAAGGTCTTCAAGGTTTGTCCATGTTGTAGCATGTGTCAGAATTTCCTTCCCTTTAAAGGCTGAATAATAGTCTATTGTATGTATACTCCACAGTTTGTCTGTTCATCTGTTGATGGGCATTTGAATTGTTTCCACATTTTGGTTATTGTAAATAATGCTGCTGTGAACATTGGTGCACAAATATTTATTCAACTCATGACTTTCAATTTGGGGGATATATATCCAGTAGTGACACTGCTGGATCATATGGTATTTCTATGTTTAATTTTTTGAGAAACTTCCTTACTGTCTTCTGCATTGGCTGCACCATTTTACATTCTTGCTGGCAATACACAACGGTTCCAATTTCTCCACATCCTCACCAACAGTTGTTATTTTCTGTTTTTTTGATAATAGCCATTCTAATGGATGTAAGGCGGTATCTCATTGTGGTTTTGATTTGCATTTCCCTAATGATTAGTAATGTTGAGCATCTTCTCATGTGCTTATTGGCCATCTATACATCTTCTTTGGAAAAATGTCTATTTAAGTCCCTTGCCCATTTCTAGATTGGTTGTTTGTTTTATTGTTGCTGAGTTTTAGGAGTTCTTTATGTATTCTGGATATTAATTATTTGTCAGATATATGATTTGCAAATATTTTCTTACATTCTGTGGGTTGCCTTTTATCCTTTTACTCTACTGATAGTGTCCTTTGATGCACAAAAGTATTAAATTTTGTAAATGTCCAAAAGTCCAATTGATCTATTTTTTCTTTTGTTGTCTGTGGGTTTGTTGTCATCTTGATAACTTGCTGCACAGCTTGCGGGATATTAGTTCCCCGAGCAGGGATGGATCCCGGGCCACTGCAGTGAAAGCTCCAAGTCCTAACCACTGGACTGCCAGGGAATTCCCATCGTCTTGATAACTTTTAACTGCATTTCTAACCATTCTAACCTCCAATATGGAAGTCCTTTTCTATAGAAAGTTCAATCAATGTTCCTCTTCAGCTGGGCTATTCATAAAAAAGAGATCCCCTGAACTGGTAAGGTTTGTATGCTTTTCTCAGGCAGCACAAGTTGATGGAGGTCCTGCTGTTTTCAGGCCAGTTTATGGACACTTTGATGGCCGTGGTCTACTGGTTGTACAAGGTGGAGCCGAAGCTGGCTTGAGGACCAGCCTGTGCACGGGGATATCAACCTCATCATGAACCTCACTGATGCCCATAAGGTGAGGGATGAGATCTGGGCTGCATGGAGGGCAAAGCTGTTGGGTCCCCCACCTGTGAGTGCCTGTGGCTCATGGTACCCTCCTAGGGGAGAAAGGAAGTCTCAGAATGTCTGTGTCTCTGCTTGTCAGAGAGGCAGCTCCTTGCTCTGTGTGTTTAAACAAACTGTTGCCAGGATTCTGCATCAGCCACAAAGAATTTACCAAAGTTGGTTTGATTCAGATTTGGCGATATGTAAACGTCACTTCGAGAGGTTTCCCCCGCCTCCACCCCCATCCCCAATCCAATCATCCACTGGTGTCATTTGGGTCACAAAATGGATTTAATTTCAGGTGGAAAGACACCCATTTCCACTGACTCCCAAAATAAATGTGAGGACTTTTTTACCACTTTGGAACCATACTCATCAATATTTAGTGTAGCCTGAGCCTGTCATGTTCAGGTGCATAATACCCTCCTGTTTCAGTAGGATGGATTCTGATGAAGTGACACTTTTATCATTATCTCTGCTAACATTCTTTATCTTGAAGTCTAGTGTCTACTTGATATTAATACAGTCCCTCTAGCCTTCTTACTTTTTTATTTGCATGATATATTCCTTCCATCCATTTACTTCCAACATGTGTTTTGTATTTTCAGTGCATCTTTCATAGACAGCTTATCATTTGTTCTTGCTTTTTTTTCTCTCCCTTAACTCATCTGACAATCTCTGACTTTTAATTGGAGCATTTAGTCCTTTAACAGGAGGTGACCTTACCCACTGGCTGGAGATTCCCCATGAAGACAAGACTGTCTCATTATGTCTATATGTTTATTCTTGCCATGTAATCACACCTTCGGAGCATGATGAACTGGATTTTCCCAGCATCCTGGATGAAGTTAGGAAGGTGAGTGAGGCACCTCTGAGGCCCCTCATTGGTCATTTAATGAGGCAGTATAGTGCGCCTACACCAAGGCAGCCTGTGGGTCTGACATGTTCATGACATAGGAGCTCAGGACACGATCCTGTGATTGTATTCATATCTATGATAGGTCCTCAGATCACAAAATGCAAAGATTACATGTATTGGTGATAACATCGGATAATCTCCACTCCAGTAGTATCTCTTAAGGGAAATTTGTCCCTGCTCTTTTATTATTTATTTATTTAGGTTGCCTGGCACAGCTTGCGGAATCTCAGTTCTCTGACCAGGGATTGAACCCAGGCCATGGCAGTGAAAGTCAGGAATCCTAATCACTAGGCCACCAAGCTACTCCCTCTGCTTTTTTTTTTTTTTTTTAATTTTATTTATTTATTTATTTTTGGCTGCGTCGGGTCTTCGTTGCTGTGCGCGGGCTTTCTCTAGTCAAGGCGATCTGGGGCTACTCTTCGTTGGGCTGCGCAGGCTTCTCATCGCGGTGGTTTCTCTTGTGGAGCACGGGCTCTAGGCGCACGGGCTTCAGTGGTTGTGATATGTGGGCTCAGTAGTTGTGGCTCACGGGCTCTAGAGCACAGGCTCAGTAGTTGTGGTGCCCAGGCTTAGTTGCTCCACAGCATGCGGGATCTTCCTGGGCCAGGGCTCGAACCCATGTCCCCTGCATTGGCAGGCGGATTCTTAACCACTGCACCACCAGGGAAGCTCCTCCCTCTGTTATTTTAAATTGCTGTCTCTTTTTCATATTCTATATAAAGTAGGTCTTGGCGATCATGAATTTAACCTTGTGGTTTCAGTAATGAAAGTTCATGGATTTGCATTTGTGGTTGGCATGCAAGAAAGCCAGGCACACAGCAAGAGAGGAAGGCTTACTGGACACCGACGCCCACATTCCAACACAGCTTTGTTCTGTTCTTTGCTCCCACGCAATAGTGAGCAAATCTTAGTGGAAGGATTCATGAAGGTTGGAGGCTACTCTTTTGTCAGAGACTAGTAAATTCACAGATATTTATTGAAATCTTAAATATGAGCCTGGGACTTCCCTGGTGGCGCAGTGGTTAAGAATCTGCCTGCCAGTGCAGGGGACACCAGTTCGAGCCCTGGTCCCGGAGGAACCCACATGCCACGGAGCAACGAATCCCATGTGCCACAACTACTGAGCCTGCGCTCTAGAGCCCGCGAGCCACAACTACTGAGCCCACGTGCCACAACCACTGAAGCCCGCACGCTCAGAGCCCATGCTCTGCAACAAGAGAAGCCACCACAATGAGAAGCCCGCACACCGCAATGAACGGTAGATCCTGCTCACCACAACTAGAGAAAGCCCCCGTGCAGCAACGAAGACCCAGTGCAGCCAAAAATAAAATAAATAAATAAGTATTTAAAAAGGAAAAAAAAAAGAAGTAGGTAGGACGGAGTAGTCGGGAGAAGGAGGAGAGGTAGAAGAGCGGGGGTCCTAGAAGCCGAGGGTGGAGAGTGTTTCAAGAAGAAAACAGTCAGTAATTCCCCTACGTGCAAATGACAGTGGTAGAGAGGTGTTTTTACCTGCCAAATTGGCAGAGACCTATTTATTTACATATTTAACAATAACACCTAGTGTCAGCAAGGGTGAAAGTAAATGGGCACCCTCATACTATTTGGGCAGCAGAGAATATGTAGCAAAAACCTTAAAAACTGTGTATGCTCTTTGACCCAAATATTCCATTTCTAGAAATTTATCCTAAAGAAATCACCATGGGTGATCACAGATTATTCGACAAGACTGCAACAGCAATGTGCATAATATTAAAAAACATATTATTCAATCATGTATACTTGGTTAAATGTTATGACAGCCATATGATGAAAAAATACCATGAAGCCAAAAAAAACCACATGCGAAATAATCAACGGCACGGTGAAATATTGCAATATATTGTAAGTCAATTGAGCAAGTGTGATCCTGGGTTTTTTTTGCATTAAAAATGTACAGATGTATTTAAGAAAAATACACCAAATATTACCAACATGGGTTTGGTGATTTTTGTGCTTTTTTAAATCTTTCTGTATTTTCAAAAGTTTCTGCAATAAGCAACCTGTTTTCGTAATCAGGAAAAAGGTTTTTTTGGTGCTTTGAATAGTGTAATAATAATACATTAATAATAGTAACAATAACAATAGCTAACATGTACAGAGTGCTTCCCGTGTGCCAGTCACTGTGCTAGGTGCTCTGTGTACATTCTCATGTAATTCCCATCACAGTCCTACAATCGTGAGCCTCGCTGGTAGATGAGAGACAGCCTGAGAGAGGTTCAGTAACTTGCCCAAGGTCACAGAGTTGCCAGGTGTCTGGGGAAGCCCTTGTTTGACACTACTTTCTCCAAGAAACCTTCCCCATGTCAGTTCCCCTCCAGTTCAGGAGTTCCAGGATCACCTGTCCCCACTTCCTCTGTCTTTCCAGGCACCTTGCCGGTCCCTCTGTCAGAGCGCATTCTGCTTTTGGAAACGATTGTACGTTCACCTGATGGCCACCCCTGTTAGAGTGGGGGCCTCTTGGGGGCGGGGAGCTGGTCCGCTTCATCTCTGGCTTGGAGCACAGCACAGAGTGCCCCCTGTGGTTGTTGCTAAACTGAATTGTGGGGTAATGCCCTTTGGACTGGCTATAACCTGCCGTTTAGGTTTATGGGAATGTGAGCCTATTGTTTAAAGATCACAGTTATTTCCACTCATCTGAAATTGAGATAAATGATCTCAGCTATTACAAGAATACTGGTACTGGGCTGCTTGCAGTCTTGCTGGGAGGCCAGCATTGTACAATACACAACCAGAGAATTACAGGCTCCATCTGAGACCCCCAGTGATGTGGTGTGGACTCAAAGGGGAATGCAGAGGGATGCCCAGGGACATAGACAGGGACAGTGAAGGGGGCAGGAGATTCAGAGACCCTGACAAAGTGTGACAAGGGGACACCCCTTTGACTCGGCCCCCTGCATCTGCATGCAGTCACCAAGCCCTGTGGATTCAGCCTCCTAAACAGCCTTCTCCTCTGCCTTCCACCCATTGCTACTGTCCTCCTTCCTGCCCTCCCATTACTGTACCTGCCCCAGCTGTGGGCCCTGACTCCAGTCTCCCTCCTTTCAACCTGGAGTCCCTTCTGAATCCAGGCTCTGGTCTTGTCTTGGGCACTTTCAATGGCTTATCTCCATTATCCTTCTGATAAAGTTCAGCATTCTTATCTTGCCTTACACGTGCTGTGGAAATCTATCTGTTGGGTAAGACAGACTAGGCATGTTGCTAAGGCAACAGCAGATGATTATTTAAGGATTTATTTGATACTTAAATTTTTTTGAAGTGATCATGGAAAAATGTGAATTTTATTGGACATAATTTTAAAGTTTAATCTTGAATTAGGGCACCATTATGGTCAGGGGCCCAGAGCCCTCTTCTAGCCTTCCAAGGCCCTTTGTGGTCTGTCCCTTGTCAGTGCCTCCAGCCTCACCCTCAGCCGGCCATTTGCCCCCCAGGCTCTCCAGCCTCCACTGAACAGCTCACCTGCATGTGACCACCTGCTGCAGCCCAGCTCCAGTGTTGTGTGACCTGAGGGAAGTCCCTTAACCCTCGTGTGCCTCAGTCTCCTCGTCTGTTAAATGAGGTGGGGGAGGGGCGGTTAGGTATCTACCCTATGACAACGTGCGAGCGTGAAGGAAATGGTACAGAACATGGCTGGCACACGGACAGTGCTGACTGTCACCTGCCACTGTTACGCTCCTTGGAGTCTCGGCCTTCGCACAAACTATTTCCACTGCCTGGAACATTCTCCTCCCACTGACCTTTCCTTCATCCCAACCAGTTCCTTCCGGCCTTCAGAGCTCAGTCTAAGTGTCTCTTCCTCTCAGCGCAGCGCCTTAACTATAAGCGAATAAATGCGGTGAGAAGGCGCCTAGGGAAGAGCAGGGTGTGCAGAAGGGGGCTAGTCAATGGAGGGGTTTCCGTGAGGAGCCTTCTGTCGCAAGCCGCTGAGGGCCGTGACAATTCAGATGCGCAAAGGCTCAGGAAGGGCACCAGAGCTCCCTGACCCGCGGGAGGCGGGAAGCGGGTGCGCATATCCCGCGCGCGGCTGGACCGGCACCGGGGTCCGAAGGGCGCCCAGCCAGACCTAGTGGTGGCAGTGCGGCTGCTGGAGCTGCCGGGGCGGCCCGCCGGAGGCGCCAGCCGGGAGCGCGCGGAAGCCAGGCGGGTGGGCGCGCCAGGAGCAGTGACGGAGCCGGCGTCAGGAGTCCGGGAAAGAGCTCCCAAAGGCGCACGCAAGGGGACTGCGGGGAAGGCGCCGAGAGGCCGGCGAGGAGCTGCGGTGGCTGGGAACCCGGGCCCGGCTGCTCGCAGAGGGATGCGCCCCACTCTCGGGTCTGGCTGGCACCCACCTGAGGCGTTTCGGGTCCTGGGGCGACACTCCGAGCACCAGATGGGGCTGCAAGGTCACTCTGCGGGCCTGACGGAGAGTTGGGATCCAGCTCTGGAGGGCGATCAAGGACACACCCCGCTGGAGCGCAGGGTCTGATCTTCCCGAACCGCACCGCTACCCTGGGTCCCCAGGCCGAGTCCCCACGGCCGCCCGACAGCGTGGCCAGCGCGGGAGGGGAGCCCAGGACGACCGCGAGGCCCCCGACGGCGGGGCTAGGGATTCCTCGCCGACCACCTACCAGCGGGTCGCATCTCACGGTCGCCAACACCTGGCATCCAGAGCCCCTTCCTGGAGGGGGGGGTCTGTTCCGCGGCCTTGGCCCCGCCCCTGTACCCCCATTGGTCGGGTCCGGAGGGGGCGGGACCCGACGGCTGCAAGTTGGACTGAGAGAGGCCACCTCGGCCCGAGGCGCGCTGCACAGGCTGAGGGTCCGCGCCTCTCGGAGCCCGGCGGGAGCTCGCCCTCCGCCTCTGAGCTGAGCTGCCTCGGCAGCAGCCGGACTGTCTGGCGCGGCGGCACAGACAGACTAGCCGACGGTCCCCGGTCCCCGGAGGAGCCCTTGCCCGAGGGGGTGCTGCCGCATCCGACTACGCGGAGCCGCGACAGGAGCCGCAGGCCGAGCGCTCTAGGGACCGCGCTGCGTTCGTGGGCGACGCCCGCCCCGGCCCGCCGGCCCCAAGCCCGGCCCGCCGCTCGCCGTCGGGGCGGCCCCAGCCCCGGGCCCGGCCGGGAGCGGATGCGCGCTCGGTGAAGCCTCCCGGGTCCCGCCATGGCTGCGCGCCCCGGGCAGCTCTGGCTGCTGGGCCTGGCGCTGTGCGCGCTGAGCGGCGGCGGCGCCTCTGGCCCGCGCCCCTCGCCCGGCTGCCCGCAGCCGCGCCTGGGCCCGCGCGAGCGCCGCGACCTGCAGCGCGAGATCCTGGCGGTGCTCCGGCTGCCCGGGCGGCCCCGGCCCCGCGCGCCGCCCGCCGCCGCCCGGCTGCCCGCGTCCGCGCCGCTCTTCATGCTGGACCTGTATCGCGCCATGGCCGGCGACGACGACGAGGACGGCGGGACCCCGGAGCGGCGCCTGGGCCGCGCCGACCTGGTCATGAGCTTCGTCAACATGGGTGAGAGCGGGCCAGGGGTGGGCAGCGGCGACCCCGCGAGAAGGCGCGTAGGGGATGGCAGTCCAAGGGTCTCCTCGGGGGCTGAGCGCGGTCTGCAGGGGCGTGTGCGCCACCTCGGGCAGGGCGAGCGCCCTGCTGGGAGCGGGGAATCACCTTGTCGTGGACAAGGAACCGCGGGAGGGAAAACCGCCCGGGTCAGGGCAGCGAAGTCTCACGGGGGTGGGGGTCGGTGAGCTGCCGATCCGGCAGGGACAGATGAGGGATGTGAGTCCCAGAGGCGTACATTCACCCGCGGCCAAACACACCCAATGGTAAGATTCGTGTAGTGTCGGGTGGACGCGGGCAGTGCCAGGAAGACAGTCTGGTCCTGCGGAGGCAGATGAGTAAACAGAGACTGTGATGCGGTCACGTTGATAAGGGCGGTACTGAAGAGAGGGACAAAGTTCAGCGTGGAAAACCCTGGTCACATCGTCAAAGCACCAGAGTAGAGATGAGGACCCAGATGTTCTGAGTCCACAGCAGCCTCTTCCCTGGGCCACCTGGGGGTGGGGTGCTGCTGGGGGGTGGGACGGTGGGGAAAGAGTAGACTCTGAGCTCAGCGGGGCAGGGACCGTGGTCTTGTCACCCTGGGCTCACACCCAGGACTTGGCTTGTCATGGAATGAGTGTCCAGGCCATTGAATGACCTGATGGGCAGCTTGGACCCTCTTTGTTCTCCCAGGTAAAGCCCGGCTTTTCCTCTCTGCAGAAATTGTACTCCAAATCGTGGAGCCATTTACCTTTAAGTCCTCAAAGATAACGTTTTCCATTACTAAACTCTCTTTAATCTACATTCATGAACATATGTCCCCCACGTGCTTTGCCTCCTGTCTGTGGCCAGTGAGGGGCAGGAGTCTGGGCTGAGGCAGACACTAGGCTGGACCTGGGGACCCAAGGACTACAGCTCAGCCCCAGGTGAGGAGAGCTGTGGGACCCAGAGCAGGGAGAGGACCCTTGCCATGGTCACCAGCCTCCCTTCAGCTACAGCACCGCTCTTAAGCCTCCCAACAACCCTGTTAGCGACATGACATTCATCCCCATCTGCCAGACGAGGACAGTGAGGCTCAGAGAGGCAGTGTCTTGCTCAGGACAACGTGGCCTCTATGTGGCCAAGCCAGGACAGGCCCAGGTTGTTTGGCCCTCCATCCAGTGCTCGAGGAGGTGACATTTCTGTGTCAGGAGGGCAGGCTTTCAAGGTGGAGAGAGCTTTCCGAGGGATTTCGGCAGAGGAACCCAGGGGTCAGAGTGACAGTAAGTTTTGTGGGTCTTCAGCCATTTGCCTCAAGGAGGCCCGTACCCCCCAAACCAGAGCTCGTGATGGGCTCAGGTGGGGGAGCGAGCAGCAGCAGCCGTTAACCTCTGCTGAGAGCCCAGTGCCGGGCACAGGACTTGGGCTGGCGGGTTCTAGATGCCGCCTTCCTGGTTAGAGGGCAGGGGTGGGGACTTGGGACAGAGGCAACCACATGTGGAACTGAGGCTGGAGCTCTGTGCTGGGGGCAAGCTGACCCCGGGCTCAGGACTAAGAAGAGCTGTGGATGCAGTCACCCTGAGAATGCCTCCAGGGGAGCCGTCCACCTGAGTGAGTCACCGCCTAGCCCATGTCCCTCTTCCCCCAGCATCCCCTGGGGCAAGGGTGCACAGCCCTGGTGGGAGCTGCTGCTGTGAGCCGAGCAGCACCCTGAGCTCAGGAGGAGCTGGTTGCCCTCCTGCTTCTGCTCTGTGATCTTAGGGAAGTCCCTTGCCCTCCCTGAGCCTCAGATCTCTCCTGGTAGAATGGGGCTCCCAGTCATCTATCCTCAGAGTTGTTGTGTGATAGGCTGACAGAGGGGGAGGGCCAGAAAGTCAACCCCCTTTTTAGGGTGAACCTGGCCCTGGTCAGTGCTGATACCAGACCCTCTCCCAGCTGCTGCTCAGCTTTGGTGTGGATGTGATGGAAATGTCCCCACATGTCTTATAGACATGTGAGACCCAGAAACAGATTTTTAAAGTCAACCAAAGGTGTTTCTGTTTTTGAATAAAAACTAGCACTTGAAGTTCCATAGTCCTATAAATACTCATTTCATCATGCAGCAACTTGTGAAGCTGTTTTACCAGCCTCATTTCATGGGCTCAGAGAGGTTAAATAACCAACCCAGGGCCACACAGCACGTCCATGGCATCATCCAGGCTGTGGATTCCAAATCCCAGTTTCTTCCCACACCATCTCTGTGGGTTTCATGAAGATCTAAGGCCTCTGACGCTGTGGATTAACAAGCAGATCTTTGTTCAGTGGAAGCCTGGCCTGTGGGCAGTCCAGCCAGCTGTCTGAGGGCCTTCTTTATTCTCACGTACTGATTGCACTAGTAAAACTCCTTCAGTTCGAGTAGTTTTAACTGGTAATTACCTAGGCTGATGTGGGGGATTAGGACCTACCAGGATTGTTTCCTCCTTTGGACGCCCCGGCTCCAGGCCCCTGAAGGTCAGCGGCCCCTGAACCACCGTGGAGTCTAATAGCAGAGTCGCTGTGGCATCAGCGCCCACGCCGAGGCACCCACACCCGTTGGCTCTGCTACTGGCCTCATCAGCTCCTGAGAAGCCAGCCGGGCTTGGTGCTTGCCAGGCCCCTGACCATCAGTGGCACCTGTAGGACCCAGAGGCCTGAGCCTGCCGTCCAGGGGTCAGGCCTCTGCTTTTGAGCAGATGCTTTAGGAGCCGTGTCGTGACTGACAGGGCCTGTGTTGGGGGCCAGGGCTGTGGTCAGAGCTGGGTCCTGCCTGGCCTGCCTGTCGATCTCCGCCTGTGGACTCTTGGCTCCCCTTGGCCAGGACACAGTGACGGGGCCGGTGCCCTCGAGGAGCAGACGGAGGCTGTCCCTGGTGCCGCCTGAGCTCAGGGGAGGAGGCCCTGATCTGGGAGGCAGCGCCCAGGTTCTTGTCCCTCCTGGGCCTGCCGTGGACTCCTGCACGTCCCGAGCCACATCCCTTCCCTTCTCTGGGCCTCTGCTTTCCTGTCCAGTCCACAGCGATGGTGTCAGAAAAACGCGGTGCCTCCCAGCTCTGGCCCTGTGGCTCCTCGGAGGCAGCTTCTCACACCACCACCCATCCCTCCGCCCAGCTCGGTGTGACTGGCTGGACCCCCGAGGGCCTCAGCCGGCCCAGCCAGCCCTGCGGGAGGAATGAGGCAGGAGAGACCACCTCTGCATGTTCCTCCCGAGCCGTTCTCCGCCTCCTGTCCTTGGAGCACCAGGTGCCCATGCTCCAGAGTGAGAAACTGAGGCACAGACAGCACTGCAGGCAGAAGTGTAGTCAGAAATGGATGGGCCATCCTCACTTTTGTGCTGACCCTTGCCTGGACTGGACTCATTCACTCGCGTGATCCTGGGTGGCTGAGGACAGGGGTGGCGATGAGCTGAGGCTGTTGGATTCGGGAGACGCAGGGCTCAGTGCGAGCGAGGGACCTGGCCCGGGTCCTGCTCAGCCCCCTGACCTTCACCTCCGTGAACCCCAGGGTCACTTTCTTTGGTTCTTTAGTAGGCAGTTCTTGCATATTTTCCTGAATTCACTCCACAAGTAGTCATGTAGTACCTGCTCTGTGCCAGGCTCCGTTCTAGTTCCTGGAATATAACAGGGAATGAAACTAAGTCCCCCCTTGTGGAGCTGACCTTCCAGTGGGAGAGAGACAGATAACAGTACATCAGCCACAAGGTGATTGTCATGTGGTCTAGACAGTGACGCCTCTCTCTGGAAACGGGGGAGTGGATGGACAGTGGGAGGGCAGGCAGGACTGGGCTGGGGGTTCTGACCTGGGACTCAACAGAATTTGCATCTTGACTCCACCCACTTCTCAGTGTGATCAGGATTTTCAGTCCACCTCTAGGAACCTCAGTCTTCTCCTCTGTAAAATGGAGATACTCACAGTACCCACCCTAGGGGCTGTTCAGGGATTGTGTGAGATGACACCCAGTGATGACCACATGCCCAGAACCTCCACGTCTGTCCTTTCATTTCATCTCACAATTACTGTCACATCTTTGTTTAAAAAGAGGACAGTGAGGTTCAGGGTAGTTTGGTGGTTTTCCCAAGGTACGCAGCAGGTTGTCTCCCTGCCTGCACATCCTTTGCTCTTGTCCTACACAGAAGTGGCCTCTCCCCCTGGCCCAGGGCCCACCATTACGTGCAGTACGTGCTGCTGAGTCGGACTGTATTAAATGTGAGCGTGTGTTGTAAACTAGGAATGTGATTTTCAAAATATCTTGGTTTTAGGATTTATAGAACTGATGCATATTCATTGTAGAAAATTCGTACTGTATAGATTCATTATAGAATTTCATTATAGAAAATTCAGACCATATGTCTAGACACATATAATATGGAAGCTCCTAGTAACCCTCTGTCTACCTCAGGGAGAACCAATGTTTAATCCTTTAGCTTAGCCCTTCCCCAGCAACCAGCCCTGATATTTTATCAATTTGTGTTATTCTTTTTTACAAGGTGGAATCTAAATGCCCACTGTTTTGCCATTTTGTCTTTCACTTAACAATAAATCCTTTATCCGTCTTGAAAGTCGACTATTAAGTGACCACATTATTTTTCTTTTTATCTATCTACCTTTTATTCATTTATTTTTATTTCAATTTTATTGAAGTATAATTGACATAAAATTGTAAGTTATTTAAAGTGTACATTAGGATGATTTGCTATACGTCTACATATAACATTCCCCCCATCTAGTTAATTAACACATTCATCACTTCACATATGTATTCTTTTGTGTGTGTGAGAACATTTAATTTCTACTCTTTTAGCAAATTTCAAAATTATATAATAGTTGCCATGTTTTACATTAGCTCCTCAGACCTTATTCAACTTACGGCTGAAAGTTTGTACCCTGTTACCAACCTCTCCCTATTTCCCCCACCCCCAGCTCCTGGCAACCACTTTTCTACTCTTCTGACTTTTTAACGTTTTAAAATCCACATATAAGTGATATCATGAAGTATTTGTCTTTCTCTGGCTTACTTCACTTAGCATAATACCTTCAAGTTTCATCCATGTTGTCGTAAATGGAAGGATTTCCTTCTTTCTCATAGTTGAATAGCATTCCCGTGTGTGTGTGCGCGCGCGCATGTGCCTTATCTTCTTTATCTATTCATCTGTAGATGGACACTGAGGTTATTTCCACATCTCGGCTGTTGTGAATAATGCTGCAATGAACATGGGAATACAGATATCTTTTTTTAAATTGAGATATAACTGACATATAATATTATATCAGTTTCAGGTGTGCAACATAATGATTCAATACTTGTACATAGTGCAAAATGACCACTACCATACTTACACTTTTTTCTCTTTGATATCCTGTTTCTATTTCTTTTGGATATACATCCAGAAGTGGGATTGCCGGATCATATGGTGGTTCTATTTTTAATTTTTTGAGGAACCTCCATATTATTTTCCACAGTGGCTGCACCAATTTACATTCCCACTAACAGTGCACAAGAGTTCCCATTTTCCCACATTCGCACAAATACTTGTTATAGCTTGTCTTTTAGATAATAGCCATTCTAACAAGTGTGAGGTGATAGCTCATTGTGGTTTTGGTTTGCATTTCCCCGATGATTAGTGATGTAGAGCACCTTTTCATGTACCTGTTGGACATTTGTATGTCTTTTTCGGAAAAATGTCTATTCAGTTCCTCTGCTCATTTTAAAAATTGGATTGTTTGTTGTTTTGCTATTGAGTTGTATGTGTTCTTTATATATTTTGGATATTAACCCTTTATCAGAAATGTGGTTTGCAAATATTTTCTCCCATTCAGTAGGTTGCGTTTTCATTTTGTTGATGGTTTCCAAAGGTATTGCTCTTTCCAAGAGTTGAAGGTGGGTCTCTTTTCTCCAAAACCCTGTTTGGCCATCAGAGTGGTGTGCCCTATGAATCCCTGATGACTGGCTACTCCTCTCTGCCCCCATCTTCCCAGTCTTTTCTCACCCTTCTGAGGTAAATGACCACTATTGCCCCTAGGTGACAGGGGAGAAGTCTAGTCTCAAAGAGTATAAGTGACTGGCCCAAGGTCCTGGGTACCCAGATCCAAAGGAGCAGATATGAAAACTGGGTCACAGCAGTGAGGAGAGTTGGCCTTGGAAGTTGGAGAGCACAGTGGGGAAAACCAGGTTTTAATTCAGGGTCTGCTACTTGAGATCTGTGAGATTTTGAACAGGTTACTTAAAGTCTCAGCATCTCAGTTTCCTCATGTTTAAAATCAGGATAATAGGGGCTTCCCTGGTGGTGCAGTGGTTGAGAATCCGCCTGCCGATGCAGGAGACACGGGTTCGTGCCCGGGTCCAGGAAGATCCCACATGCCGCGGAGCGGCTGGGCCCGTGAGCCATGGCCGCTGAGCCTGTGCTCCGCAACGGGAGAGGCCACAACAGTGAGAGGCCCGTGTACCACAAAAAAAAAAAAAAAAAAAAAATCAGGATAATAATACCTGTATCGTAGTACAATGGTTATATAGGTTAAGGCATTGAAAAACTTAGCAAGTGCCTGGCACCGCTCAGTAAACAGCAGCCAGAATTATGAGGAAGAGGCTGCTGTGTTTGTCTACCCTCCCGCCCCCATCATTTACTTGGGGACCTGGAGCCGAGTGGTGAGAGCACGGTTCCCCATTCTACCACTTGTTTTTAGTGGATGCTATGGTGCTCCCCAGATATTCTCTTTGGGACTGAGTCACTTGTTGCACCAGCTGCTTGGAGGGTGGGCTGCTGACAGCTTGGTCCTTCTCTCGACATTAATCCACTAGCTTCTTGCTCAAGGTTGGGCACCCTCCTTGAGGGCACCCCACATCTAATGACTGGCTTATTGGGGTATAAATGCCCAGCCCCCTTGCCTCAAGGAGGGACAACTGTGAAGGGCCACCAGCCCAGAGCTCCCCATGCAGATGGGCTGGGCTGGCCCTTTTGTGATTGTGTCAACTGTTCAACTGTGCCCACTCCTGCTCCTTCGTTCCCTGCAAGAACACTCTCCACTAAACCTACCCACTCAGCCTGTTGCCCAGGAAGCCTGACCTAAGATATATTTATATGACTTTTGTGTAAGTTATTTACTGCTCTGTGCCTCAGGTTCCTCATCTGTAAAATGGGAGCGATAATAGTTCCTGCCTCCTAGGATGGCTATGAGCATTAAATGACTTACTCTATGTAAAGGGCCAAAACAGTGCCTGGTAAATGCTCAGTAAATATTAGCCTGGTTTGATTGTTTGTTTGTTTTTATCCCCAGTCCAGCTGGTCAGTGACAAGACCAGAAGTAAAACCCAGTTATTTCCTTTAACTGGTGGCTCTGCCCCCTGAGCAGCAGCCACTCCTTCAGAACAGTCTAGGGCTCTGAATACAGAAAGGGTTCTGGGGAAGCCAAAGGCTGCAAGACCCAGGTATGGAGAAGGTTGGATCCTTCAGTCTGAGGTCATTGCTTCACAAACACTCCTGGGAACCTACTGTGTGCCGTTGCCCTCCCTGGTTATCTTGGTGCCCACTCCAAAGCACAAGCCCCAGCCCAAGCTCCGCTCATTACAGTGGGAAAGATAGGCCCACAGACAACTCAATGTAAATGATTGCAAAGCGGAAGAAATGGCCATTCCCCCCACTCAGATATGAGCATGAAGGTTCAGTGCTGCAGAAGACAGACCAGGTCCCTCTCTCATTTGTGGGGGATGAACAAGGCCAGAAGAGGGGGAGGAATGAATGGCCTCCTGGCTGGGGGACAGAGAAGGCTTTGAAGGAGGTAGCATTGTGCTGGACCTTGAAAGAAGGGTAGAACTTAGTCAGAAGCGGGTGAAAGGAGAAGGTGTCCAGGCAGAGGGGAGACATGGAGGTGAAAAAGCTCTCAGCCTGTCCTTGGAACTCCAGTCCCTCAAGTGAAAATCCACTCATGGCTTCTCCTGCTTGGGATCCTTCTATGTTTGACATTCTAGTCCAGCGGAACCCTGCAGTGTTCCCTTGACATGTCCCCATCCTGATGAGGCTGTGGATGGGGAGAAAGAATGTAGACTTTGGAGACAGACATACCTAGACTCTAATCCCACCTTGGGGGCTTCTGGGTGTGGTCTTGTGCAAATCAGTTAACTTCCTTGATCTTCTGTGTTCTCAGCTATAAAATGGGGTGAAGAATGCCTCTTTCACAGGGTTGCTGTGGTTGCCAGCCTCCACTATAGTTCTCAATGATCACTGCCTCCTGGTTTTCACACCCTTGTGTCCTCCCACACTGGGCCAGCGCTGGTCTATGTGACCAGTAGGATGTGACAATAGGGATGCTGTGTCACTTCCAAGATTAGGTTATAAAAACACTGCAGCTTCCATCTTGGGCTCTACCCGCCACCCCCCAAGATGACTCATTCTGAGGAAAGGTCATGCCGTGAGAGGTCCACATGAGGAGCCTTCTACCCTCAGCCACAAGCGTGAGCTTAGAAGTGGATCTGTTCGTTCCAGTCAAGTCTCCAGAGACCACAGCCCCACCTGACAGCTTGAGTGTCACCTCATGAGAGACCCTGAGACAGAGCCACCCAGCTAAGCACCTGGATTTCTGACCCTCAGAAACCATGTGAAATAATTAGTGTTGGTTGTTTTCAGCTGCTATATTTGGGGGTCACTTGTTACACAGCAATAGATAACTAACACAGTTAGGTAAACATTAACAAAAATGGCCTGTGTAACGTGCCCAGGATGGTGCCTGACATACAGTTCAGTGCTCAAAAAATGGGAGCTGACACATTATTTCCCACGTCTGTGCTTTGCCTCAGATACTTTTCTCCATTTCTGCTTGTCAGAATTCTTCCACCACTCTCAACTATGTTTCCTAGAAAAGTGTTCTCTGACCACTCCTCCCCAAGGCACCTCCACGAGCGCCCTCCACCTTGATCATCTGTATTTCTCTTAGGAATGGAGCTGCTTTCTGCCCGTCTGATTCGGGGGCAGGTCTAGTACCTTTCTCTCCTACCCATCCCCCGGCCCTACTAAGAAACTATGAACAACCTCAGAACAGGGACCAAATCTGACTCTGGGCCTGGACGGGTGGCACATAAGCAGGGCCAGCCTCCCATCTTTTTTTTTATTATTGCTTTTTTTTTTTTTTTTTTTTTTTAATTTGGCCACACCGCACGGCATGTGGGATCTTAGTTCCCTGACCAGGGATGGAACCGACACGCTTTGCATTGGAAGCACAGAGTCTTTTTTTTTTTTTTTTTTTAACATCTTTATTTGAGTATAACTGTTTTACAATAGTGTGTTAGTTTCTCCTTTACAACAAAGTGAATCAGTTATACATATACATATGTTCCCATATCTCTTCCATCTTGCATCACCCTCCCTCCCACCCTCCCTATCCCACCCCTCTAGGTGGTCACAAAGCACAGAGGTGAACTCCCTGTGCTATGTGGCAGCTTCCCACTAGCCATCTAATTTACATTTGGTAGTGTGTATATGTCCCTGCCACTCTCTCACATCGTCACCGCTTACCCTTCCCCCTCCCCATATCCTCAAGTCCATGCTCTAGTAGGTCTGTGTTTTATTCCCGTCCTACCACTAATCTCTTCATGACATTTTTTTTCTTAGATTCCATATATATGTGTTAGCATACAGTATTTGTTTTTCTCCTTCTGACTTACTTCACTCTGTCTGACAGACTCCAGGTCTATCCACCTCATTACAGATAACTCAGTTTCATTTCTTTTTATGGCTGAGTAATATTCCATTGTATATATGTGCCACATCTTCTTTATCCATTCATCTGTTGATGGACACTTAGGTTGCTTCCATGTCCTGGCTTTCGTAAATAGAGCTGCAATAAACATTTTGGTACATGACTCTTTTTGAATTATGGTTTTCTCAGCGTATATGCCTAGTAGTGGGATTGCGGGGTCATATGGTAGTTCTATTTGTAGTTTTTTAAGGAACCTCCATACTGTTCTCCATAGTGGCTGTATCAATTTACATTCCCACCAGCAGTGCAAGAGTGTTCTCTTTTCTCCACACCCTCTCCAGCATTTATTGTTTCTAGAGTTTTTGATGATGGCCAATCTGACCGGTGGAAGCACAGAGTCTTAACCACTGGACCGCCAGGAAGGTCCCTCCAGCCTCCCCATCTTTGCAGATCACCTTGGCCCTTCCCCGGGACCCGAGTCCCCGCAGGGCCCTGCCTGGAGAACAGTGACTTCAGCAGGCCACCTCTCAGGCACCTGTTGATGGAAGAATCTTGCAGAGAGGTGATTCCCCCATACCAGTATTGCCACCCAGAAAGTCCAGGGCCACTCATTTGACATGGGCTCCAAGTCTGCAAGTCCGCATGAAGGGCCCCCAACCTGACACGTGACCCCAAACAAGTCTCTGCCCCTCTGGGCCTCAGTTTCCCATCTATGCAGGGTTGCCCCGAAGGCCTTTCCAGCTCCCACAAAAGAATGTGTCCCCCACCCTCCCTGCCCACTGATGGGGCTCCTCCAGGGCTGAGGCACAGGGCGGGAGGACACCCGCCACTCCTCACGGGCACCCATTCCCCACGGGAGAGAGGGGATGTGTCACCGTGACCACGTCTTTCTGGAAAGCCCCACAGTTCAGGTCTTTCCTGGGTTTGAACTGGAGGAACCGCATCCTTCTTGCTCACATCTCCTTGGATCTATTTTTGGCCTTGGCGGGCTTGATGTGGTGCAGTGGGCAGGTTGTTCCCTTTTAATTTGGGCTCTGAAGCCGGCTGAGGCCTGGACCAGTCATTATAAGCACAGAGCCATTTATGGAAACAGCTCTTGAAAAAGTCAGTAATGAGAACTGACTAAAAATACCCCCAGAAGTGAAGTGGGGGGCCTGCTCTGGGCAGCGCTGAGATTCCTGGGCGGGAGGAAGCCCTGAAGAGGCAGAACCGGGAGGGGATGGATTCTGCAGCTCACTCGGGACCCGCACGGGCCCGCGGAGACCCGGGTGTTTCCTTAGGTCTGAGGGGCCCCTCGGCCTTGTTACCGGCAGGACCAGCCAGACAGGCCCAGCCCATCCGCCTCCGGGGCCCCGAGGGAGCCTGTCCTCCACCTCGGGGGCTGGGACATGAAGGGAGGCGAGTCCCACAGTAAAGTGAGAACATGGGTGTCTTGGGTTGGAAACCCTCGGTGACGTGGAAGCCACTCCCCAACCAGCAGGACGCCCCAGCCCAGGGGCTGCGCTGCTGGATGCTGAGCCGCTGTCCTGGGGACCAGGAGCCCTTGGGATGAGGGGCCGGGCATCCCCTCTCTGGGCCCCCGGGACACGAGGGGCCAGATGAGCAGACTGCTGAGGCCTCCCGTTTCCACCCCACATTGTTCAGTCTCTGTCCTCCAATTGGTCACCGTCCAGAGGGCAGATGAACCAGGGACGGGGACCCCCGGGACAGGGCAAGGGAGAGACCGGCAGGCTGATGTGTGTGGGGTCAGAGGCGGGCAAGGGGGCTTTCACAGCTGGACGGAGAAGAAAGTAGCCTTTATGCTTGGCGGGATGGGGCAACCCCGGAGGAGGGACTCCAGGGGGAGGGTGTTTGCACCAGAAGGCCCAGGAGGCCGTGAGGATGGGCAGGGCCAGCCTGTGTGGGTGAGGGGCAGTGGCTGGACAGCAGAGCCAAGCATAAAACCCTCCCATGGGCCCTGAGGGGCTGGGGAAGGGTTTGAGGGCAGGAAGGACTGTCAGGTCAGAAGATGCCATTCTCTTAATAGCCACACTGGACTGGAGGAAGGGGGTGTCTTTTGAAGTCTTACTTTTTGGTCAGGAACAAGACAGATTTAGGTTGTCCGGGTGGCTCTACGTTTTGTTGAGGGCACAAAAATAGCCAAAGCCGATGCAGGTGTTGGGCGGGTGGCATCTGGAGCTCTAGCCTGAGCTGTGGGTGCAGGGCCTCAGACGTGGTGGTGGAGGCCGCCTCCTCCTGTGGGTCCTCCCCTCAAGCGCGGGATCCGGGGCTGGTTTATCAGGGGCTGGAGGAGAAGGCCGAGGGTCCAGTGAACACTCACTGGGGAATTGTGACTGCTTATTTTTCTGGGGGCTGCATTAAAGTGATCCAGAAAGTAAATTAATTTGCTGCTGCTTCTCCAGACAGAAAAGCTGGTTCAGTGATTGAACATTTTGGGCAGCTTTTTTTTTTTTTTTTTTTTTTTTTTTTTTTTTTTTTTTTTTGCGGTATGCGGGCCTCTCACTGTTGTGGCCTCTCCCGTTGCGGAGCACAGGCTCCAGACGCACAGGCTTAGCGGCCATGGCTCACAGGCTTAGTTGCTCCGCGGCATGTGGGATCTTCCCGGACCAGGGCACGAACCCGTGTCTCCTGCATCGGCAGGCGGATTCTCAACCACTGCGCCACCAGGGAAGCCCTTGGGCAGCTTTTTATAATTTTGTGGAAAATAAACATGTCAAGGTGCCTATGGAGCCAGATATACCTTTGTCTTCTCCCTGCGCCCAATGAAGTGCATTGTGCCTGTCTTTTCATATCTTTGCCAGTGTGTCTTTGGGAGTCTTGGGTCAAAGGATAAATTCGTAGGTAATTTTGCCAGGGTTTTGCAAAAGGATGTTGCCAGATTCCTCTCCAGGGTATTCCTACCAGCACCATGTGAGAATACGCACATCTGCGCTTACCTATTTCCTTCTCACAGGCCATACTGAGCACCCAAGGACAAGCCCCCCTACCCCTTCCAATCCTCTTGAAACCATAATGCTCTGTATTTTACTTACAATAGAAATGACATCCCCTATTTTATTTGTCTTGTTTGTTTCTATTCTGTCTCCCCTTTTAGACTGCAAACACTGTGAAGGCACTGTCTTGTTCTGTCTGTTCACTGCTGAGCTCCAGTGCTCAGAACAGACTCTTACATACCGTAAGAACTGGATAAATTTGTTTGTAAATTGAACTTGATAAATTAGTGAATAAATAAATGAATGATGAGTACACTTATTTAGAAAACAATCACTCAAAATCTCCCCTTCCCCTCCACCCCATGGCCTTGGAGTTGCTGACGTGGCCTTCGGAGGGCATCTCATCTTGGCTGAAAGTTGGGAGATTGCAAGTCAGGCTCATCCCAAACTCCTGTTGAACAGCCATCCCTCTCAGTCCATTGCCTGACTATTTACAAAGTTCTTTCATGGGCTGTGAGGAAAGCTGGGTGTCTCCTCATTTCCGGTTCACACAGGAGAAAACCAGGCCCAGAGGGGATTTCCATACCTGGTTAGTGCAGGGACAGGCCTGCAGCGAGGCCCTGACTGCTGGCCAGAACCTTCCGGGCTGCCCTAATCTGCCTTTCTGGCTAAAGCAGGCTCGGTCTGCACAGTTAACAAGGGGGAAATAGAGGTGCCAGAAAATGCTTTCCCAGAACACCAGCTTTTTTTTTTTTTTTTTTTTTTTGCGGTACGCGGGCCTCTCACTGTTGTGGCCTCTCCCGTTGCGGAGCACAGGCTCCGGACGCGCAGGCTCAGCGGCCATGGCTCACGGGCCCAGCCGCTCCGCGGCATGTGGGATCTTCCCGGACCAGGGCACGAACCCGTGTCCCCTGCATCGGCAGGCGGATTCTCAACCACTGCGCCACCAGGGAAGCCCAGAACACCAGCTTTTGAGAACTCTCTCTCCTAACTCAAAGCCACAGGCACTGAAAAACCTACAGATCCACAGGTGGCCTCGCCCTACCCTCCCCATTGACTGTCAGATAAAGGAGTTACTCTCTTTACCCAGTTCCACGCTCAGGACATTTCACCAATTTCTGATGAAAATCATTTTCCTAAAAATGTCCCACCTCTAGTGCTTGCCTGGAACTGCTGGGGTGGGCAGTTTCCTGTGCTGGAACTATTGCGGGGGTGGGGGGACGTGGGCATCGATTTTACAAACCCACAGGATGGAAGTTTGGAACTGGGGTCAGCCCAGGTGAACAGGCCTCTCTTGACCCAGCACACGCGGGCCCCCAGCTCAGCAAGGGTGGGAGGCACAGAGTTCGGTGCCCACAGGAGCTGGCAGGTTTGTGGTTGTTCCCTCAGTCCTGGATCCAACATGAATGAGTCAGTATCAGGCCTGCAGACAGAGGTTCCCAGTGACCCACCAAGGGTCACCCACTGTGCCTTGGGGGCAGATATACTTAAGAATGCTTTGAGAGGGGTCGGGTTCCGGGCATGGCTGAGTGACCCCTCCTTATTCTCGGGGCCACACCCTGTGACAGCCAACAGCCTGGACCTATTTCATCCTGCAGATCAGGGATGCTTACACAGCCATGTAACCGAGGTGGTCTCTGCAGTTACCGAATCCACAGAAATTGTCCCTAAAGCTCTGTGTGTGAGTGTGTAGGGAGGAGGGGACTCTTGTGGTGATATTCATGGCGAGGATCACTAGGCAAAGGTCCAGAACCCTGCCCTCCGTGCCCTGCCTGTATGGGAGGACCCGGATCCTCCTGTGTCACGCTGCCCCTGGAACAGCCTGGCTCGTGGCTGGGCATTTACTGCGGGTCCAGCACCCTGTCAGACAATGGAGGTTCTATTTCCTCTCCTCCCTGGTCAGGGGATAAAACGCCCATCTCCTGCCCAAACATGTGTCCACTGGCCCCGCCCAGCACAGCTGTTTGCCCATCCATCACCGGACCAGGTCTCCACCGCAAGGACAGGAAGTGCTCCCACATCCGCCCCTGCCACCAGCCTGGTGACTTGTGGTCTCTGAGTCCAGTAGCCAGAGAGAATTTTTAAAAAGACTCACAGACATGTAATTAAAATCTCAGTGTTGGTTTTGGGGGAAGGCTCTGGGAGGCTCCCGCCCCTGCTTTGCGGAAACACAGATTTTTAGTGTTTGAAAGTGACAGGAGGCTAAAGTGAGATGCTCTAAATATACTGTCCTGGGCATTTCCGGGCAGCTGGGGAAATATGGGGTTTATTCTGCTCCTGTGGTCTCTTGCCCAGACTGTTAGAGCAGCCCTGCCACTGGCCTGCCTTGGGTCCCCTCCAACCGGGGCTTTACCCTCGCCTCCACACATAGCTTCCACTCTACCCTTAAACCACACTCCCTTGCTGCCCAGAGCCCTGACCCCCTCCCCCCACTGGTCAGAGCACAGCCCACGCTCCGAGGCCAGAATTCCAGCTCTCCGCAGTCAGGCCACAGCCAGACTTATGCCCTGAGCCGCACATTGAGGGATGGTGGGCGGCCCCAGCACCTCACATCTGTGCAGGACCTCTGCCTAGAATGTCTTCTCCCCCACCTTATCCACCTACCAAGACTCAGTCTCATCCTTCAAGGCCAGTTCATGTGTCACCTCCTCCGGGAAGCCTGCTCAGATCATGCCATGGGACCCTGCAGCTTCCCCGGCACTTGACCCAGCATCTCCAGGAGCTGTCATCTTACCTCGCCTCTTCCTGGTTCTTTCCATGTCTCCCTCTGGCCCCCCTTCTTGCTTCCCCTTGTTCCAAAAAGGGTCCTGCCATCCTTTCACCCTTTGCTGGGTTTTATGGCTGTTGTTTTCCCTGCCGGTGCTGTCATTCCTCGGCTCTAGGCCTTTGCTCAGGCTGGACCCTGCCTCTGCAGCGTCCTTCTCCCTTGACATCATGGCAACTTCACTCTCACCCCTCAAGGCCCAGCTCCAAAGCCCTCTCTCCCCTCAACTCCCATCCACATACGGGCTGACTCCGGGAGCCCCATCCTGCTCAAGTGCACTCAGCTATGTCCCTGCTGCCACCGTGACCCTTTTCTGCCTTGGGTCTGATGTCCATCTCCCCAGAGGAGGGACCTGTCCTGTGCCCCATCTGTGGGTCCCAGAGCCAGCAGGGTGCTGAGCGGGGCAGGCTGGGTTTGGGGCTTGCAGGCCAGACATGGACACTGCCCTTGTGGCACCACCGTGTGCCAGGTGCCGTGCCAGGCGCCTCACGACACAGCTCCCGGAGCCCTCTCGGCACCCAGAAGGCAGAGCTGGGACAAGCCTGTTCTCGAGGAGGGAGCGGTCCCACGCAGACTGCCCAGGCCGCCCGATCCCACCCGGCCCTGCCCACCCCGGAGCCCGAGCTGGAACCAGAAGTGACCGCCAGGCCCACTTTGTCTTGCAGTGGAGCGGGACCGCACCCTGGGCCACCAGGAGCCCCAGTGGAAGGAGTTCCGCTTTGACCTGACCCAGCTCCCGGCGGGGGAGGCCGTCACGGCCGCGGAGTTCCGGATTTACAAGCTGCCCAGCACCCACCTGCTCAACTGGACCCTCCACATCAGCATGTTCGAGGTGGTCCTGCAGCAGTCCAACAGGTGCCTGCCCTGCGCCCCGCGGGCCCGCTCAAGCCTCTGTCAGAGGGTCCGGCCCAGCCCTGGGTGCCGGGGGGGACATTTCCCAGAGGACAGAAGGGGAGCTTCCTGGGCAGTCCGCCCTCAGAGAAGAAAGATCGTTGGCCCAAGGCCTTGTGTCACCGTGGGGAGAGGCCCAGCATCAGTCCTGGATTCAAGTCCCTATCCTACTGTCCTAGCTGTGGGACCATGGACAGGTCACTGAGCTCCTGAGCCTCAGTTTCCGCATCTGTACACGGGCACAGTAACACCTTTGTACGGTAGACGCAGTGAGAAAAGGCATGTAGGCACCCAGGTCAGAGCCAGGCGGGGTAGATGCCCCACTAATGGTCCCCCAGGAGGGCACTAGAAACACAGAGGTAGCTGTGCGGGCCCTCGGTTAATTGTTCTTTCGTGTCCACAGGGAGTCTGACTTGTTCTTTTTGGATCTTCAGACGCTCCGATCTGGGGACGAGGGCTGGCTGGTGTTGGACGTGACAGCAGCCAGTGACCGCTGGCTCTTGAACCTCAACAAGGACCTGGGACTCCGCCTCTATGTGGAAACAGATGATGGTAAGACTCGGGTCAGCAGCGAACCTTCCCCTGGGGGCTCCTCCGAGGAAGCTGCTGGCGGCAGGCACAGCTGGAGGCCCTCACGTGGCCCTGGAGGCCTGACCTTGTCCACCTGTGCCGCTCGGGGGTTCCTCCACCCCTCCACGGGGGTTCAGTGGGTAGAGAGTGAGGTTCCCACAGTTCGGGACAGCAGGAGACCCCCTACCAGCCGAGAGTCCCTCCTCTCCTTCTGCAGGACCAACAGTTGTGTTGCTCAGAGTGAGTGCATGTCTTCCCTCCCCAAGAAATGGGAGATTCTTTCTACTCTACGGAGCTGCCTTTTGCACCAGGAGTTTCCGTCCTGGGCTGGGCGAGGGGAAGCGCTCACACCCTCAGGCTCTGTGGCAGAGGCCTGGCTGTGAATCCCGGCTCGGCAGCCTTCTAACTCGGTGGCCTTGGCAGGTTACTTACCTTTCTAAGCCTCGGTTTCCTCATCTGTAGAACGAGGATTCACACCTTCGTTCATTTAGCAGGTGTTTGGGGGAGAGCCTCCTGGTGGGCCCAGGGTCGGTGTGTCTGCGGTACAGCGGGGGCCGCCATGGCTGGAGCACAGGGGGCTCGGCAACGACTGAGGAGGCTGAGAGAAGTGGGTAGAATAGTAACTCTGAAATAAATGTCATCTTATCGAATCGCAGTGGAGGAGGACAGGATCTGTAAAACAGCCCTCTGAGACACTCCCCTTCAAGGGGGTGTAGCATCTCTCCCCCTCCTTCAGTGTGGGCTACACTTACAGACTCGCTTCCCAAAGTATGCCGTGGGCTGGGGCAGTACCCTTGCAGGGACAACCTGAGCGGCAGCCCTCAGCCGGGTGCTCAGGCTCCCGTGAGCACGTCATGTGGCTCCCAGACACCCTTGATCTGACGGGGTGGGAACAGCACTTCACCTCCATGGGCTTTGTCCCCAAACCCCGGAACCCCAGTCTCACCATGAGAAAAACATCAGACAACCTGAAACTGAAGGACATTCTACAGAACACCTGACCAGTACTTCTCAAAACTGCCAAGGTCATCAAAAAACACGGGAAGTCTGAGAAATTGTAACAACCCAGAGGTGCCTAAGGAGCTGTGATGACTATATGCCAACGTGGCACTCTGGAAAAAAGACACTGGAGAAAACTAGTGAAATCTGAGTAGATCGTGATGTTTCGTACATAATAAGATACCAATATTGGTTGATTAGTTGTGACAAATGTGGTTCCAGGACAGTACGTGCTGGGGACACAGGTGTGGGAACCGCTGACGTGGAGGTGGATCTGGGGACTGGGGGACGGGAGTAGCGCGCCGGGGAGGAAGGGAGACGATGGAGAGGAAGGAGACGGCGCCCAGGCTTCCCGAGGGACGTCGCCTCGGGGTCTCCGTGCGCCAGTCCCCGGATCCCTCCAGTCCCGCCTGACGGTCCGGATGGGTCCCGCCTCCCGCCTTCGCGGCCGAGGAAGCTCGGCGCCTCGGGCCCTCGGAGCGCGGAGACGGAGCGGGGCGGCGGGGAGCCAGCCGGGTGGGCGCGTCACCGCCGGGAGCCCCCTGCACTGTGACGCGCGCGCGGGGCGCCCACGGCCGCCGCCTGTCCCCGCTGGGCCCGGAGCCAGAGCCCCAGCCGGAGCGGAGCGGACGAAGGCAGCCCTGCGGCTCCTGGAGTCTGCGCTCGGGCGCCGGGTCCCCACCGGCCGCTCGGTGTCCGCGCTGGCGACGGGAGGTGTGTGCGGCTTCGCCAGCAGCGCCCGCGCGCGTGCCAAGTCCTACGCGGACCCCGTGGAGGCCGTGAGAGACAGCCCGGACGGCGCGAGGATCATGGTCCGGGGCTTCGGCCTCTGCGCGATCCCGGAGAACCTGATAGGGGCGCTGCTCAAGACCCGCGTGAAGGACTTGACCGTAGTCAGCAGCAACGTCGGGGAGGGGAACTTCTGGCTCGGCCTTTTCCTGGGGATCAAGCAGATCACCCGCATCGTCTGCTCATACTTGGGGGAGAACTCGCTCTGCGAGCACCGGTACCTGGCGGGCGAGCTGGAGCTGGAGATCACGCCCAAGGGCACCCTGGCGGAGCGCATCCGCGCGGGGGGCGCCGGCGTGCCCGCCTTCCACACCCTCACGGCCTACGGGACCCTGGCCCAGGAGGGAGGCGCACCCAGGAAGTACTTAGAGGACGGCCACATCGCCATCCTGCGTCAGCCCAGGGAGGTGAGGGAGTTCCACGGGACAGCACTACCTTCTGGAGCACGACGTCACGGCCGATTTTGCTTTGGTGAAAGGGTGGAAGGCCGACCGGGCAGGAAACGTCATCTTCAGGGCCAGCGCCAGGAACTTCAACGTGCCCATGTGCAAAACTGCGAGAACCTCAGTGGTGGAGATTGAAGAAATTGTGGACCTGGGGCCGTTTGCCCCAGAGGACATCCATGTTCCTAACATTTACTTAGATCGAGGAATACAGGGGGGAAAATATGAGAAAAGAAATGAGAGTTTAACGATCCGGAAAGAGGATGATGAAATATGCAAGTCTGCAGATAGTATAAGGACACGGAGCATCAACCAGGCAGCTCTTGAATTTGAGGACGGCCTGTATGCCAGTGTGGGCATAGGAATCCCTCTTCTGGCCACCAGGACATCAGCCCCAGGATAACCGTTCATCTTCACAGTGAAAATGGAATCTTGGACTTGGGTCTGTTTCCACTGAAAGAGGAGGTGGACGCAGATCTCAACAATGTGGGCAAGCAAACAGTCACCCTTCTTCCTGGGGGCTGCTTTTTCTCCAGCGATGAATCATTTGCCATGATTCCAGGGGGACGCATCGACCTAACCTTGCTGGGAGCCATGCAGGTTTCCAAACATGGTGACCTGGCAACTGGATGATACCTGGCAAGAAGGTGAAAGGAATGGGGGTTGTGATGGCTCTGGTGTCCAGTACCGAGACCAGAGTGATGGTCACCATGGAGCATTGCACCAAGGCTAATGAACCCAAAATCTTGGAGAAATGCACCAGACTGTTGACTGGGGATCGGTGTGTGGACTGAATCATCACCGAGAAGACCGTGTTTGACATGCACAGGAAGAGAGGACTGGGCTTCCCTGGTGGTGCAGTGGTTGAGAATGCGCTTGCGAATGCAGAGGACACGGGTTCGAGCCCTGGTCCGGGAAGATCCCACATGCAGCAGAGCAACTAAGCCCATGCGCCACAACTACCGAGCCTGTGCTGTAGAGCCCACAAGCCACAACTACTGAGCCCACACGCCGCAACGAAGAGTAGACCACACTCGCCGCAACTAGAGAAAAGCCTGCCCCAACATAGCCAAAAATTAATTAATTAATTAATTAATTTTAAAAAAAAGAGAGAGAGAGGACTGACCCTGATCGAGCTCTGGGGTGACCTGACGGCAGAGGACATCGAAAAGAGCACGGGGTGCACCGTTGCCATCTCCCCGAATCTCAGACCCATGCAGCAGGTCGAAACCTAGCCAGAAAGTGTACCTTGGTCCCAGAGCGTGTGCTTCTCCCTTTAACTTCCTGGACTGCATCCTGAGAAAGCCAAAATCACATTTCTACATTTCACCAGCATCTGGCTGGCTTTCTCCTGCCGTCCCAGACTGGCTGCCACTGGATAGGCTTTGTTCTCTCAAGAGGGACATGCCTTTAATTAAAAACAAAAGGAAAACAGAGGCACTGACCTTATACGTCCTGTGAGTTCTGAGAAAGGTCTGCTCCAATCACCCTCCTCCCTCTCTGTGATATTTACATTAAATTCTATGCAGCTTGAGATGATCCCATGGGAAAGGTTTCACTGAAGTGCCTGCTCTTGTGAATGAATCATGAAATGTAGGGAAAAGTGATGGGGGAGGAACAACTCCACCCAGAGTCTGCGGAAGGCACCGTTTTAGTGTACTGGAACAAGGAAAACGTACACACATAAATGTGAATTTGTAACCGGGAGAAGTGCTGTCTAAATGAAAGATTTTTTCCTTTGGCCCAATTGACTTTCCTTCTGGGGCCTTTCATTTTGTCGCTCAGTTTTGTTTCCTTGTAGCCTCACCTCCTCTGCCTCTCACATTTCTCCTCCTTGTAGCTAAATAGATGTTTCTAGAAGGGAAGCAAGACTGTCCAGGGGGCCAGTAAACTGGTGATAGGGGCAACTGAAGGGGCAGAGACTGGTGCCGACATTCCACCAGGAAGTCTCCTCTGTGAATAAACAGCTCGCCTGTGTGTGGCCAAAGACTGCGGCTTAGGGTGGGAGGAGTTCTAGAAACCCGGACGATGAACTTAGATGGGTTTTCTCTTCTTAAATCATAGTGTTCCTGTGTCATCCAGATCAGACACTTACACCCTTCTTTGTTACGGAGCCTAAACCAGCCTCTTGTTCATACTGCCTTGAAACTCATGAGGGGCAGTGAGGTACTTCATCCTGAATCCACAGTCTCACAAACCAAACAGAAAACAATGTTTTTGTTTGCGTGCGTGCATGTGTGGGGTTCAAACCCGGGCCTGCCATGGAGGCTGCGCTTTCTCAATGCGGCTCTAGGGCTGCACAAAATGGATGGGAGCCCGTGGGTAAGAACAGAAGGCTCCAGCTGGTCAAGGAAGGCCTTTCAGAGAGGTCTCCCTGAGACCTCACCCTGATGGGAGGCCCGGATCCTGGAGTGGAGAGACAGTGCACTTGAGGGGACAGACACAGTGTGTCAGGGGACCGTGCCAAGGTGGGCAGTGGATGGACATCATTGAGTGGACTGTGCAGCACCTTCTGGGGCTTCTGGGGAGGAGGACTGATCTGCCCTGCATGGTGGGAGAAGTCCTCCAGCAACAGCCTGGGACAGGCAGAGGTTCTAGAAGCAGATGAGTTACAGGGCTGTTAAACAGTAGAAAGAAGGAAAAGCACTGAGTTCCTAGTTCTCATGCGGTGAGGAAATACCCTGTGGGACAAAAGCACACCTGGTCACAGCTGGATCCCCTCCAAGGGTTTCAGCCAGGCGTCCTGATTGTCCTTCAACATGGCACTAGGGTCACATCCATGACCGCAGGCTGAGGTGGGACGGGGCTGCAGGGAAGGCGCAGGTGGCACCCAGAGCAGAAAGAGGCCGTGGGGAGAGATGGGAGCTATCTTGGCCTGGCCCAGGGGGAGGGGGCGTGAATCCCCAGGGATGGGATAGGTCAGGGGAGCTGCCAAGACATCTGGGCCCTGATGGCGTAGACTCAGAAATGGGGGGAGGCTGTAGGTGTCAGGGGCCTTCCTGGCCCAGAGGAGCAGCACCTTCCTCTGGACCTGCGTGCAGGGGCAGGCCACAGTGTGGCCCCCATCTCAAGGTGTGGCCATACATCCCATGTCTCTCACAAAGGGGACAGCATGTCTGCCAGCACCCTCACAGTTCAGGTCTAGAGGCAGGGGCCCTGGGCCTCAAAGGTTCCTGAAGTTCCTGCCTCTGCTTTCTGGAAAGGGTCCTGCCAGAGCCAGGCAGCCCGGGGGCCACCACCTGGAAGCCGGGGCCTGCCCTGTGACCCAATCTCTCTGCGCCCAGGAGACCCCAATACGATCCTTGACCAGACAGCTGAACAAAAAAAAGGCTACAGTGAACACAGCCTCGGGAGCACCGAAGGTCTCCCTGGCCTCTCAGTGGACAGGGCTCTCCAGGGACTCACAGGACAGGGCGGCCGCACACACAGGCCTGGAGGGCTGCCGGGCCAAGGCCGCCCCACGTGTCCGCCAGGTGTGGAGCTCCGCTCCAGTGCCGCGTGGACGACAGCCCCCCGCCTGCCCCCGTCGCTCCCTGGCCTCCTCCTGGTGCCCTCACGGGCCTTTCCCTCTGTGGCAGGGCTGCTGTGTGTCTTGTGGCTCTGCATCCTCACGGGCCTGCTGTTCTTCCTGGTGACCCTAACCCGCCATGACCCAAACTCCCCGAACGGCTTCTCCCTGGGCCCCTTCCAGTGTCAGCTCCTGTCTCAGCAGGGTCATCCCTGAGGGGCGCCTCTGATGGGCCCAGTGCACGTTTGTGGCCGGTCATGTCGTAGGTCAAAGTTTGTCTCTGGTCGATTAGTTGTTTAGTCAACTCTGGCCCATGGACTCAGGGCTAAAGCACAGCTGTGTAAGGGCCGGCGATGTCCTTGACCTGTAATGTGCAGTGGAGGATCATGAGACCCATTAATAGAACACACACATTTATGTATGTGCACATATGTACACTAGCTATGTAAATGCACACGTGTGTGTACACATACATATATGTGCATGTGTGTATATTCCTGTGCATCACTGAGGTGAAATGTACATGGAAGTGGGATGCTCGGCCCTGTGTTTTAAGAAACATTGACAGTGAGCTTGTAGTCATCCCCTGTTGTTTAGTCTGAGAAAATGCCACAGGGAAAGGAAATGAAGAGGTTGTATCACATTGTCATCTTTATGATAAAAGCCAGGAAATAACTTAAATGTCTAAAGATGAACTAATATCTAAATATTCAGATGTATCTACTCAAAAGAATTTTATACACTTGAAATGTTCATAGTTGAGACTTAACCGAGAAAATGTTTACGTGGAAAAATACAGACTTCTTTTTTTTTTTTTTGGTGTACGCTGGCCTCTCACTGTTGTGGCCTCTCCCGTTACGGAGCACAGGCTCCGGCCGCGCAGGCTCAGCGGCCATGACTCACGAGCCCAGCTTCTCCACGGCACGTGGGATCTTCCCGGACCAGGGCACGAACCCGTGTCCCCTGAATCGGCAGGCGGACTCTCAACCACTGCGCCACCAGGGAAGTCCCAGACTTCTTTCTTACGCTCACAATTTAAATTAACATATGAAAATATCCCAGAAAAATTAAAATGATGCGTTGTAGCAGGGGAGAGGTTTTATGGGTGATGTTTTTTCTAAGTTTCTTTACAGTTGTTATATATCACTTTGACAATTAAAAAACAAGAGGTCATTGGAAATGCAAAGAGGAACAGGAAGATAGTTTTATTGGCGGAGGTGACTTTTCCAGGGATAACCAGTGTGTTTTTCCGGCATCCTCAGGCTTTAAGCAGCTGTGGGTAAAATCCCAGTTTTACAAGCATCACTGCTCCTAGGCTGAGGCCCCAGTCATGTCTCTGCCCACAGCCTTTTCTCTCTTTCTTCCTTTTCAAACCACAAACCCGCTGGTGAAGAACTTAAATGGATAAGAAGGGCCCTGGAATTAGATGCACGTATTTGAACGTGGACTTGGGATAAATGTCTCTGCCCGCGGAGCCTGGGGTCTCACTTGGGGGCATCGGGCCGGTGAGTGGCCTGCTCTTGGGCGGTGCTCAGCAGAGCAGGCACTGAGTCCTGGCAGCCGCTCCCGACAGCCGGGTGTTGTCAATCCTCCACTGATCCCCAGAAAGGAGGGGGTGGAAGGTAGAACTCGGGCCTCGGAGCCCGAGATGGATGGGAACCCTGGTTCTGAGAGTCGCCGGTAGTGGTGCTCTGAGCCGTCACCGAGGGGCTCTGATGTTTCTCAGTGAAATGATGGGTCTGGCGTCACCATGAAGACGGGTTGAGATCATCACGTGAACTGACTGAAAGCTCTAAAGCGCTGTCACAACTGGCGGTGCCCTGGACCATCACTAATCGCGAGCCTGTGCTCCCGAGGACCCTCCCCCTCTCCTGCAGACCTGCCCGCTGGGGGCTGGGGCTGGACTTGGGACTCGGGTCTTCAGAGGAGGAAACCGAGGCCCAGTGGGTCCCCTGCAGCCTCAGGCTCCGTGCTCCAGGCCCGCCCTCAGAGAGGTCCTTGCTGTGTCCCCGTGCAGGGCCCCACCCTCGAGTGACTGCCGTCTCTGCTCTCTCCCTCTCAGGGCGCAGCGTGGATCCTGGCCTGGCCGGTCTGCTGGGGCAACAGGCACCGCGCTCCAAACAGCCTTTCGTGGTCACCTTTTTCAGGGCGAGCCCCGGCCCCATCCGAGCCCCTCGGGCGCTGAGGCCCCTGAAGAGGAGGCTGCCGAAAAGAACCAACGAGCTGCCGCCCCCAAACAAACTGCCGGGGATCTTCGGTGAGGTTGGGGACCAGGTGGTGGGGACAGAACCCTCCTGGCCTCAGTGGGGTCAGGCTGATGGTCAGTCCCCCAGCCACCTTTCCTGACACCGCTTTGCCCCTGCACCCGGGGGACCAGCCACTGCTCCGTCTCCAGGGCTCTGAGCATCTGCCCTCGCCGCCCCTGCTGCCCTGAAGCCCCTTCCTGTCTTCCCTGGCTCACCAGGCCCCCCCCACCCCGTCAAAATCAGGTGCCCCTGGTGGCCCTCGGTGCTGCCCTGGGTGCCCTGCAGGATCCAAGCGTTTGTGTGAAGGGGTTCCCACCAGACCAAGCCCCTCGGGATCAGAGACCCCTGGTGCCCTCCTTTCCTTCACGGGGAGCCAGGCTTTGCTTGGCCTCAGTGGGAGCCACTTGTCCTGCGGAATGGGCGTGGCTGGAGAGGCAGATGAGGTCAGGGGTGTCTCCGGAGGAAAGGAGGAGGGGCTGCTGGACGGCAGAGGATCCCCGGGCTGTTTAGTGGACCATCGGGAGTCACAGGCTGAAAGTCAGGGGAGGCTGGGCTGAGCGTGGGGTGGCTGTAACCACGGGGAATCATCTGGAGCCACCGAAGGTTCTTGACCTGGGTCACGGCGCCAGCAGAGCTGCAGAGATGGGCTTTACGAGACCAAATGGGTTAGTTTCCCGTCATTCATTTACTCAACAAATGAGCCCATCAGGGCGTCCCCCGCCCCGGGAGCTCCCCGTGCTGGGTGCACAGAGCAGGAACCCCAGCAAAGACCTTGCCCCTCCTGTCCCCCGCAGACGACGTCCACGGCTCCCACGGCCGACAGGTGTGCCGTCGGCATGAGCTCTATGTCAGCTTCCAGGACCTTGGCTGGCTGGTAATTCCTGACTCTCCTTCTTTCCTAAATGACAGTCCCCACCTTGAAGATGGCAAGTGTATGTCCAAGAGGAGGTAGAATCATGGGGGATTTGGATTTTCTTGTTGTTTTCCTCTGTGTTTTTCCAAGTTCTCTAAAGGGAGAATGTGTTGCTTTTGTAGTGAAAAGTGCTTTTTTGTGAAAACCGTGAAAATGGAGACTGTCTGAATCCTTAGCCATAAGATGTCAGAGCTGCAGCAGGAAAAGTGAGGCCAGGGTGGGCAGTGCCTCTGGCCTTTGCTGTGACTGGGGGTGGGCTGGGGAGGATGAAGCTGAGCGTTGACGGCGGTTGAAGGGGATGGAGATCGTGCCCAGCCCCGTCTGCTGAGGGTCTTCCGGTGGATGTCAGGCCTCTGGGGGAAACTGCCCTGGGAGGGGCCCGAGGTTGGGTTGATGGGCCCTGAGGCTGAGGGAGGGTAAGGGGCAGCCCTGAGCTGTGCTGTGACAGGTGCTGGACTGGGGGGCTCGGGAGGGACGCACGGATGGGACTCACCTTCTCCCATTACCTGCCCCCAGGACTGGGTCATCGCCCCCCAAGGCTACTCAGCCTATTACTGTGAAGGGGAGTGCTCCTTCCCCCTGGACTCCTGCATGAACGCCACCAACCACGCCATCCTGCAGTCCCTGGTCAGTACCGTGTCCCTCTGCCTGGACGCCCAGGGGAGGGGTTTGCGGAGGAGAGGGGTGCGTGCAGGCAGCAGGCGATGGCAGCGCTGCTGTGTCAGGGAGCTTTCTCTACAGGGAAACCTTTCTGCGTGCACATGTAGTGAAATCCCACAGCCGAGCAGAAACTGGTCCCCGTGTGGGCCACCCCCAACCCGCGCACCTGAACACACGCGCACTAGACTCTCGCTGATCGGTGTGCACACGTACACACGTGCACGTGGGGGACTTGCACATCCATGCGGTGGGTACGAGACTTATAAAGGCCCACCTGCTGGTGGTCAGAGGCACAGCCCTTGCATGATAGGCGGGCACCCCACACGGCTACTTGTGCCCTCGGAACACACACGTGCACCATGTTCACTGGTGCATTTGGCCTCCTGTGTGTCACACACGCCCTCAGGTTAGGGTTGGGTGATGCACGTGTGGGTTCTGCCCCCTCTTCCTGTGCAGGAGTCACCAGGTACCCCGTGCCTTTCTGGTTTCCCATCCCGTTCCTTTCCCGTTGGCTCTTTTTTCTGGGTCCCTCTCGGCTCTTTGTGTCTCTACAGGCTTTTGATGCCCTGCTGTCTGGGTTAACTTTAAATGCTGAAAAAGTTTCTAATAGGAACACTATTGCTGCTGCTTACTGCTAAGTGTTTTGAATGTATTTTTGTGCTGAGGCTTCCTTCTAGAACATTGACCTGGACACTCTAGTTACAAGTTGTTCAAGGTGATGCCCTAGAAGCAAATGAGTTAAGAAGGCAGCGTGGACCCCAGGATAATGCCTCCTTTCCCAATGGTCACATGGGATTTGCTGGACCCCAGGGGAGGTGCCTTCCTTGAAGAAGGTCAGGGGTGATGGAGCCTGTCCTGGCAGCAGGCTGCTCAGAGCTGGGGCTTCTGGGATAAGGCTGGGCTCTGGGGACCGGGGGCCAGGCTGCCGGACAGGGCCCCCCATGAGACGGCTTCACCCAGGTCCTGCTCAGCGGCCTCCGTGAGGCCTGGGAGGTCCCGGTGCATGGAAGCAGGTTCCCTTTTCTCTGCAGCCCCTGACAGGCTGGGGGGCTGCCTTCCAGGCCCTTCCATGTGGCGCCCTGATGAACAGTCTGGGGTGAACGACAGCTCATCCTGTCAAGTCTCCAGATAAATATTTTTGTAGAGGCTGCAAGAGCTCACTCAGTCGGGCTGTCTTTAGGGGTACAGCTGTTGGGAGGAGGTAGCGGGACTCACGTGCCAGGCCGCAGTCGTGCCGCGGCCTCGGCCTCAGCCATGGAACTGGGCAGGTGACTCGGCCCCTGTGCCCTCAGTGGTCCTCTGCCCAGAACACTCCCTGCCTAGAAATTGTCAGGAGGGGTGGAGGTGCTTTGAGAAACAACAGTGTCGGACACCCCAAGGGTGAGCCTAGAAGTCTGGCCGCTAGCAGGTGTAACACGGACCTTCACCGGCTCCCAGTCTGGAGGGGGAGACGGACCAGAAACAGCTCATGCGGACAAGACACGATCAGGGACGTTGCAGAAGCGCAGGGAGGAGAGAGGAGCAGAGGGGACCCCGGGGGCGGCGCTGCAGGGGCGCAGGCAGGACCTGGCACACGTGCCAGGGACCAGCAGGATCTGGGTCGTCCTGTCTGAGGGGAGGAGCTGAGACGGGAGCCACAGGTGCCCAGGCTGGGCCTGAGGGCATTGGCGGGGTGGCCAAGGGGGCGGGGCCGGGGCAGAGTTCGCGCCAGCACCTGCCGGGCTGCGGGGCGAGATGGCGCCGGGAAGGGGCCAGCGGCTGGAGCCCGGACGGCAGGAGCTGGGGGCTGGGACGGGGTACCTGCGGTTCTCACGCCTCTGCCTGCCGCCCCCTCCCCGCCAGGTGCACCTGATGAAGCCTGACGCTGTCCCCAAGGCGTGCTGCGCGCCCACCAAGCTGAGCGCCACCTCCGTGCTCTACTACGACAGCAGCAACAACGTCATCCTGCGCAAGCACCGCAACATGGTGGTCCGCGCCTGCGGCTGCCACTGAGGCCCCGCCCCGCCTGCTGCACCGCCCCTACCGGGTCAGGTCAGCCCTCCGCAGGGGTCACCCCCCAACGCCCTCACAGCTCAGGCAGGGCGGCAGCGAGGGCGATCCCCCGCCGCCCACATCCTGCCAGGGGGCTGGTCCTCCCTAGGCCCCTCTGCCCCGCCCCCGCCCGGCGCCTGAGGCGGTGGTGGAACTCTGGCCTGGTGGTCTGAGTCCGCAGCAGGGTCCTACCCCAGCCCCCTCCCCAGAGGCACGGGCTGACCGTTCTTTGGGGTCGGCAGAGAGTCCTGTCTGAGGACCTGCCCTTGTCCACTGCTGGCCCAGCTGTGGGCGGATGTGGGACGAACTCAGAGGCACCTGCAGCCCAGGATGGCCACCTCAGGCCCTTCACCGTCCACGACAGGTCCTGGTCCATCTCCAGATGCCTGCCCTTCCCAGGTGCAAAACTGGGCATTTCTGGGCACTTCTGTTAGAGTGTGGAGTTGCCCTCGGTGGGCTATATTTGTGGATCTGAATGACCAAACCGCTGGTCACAAAGAGGCATGTGGATCACCTCCAGAAAGAGCTAAATGAACAGCATGATTTAGGGCCAAGGCCTATGGCATTCATCTTCCCTGTCTTCCTCCCTTGACCCGCCTCTGCTGTCTGGGGAAGACGTGCAGTGCACGGACACTTTAGGGAAACAAAAAATCCTGGGGGCATTATTGACCCCATCTGTCTGTCACCATGTTGAACCATCAGGAGTTCAGCTCTGCGGAAAAGTTATCTTTTTGCTGAGCCAAGTATGGTGGATACATCGGCTGGCCCGGGATGACAATGCCCAGCACGGATGACATAGTTTCCCTTAACCTTCTGCACGGCAGTCATCAATAATCAACCTTGATATTTTTTCTTTCAAATCTGGATAGAATTTCAAAATGACCAGCACAGAACTCCAGGTGGCCACCACCAACAGGTTAGAGTTGGCATGTGCAGTGAAAACTATCTGCCATCTCCTGCCCTCAGTGCTCTGGGACACGGGGCAGCCTGGGGCCGGGCGTGGAGCGAGGGCAAGGCTTGTTAGCACCTGCCCGTGTCCAGAAGCTGTCAGAAACAGACTGGTCACCCAAGTCTGCGTCACCCGGTGTGCCCAGGAGCCCTGTCCTGTTTCTTGGGGCCTGTGAGCCAGAGAAAAGGCCCTGGTCCCAGGGGAGTGACAGGCGGCAATTAAGCTGAGCTGGGTGGGGAGGTTCCCGGAAACCACTGGTCTCCTTGGAGCGGCCACCGGCAGTTGGAGTGTTTATTTGATTTCTGACTTGGTAAGCCTGTAATTTACCTGGTGGAGAAGACTGCGTCCAGCTGCCCAAACCCTGAAATACTGTGTCATTAAAAGCAGAGCCTGGGCCCGCCCCAACCCACGGGCACAGCCTGGGACGTGCAGCCCTGGAATTCACTCTGCGCCCTAAGGAGGGGCTCTGGGAGCGCAGGTCTGGCATCAGGGGTGGCGGCTGGGGCCTTGCTGCAGGACAGCAGCCCCTCCGCCTGGACCTGGGAGACAGTGCACAGGAAGAGACCCTCCCCATGGAAACAGGAGACTGGAAAGTGGTGAGCTCCCCATCAGTGTAGGGATCTAAGCTCTGGCCTACATGTTAGGGGACATGACTTGGTGGCTTCCTCCTCTGGGCCTATTTCCCATCTGTAACATGAAGCATGGACTTTTTGATCTGAAAAGGGCCTTCAGCCAGGAAATCTGTCTGCCAACCCTGTCTCACAGTGAGCCCAGAGGCAGCTTGGTAACCCTGAACACGGAGCTCAGGTGGCCATCACGAATCAGAGCTGGCACGTAACATGGAACCTGTTTGTTATTCTAGTACTTACCTAACAGTTCTCTCTTCCCAACATGGAGGATTGTCTCTTAGGTAAATATAAATCTTAAATTAGCAGATTATTTTGAGAACTAACTTTTTTCATTTGAAAATTTTTACTTGTAATTTTCTGAATTTCAATTTTTTTTATTGCAGAAGTGGAAAAATCAAAACATGTTAGCTCACCAGCTACAAATTACTGAAAAAAATGGTAGTCTTAATGGTAGTTTCATCAATGACTACCATTAAAATGGAAGAATTGACAACTAATTTTTTATTTTATTTTTTATTTTTATTTTTATTTATTTTTTTTGCGGTACGCGGGCCTCTCACTGTTGTGGCCTCTCCCGTTGCGGAGCACAGGCTCCGGACGCGCAGGCTCAGCGGCCATGGCTCACGGGCCCAGCCGCTCTGCGGCATGTGGGAGCCTCCTGGACCGCGGCACGAACCCGTGTCCCCTGCATCGGCAGGCGGACTCTCAACCACTGCGCCACCAGGGAAGCCCATATTTTTTATTTTTTTTTGACAATTTTTTAATTTGGTATTTTTAAGCCCAGCCAATGATTAGCTTGGTGGGATACACCAGGAATGTCTGTCATATTATCCAAAGGTTGGTAGATGTGGAGTACACCTCACCTACCAATCAAGCTGTGCACAGCAGGAGTGGAGTTACAATCCTTTTTCAAGCAGAACAACTGAAAAACAGCAAGTTATTGCTTATGTACCTGGCCGTCAGACTTCCAGCAACTTTTGCCATCCAGTTACCAAATGAAATCAAATAGGAAAAGCCCTGAGGAGTGGAACAGTTGTGAATGGACACAAAGCCCATGCATGTTATCCCGAGAGTTATCTGTTTGCTTAGCCAAGCATTGCAAGCTGCAGTACTGTTGCTCAGGGCCTGGCTTGTTTACCTGGCCAGACTAAAATAAGGGTGGTCAATTCAGACCCACTGACAGCAGTAAGAAATCAGACAGTTGACAGGCAGGGAGGACATGTAGGAAAAAAGGCTAAGGTGAAATGCACAACAGTTTTGGTGTTTGCAGTGCAATCCCGGCCTCAAGACCAAGTCATCATAATGTGAGGTTCACTGTCTTCAAACTAAGGGTAGTAACATGTTCTGGAAAAATCCCTAAGAAATAGGAAAAGAGGCAGCACAGCAAGAGTACAGATTTTTGGAGCCAAATGGATTTGAATCCTGGTTCTTCTTCCTCTGTAGAGCAGGATACTGGCTTTCCTTCCAAGCTATTTAAAAAGATCATATATGGACACAAACATTTAGGAAAACATCTGGCACATAAATGCTTAACAACTGGTACCTGTTGGTATCATTACAAATGAATTTGCTAGTTTTGAGCTCCTTCCATGCTTGTCCACTAAACCTTTCCTCCTCCCAGAATGTATTCTGTGGTATTTCAGAGCTGTGCTTTTTCCCACTGAATCCTTTGAGGGCAGGACCTGTGTTCTCACCTGCTTTAAAGGCCTGGGACAAGTGCCCAGTTATGCTGGCAATGGCCAGGGCTGTGACACTGTGCTCTGTGTTCCCAGAGACAAGGGGATCCCAGTGGCCTACTGAGAGCACTCAGCACCACCAGGTGCCCTTTTGGCAGTTTAAACAGGGGTTGTCCATCCCAAGTGTTATTCCTTATGGGGAGGCCTTTTGTGAGCACTTGACCCACTTTTTAAAAAAATGTGCTTTTCATTTATTACAAAAGTAATGCAGTTTTGGAGAAAAGTTTGGAAAAAACAAAAAACAATTCAAATCACTATAATCCTCTAAGTCAGACAAACATGCTAGAAATATTTTGTTGAATTTATTTCTAGGCTTTTTTCTTAGAATACATATAAAATATAGATGTTTACATATTATAGATAGGTATTTGTACAAAATTGGGATCATACTGTATTATATAAACTGCTTTAGATGTGCTTTTCCCATTTTATTATATGGTGTAGTTTTCCCTGTTAATAAATATTTTTTGAAAATATGGCTGTCTAGTTTTCCATCACCTGGACTCCGTTAAGACTCAGTTTTCACCACTAAAAAGTAGGTCCCACAACCTCTTTCTTGTGCTGGCAGCATCTGGAGCAGACACGCTGTGAGCAAGTCCAGCAGTCACAGGACTGGTCCCGGGGCTACACCCTCGGGTCTGTTCCTCCATGCAGCCATCACAGGGCCTGCACAGATGGGGCCCGGCCATGGAGGAGCTAGTGAGGGGATGCACGAGCAAAGCCATGCCCCGTGTTCTCAGTCCTGGTGCTGGAGCAATAGAGCAATGGAAATGTGGACGGGGAGGCCAGGCAGTCCCAGGAAGGCAGCTTTGACCTTCAGCCTGCAGCAAAGGCCCCATAGCGCCCCGGGTCCTCTTCCGACAGGCCAGAGCCCTCCTAGGCAACAGAGGGTCAGTGCTGTGCTGTGACTGGTTGACCGAGGTGGCTAGGCCACTGCTCCCCAGACTCTGGGCTCCCCGTCCTGCCTGGCAGAGTAGGGCCCAGACCAACCATGGAGAGAGACCATGACTCTGTCTCCCCACAGGCCTGGGGTTGCCCTGCTGTAGACTGAGGATGGAGCTCAGGAAACACCCTAGTACTCTATTACAACTGATGGGGAGATGGCCACGCTTCCAACCCCAGCTCTGCCACATCATCCTGGGTGACCTGAACAGTCATGTCACCTGAGCCTTGACCTCTGCACAGGGTTCTGGCGTGGAAACAGTGAGTTAACACCTGTGGACACCCAGAGGGGCACTGGGAAGGCCACTGTAGCTCCAAACCCACTGAGCTTCCCAACCTGCTGGCTGGTCTCAACCTCCCTAGGCTATGAGGAGTTGGTCCTCTCGGGGGGCTGGCTGTACTAAGCTCTTCATACATATCCTTTCTTGGCTCTTATAAAAGCCCTGAAGTCACTGCCATCACCCTGCTTCGCTAAAGCCTGCCCTAACGCTGTGGGCAGTCAGGTAGACTGACCTGTGATGGCCACAGTCTGTGCTCAGAGGGGGCGCCTGGGCCTAGAGGTGGGGGGTCTCTTTTGGCAGCTCCATAAGGATCAGGGGTAACTGTGGTACATCTGAGGCCCGAGGAGACACAAAGCTGGTCAGCTGCAGCAAAGGGGGCTCAGCTGAGGGCCAGGAGTCCATTCGGCACATGGGAGCCAGAGGTAGAGCCAGAGTGCCATCATCCCTCAGCAGGAGCTCTCCTGGGGTCACCAGGCCAGGGGACAACAGGCCTCACTCCTGCCTCGTCCAGATTTCTACTCAACATGTAAAAGCCCAGCCGGGTAGACTCTGAATGGTCTGAGTAACCCCACCCCACAGGGAGGTATCTAGTGGCTACAGGGCTCAGTCTCTGCTCAGTGCCTTCAGCAGGTCAGGATTTCTTTAAAGCCACTTGGCTGACCAGTCCATGGAGGGGGAGCAGAGAGAAGCCAGCCTGACTTGAGCTTCAGGAAGTGGCTGCACACAGGGACCAGACTGTGAGCTCAGCATGGGTGAGACCACTTGTCTCATCAGTGGTCAGCAAACTTTCTGCAAAGGTTCAGATAGTAAATATTTTAGGCTCTGGGATGCGGTTGGTTAATTTTGTGTCTATAGCTAAGCTACGGTATCAACTTTTTAGCCAAACACCAGTCTGGATGTTGCTGTGAAGGTACTTTTTAGATGTGATCGACATTTACATCAGTAGACTTGGAGTAAAGCAGATGACCCCTCCGTAACGTGGGTGGTCCTCATCCAATGAATTGAAGGCCTTAAGACAGAAAGACTGGGATCACCTGAGGGAGGAGGAATTCTGCCTCCAGATGGCCTTTGGATTCAAGCTTCAACATCAACTATTTCCTGGGGCTCCAGCCTGCTGGCTTGCCCTGCAGCTATCAGACTTCTCAGCCCGCACGATTGCAGAGCCAATTCCGTGAAATAAATCTCTTTCTCTATGAACATATATGCACACCCTATTGGTTCTGTTTCTCTGAGAACTCTAATACAGGGACAATACAGTATCTGTGACCAATTACTCAACTCTGTCACTGTAGTGAGCAAGCAGCCACAGACAATATGTAAACAAATGGGTGTGGCTGTGTTCCAATAAAACTTTATTCACAAAAACAGGTAGTGGGCTGGATTAGACCCAATGGGTTTGCTGACCTCTTGTCTCCTGACAAACAGGTACAGTACCTGGCACGGAGAAGGCATTTTGAGTAAGAAAATATCATTTAAAAAACCTGTCAAATGAAAGTGAGCAAATAAGCAAATGAATCACGGAGACTGGGCAGTACCCCCACTGGCTACGAGACTGGCATCATGACTGGGGAGTGGAGGCACTGCAGACAGGAACCTTCCCACTGTCTTTTTTTTTTTCTTCCCTCTGTCTTTGATTCCCATGGTCTTGACAATGGTCTGACAAGGGTATCTGGCTTGAAGATATATCACCCGACATCTCAGGGGACTGCCCGAGGGAAGAAAGAAAAGCTGTGAGGAAGACGCTATTTCCTATTCCTTCACCAACCTGTCTCGGGGGACAGTTTAGCTTTGGATGCAACCTCTGACAACTCCCAGGAACTAGCTGGAGGCAGCAGTACAAAAACTAGAATTTATTTTACCAGAAGAAAATGTCTAGGATACACACAGGTGGGCCCAGGAGAGGCCCTGGCCTGGAAAGAGCACACACAGCCATCCACGGTGCAGAGGGCAGCACCCTGGCCCACGGCCCCACTTGGGGAACAGCCAGAGGCGGCCCAGGCCGTGCCTGCAGAGGAGCTGCCCCACGCCGCCCCCAAGGAAGGGCCAGGACACAAAGCCCTGCTTGCTGCCAACGGGACACCTTGGCTGCCGGTCCCCCGGGCTGACAGCTGCCCTCTCACATGTACTCCCCACAGTCGGAGATGATGACCTTCTGCTTGGGCTTCCCGTCCTTGCTGCCCTGGGCCTTTGCAGGCAAAACAGAAGAGGAGGAATCAGGGGAGGGAGGGAGGGTGGAGAGGAAAGGGCAGCTCAGGACACCCGTCCCACCCCCTGCCCCAGCAGCAGCAGTAGCCAGTGACCTCTCTCTCCAGGCCCCAGAGCCCCCGCTCCTGCCCTCCCACACAGCTGTGCACCGGGGGCCCACCTCAATCTGCTGCAAGACATCCAGGCCTTCCGTGATCTCCCCAAATACCACGTGCTTGCCGTCCAGCCAATCCGTCTTGTCACACGTCAGGAAGAACTGGGAGCCGTTGGTGTTTGGACCAGAGTTGGCCATGGAGAGCAGGCCTGGGGGAGAGAACGACCACGTCGGCTCCCTCCACTCTGCTCCCGGCCCTCAGGACGTCTGGTAGTAGAGGGAGGGGCGTAAGTGCTGCTGGGAGGGGGAATGGAATGAGCACCGGGAACTGACTATTGGCAAGATGGAGGCTGCCAGCATCTTTGAGAAGAGTGGTTTCAGTGGACAGCTGTCACTAGAAGTCTGTCTAGAGAGGGACAGAGAGAATGGAAGGCAAGGAGTCTATATAACTTTTTCAAGAAGTTTTGCTTACAAAGGGGACCAGAAGCATGGGTGATAGCTGAGGGGGTAAACGAGTCACAGATTTTTTTGAAAGATTGACACCGCGCGCTTTTGTGCAGATGGATTGATCTAGCAGAGCAGGGGAAATGCATTACTCAAGGCTGCAGGGGCACATCCACAGAAGCCAGGTTCCGAAGTGGGGAGAGGAGTAGGGGTCCAGGCCACAAGCAGGGGGACAGCTCAGCCCCTGTACGTGGAAGGAAGTCAGAGCGGACGTGTGTGTACAGATGCAGGAGGCCAAGCATCAGCTGAGGCAGAGGGTGACGTGGAGGCTTCAGGAATGGAGAAAGGGATGGAATTGTTACCTCTGACCAGGACTGAGTGTTAACTAGGGAGCTCTAGCTAGTACGGCTGCTGAGGGCCTCCTGCAGAGCTTCGGTCATAAATTTCAGTACAGTTCTGTGTTTTTTCTCGTTGCTTGGGGGACCAACCACTGAAAATTTTAACTGGATGAGTCTGACAGAGCGAGGCGGGTAGTGGGGCTGAGGGAAGACAAGGGCTTACACTGGCCGACCACAGAATGTAAGCTAGGCCGACAGGGAGTGCGGACATGGTGGGGAAATGGGCAGTACATGAATGGAAACAAGCTCACTCTGCTTAGCCAGGCCGAACGCCTCTCCTCTGTTCACTGGGTAGGTCTCCTCCAGACCCCCAACCTGTCAGCCAGAACCACAGCCCATCACTCTCCCCGCACAGTCATCCTGCCCCAGCCCAGCCCACCGATCACCAGCCACCGATCGGGTCCCACCTGGTCCCGTGTGTTTGAGAATAAAGTTTTCATCGTCAAACTTCTTCCCGTAGATGGACTTGCCCCCAGTGCCATTGTGGTTGGTGAAATCGCCGCCCTGGCACATGAACTGGGGGATGATGCGGTGGAAGCTGCTGCCCTTGAAGCCAAAGCCCTTCTCGTGGGTGCACAGGCAGCGGAAATTCTCTGGCGCCGAGAAAGGAAAAGGTATCCGGGTTAAAAAACAAACCAATGAAACCTCTAACTAGGCTCTGAAAAACTGCTGTATTTGTTTAATGTTCATATTTTCATTTCAAAATATGACATGCTCATTATAAACCTTTGAGATACTGACATCTTGAAGGACTAGAGGGGATTCTAGTTAAAGAAGGAGTGAACACATGCATTCTAGCTCTGTTCTACACTAAACTGGCAGTAAAGCATTTTTTAAAAAGAAAAACCAAACAGGATCTTAGGAAAAAAAACACAGGGGCAACTCTTTGTGACTCTGGATTTGGCAATGGTTTCTTAATTGTGATACCGAAAGTGTAGGTAACAAAAGAAAAACCAGGCAAATTAGACTTCATCAAAATGAAAACTTTTCTGCATCAAAAGGATACTCTCAACAAAGTAAAAAGGCAACTTGGAATGGGAGAAAATATTTGCAAATCATTCTCTTAAGCATTTAATATCCAGAATATATAATGAACTCCTACAACTCAACAACAAAAAGACAAACAACCCAGTAAATAAATAGGCAAAAGACTTGAATAGGGCTTCCCTGGTGGCGCAGTGGTTGGGAGTCTGCCTACCGATGCAGGGGACGCGGGTTCGTGCCCCGGTCCGGGAAGATCCCACATGCCACGGAGCGGCTGGGCCCGTGAGCCATGGCCGCTGAGCCTGCGCGTCCTGAGCCTGTGCTCTGCAATGGGAGAGGCCACAACAGTGAGAGGCCCGCGTATCACAAAAAAAAAAAAAAAAAAAAAAAAGACTATGGATGTTGAGATGGGGACAGTAGCCTAGATTATCCAGGTGGGCCTAATACAATCACAACCTTTCCCATCTGTAGTCAGAAAGAGAGTTAGAAGTGGATGGAAGAGGAGGCAGGAGAGAATTGAAACATGAGAGAGACTGGATCTACCACTGTTGGCTGCGATGATAGAAGAAGGGGACCACAAGCTTGTAGAAGCTGGGAACAGCCCTCAGCTGGCAGCCCACACGGAAATGGGTACCTCAGTCTACAGATGCAGGAAATTGAATTCTGCCAACAACCTCACTGTTTCTGGAAACAGATCCACCCCCTAGAGCTTCCAGTAAGGAATGCAGCAACCCAGCCATCATCTTCATTTTAGCCTGCTGAGACCTGTGTTGGACTTCTGGCCTTCATAACAGTTAAGATAATAAGTTTATGTTCTTGTAAGCTGCTAAGTCTGTGATAATTTGTTACAGCAGCAAGAGAAAACTAATACAATAGGGCCCACTGAATATCCAGCATGACGAATGGAAGGAGATCTACCCCAAAGGCACTCTATTTCAGAACACAGGACAAAGAGACCCTCCAAGCCTCTGGACCAGTGTTATCTAACAGCTATTAAGCATTTGGATAGTGTAACTGAGGAAGTGAATTTTAATTTTATTTAACTTGAATTATTTTAAACTTAAACAGTCACATGTGGCTAGTGGCTACCATACTGAACAGCTCAGCTCTAGGCAGAAAATTTTAAAAAGGTTTTGTATAAAGGACCAAGAATCAGAATATTAGACTTCTCTACAATTTTACAACCAAACCTTCAAGTGGGAAAGTAGATATTTTCACACATCAGTCTCAAAAAACTTACCCTCCAAGCTCTTTTCTCCAGAAGCTACAGAAGTATGTTTTCTACCGAAACAACAGAACAGACCAAAAAAGACAACAGAGGTTCCAACATAAGTGAAAATTGGAGATCCCATGACAATAGTTATGCAGTGGCGCCTGGAAAGCAACTGGTCCAGGCCAGAGGAGGTCAGAAGGCTCCAAGGAGGAACAGTGAAATTGACAGAATATCTGATGTATTTGAACATGATGAGAGATTTATACAAGCAGGAGAATTTCGGAGAGACTCAGGAATATATGTATAGAAGACTAAGCAAATGTGAAAACAAGAAAATTACAAATTCCAGGGAAAACAAAGTGCTCTGTATGTATGAAAGGAAGTTATCACAGTATGATGCTTACATAGTTAGAATAACCTACGACCTAAACAAAATTATGGTAACAATGTAAGGAGGATGAAGGAGCAGGGAAGGTGATTTAAAAAGCTAATTCCTGGGCTTCCCTGGTGGCGCAGTGGTTGAGAATCCGCCTGCCGATGCAGGGAACACGGGTTCGTGCCCCGGTCCGGGAAGATCCCACATGCCGCGGAGCGGCTGGGCCCGTGAGCCATGGCCGCTGAGCCTGCGCGTCCGGAGCCTGTGCTTCGCAACGGGAGAGGCCACAACAGTGAGAGGCCCGCATATCACAAAAAAAAAAAAAAAAAAAAAAAAAAGCTAATTCCTTATCTTCTGAAGTGGGAAGCCAATAGATGTCTAAAATAAAAAAAACTCAGAAAGTAGCAACATAAATCTGTTATCTACCAACATGGAGGTAATAACCAAAAGAATCAGCTAAGAGGTGAAATTGGCTGCCTCTGAGAAGCAGCAAAGGGGGGGATGGGGCAGGATGGGAGGACAGCATGCGGGCACTGCTGTTTTTCAAAACAAGCTTTGTGGAATTAACATTCTAAACTATATGTCTATATAATAAAATTTAGATTAAAAGAAGAATAAATAGAAGTCAATATTTAGCAAATAAAAATACTCAAGAAACTGTTAGTTAACAGTAGTTACTTCTGAAGAGTAAGACTAGATGTGGAGAAGAAAGACTTAGGTTTTCAATTCATTGCCTTCAATATTGTTTGAATGTATTTATGTGTGTATCCTTTTTTTTTAAACCATGAATACACATTTACTTGTATTAAAGAAAAAACTATTATTAAAAAGTAGTAAACCAGGGACTTCCCTGGTGGCACAGTGGTTAAGAATCCACCTGCCAACGCAGGGGACATGGTTTCGAGCCCTGGTCTGGGAAGATGCCACATGCTGCAGAGCAACTAAGCCCGTGAGCCACAACTACTGAGCCCACGTGCCACAACTACTGAAGCCCGCGTGCCTAGAGCCCGTGCTCTGCAACAAGAGAAGCCACCACAACGAGAAGCCCAGGCACTGCAATGAAGAGTAGCCCCTGCTCGCCACAACTAGAGAAAGCCCGCGTGCAGCAATGAAGACCCAATGCAGCCAAAAACAAATACATAAAAAATAAATTTATATTAAAAAAAGGAGTAAACCAGCACCTCTAAAGCTTCAAAAATGCCTGCTCTGATTCATCTGTTAATAGATCGCAGGATCTGAGATGCTGCAAATCAACTCAGGTCAGAAACAACATCAAGGACACAAGAACTAAGGCACTGAGAACCTTGGAAAGGCTCACTGCTCAGCTCCCAGTTTCCCGGCCATCCTGACTGGAGTCCTGCTTACCTGCTGTCATGGGAACGATGTCTGAACGCAGGAGCATCTGGATGCGGCCTGCTGGCTTGTTCCCAATCTTGATGTCCATGTACACCTGAGGGTTTGACCGGGCCTTTTTTACAGTGGGCTCTCCCTAGACGCAGAAGAAATAGCCAGGTTAGAGAGAACAGCCTGACTCCCCTACTAGGAGAGCAAGGGTTCTTCTGAAGACACCCCAGAACCCACTGCAGCGAGTGGGCTGAGCAAGTCACCGACAGGGAAGGCCTCGGGCCCTGATGGGGCTGCAGAAGGCAGAGGCCATGGCCACAGGCCCCAGCTGGACACCCAGTGACAGGAGACCTCAGCACCGTCTACTCAGAGCCCCACCCCTCAAGCATTTTATCTCATCTCACTGCCTCAGACACGTCAGCTCACTTCGCCTTCACCCTCCCCTGCAGTCACAGAACAATGCTTTGCTGGCCCAAAATACACAACTCTCAACAACTTCAAGCCCCAGTTCAAGCCCACCCGCCTTAGTCAGTTAAACGGACCCACCTCTGTAACACCACCCCCTTCCTCTATGCTTGGCCCTATATATCCACAGGCTGGCTGCAGTGGAAGCAAGGAGGGCCTAAGTGCTCCGAGTGGAGGTGGTTGGGACCTTGCTTTATACTCCAAGTAGACAAGGCTGGGCAGAGGAGATATTTATTACAGCCGTCACATTTGCTCCAAAGAGAAAACTCAAGTGTTCTTGTTTGTGCTTCAGTTTAACAAACTCGCTGAGGTATCACGCTGGGCACTGAGGATACTGTGACTATTATTTGCTGTTAACAACAGCAGTAGCATAGTTGTAACAGCAAATACTCACATAGCACTTGCCATGTACAGGGTACTTACTGTTTTGAACGTTTTAGGTAATCAGCTCGTCTAATCTTTACAACCACCTGTGAGATCAGTGCTACCATCATTCCCATTTCATAGGTGGGGAAACTGAGGTACAATGAAGTTCAGTAACTTGCCCAAGGTCACAGAGGTGCTAAGTGGTGAGGCTGGAATTCACACCTAAGCCCCTCCACCCCCCAACCAAGTTCATGTTCTTAATCACATTACCCCACCTCACGTTCCACATTTTTATTAACAAAGCCTTTATTAATACGAGGCCCCTATCCTCACAGAATTTACTGACTAGAAAGGGAAAGGCAATAAGCACTTGCGTAGCCTTTACAAAAGCAAAGACATACAGAGAAATACAAAGACCGGTTTTACCAAGAGTGTAAAGTGGGGACTGCAAGGTGTGGGCAGGGTCAAGGCCAGGAGAATCCCCCCGCGACTTTATCTCACGGGACAGGTGATGGGCAGCCACTGAAAAGTTCTCAGCAGGAGAGTCAGATGATCCATGATATGCTTTAAAAAGATCATTCTAGCTGCCTTTATGAAAGACAGGAGGAGAGTAAGACTGCAGCCAGAAGGCTAGTTAAGAAGCTATTGCAATTATCCAAATGAGATGAGAAGTTACATTGGGACGACGGAGTAATCAGGGGATGATGGATTCAAGGAAGATTTAAGAGAAAAACTTGGCAGAATATGATGTTCTGGCTCTATTTTAAAGAGGGGTCTAGAGTGACCTAGGGTTACTCCACTGACCGAGGGCCATTTATGTGCTCTGCTTTGCATCTGGATTTCTGGCTTAGGTCAATGTGGATGGATGGTGGGGTGGCAAGTTGGTGAGTTTGAGAACACAGGAAGAACAGGATTAGAGAAGGGAGGGCGAGACTTGCAGCAGAAACGTCTGAAGCTCGGGACTAGAAACAGAGGCCAGGAAAGTCAACAGCACAGGAGAAGCTGTGAAAAATCAGAGTGACTGCCACTGTTCTGGCAGAGAGGGGAGAGGGCTGCTGTGAGTCAAGACATTCAGAAGAACAACGTTTACAAGAAGGGGAGAGGCAGCCTGAGAGGCATTAGTCAGAGAGGTACGCCGAGAATCAGGAGGAAGTGCCAAGGCGGGTTCTCCGGAAGGGAGAACCTCAAACCTGTGCCCAGGCTGCCGGGAAGGTACCCCCACCCAGCCCTGCCTCCCCTGCATCAGGACAGGAAGCTCCAGTGAAGGGGGGGACTGATGAGGAGGGCTGCAGTGGTGCACTCACCACCCCTCCCCACCTCAGGCTTCCTCCTCGTCGACGGCAATCACAGACCAGAACCGAGCAGAGCTGAGAAGCTCCTCATGCAGAGCACAAGGGCGAGAGGCCTAAAGCTTCCCTCCAGTTCACTCATTAGCACCTCCACCAAAACACTAAAAGTTCATTTTTCATTCTCTCTGCTTTCGTATATATGTTTGCAAATTTCCATAAAAACCTAAAAAACGAAGTCTCCTGTGGGAAGTGCCAGCCTTCAATCTCACCTCCTGGGTTTCCACTTTGGGAGGCTCTGACCCTTCTTCCTCTTTATTTTCCTCAAGAGTCTTCCCAGAAAACTTCTTCAACCAGTCGTCATCGGACCAAACTGAAAGGAAAGAGGCAGGCAAATGAGAACAAATTCAAGCTATCAGCCAGCTGCTAAGTAGCTGCTCTGGTCAGCAAAGCAGGACATACTCTGTGGCCCTCTCGGCCAGAGGACTCCACTTTGGGAACTCCCACGGGTAAGGAAAGTTCCCACCTTTCAGGGACTGCCAGCCCTGAAGCCCGGCTCTTAGCAGGACTAAGTGAAAAAGCTATGCCCCAGGGAAAGGTGCAGCCTTTGCCAGTCCCAGCCCTTGACGGAACCTGCCAGGAGCGTTCAGAAAACGGGGACAGGTAAGAGATCAGGCTGGGTTCCTCTCATAAAGCGAACAATTACCCTGGCTTGGCTGAGAAGCTCAAACTCTTCTGATTTCCCCACAAAGGTGGCGCATGTCCTTCGCCAGTGTAAGCCATGCTCTACTCCTGTCCCCACCAGAGTAGCAGTCAGTTCCCACTTCCAAGAAAATCGGGACAGAAAGGCAACCAAGGCCAAACTGGAGGACGTGATGGGGAATCTGTATTGCTCCCGCTCACCTGGTCTGGAAGAGCCTTCCTTAATCCTCATGGGTTTTGCCAAATTGACACGAATTGTCCGTCCAAAGAGCTCAGATTCATTCTGAAAAGATTGAAAATCCAGCTGCTTAAACTCTGTTAGGTTAAGACAAAGTCAGACAGCTTTCCATTTCCTTCTGAAAAATCCGAGACAAGCTCATGACTTGTTCTCCCTTAACCCCTGAGCCCCTAGCACCCAATCTATGCACCTGCTGCAAAGCAGCCCGTAGGTTGCAGGGAATTTCCTCCCTGGAGCCATCACATACCTCCTTTCTTTCTTTTCTTTCTTTCTTTTTTTAAAAGTTGAAGCACGGTTGATTTACAATGTTTCAGGTGTACAGCAAAGTGATTCAGTTATACTTCACATATATATGTGTAATATATATATTCTTTTTCAGACTCTTTTCCATTGTAGGTTATTATAAGATATTGAATATGGTTCCTTGTGTTATATAGTAGGGCCTTGTTGTACATCTATTTTATATATAGTAGCGTGTATCTAACCTTTCTTTCAATACCACCAATGACCTGTGCTTCCAAAGGTGACTCTGGGTTCAGAGCACTCTGAAATTACAAGGATAAATGCAGTTTCCAAGTACCCGAGTTCACCTTCAAAAGTCAAGATCAGCTTTAAGTGGTGAGAAATGATCTCTCTCTCTCTCTCTGAGAGCTGAGGAATATGTTCGGTGAACGGGAACCAGAGAACAGGAATAAAGGAAAACCTTATTATCCTAAGATAACTGGTACCAGGAAAGGTCACTTAATGTGAATTCACTTAAGGCAGTGAAGAAAATTTCATGGTAAAAAGTGAAGGGAAAAAAGATTGATTGGGAATTTACTGTGATGAAACTAAAAATAATGAAAATAAATTTCTTATAGTTAAAATTCAGGTTTAATTTGATTTATGTGCTAATTTGTAGGACAAAGATGTAATGGATGCTGATTAATCTGTAGCATTTTTTCCAACAAAATACTATCAACAGTATGATATTTTTGCATTTCTTATCTGATGTGAAAATCATAAGCATCTTGAAGTGGGAATACATACTCAAGAGCTACATCATTTTCCCCAAGGAGCTCTCCAGGCTATTCCAATCATTTGCATCAGTAGCATAACCTATCTTTATCCTTGTCCAATTTCTCTTCTCAATTGTTCACTGGTCTAACACTTCATGAAATCCTGCCTCTTTTGTAAAATATGCAACTTCATTGTGCAATCAATTTGCATTGTGTTTGCAATTTCCTATCCTAGACACGGGCAGCCACTGAGACTGGTCAACAAGGATGGTTAGCATTTACATTATTATCAAATGATCAAAAGCGATCAATTCACAGTGAATATTTTCACATGATGATAATCTGTACTTCCCCATGCAACCTTGTAACTTTGGAGGTTCAGCAAACTCATGTATGAATAAGTGCCCTCTGTACCACGAAAAAGCAAATTCTGTAAGAAGGAGGATTCCTGGCCATACCATGTTGTCGATAGCTGCTGCAGCATCCTGCCAAGGAAAGACAAGGTACAAGTTTAGGCTTGCAATATATATGGAACCTAGAAAATGGTACAGATGAACCGGTTTGCAGGGCAGAAATTGAGACACAGAAGTAGAGAAAAAATGTATGGACACCAAGGGGGGAAAGCGGCGGGGGTGGTGGTGGTGGTGGGATGAACTGGGAGATTGGGATGGACCTG